>NW_026639478.1:4299770-4903027 GCF_028554395.1 Pezoporus wallicus | reverse complement strand
TATGTATATGAATGTATATATGTGGGAGAGCGATGGTGTATTGAAAATGTGGGATCTGAGCACGACGTGAATGGTATGGAATAAGGGGTGGATAATGTCCTGGGTTCAGCAGTAGCAGTCATGTTTTTTTCCTTTGTGTTAACTGGTGCAGTGCTGTGTTTTGACTTCTAGTTTGAGAACAGCGTTGGTGAAGCCGATGTTGTCGGTTGTTGCTAAGTGATGTTTACCCTGACCAAGGACTCTGTGAGGCTCATGCTCTGCCAGGGAGGAGGGGAAGCTGTGAGGAAGCAGAGACGGGGTGCCTGACCCGGGCTAGCCGGGGAGGTATTCCATACCACAGCACGTCATGCCCGGGGTGGGGGGTAACTGGGAGTTACCCGGAAGGACAGGAGCTTCCGGGTGGAACTCGTTTTCTTGGCCGGTGGTATCGTATTCTCTTCCCTTGTTATTTTCCCTTATCATTGTTTTTAGCTGATAGTAACGGTGGTGATTTGTTGCTGGACTGTTCTTGTCTCAACCCGTAGGAGTTGCACTCTCTCGATCCTCCTCCCCGTTCCTCCGGGAGCGGGGAAGGGGAGAGCCCCGGTGCAAGGGGAAGGGGGGAGACGGACACGGGCCTTGATTGTTGTCAGCTCGGCACCACTCACTGGGAGTGAGTGAACAAGTTACCTGACTGGGTTTAAACCACGACATAGAGACAGAAGATGCTTGCTGCTTTTAACAATGGGAGAATGGACTTAGTGAGATCAAAGAAGGCTTTTTCATTGTTAAAGAGAAGGTGGATGACTTAAATACTATGGTATTTCTATACTTTGAAATAATCCACAAATTCAAAACTAACTTCAACACAGTCTCTCCATTGACAAAGGCTGTCATAACTTTCAAATACCTATTATCTAAATATGTTTTTACGGGTCAAAGAAAACCACAGGCCTGAATTATGTCCCTCCAACAACAGTATAGAGCTGACAATCGGAAATATTTACATTAATGCTTTTGTCTTCTATGTCTATCCCACAGGCGTAAAGTACCATCAACACTACCTTGCCCAACCACAATTTGACATTTTTGCTTCTTAAACAACAGCTGGAGAATTGATGTCTATGTGGAAACAATGGCTAAAACAGCTGGTGCTATTTGGGAGTTGTTCAACATATGCTTACTTTTTAAAATGTTCTGCATATTACCCACATAATACAGGGACTGGACCTCAGCTATCCACAAAGCAGATGACAGCCACAAGCACAGGCCATGAGCTACACTTTAAGTATGGGCTTTTCTCAGAAAATCTTCTGTTCCCCCCCCTTCCCAGAAAAGATCTTGTTTTCTGAACTTACAATTTTTAACGAAATTTCCCTTTTCATAAGGGAGTGTTCATACAATCTTCACTTTAAATCAGGAGTTAGTCTGCTTTTTTTGGCACAGTTTTCTTAACTGGCAAACAGGAATTGGTCACAATGGAAAAAATCAGACTGATGGATAACATTTTAAATCATCATTAATACAAATATATATCCTTCTATTTTGCCATCTGCTCAGTTCAAAATCTAAATAAATTTTCACATTTGTATTTCTTCAGACACTACTCATCCAGAACTCTTCCTCCATCTGCAATGATGCATTCACTTTACATTTTAGACAACTGCAGACTAATCCATGCATCTTTTCCAAGCACTACAGCTTTATAAAAACCCTCAGAAAAACTATTTTTTTTCCAAATTATCTGTAAGTGATAGTGTTGTTGTAACTGTGACTACATTTTATTTTCACTTTATGGATCAGTAACATGTAGCTGCCAATAGTTGTACTATAAGCAGTAGGACATGCATTGAGAATGGGAATTCTTATGTCAGCTGCAAAACATCTGTGAAACCATATATGATTGTGTTTTCACTAATGAATTAGAACCTTGAAAGGCTATATTAGTGTTTGAGGAGCCAACAGACCTCTTCTCTGCAAAGGTGGAGATCATTTGTTGGTCCCTGGCACTAAAAGTATAATGGCAAAAAAGATGTCAAGAACTGCTCCCCAGCTCTGAGATCAGTATATCATAGCTTAGCTCACATTCATGTGCCTCTTATCCCCCAGAAGAAGAGGACAACGTAAGAACTGCATGTGTGGCATGGAGCTTCTCATGTACTACTTGTGCCAATGGGCAGTGGGTGGCAGTTAGCCACCTAACACTGGCCAGAGAGCTGTATAAAGGACCACACCAGTGACTGAGCATGCAGTCATAACAGGCTATAACCATTATACAGTTGACCACAATTGTGGTACCATCTCAAGCCTAACCCTGTTTTATTTATTTGTACAGACAGGACCTATGAAACCTGTGAGACAGTAAAACAGAGGTGGATAACATCTGCAGAATATTAATAAGACATAGACTGATGGAAAGTTTATAATGTGCTATGAAATTAATTTATTTTTTGGCTCTTCCTTCTTTGAGAATGATGAATTTCAAAATCCTGGGTGGATCCTTTTGATGGATTCTGTTTGGTGTACTTTTGCTAGCAATTTAAGGTCACTTTTAAGGAAGCCTCATCTCTCCAGATACCTAAATTAATGCGTAAGTATCACAGAACTACAGTTGGAGTACAGTCCACACGTATATGGGTCACATAGATTCCCAGCAACAGGATTCCCATACATTATCAGTCCTGCTTTGATTTCCAGCTGTAAGCTCCCTTTCTGTATATTTAGCAACTTTTTTTAAAGCAGGCATAGTTTACATCTTTCTTATGGATTGACAGGAGGAGTAAATTCTCCTCCAGAAAGATATAAAGCGTAGTCTCAACTCAGTATTAAAAGCCTATTTTAACCTTTGAAACCAGTGAGAACTCAGGGAATATAACAGGACTCATGGATGCAGAAAGCATTTATGAATCACATAAAGTAAAGGTGTAATTGAGTAGTGAGACTATATCTCAAGCACAAATCAATACTAGAAAACTAACCACATAATAGATTTTTTACTCAGTACTGTGTAAATTTTTGAATTAAATTTAAGTTTGTAAAATTATTTCCTTGTGGAAATAATAACTTATTAGTCATATTTTACCTTTATTATTATGTGTATGAAACATGCTAATGATGATTGAAGAAACTTGTCTTCTTATTTTTATATTCATAATAAATAAAGTATTGCCAAGTCTATATCTCATAAAACTTAATAACTTGGATCCATCTGGCATGTTGAAAATGCTACGGCCTATCAAGATTTGGAATATGACCAAGAAAACACAAAGAGCTACAGTGTAAGGAAAAGGTAGATTACTTTAAAAAAAAAAAAAAAAAGGTGATTTAGCAAAACTCTCTTTTTTTTTTTTTTTAAATTTTTTTAAATATCAATCCAAAGAGGTACTTCAAGAGATAGTCACACACATCATGTTTGATATCTTCAAAATTCAAGAAAAGAGAAAAGCTTTTTTCTACTTTCTATTTCTAGGTTCATGGCCAGTGCAAAATCACTGTAGAGAATTTTTTTTCTTGTGACTATCTTTGGACTCAATTTAGTCCTTATTGTGGCATTACAATACTTGAAAAATCTCTGTGTGTAAGTAGCTGTAAAATTTTTTTCGATACATTAAGGTCTCGTGACAGTGTTTAGAGCATGCTCTGAAATCCACCATTTTTGTCACTAAAATAATATGCTAGTAAATCCTTTAATGGTATTTCAGAGCTGATTATATATGATGGGCAAACCTGAAAAATCTTTTCAGTCTGAGTCTGAGACTGAAGAGTGATAATTAGTTATTTCTCTTGTTTTATACATGAAACTTTGCAGAATTATGACCTCTTATGCAAGTCTGATATCATCAAGGTCCAGTTAGAGATTCAGTCAGGTTTTTAATTTTGGCAGCTAACACACTTAAATGTATCAAATTGGCAGTAGCAAAAAAAAAAGGGGGAAAACTTTATTTTCTCCTGTTATTCCTCAATATGTAGCCTGGGGGAAAAAAAAAAAAAAAAAAAGAAAAAAAAGAGCCCTATCAGATGGAGCTATAGTTCTTTCAATATAAATTATGAAATATTCTGATTTGTCACATACTGACTCCTTTTCATATTTCTCTGCAGCTATCATATACTTTGTTATTTTATTTGAATTCATTGAAGATTGGAAGGGACCTTAGAGATCGTCTAGTTCCAACTCACCTGCCACAGCCAGGTACAGCTTCCACTAGACCAGGTTGCTCAGAGCCCCATCTGCTGCTCTTGAACACTTAGAGGGATGTGACAGTCGTAACTTGTCTGGGGAACCTGTTCCAGTGTCTCACCACTCTCATAGTGAAGAACTTCTTCCTCATGTCCAATCTAAATCTACCTTCTGTCACCTTAAAGCCCATACCCCCTTTCCTGTCACTACATGCCTTGTAAAAAGTACCTCCACAGATGTCTTGTAGACCCCATTATATACTGGAAGACTGAACCTTCTCTTCAGTCTGAACAAGCCCAATTCTCTGCCTGTCTTCACAGGAGAAGTGCTCCAGTCCTCTTATCATTTTCATGGCCTTCCTCTGGACTCACTTGAGAGGTCACATACCTCTTGTGTTGGGGCTGAATGCAGTACTGCAGGTGGGGTCTCACAAGACCAGAGGGGCAGAATCATTTCCCTCAGCCTGCTAGTCATGCTCCAATTGATGCAGCCCGGTACACAGTTGACTTTCCAGGCTGCAAGTGCACACTCCTGGCTCATGTTGAGCTTTTTGTCAACCTGCACCCCTCCCCAAGTCCCGTTTCTCCTCAGGGTTGCTCTCAGTCTAGTATCCACTCATCCTGTATTTGTGCTTGGGGTTGTCCTGACCTAGGTGTAGGACCTTGTACTTGATCTTATTGAATTCCATGGAGTTCACATGGGTCCAGTTCTCAAGGCTGTCAAGGTCCCTCTGGATGGCATCGCTTCCATCCAGTGTGCCAACCATATCACACATCTTCATGTCATCAGCAAACTTTTGAGGGCACATTCAATCCCACTGTCACAATACTGAACCATGAAGAGCACCACACTTCACTGATCTCCGCTTGTACATTGAGCCATTTACCACAATTATTTGAGTGCAACTATCCAGCCAATCCTTAGGCACCAAATGGTCCATCCATCAAATCCATACCTCTCTAATTCAGAGACAAGCATGTAGTGGGGGACAGTGTCAAATGTCTTGCACAAGTCCAGGTAGATTATGTCAGTTGTTCTTTGCTTATCCACCAATGCCATGGCACCACCATGGAAGGCCTCCAAATTTGTCAGGCACAATTTGCCCTTAGTGAAGCTATGTTGGCTGTCACAAATAACCCCCTTATTGGCAGTCACTATGTGAAAAAATTGGTTTTTTCTTTGATTTGGTGATAATGAGACATGTTTGCACCTTGTATTGCCATTTTTAAGAAGTTTTTCTTTTCAGTTATCCTTTTTTTGATAATTAAATTCCAAACTTAAAATTTTCATCAGGTTTTAGAGTCACCCATTTGCATTTTTATGTCTGCTTTGCAATTCAAGTTTTTTTCTGTTTTAACATCAAGCACATGTGAAGGGAAATGAGATCACTTCATCTGTTTCCTCTCATCTTATATAATGGGTAGATGTGTCCTGTCTAAATTAGGCAAGATTTTTCCTTTAACAGAAAAGATGGGGGAAAAAAAAAATTTGAATACCACTAGAAGCAGAATAAGAAACTTATGTATTCCTTTACATTTGTTTAGCAGCAGAAAGCCTGAAGTGTACTATTTTTTCAAAAGTATTGAAGATACATATGGAGAAAGAAAATGAGTGACTTGATTTACATACTGACCAGGCAATGAATATTCACATGGCCTAGTGATTCCAACTGCATTTGAGGTAAATTACATCCAATAGTTATATCACAATCTTACCTTTCAGAAATCATTGATAGCATATCATCTAGAAAAATCTGGAAAACTAGTTAAGAACAAAGATATCTCTAGGGAACAATTCAGCAGTATTTTGAGGTCAAGGTTATCATCATTTACAGGGAGAGAGACCCTGCAAACCTACTTTCCCAAGCACAGGGCCTAAAAAAGCCTTCTAGCCTGACACAAACCATAACATGCCCGAGGACATGGTGGTAGTATACTGCACAGCATTTTTCAGTTATACACTTTCCTGGTGGCTGATAAATAGTCAAGAAGTAGCATCTTTCTAAATATAACAGGTCAAGAACCACTTGCACAGGGTTTTGAGGCCAAACGGGATGGCATCAGCTGCTCTGAGGAGAAGAGGTGCCTGCCAGGGCCAGGGCAACAACTGGGGCACCCTGGGCATCCCCCTAGCCAAGCATTTACTGGGAGCATGCTGTAAACAGCAGTATAGAAGTGTCAGCAATTCTACAGATATCTGTTTTATTTAATGGTAAAACTGTAAATCAAGGAGAATGACAGTATTATATCCTTTTCACCTTCTATTAGAGTTCAGTGTTCCCCTGATAGGAAATCAGTCTCTCCAGAGAGAAAAAGCTGAGCCTAGATTGATTCCTGAAATACTCTCAAGCTTCTGGGATTTAAGAGAAGATGGAAAATTGATTTGTGTTTCACATGCTACATTCATTTATGGAACATGTCTTCAGCTTCAGTACTATTATTTCTCCATTACAGTAATGTGTATGAAACCTGATTTACATTAGGCTTTTGTAATATAATTATCTTTTAACTCCCCAGACCAGAGGTGACTATACTCTTCGCTTACTTTTTGCTTGAACACGAGGTGCTTGAAACCTGTTTCTTAAGTCAGAACTTAGTGCTTCCCCTTCTGCACTGCAAATGACCTCTCTGCTGAATATCCCTATGAAGAAGGAGAGAGTTTTCAAGGCAGGAAGAAGGAGGCATTGCTCTATTCCACTGTCTCTGCTACATGAATTAAATATGATTAAACTAATGTCAAGGTTTAACCATTAAAATTATAATTCCTGAGAGAAACAGGATAATGAGAGTTTCTTTTAGAACATATTCTGGTGAAGTGTGCATATTCAGAAACATCTTATAGACTGCATAAGGAAAATAGCTGTAGTACTTGTCAGCTCACTATTTGATTTAATTTCTCTTGGTAAGCATCAGTTTATTGTTTCTTAAAAAAAAAATTTTAAAAATTAAACTAGTTTTGAAGACTACTTCAGCCCCTTGAAACTATTAAAATGATCACATCAATTTCATTTATAATCCTGACCTTTCTCAGCTGTGTTATGGAAGGTTTATTCCTGGTCATTTGTTAAGTCTTGGTCTTGCCTGTTTCTATTATTATTATATACAAATATAAAATGAATTTTGGTTAGGCCAAGTAAGATGAACAATCTAAATTCCACAGTTCTAAACCACACTGAACAGCAAGAGGTTAGGAGATATAAAAATTAGACCTTGTTCAATCTCAGGAGGGTATGAATTCGTATAGAGATTCCCATTTATGACATTTGACTTTGTATAGCATAAAATAGATGTCTCAATACAAAAATGATGATATATTGCTTTCATTTTCATACAGTCTCTTAAAAATGAATGAGATTCTGCAGATAATTCTCCTAGGATTTTCACTGGTTTTATTGGCATAAACAAATGGGAGCAGTTTGTATTCTTCTACTGCTATTTCAATGGCTTTAAAAATGCAGTAAAGTGTAGTCTGTTCTTTTACTAGCATGCAATAAATACCCCTTTGATTGAGAAATACCATTTTTAGAAAGTCTTATCTTTTTGTCCCTTTTTGTCAAAGAACGCAGAAGCAAAGATTGTACCATCGTGTATTGTCATTGCCTCCTTAAAGTAATGCATACAAATGGCTTTTCCCTTGAGATCTTAAGATGCCAACGCAGAGATACCAAGCAAACTTGCACTATCTATCTTTATGAAAGAGCTTAGTTATTACCTGGGCTCCTAAACGTTCTCTTGAGTTTTCCCAAGGCTGTGATGTGATGGCTAGTAACAGAAGAATCATAGAATCATAGAATGGCTAAGGTTGGGAAGGACCTTAAGATCATCTATTTCCAACACCCCTGATTAAACACTCCAGGAACTGGTCTTTTAGAAATCTTGCTGTTGTACCCAACATAAAACTCTAGACCCCAAGTGTTTTTGTCTATTATGACAATATTTCTCCATTGTACAGTATAAATGGAAAAAAAATCCAATGTGTACAATAACTCAGTAATCAAACTGCTTTTTTCCCTCCATTTCTGTATATCTTAAACCATGAAAAAATATTCCAGGAACAGGGGACGTGGTGGAAAACCAGAAAAAAAGAACTTTCTCCAGCTACTGGCAAAATGAGAAGTTGGTCAAAGACTGAGGTCCTTAATAAAGTTTTTGTCTAACAACATGGACTTCCATTAATGGAGATGCAATGAAAGTGATACATACATGTTAGTGAAGAAAAGACACATCTGAATTTATATAGTTTTACTTCTTCTTGATATTATTGTTGTTTATTATTTTATAGGTATTGTAAAGTATGACAAAATAGGTTTCTTCTCACTAGTTTCACTGATCAGAATCCAGATGGCCCAAGGCCAAGCCATGAGTAATTCATGTACATTTTCAGCCATTCTACAAACTTTAAGTATGATTTAAGCATCTCAGAATTTTCTGAGTCTATATATTACTAAAGCAACATTTGTTAAATATCACTTAACCTGATCTCTTTTTTTTTTTCATAGTTAAATGAAAATGCATTTGTTTGGAGCCAGATACCTTGACCACATAATAATTGGTTACTTATTGCATAAACTTTTTACCTTTTCTTGGAATTAATATAATGAGTTAAGGGACTGTGAAGCTTAAGAGAATTTTTTAACATGAGTCCTCCAAATCATCCTCTACACAATTCCGTTAGCCTGTTGGGTGTTTCATATTAGATAGTCTGAATTCTCTACTATGGTAAATATATTACCTACTCAGAATACTAGAAGTTTACATCCATTTTTTTTGCAGGAACAGAGTCAATGAACTGTCAAACCATTGAGTCTCTACTAGAATCTAGGTCTAAATTATGTTTAATTCCACCAAGCCATCAGTTTATCTACCAGATGGTGTGAGGTATGACATATATAAAATAGCTTGCTATTGCTATTCCTTCCCAGAAACAATGATCAATAGCAAACATGATAGACAGTGCTAGGCAGAGAAAGAGTGGTCTAGATTGTGAAAGGTGCTGATTACCTTTTGCCCTGTGGGACAAACTTTCATTTTGCAAAAGCACTAATATAAATACCCCTTTCACTCAAATCAGCACTTACTTGAAGCCTTCTGTACTGTGACTTGCCCCTCTAAAACTCTGGCACATAAACTCTCCAATTTTTTCATTGTCAGAAACCCAGTGTTTCTGGCTTTAAAACTGTTTACAGAAATGCTGTGTCCAAGGCTACTCTCACATTTCCTGAGCCATTATCCCAACTCAGTGTCTTAAAATAAATTCCACTGCTTTTTCTTCTGCTATTTACTTTCCCCTTTTCTTTAGTTCAACCTAGGGACTGTGTACAGTTCCCTAATATTCAGTGTCTTTGTCTAACTAATGCAATGTGTTCCTGTTAACTGAGATTTAGGTCAGAGTACTATATAGCATTATTTATTAAATTAGGGTAGTTACCATTTCATCTTGTCATCAAAAAAGAAAATATGCCTGTGGCTATTTCTCCCAGATATTTCTATACCACCATGAAACACCTGAGAATAAAAGACAAAATTGCTTTTTCTTCTTTTCTGTCAGAAGGAATCTAATGTACTGCTAGAAAAAAACTGTCTCCATTGCAGGAAAGCCATTCATGGTTCACTGCCCTAACATTATTCCACATGTATTGAAAGCTGTTTTGAAAAGATGAAGTGCCAAATATATGTGAAAAATGAATTGTATTTTTACCTGAAACATCTTCTTACAGCCTTCCTCCATGTTTTCCAAATCAGAAATTGGATAAGGGGGAAATGGATCAAATTTGAGCTTAATAGCAACAACAACAAAAACAAAAAGGCAAAAAAAAAACAGTAAAAGTTTGAAAAAGGCATATTTAGAGTATAATTTTGTATGTTTTGAATTTTGAATTACTTATTTATTTACTTACCATATTCTTTCTTATAGATTTACATACATATTTATAAAAATACTTAGTGATATGATGACAGATATCACTTAAAACAAAAGAAAATAAAACCCTAACTGCCTTACTTCATCATGTCACAATTGCAACTTTAAAGATTTCTGCAGTTCACACTTCTTTATGGAAATATCAATATCTTTCAATGTTTTCTGGTATATTTTTTATATAATCTTCCTCTGAGAATAACTAAGAACAATACATTTTGTGGAGAGATGTTTCAGCATAAGGTTCTTATTTTTTTAATTCTCTTACTGTTATAATTTCATTGTTGGCTATTGTAAAGCTCCAGAATGGAAAGCTAACATATAAAGTACCCTATTTCATATAATCCCTATCATATAGTTTACTTTGGCCAACAGCATAGACCAGACAGACATGTGATGAAGAATTAAACTTCTCATATTCAACATCTGTCTCCTCTAAATTCTTTCTTACGATCTGCTCGCAATCTCACTTTCACATGACCTTACATATTTCCTTTCTGAAAATAATGATTATTTCCCTCGTTATGCATACAGTTATGTTGTTCCATTTCCCAGACAGTGAAAAAAAAAATCAACCTTAGAGTCTAGATTCTCTTACATTTTCTAATCGTTAATTCTTCAGAAGAAAAAGACTATTTAAAACCCTGACATTACCAGGTGAGTTTTATACTAGGGCTTCTGGAGGAGGAGTCATTGGTGTCTCTCTAGGTTCTGTTGCTGGTTTTCAAAGTATTCTTGGTACTACACCACACTAACAATTCATAGTTGTGAGCACTATTTATGGTAATGCCTTTTCTGGGTCTGCCATTTTCTGATCAAAAGTATCACGAAGAGAAAGTAAAATGTCATGTTGACAACAAAATGCTTACTTGACAGTTTTGATCTGCTGTAGACATGACACTGACAAACAGCAACAATGTGATCCAATGGATGGCATTTCATGAGAGCTACGCCATACAGACATACCTGTGGTTGTACTGATTTCCATCCCTTTCTTTCCCTTTCTGCTTGAGCTCAGGCAATGCTCTATCTTCAGAAGTGGAAATCCTTTTCACAACAAAAAGCTTGTAAACTGGGACTGTGCAGGCATATATTGTGAGAACATCCCTACAGAGTGCAGCATAGGACAGCAATCCTAACACAGAAAAAAATGTTGATAATTTATAACTCTGTAGTGGAAGTAAAAAAAGCAAACCAAAGCAAGTCTGACTTAAAATACAAGATTTAAACAGTGATGTGAATAGCAGAAACCACAGTGTTTCTCAATGGTTTTCTACAACAGCTTCTTTATAGTTTGCTAATGTGTCCAAGGAGATGTTATGGGCTTGGTTATTCATTCTCCTGCTGAAACAAGCACATGGTCAGGGGAAAATCTCCCAGAAACAGAACTTCTTTAAGTCCTGCAGTCTAGATGCCAGGCAACTTCATGCTGTGTCATTCAGTCTAATTAATGATTAATATTGTTGATGTATTCTCAGGCAGCAGAATGATCCTATGACAATTTTCAGTACATGTCAGGAAAATCTCATAGAGCAGTCAATTCAATTACCCATTTCCTAGATCCCATCATTATATCATATATAACAGGTTTGACATCATCTTAGCAGCAGTTACCATATAATTTGATATGAGTAGGGTCCCCTTTACAGTTATAATATATATATATATAGAATGCATAGTGAATGTCTACTTTAATGGGCCATTTTATAATGTCTAAATGGGATAGGATAAAACCCTTCGTTTTTATGATACATTTTGACCCATTCCTATTTATGTCCAGAATATACATCTAAGTTCAAACAACAGCCAAAATTCAACATAATTTCCAAATGTCATGAAAGCACAATTTTTCTTGGATAAAAACTTAAATAAAATAATTAATGAGGTAATTGCATTTTTTAGCATATTACTAATACTAATCTAATTTTCATTGTACCCAAGACTTCCATCTTATCTCTTTCGTTTAAGGATCTTAGAACTCATTACTGGTTTAAAAGTCCAGACATCTTTATAAGGTGAATAAATGCTATATTCATTTTGCAACAGGAATATTGGCAGAAAATTATCTTCTGTGAAAGTCACCGAAAACTGTTCCAGTCTCTGTTCCTTCTCTCCCTGTTTTATACTTCTGCATATTTCAACTAACCTATCACAATTGCTTCAAAATTGAAACTGTTTCAAGAAGTCAGAATTCAAGAAAGCTGTTACATTTTTAACTGATTTGCCCCTACATCTCAGTATGTATACTTATTTCTTAGTCACTCATTTTCTTGCACTTATATTTGCATAATGATAGTAGAGATTTATCTGAGTAGTTTAGCATAGTATGCAAATTCCCATACACTGAATTGCAGGCGGCTATTATTAACCAAGCAAAGTACAGGGATTTACATTAATCAATGTATTGCTCTTTCTCAGCTACTTTATTGCAGTAATCTCAATCTCATAGCTCTGATTATCTAAGAGAAGAAAGAAAGACTTTTGAGAAAACTGAGCTGGAATGAGCTGAAGTTTTGCAATTGCCACATTTTTTATTGACCACATCTTTGTGAACCACATGGTCTCACAGCTTTTATCATGCAGGTTACGCTGGTGAGAACAATTGTAACGGCTAAAGACTGTACAATAATCTGGGTGAAAGGCACCATTCTAGGATTGTAAAATAAAACGTTGTATAAGGGTGTAATTCATCTTAGTCTGTTCTGTAAAGCACACAGTAATTTTCTCTTAAATCTACAGTTCGTTGATAACTATATCCTTCGGAAATATTTGACATTTAAAATATTGAAAGATAAAGTGTTCTCAGTGAAGCATAGCTACTTAAAGATATGATAATAACTATAGGACTAGCAGTATAGGGCCAGATTTCCCAGTATTATAGACTATCACCACTCTGTTGACTCTGAATGAATAAGAATGATTTAGAGAGGGTCTAAAGAAAACTGCCCAAGATATGTAAGTCATTTAGAAGCTCAGCTGTACAGAACTTCAGCTCCTAATTGTGTAAGCACATGTTCAACAATTTTGCTTATTTGTTCTAGAAGAAATTTAAGAATAAAAATGTACGTTTATTCTTAGATGAGTCATCCTTCACTTCAGGAGCACTTAGGGTGTTATAGCTGAGAGAAAATATGTCACAAAAAATAACAAGCACAATATTTTCTTCATAAGGACACAAATACGCTCCTTTTCATTGTCTTTAGAGCAGCTGCAGTCTAGTGGCTAGGACACTCCTAGGGGAGGTAACATACAATCATAGACTTCCATAACTCTTTGAGCTTTATTTCTCTGCTGTTAAGCACATGCTACCATCAAGTCCACCATCTTACAGAGCTGAATTTACTGGGGGATAGGGAGGGTGTTCTGATTATACCTGAAGAGAGGGAGGCATGAGGTAACTCAGGATAAGCATGAAAAAACCGCACAGAGGAAAAAGTTAGAAGATCCCATCATAGCAGCTGTCTTGTGATTTTGTCCATGAGGTGAGAGGCATCAGTCTATTATATAACTGCATGCTTCAGCCCTCCTTCTTATGATGAATGTGAAAAACTGGGGTTTTCAGTCTTGAAAACCAGGTTTAGTAAACGCATTAAATAGTTCTTACATTTCTCTACCTGCACAGGAGGACTCACAACAGGAATTTTCTGGCTATGCCCAAGGTGTCAGGGATGGACATATGACATTTCAGGCTAACCCAAAAAAAGCTGCACAGGAGAAAGAAGAAAAGTAATAGCAATATAATTTTCTGTTTTGCAAGGCACTACAACTATTAGAATATTTATTGTAACCTTCTTAGTGCTGCCTTTATAATCAATTACCTATACTGTTTTGTACATTATTTTCCTTTAAGCCTTCTTTGTGCTATGTACATGCAAAAACACATGCACATATCTACTGTAACATTTTCTGTTGAATTTTCTGTCAGCTGAAAAGCATTAGAGCTCTCACTGTCTCCTGAATTAAATGTCTGTACAGGATAATTATATACATTTCTGTGAACACCTAAAATGAGCCTTTAGGGCAACTTTCTAGCAGCTTTTTTGAAGCTGTGCAAAACAGCTAGAACTGGCATCAAGAACTGTTCTCAGTTTTAGTTTACTAAAATTAGGAGTTGTAAATATTTGTAATTGCTTGCAAGTTTGCAGCAGATAAAATAAAGTACTCATTAGCACTTTACTCATTAATGTAAATATAAAAAGAATTCACCTCATAAAGAAAGACATCCTTAACCCTAAATTTACAGATGTAGCAGTAGAGCTACTTAACGATCTCTTGAGATCAACTAAGAAGGACCTAAGGGAGTAGCACTATTTTGTCTAAAGATGTTGGACTTAAATAATTTCCTTCTTTTTAAATTCCGAACCCTAATTTGGCACCTCATCTATTTATAATATATATATATGCGCACATATATTTATAATAAATGTTTTTAAAAAGGAATATTAAAGAATCAGTATCTTCAGATTGGTACCTACTGATGGCCTGAAAGAAATACTGATCTGCCTATGTCTGGTACACAGGGAGACATTTCTTTCCAACTGACATCTTTCAAAAATTAGTCATTCTATTCAGAGTTGGTGATGTTGCTGTCTCTTACTTTTCCCTCCAGAAATTTAAATAGATTAGTATTCTGTCAAGAGGCCTTGATGAGGACCTAATACATATCTCTTACTTCCAAAGCATAGTAGCCTATACTCTGCAAAGAGTTTGGTCATCTATAGGTGTATGCAGGCATGCTCTGAGAAGCATATGCTCTCCTAA
Organism: Pezoporus wallicus; assembly: GCF_028554395.1. NCBI lineage: Eukaryota > Metazoa > Chordata > Aves > Psittaciformes > Psittacidae > Pezoporus > Pezoporus wallicus. Next base: position 4,888,194 of record NW_026639478.1, on the reverse strand, counting down.
TCTGTGAAGGTATCTATATATGGGTCAGGCTGACATGAGAAATAGTTCAGTCTGCAGCAGAAATTCTTCACACTAGGCAAAAAGATAAAATTTAAAGTACCTGAGAACTGTAAGATAAATATTATGGCCACAAAGATACCTGCGTGGCTCTAAAGCTTGGTAGCTACCGACATGGGTTTTTTAAAACCACAGTTTTAATGTAACGAAATCCATTTTAGATGCTTTTGTGGATCTGATTCCTTTTGTGAATCTGATTCCTTTTTTTTCTCACCAGGAACTTGATTAAGCTTTTCTTTAAAAGCTTTGACTAAGTTAGACTTTTATTACTAAGAAGAATAGTAGCATCTTTGTTTACTCATACAAATGGGAAAATGGTTGATTGAATTTGTGTTCATAACACTTTGGTAAAGAATGAAAGACAATTAAATCTGACAGGGAGATCTAATAAATAATTCACTGGAAGAGCTGGGAGATGCGCAATAGGTTTTCTTGTGACAACTGTAAGGAATCCAAAAAGATTTGTTGTCTTCTGATGCTGAACAAGCCTAGAATAAAAGCAAGAACCGGAAAAGCACTATTGTTTCTCATGCTTGTCAGCTCCTCACAGCCTGGTTTTTTGCCTACAGCTTCTGTTAGCTTTTTCTTCCTGGGCTCCTGGAATATTACATGCATTTTCTGTTGTTGTCTTTGAACAGAAGGGTACAAAATCTGAAGTATAAAACTTGGGCTGATTCTCAAACTCAAAGGAGTTTCGCAGTGTTCAGTCACAGAATTACTGATTGAGGCTGGGTCTGTAGTAGATGTATGGATGGCAGTCAGGTAATACTCAGGTTTGTGTGCAAGTGTATCAGTATTCCAAACCAAGTACAGACCTCAGGGGGTAAAAACTGAACTGGATCAAACCTTAATAAAATGAAAAACCTGAACCAAACAAAATCCTTTTATTTTAGACAGCATTAGATGGGTTTTACAAATATCTGTGAAAGGCTAGCATATAATGGCAATTTGCTTTGAGATTTAATTAAAATAAAAAAAAGCTGTGAGGATGGAGGCATGGACCCAGAGGTAGAGTGCAAGCTGGATCGTTTATTGAACAGCTTACACGATATTTATATGCTTCCAAGTAATTAGCCAAGCACATCTGGTTTTGCCTTGCGGTTACATCAGGTGAAAGGTCTATCTGATTTTCTTATCAACATCCTCTTTCCAGTTCTGACATCCTTGTTCCTTGCCAGTTCCAACATCTTCCAAGTACCAGTCAGGGACAGGTCACTCTTAATTGCCTACTAAAGTTCCTCCTTCCCCTTAATTGCCAGCTTTGATAAATTCCAACCCCCACAAAAAGCCACTGTTGATGTTACAATGATAGTGAACGATTTTGTTTGCTAAATGAAATTAGGCTGTAAAGAGACAGATTGCTAGGATCACAGCAAAAAAACAAATTTTGGGGACATTAATGTTTTCATCAGGGAAATAATCAAAAATGTTACTATGTCTCTGGAGTTCTTTTTCTTCCTGTAGGTTTTATGGACATACTAATAATATAAAAATATCATGGAATAGTTCTTTGTAGAAAATAAGGCTTCTTCTTTCAGTATATTGCCTATTGGCAAATATTTACAATGTCACGTGGCTACCCAAGATTTGTGTTTCTTTGAGTTTTCAGATGCCAAAGGATTCTTCTGGAGTAAAACAGAAGCACTCTGAAATGCCTAGCAGTTATGAAATCTTTATGGCTTTGATAATTTGTCCTTTTTAGACACGCAAATGTGCATGAGATTAATGCTATTTGAAAAACAAAATGTGCCTATCTATAAAATTTATATTTAATTATTACCAATTAAGACTGTCTATGGATTTTACACTTTGATTTTCTGTAACTTAAAGGTGAAGGTTCACCCAATGTTTCCAAGGGACACGGGGCATAAAAGCTAGAGGACAGTGAGATAAGCTTGCAGAAAGGGAAATTTGCATCAGAAAAAAATATTAACGTATTATCACATAAGATTTTAAATATTACCTGTGAGATCAGTTGCTGATAAAGTGGTATTAAATTAATTCAAATTGCAACAGTAAGATGCACAGAGCAGTGAGAAGGTTCTTCTTTCAGTCTTTATGAGAAATACAGTTCTGGTTCATTAAGCAATTTAAGATATGGCTTTTGACCTGCAGAACTGATGGCCTACTCAAAATTGGTTCAGATTTTGTATGTAAGCTCTTGGCAATCAAAGAACAGCAGTGGTGGTTTAAAGCCATTAATCTCTCTGGCTAGAGCACTTTTACTGGAGCTGACATTTGATCAGAAGTATGCCTTAGCTATTTTCCCAACATACAGCTCCTCAGAATTCTGCCCTCTCTCTAGTTGCCTGTTATTCAAGTAAACAAAAAATTACTGAAAGTTTAGGTTTTAAATTTGTATGTAAATCTAACTGTTGGTTTTAATTTCCAAGTTCTTTATTTGTGTTTTTAAATGAGTTTGGATTTTCATTTTGGTTTTAACTTTCTCTTTTTTTCTGACATCATTTCAAGGCCAATGGATTTCAAGCATGATGTATCTTATGTCTGATTTCAAAGCTTTACATATTTGCAAAGATAGCCAGCTACATAAACCAAGAACAGAGGTGTGCATGCACACATGCAAACACGCGTGGACACACCATTGTAAAATGCAACGTGGGAATAATTGTCATGATTCCCATTTCTAGTTTTGATAAGTAATTCTGGCATTTCCTCCTCTTTGAATAAAAATTCATCTCTGAATTTTACTGAGGCTGAAACTACTGGCACCTGCTTTACAGTTTTTGTTGCCACGTGCAATCTGGAAAACATTCGTTCAGGTGAACCTCCTCTGGCACAATAAATGATCACTAAACAATTTGCTGCCCTTAATATTTTCCTATCTTAGGCAGCTACCTGTTCTGCCTGTTTGTGAGAACTGGGTCTAGGAATAGTTGATGCCTCACATGTTTCTTCTTAACTCACTTTTTATGTTTGGCCCTGTACAATGTATCTGACTGATCTTCTAAAATAACATTGGTTCATCTGGCTATCCAGCTGCAAAGGTGGATCCCTTCTCAAATATTTTGCATAGGACAAACTCTCTTGTTTTCTGATCACAAAATCAGAGAAGTTTCGTTTTGTTGCCTAGCGTACTACTATACTTTCATTTTTTGGTACTGAACTCACATTTTAGCCCTTTGACTTCATTTCTGTCACTGTGCTGAGCTTACATTAACCCCTATAACATTTCTTCTCCTCTCATATGTTCTTTAATTCACTATCTTCTTACTGTCTCTTTCCTTTCCTCTCACCCTCTGGCAGGCTACCACTTTCTTGACACTTTGACTGCCCTGCAGTTGATGGTGTGTACACTGATAGCCCTCGAGCTACCGATAAGTATTATTTTTCTGTGTGGCAGGAAGCCACAGACTTAAACATAAAAGAAATAGATAGCAAAAAGTATTAGAAAACTACAAATTCTAACCTTTTCTCACTTTCAGGTCTACCCTCATCCTTAGACTATTATGCCATTACTTCTTCAGAAAAACAATGTGATAACTTTAAAAATGTTAATTTTTGTATTAGCTACTACCAGCAATTTTGCAAAGGAAAATAATTTCATTATGTTGACATTTTGTCCCATGGGTCAGAGAACAGACTGTTCTGAAAGAACTATGTTCCCTTTTATCATTCTAATTATGATCATCTGTAATCATTTTCTAACCTAGGAAAAAATAGAGATTCTTTTTTTTAAATTCAGTCAATAGATATTAAGTGTTGAAGTAAAAACTAAAATATCCATGACTTGAAAAAATTTAGTATTACATTATCATACTGTTCACGTCCCCTCTTCCCACCTAATGACCCATATTTAATTTTTCAGATTTTTAAATTTTGGGATTAAAAAATATCATATTCCTATGCAAAATTATGTACTAGATTCTTGAGATTATCAGTGTAAGTAAAATATTTATTCAAGTATACAATTTTTCAATATTTTTTAAAATAAAAATAATATTCTCTCTGGATGTAAGACTCCAAAATTCTAGAGTGGCAATTCTCTCTTTCATCCAGAGAGAATCATTCCACTACAGAGAGGTTTTTTTATATAAACATGAATGAGCACATTATGGTTTTACTGCAAAAATTTTTGTTTCCCTTCTTTCAAGTACCCAAAGTAACTGCCATTCCTGATTATTTCTGAGGTTTTCTTTGTATTATACTGTTTGTATACTATTATAATAAGTGGGTCAGGAACAGTGATGGGTGCAAGAATGCTGCTGGTTCTTGACACAAGAAAGATGGGGTAGGGAAGAAAGACAAGTTAAAAAGTTGTTTCTTCTTTCTTGCAATCACAGATGCATAAAAACCCTTAGGGAACAGTCTGACTAAACTCAGGTCAGCTGGAACTGGGATGCATTTGTCTTGACTTCTTCCTCATAGTGAGATCCCCAAGATCAAATGACATAATTAAGCACTAAATACAATCTATTAGAATTTATGTAACAAAAAAAGATTAAAAAGAAGACGCAATAAAATATTTTGAATAACTTTATAAATATCAAGTTGCAACAAATACTCCAGTTTCCATTGGCCTGCAGAAAGTCCCTGGTGTCACTTCTGAGATCTTCCTGGCTACTACCTGTTCTTAGCAGTTTCTTTTTATTCTGAAAACCTCATTAGCTCTTTTTTTTTTTTTCCTCAAAATCTGCAGTCTCAAAGACTCTGTCTCTGATTTTATTAAGTTTTTTCCAGGAGAAAACAAAGCTACTCCTTTTTAGGGAGCTCCTCTGAGTTTCTCTTTTTTTAAAGGAACATGGATGCATAGAATAAATACAGAGGTATCGTCTATCACAGATTATAAAGTAAGTTCTGTACTTCCAAGCTCTAAAGAGGCTGTCTCAAAATCTGGTGTACTATGACCTGTGGAATAGAGAAATCCAGTTCAACTCCTAGTCACTACCAAGAGGCAGTTGCTTGCTCTTGACCTCTGGCTCAGCCCACTTCATATAGAAAAAAAAAAAAAAAAGTATTTTTCATATTCATTCCTCCTTTAGAATCATATATTTTTTTTTTCTGCCAATAACTAAGTAATCTCAATAGGTATTGCTGGGCTGTTTATTTTTAAAGCACTATATAGGCATACACACGTATGTGTATATATATATACATATATATATATACACACACACCTAAATATGTACAATTCATCATGCCTTAGCATCCCTGTGCCCAACACAGATTGAATATCCTGCAGGTCCAGTCTCAGTGCTACCGGTCCATGACAGATGGCTTAGGTACAAACAAAAATTAAAAAAAAAAATCCTTGAGTCTTTCTTCATATTATTGAAATACAGAGAGTATTTTCTTCCTTATCACCTGAAGAAAAATGTAAAATTTCTGAATGACAAGGACAAAAGCAACATTTCCAGGTGTACTGATCTTTATGCAGGAACAGACTGTTGATTCACAGTGGGCACCAGTATTGCCCATGGCCAATGGTATGGTATGTTTTGAGTTCATTCAGTCGCTGTGCTCATGTTATGATTTAGTAGGGTTTTTTCCACTTCTTTGGAACTTCCTTAATATTTCTTACTTGAAAGAACAGCATCTAATGCCTCTTATGAATTAGTGTTATGTATATAAGTTTGGCTGTAATAGTACTCTCTTTCACTCCTCTCCTTTTTCTTCTCTCCTCTCACCTCCTCTCCTCCTCTTTGTTCTCCTTTCCTCCCTTTTTCTCTCCTCTCCTCTCCTCTCCTCTCCTCTCCTCTCCTCTCCTCTCCTCTCCTCTCCTCTCCTCTCCTCTCCTCTCCCTCTCCTCTCCTCTCCTCTCCTCTCCTCTCCTCTCCTCTCCTCTCCTCTCCTCTCCTCTCCTCTTCCTCTTCTTTCCATCTCCTCTCCTCCCTTTTTTTCTCCTCTTCTTATATTGTCTATAAAGAATCAAAGAATTATAGAATATATAGGTTTGAAAAAGACCTTAAGATCATCTACTTCCAAGCCCCCTGCCACAGGCAGGGACACCTCACACTAAACCATGTCACCCAAGGCTCCATCCAACCTGGCCTTAAACACTGCCACAGATGGAGCTTCATAACTTGCTTTGGCTACCTGTTCCAGTGCCTCACCACCCTCACAGTGAAGAACTTCTTCCTTATATCCAACCTAAACTTCCCCTGTTTAAGTCTGAACTCGTAGTCTACTCAGTATGTATATATATACTTGTTATTAATACATTGCCTAGCCCTCTTTCCCTTCTTTTTTCTTCTTTCACTGTTATATTTGTTTGCACTCAAAAACTAATTGCTACTCCCAGTTTGGAAATTTTAATTTTAACTTTGAGCTGAAAGAAGGAAAACAGAAATCAAGTGAGAGATACATAGCTATTTTCATTTATTGCACTGACATAAATACCCAAGGGCTCAAATTGTTTGGCAGAACTTGAAAGGATCCATTATTTTGTCATTCGGCTACTGCAGCTAACTTAAATGAAAAAAAAACAGATTCTGAAGAGGTGATGTAAATGCAAATAGACAAATTCCCTTGATCTACCTCTGTCTTAAGTACTTTCTTGAAAAAAATGCTGAGCTTTCATTTCTAAGACAAAGTTGAATTTTACTCTTCTTATACAGTGCTTTTCATGGTTTATACAGTCCCTTGAAGAATTTAGGGTTGTTTGGGGTTTTTTTATTCCTCTCTGAATTTGATTCCTTTTTACACAGCTCTTTTCCAGGTAACATTTTCACTGTTTTGATGTGATAAATTGTTGGTCCAGAAAGGCCTGATAGATGAATTTATATACATAAGCTTGCATTTCTGTTTATGAAGCACTGATGAAAAAATGTTTCAAATTATTAAGCAGAAGAATCACACTATGGTGTAAAATCAGATCTTAAAAAGTGATCAAGACTACACACCTCTTTTGTACATATCTATTAATTTGACATCAGCCTGAATGCCAATAATCTTTTGGATAAATAGGCAGGAAATTTAGTTTACTACAAGGAACATCTTCCAAATTAAGGGTATTTGAAGAGAATTTTCCACAAAAATGTCAGTGTTACTGCCTTTTACTTTATGAAATTGCCTCCTGATGTACTTAAGATTCTCTTGTCTGAACTATGAAAATGCTGGAGTGTAATTTAGGTTCCTATTCTACTAAGGATAGCATGAAATATATATGTCATGACAATACTTATTACAGCAATAGCAGTGATCCCTATACCAATATTCAAAACTTCCTTTTAAATACAGTCTTTGCTCACCAGACAAAAAGTTCTTCTGACTCTTTGTTCAAAAGTTGAAGGCAAAGAACAAGAGATAAATTGCAGATGGCTAGTTATATATTTTTGTCTTTTACAGTTGCAGGGTCTTTCAAATATATCTTAACCTTATATATTATAAATCTGACTGCTTTCATTTCTCTTAACTGTGAAACTGCACAGCTTTACCGCTGTTTAAATGGTGACATGCATTGGACTCACTTTTCACATGCTAACTTATCTGGTGCATATTTATTTTTTTCTTTTTTCCTCCAGAACTTTCTGAAAAAGGGAGTGTTAAAATGACTGAAAGACAGGTTCTGAATAGACTACTGATGTATTGTTTTCACAGTAAGAATCCCATAGCCTAAACCTATAAAACAATATGTTTCAGCTTTACTTTCCCCTAGAAAACTTTCATACATTCCCTTTTGACCACTTATTTTCACCTTTATAATGAAGTGAGCAGATTGCTTATTGCAATATATGTCTATGTTCTCTCTCATCAGATAAACTTGGTGTATATCTTCCCCCTTGCTGCCTCAAACTATATATTTCAAGTTCAGTTTATATTTGTATCGCAGGCTTAATCTTGAAAATGTAAACTTTACTAGCCCAGAGGATACCAGTCTGGGATTGGATATCCCACTGTTCCCCTAGAGCCCCAACATTATTGATTTCAGCATATTCATTCTTGCAGCTATGTTTCCTGCTGACTTCCTTGGTACTGCTTCTGTCAGTCTTAACTTTGGACATGCAGCAGGATACTATTATTTTGTTAAACTAAGAAGCAGGTAGACGTTCTGTCACAATAAGGCAATCTTATGGTAAATGAAAAACAAATTTACATAGGACTGAAGTTAATTTTCATTCTTGGCATATATAGGTGTATATGTCTATATATATGTCTGTACACACGCACAATTTAAGAATTTTTTTTTAAGCGGTCTAATTTTTATTTTGGTGTAATAATAATTTCTTTCTAAAATACTTTTTGATTTTTTTTCTAAAAAAAGTACTTCTGCTGCATAAAATTTGTCATGAAATACCACATAAAATTGCATATTTATAGCATCTGGAAAAATTTAATTAGATCTTTTAAAATGGTTTTAACAAAATATGTTTCCATTGAAGTATGCTGTTTTGTTGTCAGAGGATACTGGGTTTGCTGGTAGTTTCTTTGGATCTTTTTCTCAGACCTGAATGAGACTGCCAAAATGAACCTATGCTCTCTTTCCCGTTTATTAGTTCCTTTTTTTTTCGCTTTTGGAGCTAAGAACAATTGGCTGAAGTCTGAGTTCAAAGTTCAGAGCTTTGCCCCATATTAGATGAAGAAAGCCTTAAATTTGATGTCCCAGGGACAATCATCTTCTCCAGGTTAAAGACTTATCGGTCTCTTTGCTTTGATGCAAACTTCAAAAATATTGAGCACTGAAAGCAAGACACAGTTGCTGTTTTCCAACCAGCAGCTCACAGGAAATTAGCAGTGTCCTACTTTCCTATCAATATAATAGAAATGTTTGCCCCATGCACCAGACTGTGATAAGGATAAAATAAATACTGCAGAGCTGAATGTAATAGAGAAGTCTATATTTACTTACAATTCAAGTTGTTGATAGAAGACCATACTTGAAACACAATACTCAGGATCAAGGCAGCAAGCTACCATCAAATTAAGACACATCCATAAGTGTGACTCATATGCAAGCCCTGCTGATGGTAATGCTACTTGCTTTTTTGGAACTGATTGAGTCTTGCTGAGATATACTTATCTTTCTTGATCACAGAAATTTTCACAATGAATTTCAAAATGGATTTATAGATGAGCAGAACCCATAGATGAGCCTAAGAAGGGGAGCCAGTGAAGCAGAAGTTAATTTCTGTCCCAGTCCCAAATGGCCCCAGCAAAACATAAATCTTGTACCAGAAAAACACAGGTGAGGAATCTCCAGAAAAATCATCTGTTTTGCAAGGATAAAAGTTAGGAATTAAATTTGCCACAGCTTCATAATAAACTCTGCAGGCTCACAAAGATTTATTTTCCGTCACAGTGATCACTAGAGGCCGATCACTGAATACAGTGTACAGTTCCTAATGCTAAACACTATGCTTACACAAGCATAGATTAGGCTAGAAGGGAGGTCAATAAATGAGCAGGTAATCAGTAGAGTAATAGTAGAACTTTAAATGGCAAAAATCATTTCATAGAAACTGTCCTTAGATTTCCATTATTCCTATGTTTAAGTTATGCTTATGTATCCAAGGTACTTAAGTAATTTTCATCATTTTTCCTCGTTTGATTTGTAGCATGGAAGTATTGCTTATACACCAAGTGGCTCAGTGTAGCTAGAAATGTTTTACAGTAGCATTCAAGCCAGTTATGAAGTGCAAGAACTAATCTCATTTTCCATCAAAATTTTCCCAGAATCCAACTACATCTTCTAAGCACTCCCAAACATTCTAAATATATATCTCAGACCAGCTAGTCCAGATATATGAATGCTATTGGGTTTAACCATAACAGTATCAAAAATGGTAAAATTCAGTAAACTCTCAAAAATTTTTAAAAACCTATTTTACGTGGTTTTAAACACTGAAAGTTAGAAAGATGTTATCTTCCTTCTTTCCTTATAAAGGTTTTTGTGCAGGTAAGAATTAAGAAGTAAGTAAGATTGATCAACAGTGAAATTAGTATTTTCCTTACTGGAATTGAAATTCTGTTAAACCCGTTTTAGATCTGACCTATCATGACAACAAATGGCAACACAAATTTCAAGTCTAACTCTATTAAGATTAAACAATATTAACTGGCTTCTTCAGAAGGGAAAAAAAATCCTATTCTTCTAGTACACCCTATAAATATACCTAATCTCATCTGCTGCTCCTGTAGTAATAAATTACAATAAAAAATAAAATGAATGTTCCTGTTAAATAGTCATTTCCCTTTTTATTTATAAAGAAGGATATAGATTTTTTTTTTCAGGTTTTCATCTTTAATTTTCAATATGTACCTTCAGTAGAGTTCAGTTTAGAACTGATAATTTGTCTCAAAGTACTAGTCACTGACAACGTATCAGTGATTGATAAGGAAATTAGCACTTTCTCAACAGTGTATTTGTCCCATTGTTAACAGTCTTGCTGATATAAATGCTGCTCACTCCAGCTATGTGACACATTAAAATGCTTACAGCTGGTTTTTGCATTGTTGGTAACACTGGGATAGATAACCTATAACTGAAGAATAGGTATGAAAATTAGCACAATAGATAAAGCCACAGCTTTTAAATTAAAGGCATCTTGTTATAAATCTAATCCTATTGTAAAAATTCATATAACTTTTCAGTTCTGGATGCCATTATGTTTCTTTGAACATTTCCTGATATGTTTTTTTCTTCCCAGATGCAACTGCAATTCAGTTATTATTTGAGAAGCAACCAAAGAGAAGGCAAATATTTCAACTGCTGTTGTTATGGACACTACAGGACTATTCAACAAGCAGTCAAGTAAGTGCAGTTAAAAAAATTGAAACATTCTGCATACTAAGTTGAAAAATAAATGCAGTGCATGTTTAAATTGTTCATTCATCAGATTATTTGCTCTTCATGCCAGACTCTACAGACAACAAACTAGCAGTCTCTCTTCATTCCCATTTGTTCACACAGAATATCTTCCAGAGTACAGAAATGAGTTTTGGAAGACACAGAATGATGTTCCAATGCTAGCTGCACATCTTACCCAGCCCTTCTGAGAAGGAGTCCCAGTTGCTTCTAAAGTGAAAGGCTTTGTTTCTGCTTTTTTCCATTCCAGGCTGAAGAGTATCAATGCAGCGCTTAATGGAAGAATTGCAATCATGCCCATTTTAGGGCCCAGCTTTTAAGAAACCATGAATTCCCAGAGCAAGTAAGTTTGATCTTTACACTTTTACACATCCTTGTTTCAAATAAAAAGAATAGACATAAATACATGCATACATGCATACATGCATACATACATACATATGTAGAAAAACAAATGATATAATAAATGTTTTGAACAGTGTCTGATATCCCTGGGGGATTTCAGGTGACTATCAACGTGCCATAAATGCTGGAGAAATAAAACATGGAAAACAGTTAAGCCTGATGGACTTGTAGTCTAATGCATATTTTATGTTTCTATATTTTTATGTCATCACAGTTTATTTCTACAGTGACAACAGAATGATCTTTGTCATAGCTGAATGGCTGCCTGTGCTGTTATCTGCTCATGAAAGATTTGAACTTTCTTTTTTTTCTCACTAAAAACAGTACCGTTCAGCAAAGTAGTATCCTTCGTACTTAATTTGTTGTCATCTGAAAACACTCTTCCCTTTGAATGTGATCTACGTTTAGCTGCAAAAGAAAATTAGAACTTCTCTAGCAGCAAGAAAATGTTGGAATTCAGCTTTACTTTGAGACTTCTGATGCTTCTGTCTTCCGAGAAATGAACGATATTCCTTGGCATGTTAAGGCATGTTTTTTAATGACTGTACTTAATGAAATATGCCTCTATCAACACACACATATTAATACCTAATTGAATATTAGCAGAATTTAATCTTTGCAATGTAACAGTTATTGTTAAAAGAGATAATGCAAGTGTTTGGGGCTTAAAAAAATCCTTAATTTCTGTAGTTAGAAAGTCTAAATGTGGTATGTGACCATAGAAAGGACCGACTGCCTAATGATGACTTACAGCTATATCTCAGTGCATTGATATTACTCATTATGCATTACAGGAAGACCCTATAAGTTACAAGACAAACTTGTCATCAGTTCAGTGTGTTATACTCTCACAAACCCAGTAGCAGTTTGACCTGAATAACACTTGAAAGTTATCCTGACTGAAATATTTAGCTTAGCAGAAATTAACTTTTTTTTTTTTAATATACAGTTTAGGATGGGTAAATATATGGCAGAGTGGTGTTTTAAAACATGTTTCTTAGTATTCATATAATTTTACTCATACCTTTCAGAGCCACAACCTGCCGTTATTACATTTGTTTTAACAAACTATTTCAGCCAGTTTGTTTTGGAGGATAACGACTTTTAAGGTTATGTATGTATTCATCTTGTTGCATGGGAATAATTCTTATAATTCCTAATAACATTCTTGGGAACTACTCATGCAAATCATTATTGAATTAAGAATAAAGAAAGGGCATCATAAATTAGAAGAGCATTGAAGGCAATGAAAACTTTTGGTGTAAAAGAGTAAGTGCCTAAAAAAGGAATTTTGGTACCCAGTGGCCAATTAGTTAATGTAATAACATCTCAATTTATGCACACATAAAACAGTCATGATTTTCACCAGTAGTCCATCTTGGATCTAAGACTACAGGATTGTTAAAAAAATAATTAAAACATTTTTAGAATAATGCATGGAAGATATCACCAAAAGGTCACTGGTGGAATTTATTTGTTATTTATACTCTGGACAGTTCTTAATTTCTCGTCTCTGGAAATGCATTACCAAATAATTCTACCTTTTTCCTCTTCAAAACCTAAAAAGAAATCAAGTGACCTTTTAGTTACTGTAAATGTCATTATGAGCTGTGATGTGAACAAGGAGGAAGTGAAAGTTTATTGATTCAATCCTATAAATGTCTAGCATACACCCAATGCAAACAAAAGAGGCATGGAATTTCAAGAGCTCTTTACAGTGACCTGACTTAGTGCTGTCAAATAGACACATACATGACCTGCCTAGAGTAATTAGCAGGTACAGCATCTCACTTGTCTTACAAACAATCTTCATTTTTTATTATACGTTTATATTTTACATGTACAGTAACAGGGAAAAAAATCCACATAGAACAGATACAATAACGCTACACCAGAACTGTTTCAGTTTTAGGTGGGTGTGTTTTGTACTTGTGTTTTTGGTATCACTAAGTGGGAGACAGGTGATAAATACAAATGTTACATGAGTTTGGTTTTTTTCTCTCAGGTGAAGAAGAAAGAAAGATAAAAAAAAAAATGGTTAAGGATTATGGCATTTCTTACCCTGTCTATTCTGTGGAAAACAGCTGGACTTTGACAAAAAATTACTGCCTCTTTTCTGTGTAATCTGTGTGGATGACAAGGAATTTGTAAAATTATGGCAGTCACTATCAAAATAAACATTTAACTGATGTTGAAATATGTTTCGATGAGAGGGAGAGGAGCTGGGAATTTTCCTCAACATGTTCATACTGGCATATGTAATTTCCTCCCACAAATTGCCTGTGACAAATATTTTCATTATATCAAGATCATTACTTATCTTTTTAATGTAATTGTTGTTAAATGCTAATTCGACTATGAGGAAATCCATTATCATATTTCATTTGTCAAGGACGGCAATGGAATTTATGTATTAACACTATCAAATCCAAGAAGAGGATGTTATTAATGTTTTATCTTAATTAAAACATGATTTCAGTGCTTTAGAATTCAGTATCCTACTTCTTACATAAGTGGTATTACAGACTGTGTAGTGTCTTCTTGTTTCCCATTTCCTATACAATCTGAGATGAAGATTGAGAATAAAAGGTACAGAATGTCATAGGCTTTATATGGTTATAAATCTAATTGATGTCAAAAACCGTTGGATAATGACTTTGAAATATTAATGTCTCATTAGAAAGATTAATAGTATACAAACTAGATTTTCATTTTGGTTCTAAAAGTTGGTATGGAGAACTATAGTGAAAACACAGACAGATGCTCAGTTATCATAATTCTCTTAATTATAAAATCAATGTTGTCATCTTCTAGAAGTCCAGGGCTTATAGGACTTTAAAACTATTGCTGCCTGGGTAGGGGAAATCATAAAAAATGAAATTAAGAAGAAGTAATGAGATGTATATTGAATCCTATCCTTTCTAATATTGCTCTGAGTTTTATTACATTCTTCCAGATCTCCCTCATGTCTGTTTCTTCATTCTTATTTTGGCTGTTTAGTTTCTTCTTTTAAGAGCAGTTCCACATGGACAGAGATCTGTGCTGATACAGTGGAGATATCCAGTGGAGATACAGCTCCACTTGAGTAGCACTCATTCATTCTAAAACTTCAACTATAAGTGCTCTAATTCACCAGATTGTCTTAAAGTGTCTTTGAAGCACTAAAAAAAGAAAAAAATGTATTGTATTGATAGCCAGTATCTGTATACAAACTTTAATATTCTCTGGATGAACTTCTGTTGAATTTTCTATTAGAATAATATGCTATTATCACTGATTTCTCCATGTATGGTATCTCATTTGAAAATAAAACAAGATAAAACACACCAGAACAGGTCTTCTAATGTAAGATTGAATGTGAGTGAATAGTAAAGGTTATAAGAAATTAAGGATTTAAAATATAAATATTATATAGGAAGGAAAGTATTTTTTTACTTGGAAAGTATTGAAAGGGATCAAGGGCGGGGGGGGGGGTGGGTGGATGGGGGTAGTTAGAAAATGGTTTGGGGCTTCTGAGAGAGACTGGAGATAGAAGAATGTGGGAGATAGATACCATGTCAGAAAACTAGTAAAAGAATAAGGTATAAAGGTCCTAGATGAAATCTTCACATAGGTGAAAGAAAGAACAATAAAGAACAGGCTAGAAACAGGAGAAAAAGAGAGAAGTTGCTAACAAAATATGTAACCAATAATCATGATACAAATTAGTAAAACAGAAACACTGTCAGGATTTCAAAAAAAAAGCATGGAAAACATATCTGGTTTGGGACTTTTTTCAACTTATCCCTGCTATTTCAGTTTAATGAAAGGCTGAGAGATAGGGAAGAAAGCATGGTCTGACCTGAAGATCAAAGAAGTGAAATTAAAAGTGTAAATGTACAAAGTTGTAAGTAAAATAAGGATAAAGAAATAATCCTGGAAGATGTACTGGACACTTGAAAAAAAGGGTAGCTATCTGGACAGTTATGATAGGAATGGGAAATCACTTCTGAAAGATGTTGCAAAAGAAGATGATATAGATCTTTGCAGAATTAAATGGTCTTCCCTTTCAAATCTATGATATTACTGAAGTGTGTGTGATAGATTTAGGAAAGAACCAAAATCCGGTAATCCCATCCAGACTACAAGAAGATAAACCCATCCAGTATTAAAGCAGATGTTTCACAAAAAAACATCCTTTTCATAGACTGTGAGAATACTTTGCTCAGGATTTCAAATTATGGCTTAATCCTCTTGAAAAGGAAGGATTTAAATGAAGATTCTTAAAAAATTGCATCCTTATTCAATTTCTGTTGCACCTAAATCACATTATGGTTGCACCAGTTAATAAGTATAATATTTTTGGAAATTCTTTCCACATAGATATAATCCATGTCATTTGGCTACTTTTTGCTAGCACATGAACATTTAGTCCTAAAACTGCTCAATATGTCTGTATATCTCCAATTACTTCTTGCTCCCAAGCGGCTATTTTATCACTTTAATTCCAGCTCTTAGCAGAGAAGTACTTTTTTAAGTGTGCACCTCTTTATGTGTGTATAAGCAGCATGACATGTGTTGTTATGGAGCAGTGGAGCAATGGAGCATCCATCACTCTGGAGTCTGAGGTTATGATCCGGAAACTCCAATGTGCAGTAGTAGTATCAGCAAGATTGAAGCGTTTTATTCATTGCAAATATTACAGTCAATTCACTGACCATATAAAGTTACTCAGCAGATCAAATTGTTTATTTTCGAGGTTTAATTCTAACCTAACACCATTCTATCACAATTATTGTCCTTATCACAAGCCACAATTACTGTGAAAACATTCTTCTGAAATTAGCTTCTGTGCTGCAAAATAGGTGAAATAGTAACTGCTCAATTATTTTGAATGATGATCATTTTTCGAAAAAATCTTGCCACCACTCACATAAACATTCAAATCCATAAGTTTTCCAAATTAACTGAATGAATTTGAAATGGGGCTGTTTTATGTGCATTGTGAAGACGTGATCTGGTTGCTTTTTCCTTGCTAAGCAGCAAGTTATGCACTTCAATGTCATTTATGTTACCATTGCAATGAAAGTCAACCTGAATATACTTAGAAAAGTCTGTCATGTGAATTTTCAAAATGGTCGGTCTTCCATGAAGAATTTGATTTTCTTCTGATGAATAAAGGTCATTAATATACAACTGGGGGCACTTATTAGTCAAGGAGTCACGAAAGTTTTAGTCTCATTAGAAAGAGAACCCAGTCACAAAACCTGTACCTTGACTGCTCTTTCTCCTTCACTAATAGAATTCAGACCTTTTCATAGTTAAAACAGCAGCTAGAAAACACAGAAGATTGTACTTTCATCCTGGCCCACTGAAAAATCATTTCTGAGATCTTACATTATTATGAAAAGTTCAAATTACATTCAGGGTTGCTTAAGATTACATGACATATTTACATCTTCCTTTCAGTAAGAAGCTTTCCTGTAATTTCACCTCCCTTCCCTGATCTGGTAAAATGAGCAGAAAAGACCTGAATGAAGGAGATTCTTGGCAGATTTCTATAGCTAATAAATTCTAATTTATATAGCTGTCTTGGGTTCAGCAGTAGCAGTCATTTTTCTCCTTCTTAGTAGCTGCTGCAGTGCTGTATTTTTTGACTTTCAGCCTGGGAACAGTGCTGATAACACCGATGGTTTTAGTTGCAGCTCTGTAATGTTTACTCTGACCAAGAACTTTCTGAGTCTCATGCTCTGCCAGGGAGGAGGGGACGGCGGGAGGAAGTAGAGACGGGACACCTGACCCAAACTGACCAAAGAGGTATTCCATACCACAGCACATCATGCCCAGGATATAACTGAGATTTACCCGGAAGGGCTGGGAGACTGCAGGGTTGGACTAGGTATTGGTTGGTGCTTGGTCAGGCTGGGGGGCGGCGAGTTATCGGTTGGAGGGTGGTAAGGTGTTGTATTCTCTTCCCTTGTTATTTCCTTTATCATTATTACTACTGGTGGTAGCAGTAGTGATTTGTGTTATACCTTAGTTACTGGACTGTTCTTATCTCAACCCGTGGGAGTTGCACTCTTTTAATTCTCCTCCCCATACCTCTGGGAGCAGGGGGAGGGCAATAACGGGGGGGGGGGGGGGGGGGGGGGGGGGGGCAGTGAGAGAGAGACTGTGTGGCTGATTGTGTTTAAATCATGACACATCTAAACTAAAAAAAATAAATAATTGAGCTGCTTTCTTAGAAAAAAAATGTATCTGCAAAAGATATCAACATTTAATATTTGCAATCAATCTCAGTCACATAGCTCCATCAACTGCTTCTTTGTAAAGAATGAAGAAAGATGCTAGAAAAAATGTTTGAAATATCAACAATTTAATTCTTTCCTAAGATAATTTCCCACACTGTTTGAAGCAAGGAGAGTTTTCAATCATGAATTTTCACTTTCTGCTTAAATGGAAGAAGTAACAAACCCTTGGCTCATATTCCTCTATGGTGGTATAAAAAGATGGAAAATTTTAGCTTTTTCTCCTTATTTTTAACTTTGCCTGGAAAAAGTATGGCTGGTAGTGTTCACATCGGTCCCTCCTGTGAATTCCAGGGCTGGCCAAACTGATCTCCTTTCAGCACCAGTATTAGGTAGATGTGAAGTTTTTTTCTTAGTATTGAACAAAAATGTCTTCCTATTGTTTCATTTGCTAAAGGAAAAAATGTTTACCTTGCAATTTTATTGGCTGCACCTGTGTTTAGACAGTGTTTTCACAGACATGTCAATTTTATGTGCCAAAACTGCTATTGATTAATGTGATTCCATTCCAAGGTACTCACAGCCCCCTTCTTACACATTTCTAAAATGTACATGCTGGAGTGTTGTACATCTATGCACCAGATAACCTACAGCTACTTCTTAACTTTTATCAGTTAAAAAAAAAAAAAATTATCTTCCTTTTCTTATCTTTAATCCTGCATGACCTTAATAAACACTAATACATGCTCAATTTAATTTTTTTTTTTTTTTGCCTGGGAGTTCAGGATTCTATTTTGTCTCTGTCCTTCTCTGACACCCTTTTCCCAGTGCTTTTCATTACTGCATTGTTTGCTTATTAATTGAGTTAATCAGGTTGCTCTGAGTGTTCCTGGTCATATCCCTTTTATTTCATGCATTTCTAGCTGCAAAATAAGAAAAGGTGAGATGTTCATGCAAACTTGTATCTTTGTAAAGAAAGCCATTTATCCAAATACTAAAAGCAAATCTAGCACTGCATTCCCAATAGCTTTATTCTCTGGAGCATTACCTTATTTTGTAATTCCTAATTCTTTATCCAGTTATTTTCATTTTATTAAAATTAAAGTAGGCTGTATTTGCCAGCAATGGAGAGGTCGGAGAGATGGGGCAAAAGGGAACAGGAGTCCCTGAGGTGTGTCTGAGGAGTCACGGGTACCTCACTGAATATTAAGAATTTCAGGAAGAATTGAGAGGAACTCAGAAACTGTGGGAAGATATGTATGTTTAAGGGGAGGGTCTTTCTCTCCCTTAATAAACATTCCTCCTTAGGAATGTTTATTCCTAGGAATTCCTTCTATGTTGATCTCCTAAGAAGTACTCACAACCCTTTCCTTGATCAGTCCTTTCTTTCGCATAAGTCCCTGTGTTCAACCATCCTCTCCTCCCTATAGCATTTGTCCACCTTTCTACACACATGGTTACTTCTTCTCACTAAGACTGTTTTTTTTTTTTTTCAGTTATCTTTAGCTGTTGCATTTGCAAATGTTAGGTTTCAAGACACAGTAAACCATTATTTATAAGCATATAGATTTCTGTAAAAATGTATTTTGAAAATAGCGTAACAGAGTTTCACAAGAAGTGTGTGATGACCAAAAAAACAGACAAAAAAATGTCAGATTCCTAGTTTCTTCTCTCTTGTTGATTGTACAATAACCTTTTTTCCCCTTGGAAGCTGTAGTGTGAAGTCTGAGTGTAAAACTTAATTGTAATTGCTGCAAACACACTTTGCTAAATCACATTAAATGTGAAAGATATAATATTGTCCTGGGTTCAGCAGTAGCAGTCATTTTTCTCCTCCTTGGTAGCTGGTGCAGTGCAGTGTTTTGACTTTCGGCTCGGGAACAGAGCTGATAGAGATGTTTTGGTTTGGCCAAGGACTTTGTGAGCCTCATGCTCTGCCAGGGAGGAGGGGAAGCTGGGAGGAAGCAGAGACAGGACATCTGACCCAAACTGACCAAAGAGCTATTCCATACCACAGCACGTCATGCCCAGGATGTAACTGGGAGTGAGCCGGAAGGGCTGGGAGACTGCAGGGTTGGAGGAGGTATCGGTCGGAGCTTGGTCGGGCTTGGGGGGCGAGTTATCGGTCAGCGGGTGGTGAGGTGTTGTATTCTGTTCCCTTGTTATTTCCTTTATCATTATTATCATTGGTGGTAGCAGTAGTGATCTGTGTTATACCTTAGTTACTAAACTGTTCTTATCTCAACCCGTGGGAGTTGCATTCTTTTGATTCTCCTCTCCGTCCCTCCGAGAGCAGGGGGAGGGCAAGAAAGGGGGGGAAGTGAGCGAACGAATTACCTGACTGGGTTTAAACCACGACAGTTCTTTTTGGCGCCCAACGTGGGGCACGAAGGGTTGAGATAACGACAGAGTTGACTGGATTAATAGTCATTCGTCACAATGCTGATTTATTGGGTATCAGAGTTGTTCTTGTTGATCTCACAGCTTCAGACCGTTGTAACTTACGTAGAGCCGGTATTTGCTGTGATAGTGTTTATCAAGTGTGGGGCCTGGGCTAAGGTTCTCGTCTCACTGTGCTTTATGGCAATGGCTTGTAATACGGGCGGGCTCCAGCAGCAGGGCGGGACGGACGTGGCCGTGGACTTGTACCTGGCCGTCCGGCTGCTCTTCACCGTCCTGGCCCTCGCCCTACTCTCCATCTTCGTGAGGCTGCGGGGAACTGAGGGGGAGCGGACCCGGGAGCCGGCGGCTGCTGAAGCGGCCCGGGAGAGCGGCCCCAGGGACCAAGCGGCGGCGGGAGCGGGGCCGGAGGCCGCCAGGGGACGGCTGCCGGTGGAGGAGGCCGGGGCGGTCGAGGAGCAGAAGGAAGCGGCTGCCGAGCAGCGGGAGAAGGCGGCGGAGGAGCCGAGCCCCGCGGAAGAGCCGAGCCCCGCGGAGGAGCCGAGCCCCGCGGAGGAGCCGAGCCCCGCGGAGGAGCCCAGCCCCGCGACGGCCGAGAGCGTTTCCCGGCAGCCACCCGCCGAGCCCCAGGAGGATGCAGGAGACCACGCAGCATTTCCCAGCAAGGCAGAGGAGGAAGAGCTGGACTCAGGAAAAGAGAAGCTGGTGGTGGGAGAGCCGGCAAGCACAGCAGCTACACCAGCCCCAGTGACAAGCACAGCAGCGTCGTTTGAGAGTTCTGAAGGCTCTGAATGGCCTTTGGGTATCCTTGGGACCTGCCTGCTGATTGTGATGGGGATCAGCATGTTGGCACACACACAGGCTGTGTTCTACCCACAACCATTTTGTCTGATCTCAAAAGTTAAGCAGAGTCAGGTTTGGGTCTTGTCTGGGGTTAGACAACAATATAGGGGGACCAAGAGATTTTCCCCAAGGCTGGAGAGTCATGAGTGGCAGGGTGTGTGGGACAGTATGGGCAAGTATCTAGTCCACTGGGCCCCTCCAGTGCTTTGGAAGCGTAGGAGATGGAAGGCAGCTGTATGGAGTCCCCAGCAACAAGCTGCAGAAACTGCTTAAGGGGACAGTGAATTATTTTAAGCCTGGTGGGCCCATGGCACTTCAGGCCATCAGAGCAGAGATGCAACACAGAGATGGACTCATGATCGAGGGGTGGACTTAACAATGGACACTATTGCCCTAGTTATTCACGAGTGTGAACACTGCACACAGTCTCTCCTGCTCTGGAAGACTGTTACAAGAGATGGAGCCTGACATGGACCAGATGGACGCAGCAGCTTTATAGGGACTGGTCCATGCACTAAGATAAGAGTGCACCGAGATAAGAGTGATGGTATATTGAAAATGTGGGATCTGAGCATGACGTGAATGGTATGGAATAAGGGGTGGATAATGTCCTGGGTTCAGCAGTAGCAGTCATTTTTCTCCTCCTTGGTAGCTGGTGCAGTGCAGTGTTTTGACTTTCGGCTCGGGAACAGAGCTGATAGAGATGTTTTGGTTTGGCCAAGGACTTTGTGAGCCTCATGCTCTGCCAGGGAGGAGGGGAAGCTGGGAGGAAGCAGAGACAGGACATCTGACCCAAACTGACCAAAGAGCTATTCCATACCACAGCACGTCATGCCCAGGATGTAACTGGGAGTGAGCCGGAAGGGCTGGGAGACTGCAGGGTTGGAGGAGGTATCGGTCGGAGCTTGGTCGGGCTTGGGGGGCGAGTTATCGGTCAGCGGGTGGTGAGGTGTTGTATTCTGTTCCCTTGTTATTTCCTTTATCATTATTATCATTGGTGGTAGCAGTAGTGATCTGTGTTATACCTTAGTTACTAAACTGTTCTTATCTCAACCCGTGGGAGTTGCATTCTTTTGATTCTCCTCTCCGTCCCTCCGAGAGCAGGGGGAGTGCAAGAAAGGGGGGGGAAGTGAGCGAACGAATTACCTGACTGGGTTTAAACCACGACAAATATATAGTACAAGTAGGAAAATCATTTGTTGGACATATTATGTTAGTGATAATAAAACTCTAATGGTATTTTCTGTTATTGTAACTAGTATATTAATAGAGCTGACTTAACAGTGCACATCTGATTTCCTTAGCTCAGAATAACAGTACAGATAGAACCGCTGTAAGAGAATGGAATTTACGTATCAGTGGGAAAAGGAAAGAAGTAGTTCTCCTCTTGTTGCCCTTGCTACTGCTAATGCAATGCAAAAAGACCTGCTCTCTCCTCAGTCAGGAGGCATATTGCTTCACCAAATTTGCTTGAAGAATTATTCTTAGAACCTGCATATGAGAGTGCTGAGAAGCGCTTCCAGAATCACTGGTGAGAATGGCAGCTAAGTTACAACAGCGGCAATTGTTAATAGGAAAAACACTTCTGAAAACTAAGAACAAAATAGAAAAAAAAAAAAAAAACACACAAAAATAACCAAACCACACACAGCCAAACAAATCATCATATATAGATGTTGCAGAATGACTCTAACAGCAGGACCATAGAGTTCTGGAGGACTGTGCAAGCAAGGCAGGGGGTGGCCCCCACAGGTAGCCGGAAACCGGACCTGGGAAGAGAATGTGGAGGAAGCTGTGGGGGGCTAACCAATACTGTTGTGCCAAGAAGGAGTGGCTGAATACCACTCCTATATATGTGTGAACTGCGTCACAAATAAAGTAGAAGTTGCTTATCACCCATGTTGGGTTGGCCTCTCTGCTTCTCCTCGCCGCTTACATATAGATTCTAGAACATATGAATTTTCCTGAAAATAATTTAATGTTTCAAAAGTATACATAACTTGACAAGATGAAAACCAGCAATGACTCAGATAGATAGCAAATTATGATTGTGCATACAGATTATGCCTAATCCTTACCTTAATGCCATATTTGGAAAGAGAGATGACAATGTCCTAAAGAATGTGGAGAAAAGCAAGGACTGACAAAAATAACATGCTTTTTAAGTCTCAACACCAGCACATGGAATTCCACCCCCCTCCAGGTCACAAGCAGCCAGCCTAGCTCTCAAACTCCAAATAAACAGAGAAAATGTGGGGAAGTCTGACCTCCATCACTTTCTTGCTCACCTCAAAAGCTACTTTATGCTGTGCCAAGTTTGATTTCTGACTGTAGCTTGAAATTGTTATAGTCATGTGTGACATTCTTCTGCATCAAGATGTCTGACATTCTTCACCTGGCTGTTTCAGCAAAGTAACATTCATTCACAACTATGTGCCATTCCCTGTCTGTTTAAAAGCATTGCAGGATACGAAGAAAGCAAAATCAATCACTGACAGCCAATATTAATAACAATTACAGTCTGCATACTCTCAACTGGGAGGACTGCGGAGACTTAAACCTTTTGTTCCAGAAATAGTCAGTAGTTCCCTGTATGCTTTCTTTATGTTTTGTTTTGGGTTGGTTGTTTTTTTGCCAAATAGCAGTTAGAAATACTGTGGTTGGTTATAAAATAAAGACACCACCATATAGCATTCTGTTTTCCCTTGTTTGACTTAGAATTCATATACAATAGGAGAAGATAGAGCCTTCTGTGTGATGTTTCCATCTCTTTTACATGTAGTTGCTTATTGGATCATGTGTGGGTAGGGACTTAGGACACTGATGATTCCCTCAGTATCTCCTTGATGTCTGTTGCAGTTGTGTTTTTTGGTTTTTTACTATAAATCTATATATCTATAAATATAATAAATCTATATCATTATATATTAAATGTATATATAAATATTATAAATCTATAACTCTATATGTTTATAAAGGAGTAAAGGGAGGGGTTTGGCTCAAGGAATGTCAAAGTTTTGTGAAGTCTGAGGGACCTCCTCTATTTGTTTACCTGTCAATGCAGAGTAAATTTGCTAAGCCATGGCAAACATTTCTATATTTATTGCTGCTGTAATAGGAAGCAGTATATTTTATAGCATTTGCTTTTTGCAGACAGCGAATTATATTTCCTCTGTTACAATATGCCATACATACTATAGAGTGTTTGGTCTCTGTGTGCTGTGAATTCGTCACTTGCATTAGAAGTAAAGCATTGTCATAACAAAATAAGTTCTCCTTGCAAAACTGTTGCTAGGACACTGGCTTCACCCCTGAGTATTAATTGAAGTACACTTGAGTTATAAACTGATAGCTTTTGAGGTGGGCAAATAAACACCTACTTGGCAATTCATTGGGTAGAAGACCAAATACTGTCTGCTCAACGTAGAACCCCTTTTGAATTAAAGAAAAAATATTTCTTGTGACACAAATGAATATTAGGTCAGATCATAGATAAAATTAAGGATAAAAATCCCAGGGAACTCTATTTACTGTAAGGACTGTAACTATAATTTCCCTTACTAAGTCTTGTTAGTTACTAACTCTTCTTATTTGACTCTTGTTTATTACATTGATGACTTTCATAGAAATAAATTTTATGAATAAATTTTGGGGGATTAAAAACTTTTCTAAGTATAAAAGATTCATAAGCAGTTGAACATTTGGGCCATTTTTCCAATTCTGAAATCTTTGCATCACCTCAAAGACTCTGATAGTGAATGGAAATGTTAGTTCCCTTAGTAGAGTTCCCAACTGAAGACAGTATACCAACTCGTTCAAGAAAGAACAGCTACATACTATCTGACGATTCAAATCCAGGAAGGTGTTTTAAATCAGTTATGAAGTAACTGAGGCAATAAAAATCATTAGACATTTTTAAGAATTTTGATACAGACCCTTGAATTTAAAATCAGGTTTCAATTTTCCAACAGTCTAGACTTTTTATTGCATTCTCTGTCCCTCTGTCTACTCACATATTTATCAGAAATGATAGAAACACTGGCAAAAGTTAAGGATACCTTCATCTGTGTCTCTACTACAATCATATTAAATTTTAGAGTGTAAAATAATGGTAGGAAAAGTAGTGCTTCAAAACATAAATACCAGATTATATGTCACTACTAAATAGGCTGAGATTCCTGATGGAAAATGAAACAATGTTTCCTGAGTTAGATTAGATTTGATCTCTTATGATGTATAAAATGAATAAAAAATTTAGAAATGAACATACTTTAAAGCACTGGCTTGTTTTTCTGGTAGGTTGTTTCTTTACTGAGGTAAGTAATTTTTTTAGGTACCCATCTGGAACAAAAGTCTTTAGTAATTCATGAACAAAGCAGATTTGATGCACTATTGATTTTCTACCTTAGCAGTAGAAAAACAATTGCTCTACGCAAAGATCTGTTTTTCTGGATCTCTGCCATCCATCTTTTTAACTTTTATGTAATGTAGCATTTTTGCAGGAAAAGGAACTTGCACAAGGTTAAAAAGAAGAAAAGAAAACCACCCTCTTTCGTAACAATTTTAGGCAAGTCTTAATATTGCAAGATAACTTTTGAAAGGTATTCAATACACTTTACACTATCAAATATCTCAACTTCTTTGTAGTATACAAATGCACTCTGACTTGCATCTGCTCTTACTTGCCTGCTCTCAAACCACAGGCTGGTCAGCCTACCTGTAGCGGTGCAGGGTAGTGTTAGTCACTGTGTACTGAATTTACTTCCTTAGGCAGCCTTGAACACAGAGTTTTGACCTCAAACTTTTCTGTAGCAAACTGTGGTTTATGTAAGAAGCATCAGGCAGCCAGCAGTTTGGGAAATCAGTCCCGATGCCTCTAAGGAAGCACAACAACTGTGTGCAGGAAGCTCTGGTTGCAATGTATCTGAGCCCCAGATGAGTTTCTCTCTCTTGCATTATTTCCTTGCCTGTGATCTGCAGACAGTTTGGAGCTCTTCAGAAGTGGAGAGCAAATCACAGGAGCCAAATTACGGTGTAAACTGCTTGTGATATATTGTGCTATAAGGCCTTTCTTACAGCAGCATTCACAAGTCACTAAAAAGTCCAAGAGAAAGCAGTATTTTATGCGCTTATAGGTTCAGAAAACAAAACATTTAAGGCAACAATCCCAAAAGTTCATAAATCATTACAGGTGAGAGTACCTCCAGTTCATGACAAAGTTGAATAAGAAAAATATTTTGTAGAAATAGTGTGTGATACCTATACAAAAACTTTAAGTATTTATAGTCACAAAAAAAACCCACCTCCTTCCTTCAAAAAAGTATGTTGTAAAACCCCTACAAAATATGTCATTGCACTGTATTGTCAAATGTAATACTGTATAATTTAGTACAAATATAAAATGTGAAACTGTTCTTATAGAAGGCTAATCAAAATTCAAATTGAATATTTTCCATCCCCAAAATGAGTACTTCATAGAAAATTTAATAGCCATAAAGAGTAAACCCCCCCCCCCCCCCCGAAAAGAAAAAACCAAAAAACAAAAAACAAAAACAAAACCTGGAAAGACTGCATAGAAATCTGACTGAAATATATTGACTAAGATTGCACTAGTGTCTGCATTGTCTGATGCTCCATCCTGCCATTCTCATCAGGACCCCAGATCAGCATCTCATCAGCTGCAACATCATCCCCAGATATTTTGTGATGAAAGCATGTATTAGAAAACATGTTTTGCATGGAGGCACTGCTCTCTTCAAAATTCTTTTGCAGTCTGAACACTCCAACACAATTCTGATTCATTCCTTCAGTGGTGGTCTCATCTACTCAGAGTGTGCCATCCTAGTCTAAAATTATGACTTTTTACAAAGACAATAACTTTTCCTGTCACATTTTCCTCTTAGTCTATTTTATCACGTTGTACTTCTGTTATTCATGACTAATATTTCTCTTTGTCCAGACTCATCTCTTCCTCTACTCTCTAATGTCATCTTAACTGCATCTCTTCTCCGTGATTTCTGCAGGCCTAGACAGCGCAAGACAATTTGGTAATCATTTTTCATCAGGATTCAAGCAATTTGGCTTAGAATGCTTTTTCAGAAGTACTTTACTAATAGAAGACCAAGCAATACCAAAACACCAACTTGTGTGTTCCCATGGAGAAGTATATTTATAAAATGTTTGTTTCCTTTAAACTTATATTTATTTCAAAGCCTATAGATGTAATTGACAGTCTTTCTGATTATGTCCATATTCGTGGGTTCCAACATACATGACTAATATGAAAAAAAATATATGTCTTATATATGCAACATAAAGAAACAGAGAAAAAGTAAAGAAGGCTGAGGGGAGGCAAATGGTGCAAATCAGCATTATTTCATTGGTTTCTGTTTCCACTGCCTATACAATTTGAAAATGACTTGTCTTAGAAATGAATTTAAGTTACATTAAAGATCAGTATCTCACAGAAGAAATTTGCCACCTGTTGCTGCCACCTTATGAGATAGATGGCTGTGATGAAGTGATGGGAATCAGCGAAACAAGTAAAAATAAGAGCCAATATTCCAAATTTTACAGATGAACCAAATAATTACATCTTTCCAACTCATTTTATGATTCTGTATTTACCATGCCACTTGGATAGTTGACAGTATATTCTGGACCACATGAACTGGATGATAGCAGCTGCTAAGTTTTAATTCAGTTCCACATTCACAGATTTTTACATTTTCTCTCTTTCTGGTTAATTTTGTTTTGCAGAACTGTGCACAGGTCCTACAAGTGCTTCATGAAAACATTCTACTAAAAGGACTAAGATAGTAACAAATGTAACCAAAAAAAGTTAGTTAATGAGGATGATCGGGGGCTGGAGCACCTTCCGTATCAAGACAGGCTGAGAAAGTTGGGGCTGTTCAGCCTGGAGAAGAGAAGGCTGCGTGGAGACCTCATAGCAGCCTTCCAGTATCTGAAGGGGGGCTATAGGGATGCTGGAGAGGGACTCTTCATTAGGGATGGTAGTGACAGGACAAGGGGTAATGGGTTAAAACTTAAACAGGGGAAGTTCAGATTGGATAGAAGGAGGAAGTTCTTTACTATAAGGGTGGTGAGGCCCTGGAATGGGTTGCTCAAGGAAGTTGTGAATGCTCCATCCCTGGCAGTGTTCAAGGCCAGGTTGGACAGAGTCTTGGGTGGCATGGTTTAGTGTGAGATGTCCCTGCCCATGGCAGGGGGGGTTGGAACTTGATGATCTTAAGGTCCTTTCTAACCCTAACTATTCTATGATTCTACGATTCTAAGTATTAAATTGTTGTGATGAACTGAAGAGAATCTTGAAGTTTCTTACTTCTCATTGCACTCTGGTTTTACCTAGTATCATTGGCTTCTTTTAAGCACCAGAGGAATACACCTTATTTGAGAACTGATTTTCATGTTCAGTTTATTCAAAGAATTGTTCTCATATTCTGGCTGCCAAGGTAGGTTTTTATGATTTTAATTGGTAGACTATTTTCACTGTCAAGTAAACAGCTTTGGACAAAATCAAAGAATAAAAATGTGTGAAGTATGTTCATACAAAGTGTACCAGAGACAGACTAATTAAAAAGACAAAATGTTACCATTAAGTTTCTAATTCAATAAAAATATAAAGATTATTTTGCTATTTTTAAACTAACAAGCTTCAGTCAGGTGCTATTAGTAAACACTTCTCATTTCTCACCAAAAATAAGGGAGTAAGATTATGTCAAGAGCAAAAACTGTGACTGAACCATACAAATTGTCTGTCAAAGCCTGTAATTTACAGTTTAGGCATTGCCACAGGTTACTGATGGGCTTCTTAGTAGGAAATGAGGTGCCATTTTTTCTCTCTGTATTTTTGAGACATGTCAGTTCTGTGGAGTTCTCCAAGGTGTCAGCAATGTTTTGGCAGGACTGTGGTGGTTTATGCCTTTATAAGTAAGTGAGACTAAAGTAAGTGAAGCAACAGTAAACTAAAAGAATCAGCTGAGATGTGTGAGCAACAAAGAAACAGGAAGCTACCTACAGAGAGATCTATAATGAATCTGTATTTGATGCATTCATTTGATGCACTCATGTAGAAATTCACTGGATCATATGTAAAGAAGGCAAGGTATACACTCATTAGACATAAGGTAGTTAGGACTCTCTCTCAGCTGAGTGTGAACAATCAAGAACTATGAATCCATGCATGTCGTACAAACATAAACTTTCAAATTTCTGCATGCACAAACCCTTCTTCCCTGTCATCTTCTGCTTTTCTTTCTCATAAGGAACAGAAGCAAGAAAGGAAGGGGGGGTGAGATTTTGATTCATGCCTGCCCCCTTTCTCAGTGGGGAGCAATAGCTATAAAGGAAATCCACAAAGGTTTTTTTTAAATTGTGATTATTTTATCATCTTCTGCATTGACGTCATAGCTAAAAAAGAAAAATCAAGTTAATTTTTCATCAAATCTGAAATAAATATAGCAAATACAGCACACAGGATTGCATCTCTCTGGCATAAACCTCAAGAATGAAAAAGATGTCCAATATCTTTGTTCAATTCTAACGCAGGTTCACACAAAGCTATTAGTTGCAAGTATATCTGATAACCTTTGCTACATCTTCCCCAAACCAATCTTACTTTGAGGTATTCCTGTGGCTGAGTTCTCCATGGGTCAGTCTGGTTTGTTTCACTGTGACTATACATAGCCCTGAAATGTACATGGCAAATACATATTTGTTGCAGTAGAAATGCCATATGTGAATCTCTGTTCAATAGCTGCCTCAAAACTTTTAATACAAATTAGTGCAGCCTGAGTAGCTTTGTTCATTCTGTGTTATGGAGTCAAACCTGCATGTCTGCATTTTTTAGCAGACATTAATTGTTGTCATGCACTGTTCTCTGTGCCTTCCACTTCATTAATCATAGGACAGTGGTTGGCCAAGGGGTGCATGATAAGAGCACCTAAACTATAAGGAGTAAATTATCTGCTTCTGCTCAAATTGCTGCCCTTTCAACATTCTTTTTTATAAGAAATGCTTTTTTGAAAACCTTTTTTAGTAGGAACTGAGCTTTCTCAGTTCCATAATGAAAAGCACAATATTATGGTACCTACACCAGTTTCTTTACCTATTATCTAGTGATGACATATTATGGCTACAATGGTTTATCACATAAATTTAAAACTATGAAAACTTCAGACTAACTATGGGAAACAGGGAAATTAATGAGCAATGTATTTCCAACTGGGTTTTGTTGCCTGATCATTTTTTCCCTAAATGCTAGTAAACATAGTCAAACAGCTGCATTGGGTGTACAGGGCACACCTGGCTAGGGAATGTCCTGTGCAGGATGAGGCCAAGAGCTGCCCTTTTCTGGTCATAGATAGCTCTGACATCAATGAGAATAACACTGCAGTCTGTCAAAGATCCCTCATATGCCAACCTTGACTTATTTATGAAAAAGACAGAGCCACCATGGGCAGGGCACATGTGAGGATACAGGTGAGGAGAAATGGAAGGTACATCAGGAGGCTGCTTCTGGGGACATGGCTAGAGATGCATTCTGTGAAGGATGTTCCCCATGTTAGAGCTGGGACTACTGAGGGACCATAACTGTGGATGACCCATGCTAAGGCAGAAACACCCCCAAGGGCTGAGGCCCTCCTTGAAGTTCTTGGGAGGGATCAAGTATAAAACATGCCAAAACCAATCAGTAATAAAAAAGTTGTGTTGTCAGTAAATTAAATTAAGTAAATTTACCAGATTGAAACTATTTTACCCACAGCAATGGTTAAGGTGATTCTTTTTCCCTATGTATAAGAAATATTGTTTAACCACATTTTTTATATAAAGTAACCTGACTTTGCTCATCTCTCAAAAATTTGACAGTTTATTTTGCTGATCATATGGCTATAACTAGAACCATAATCTATTGTATTTGAACTGAAGAACAAAGTACTGAGGACAACTTCTATAATTCGTTTTAGATCTCTGCTGTTCCCTGGGAAAGGGGAATGTTTTGCATAATGAAAACATTCTAAATTAAAATTGTTCCTTCTGTTTAGGAGGACTTTTTAATGTATTCAGGGCTTTATTTAACGCTATAAATATCTCATTTCCAGTAGAAAATGAATTCTTAGACTCAGAAAAGGGGAAAAATGTGCTGAGTTCCTGATTTTGCTGGTCAAACTTCTTATTAAACTTTCTATGAAATGTGTGTAACGAAGGATTGGATTTTCAGCACTTAATTACTTTAGCCAGTTGCCATCTGTTCTTTGAATTCTGACCTTTCTTTCCAAGTTGAAGCTACACGAAGTGTCTGCAGGGAAGCCAATTAGATCATGGGTGTTTCATGCTGACATTACAACAGACTTAATGTCCACCTGCAGAATCCTAGTTGATAAATTTAATAATGATGACACAGTAGCTTTCTGCAACCTTCATCCAGCAATCAAATAATAGTTTATTACATTTGGCATTGTTCATTTGAAATGTGGCACAATGAGCAGTGATGAAACATTTTGATTTGTTTTTTCAGAATCAAACACTGCCGAAATCTCTCCATGCTACACTTTCCCACAAAGATAATGCATGTTAACTCTAAAAAAAAAATCCTATAAAACTACATTTTCTGGACTAAGAGGAATAGTCACAGACTGAAACAGCATGGAGCTTTAAGCCACCTATTCTCTCACTAAATTCTCAAGCAGCCAATGCTGAACTTTGCAGGAAGTTTGTTACTCGACCCTCATACTGCCTGCCCTCTGCTTATGAAAATGATTGACTATCTACAGATTTTTCTTACACTGGAAACATGAATACCTTCAAAATATAGCTGTTTTTCTAATAGTAATCATATTAACAGATGATTGTCCACCAATGTACAATAGTGTTCCAATACTATTTTAATATGGTTTACTAGTAAGTAAATAAAACATACTCGAGTCTATCTCAGCCTCTAATGAGCACCCAATTACTTGTCTGAACCTCAAAATATAATTTCTGAATGCAATATTGTCATCAAAGAATATATGTCCACAAGACTTAAAAGCTAAAAGCTGCTTTGCAAAGAAGCTTCTGGAAAAAACACGTAGCTTCAGTTTCAAAGTGTCTGAAAAAATAAGAAGAAAAATATACTCTTCCTTGAGAAAAATTTTGAAGCTGACTGTTAGTGCAAAGATAAGCTGGAGGGCATGATGTGAATCCTATCAGTGTCAATAAGAGTCAGTCCTTGTACTGATATTAATGGTCTTTGAATCAGGTCCTATGTGTGAGATTTTGATAATCTATTAAAGCTGCAATATTTCAAAACTAAACTTCTATTGATCCACTGATTCAAAGACAGAAAATTAAATGTTATGTGAAGCACAAATCCTTACCACTGTATAGCAAAACACCACTCCAGTGTTTCCTGTGCTTATGGTACTGAGCCAGATGGCAGATATGTAAAGCTCTGTTGCAGAATTTCAAAAGAAATTTTGCTGACTTTCAAGGACATTAATCTCTTAATAGAACTGCAGGTTTTCTGTTTGCTCTTAGTAGGAATCTTTTTATTCCTCTCTCCACTTCTTGGATGCTGAAAATTGCAATAAAACCAACTGTATTTGCACAAAATGAAAGTCACTCTATTTCAGTGTTAGGTATTGACTTCTAATGAGCCACTTTGCTTATTCTATTTATCTGGCAGCATCAAACACAAAACTCATGCATCAGGAAAGAAAAGTCTGGAAGTTATGTCATCTTAATAAGTATATCCCCCCTAAATGGAACATTTTCAGGATCCTGGACATAGAACTGAATGCTATTTCAGCTTAATAAATGAGACCAGCTAATGAACTTCTTCAGTACAGATACTGAGATGCCCCAAATTTTCGACAATAATATGTGAATAAAGGGAAAATTGAACTGATTTACATAAATAATTAGCGGAATACATCTATCTTGAAGATAATAAACACATTACCTTTAGAGTGTCACACAGAACTTAATTATACTGTTAAACTGATCTGTGATACATACATGTAAATGTTATTGAAACAATTAGGCACAATAATGGTACTTTTTTTAGTGAAGATTACAAATCACATCAATAGAAAATGTGTGAGTCCTTAATGATAGAGAATATCATTTACCTGTATGATCCTTTCTTTATTACCATTTAACCATGTCTGTGGCAAGACAGTCCAAATACCAGACAGGATATTCTTTGGATGCTTTCCACCACCACTTGCTTATGTCACTGCCTATTTTTCCAGTTAAATTTAGCTTAAGAAGAAGTAGTATTAGTGGATGAGAATATATAAAAATATCTTATCCTCATGTCTTGTGACTCTTTTGGTCCCTTATGATACTTAATAATTAAATATAGATTTCTTTTTTATTCTATCAACATATTTATCATGTGTGTGTGCATACACACACACAAATATAGATAGTATCAATCTTGTTTAAACCTACTGGCCAGAATACAGCAATGCTCAAGCAAACAGAAGTACATTTTATTTTATTTTATTTTATTTTATTTTATTTTATTTTATTTTATTATTTTATTTTATTTTATTTTATTTTTTTATTTATTTTAATTACCTTTACATTTACTTATTTTATGACCTGACAATGTACTTGTACTCACCTGGCCTGCATTTTAAGACTTCTACAGAGAGCAGTCTTTCTAACAGTGTGTTTTTAAGGACTGATTACCTGATATTTGGGGGCTGCAGTGGCCTCCTCCTCCCTGGAGGGAGGCTGAAACAGGCTATAACTTTTTCTCTACCTCTGAATTTCTCTAGCGTCCTGGGTTCAGCAGTAGCAGTCATTTTTCTCCTTCTTGGTAGCTGGCGCAGTGCAGTGTTTTGACTTTCGGCTTGGGAACAGAGCTGATAACAATGATGTTTTGGTTTGGCCAAGGACTTTGTGAGCCTCATGCTCTGCCAGGGAGGAGGGGAAACCAGGAGGAAGCAGAGACAGGATACCTGACCCAAACTGACCAAAGAGGTATTCCATACCACAGCACGTCATGCCCAGGATGTAACTGGGAGTTAGCCGGAAGGGCTGGTAGACTGCGGGGTTGGAGGAGGTATCAGTCGGTGTTTGGTCGGGCTGGGGGGGGCAAGTTATCGGTTGGCTGGTGGTGAGATGATGTATTCTCTTCCCTTGTTATTTCCTTTATCATTGTTATTATTGTTGGTAGCAGCAGTGATTTGTGTTATACCTTTTTAGTTACTAAACTGTTTATCTCAACCCGTGGGAGTTGCATTCTTTTCGATTCTCCTCTCCATTCCTCCGGGAGTAGGGGGAGGGAAAGAAGAGGGGGGGAGTGAGTGAACGAGTTACCTGACTGGGTTTAAACCACGACATCTAGCAAGAGTATGTTTATACCTGCTACAAGGTTATACTTACAACTGCTGCAAAGCTGTATGCTTTGGGTGAATTTTGTCTAACAAGTCTATTCCCCCTTCCCTTTTGTCCTTCCCCCAACTATCTTCAATGTTGTCTTTCACTGCTCACCACGACAAACCCTATAAATAGTCTGAAATCTCCCACTTGTCTTTAGCCACCTCAGTTGTCCTTCACCCTACCTGCACCCTTAACTGTCCACTTGTGCCCTCCTGGACCTATACTGCCTAATTTAATGCCCATTTTAACTTATAATCCTTCTGCAAAAAGAAATTGCTTGTATTAACCTCTCCTACATTTGTTCCTGCTCAGTCTTGGTGAGATTGAGCAGAAAGCTCATCTTGCTTTAGAAGGTGCTCTCCAACGCTTGTTCTCAGTTCTGGAGTTTTATATTCAAGATGACTGGATGGTGGGATGAATATTGCAATGTTATTTGGATCATTAGTGACTCTAGATGAGTTTTATTTGACCTTCATAGGAAAATGAAGTCTTCCATACTCCTGAACTTAACAGCCGTGATTTCACGTACAAATATTTTTCTTATTCCTTTTGTTTTGATATTGTTGTTACAGATTACTTACCAAAATAGGGTTAAAGAAGAAAAGCATTTATAAACTACTTCTTAAGGGCAAAAAAATAAAAACAACTAACCAAAGTAATGTCAACTCGGTACATCAGCTTACGACAGAACAGAGAAAATGTGCTGCATGGAAACAGTTACCTCCCTGCTGTTCCGTTCATGTGCCATCATGTGTGTCCTCCTCTCACTCATGCCTTCACTTGTTAGGCTGCTATGGGGCTGGCATCAGTGCAATGTGATGAACAGGGATTGCCAGGTCCCTAGAGTTCAGAAGTCTCTTTTTCCAGACTGTGCCTGCTCATTTTCATTTGTTCACTTGCCATTTTTGAAAGGGATTATTTAAGTTTAATTAGAAGACTACAAAGAAACATTTGGCCTCCATGGTTTAGGGCCAAAACCATGCCACGCTTATATATTTTTTATTAGTATTATCTTGAATTCACAGTAACACTACAAAGTGAATTGCTTTTAAGCAATTATGGATCCACTGAAGCTCATACTCTTGCTATTTATATCTTTTGCAAACAAGAAATAAGGTCCAGTAAGCGTGTAGAACAGCCCATTTTCTGGAAAAGATTAGTAGCTCATTAGAAAGCAGCTTGTGCTGTAGAGTATTAGAACAGTCTTGTCTCCATTCAGATTAGGCCATCACGGAGTTAATTGCTCACTGGTTATATGAGCTATTTCATTAGTTCTGAAGTCTGCTCTGCAATTGCAGTAATGATGACAGTGGATAACACTGAAGAAAAAAATACTACAGCATTATTTAACAAAAAAAACAACACAAAAACTAAAAACCCCAAACCAAGTCAAAGCATCAAACCCCAATATGTCTGCATTCTAGCAGCAGCTATGCAGCTCATGTCAAAATACTGTGTTGTACTGGGGTACACTGGCATTAGTCACAACACGTAACAACAAAGGGAGACACTGGCATAGAAGCAAGAGGACACTGTCCCATGAAATAACATCAAGAAACAAGGAGAAACATTTTATTGACATCAAACAATTTGGACAGAATGTGGTTAAAAAAAAGAAAAAGTAGGATTCGTGCATTTTACTGCATTAAAAAGCTAATAGAATTTTATGCTCAGAGACGACTAGGGAAATTATTGATTATATGTAAAACAACTGAACAGAAAGCAAAATTTCAGAGGTATCTCAGTCTTGGACTTGAAACCAGAAGTCAATGTTGGCATATCTAACCTCTTCTTCTAAATTATCCATCACTGGTATAGCCAGTGAGAACTTGCATGTTACTCATCGTCATTCCAGCTGAGCTATAATGTTTGTATATGTTATATACAGAGCACAAATGTTACCAGTGACTACTGGGATTTAAGAGGAAACAGTGCACTCTGCAAGAGCATAGTCCTAAATAATCATTTGTACTCTATTTGAGTAGAACCTGAAGCAGAAATTTGAATCACATTTGCTCGTTGATTGCATTACAATTATAAAAAAGTAGACAGATAAAAATAGCAGAAGTATTTTATTTCACAGCTTTTTGGTTTAACCAGAAAACTAAACAAGAATAGCAAAGCCAATTTCCTTACTTTTAATGTCTGCGATCCTTTCAAATTTTTAAAGAAATTGATCATGCCTTCACTTCCTTGAATTAAAGATAATTTTTGTCCTTGACGAAAGCAGTCAGTGTTGTCAATTATTTCTTTTTAGGCATGCCTGAAGCATTTTAATGGGAAAAATTAATCCCAGTGACATTTTTACGTACTGGATTAATGCATTTGTAGTACAAAACTATTCTTTATATAGAATAAAGCTGGCAAGTTGTTAATATAGTCAAATATTTAAGACATTTACTTCAATCTAAGGCATTAAAGCTAACAATTTAAACAAAAAAAAAAAGCAGATAAATTTTATTCTCTTAAAATTTGTAAATTATTCATACACAGATTCATAGAATGGTTAAAGATCAGCTACTTCCACCCCACCAGCCATGGGCGTGGACACCCTCTGCTAGACCTGGCCTAGCCACTGCCAGACTGGCCTTGAACACTTCCAGGGATGAGGCTGCCACAGTTTCTCTGGGCAATCTGTTCCATCAATGAATTCTATGAGGCATTTGTTGAAACAATGAAAATAATATACAGAGAGATCTAATTTTTTGTATGCAAAACCTTAAAATACTATTTTAAATCAATAAATTAGAGGTACTAGTTAAGTTTCAGGTGATAACTCAGTTTTTTCAACTCAAAAAGCAGGATTTGATTAATCTGAGGACAGCAAATTAAAACTGTCTACTTTTATTTTTTTAAACCTTTATCTGGATGAATTTATTGACAGCAGTGCTCTCCCATCACAGAATTTGATTTTGATAAATAGATATTTCCTGAGAAAGGTGTTCAACAAATTGTTTATCTTTAATATTATTTAGCATAACTAAAAGTTTGCCTGTCAAATCATCCCAGACCAATGTCTTTATCTCAGTTTATGTTAGTGGCCTGCAGATTCCAGACTGTCAGGTTTAGGACAAAAGCATATATGTGGTAGGGGGTTTGAAACTAGATGATTTTAAGGTCCTTTCCAATCCAAACCGTTCTATTATTCTATATTCCTGGTAGGTGTAATTTACAAGTGGACTATTCTGGATTATAAAAATGAGTGTTGACTGGCTACTGTCATGAAACAGTTACTATTCTTTTTTTGTTACTTCATTTTAACTGTGTTCTTCTATTTACACACTCTGTCTAAATTCACACCTCTGTGGTTTGTTTACATTTTGCTGTTGTTCAGCGGGTCAGAGCACCATGACATATGTTTCCAGGGCTGCTGGCACCTGCCACATCAGGTTGGATTCTGTGGATTTTTAGCATGAATTTGGTTTCATCCACATTATAAACTCATTTTGTAGATAAAAGTCAGGTCCCAGCTATTCTAACCTGAAAGATGCATTCTTTTAGTGCTCAATGATATTTTGAAATGAAAGTTGCTGTCAGTTACTCCCTCTGTGTTACCAGATAGTAATTTGGGCCATAAAGGAGATTTTCTTCATAAACTTGGTGAGACACTAAGAGTTCCCAGGATATATCCTTTTTATTTCATTTGGAAATAAACTATTGCATTAAGCATTCAGCTTTTCTTTATGTCCTGCTTCAAAGTATCAAAGCAGTAGGTACAGTGGACACAGGTCTTTTTGCATTCACCAGGGAGCCCAAGACACAGGTTAAGAAATTTATGTGATTTAAGAACCTTAGCTTTTTATATAGGCTTAAAAGACTTCAAGCATTTTAAAGTAGTTTATCATTTTTAACAGCTTCAAGGTTCTGAAGATGCACAAGTCCTTTAGGACAGGCTATCCTGCTGCAAAACTAGTTTGCATTGGTTTGAAATAAGAAAGCTAATTATGGAATCTAAGATGTTCTAAGCTCCTAGTTTGAATGTCTTATAATCTTATCTCTGTTACACAGTCTTCAGTTTGTGTTTACAGTATGAATATAATTGCAAAGCTCTGGAAAAAATGCACACTCCCTGAGTTTTAAAAGAGAGAGGGACTGGGCCCAAGGCTCTGAAGCAGTACTACTACTCCATCACAGCCTTGGAAAGCCTCATTATACTATCACCTAATACAGAAATATTTTTCTTTTCTAAGGACAAAAGCAAGGCTTTACTGGCAGAATTTATCAGATAACTGTTACTCTGAGTCATAAACTTCAACTCCTTAATTTAAAAATATCTGTGTGCCAGCGTATGGAACTGTTGGAACAAGTCCAGAAGAGGGAGGTGAGGATGATCAAGGGACAGGAGCACGTCCTGTATGAAGATAGGCTGAGAAAGTTGGGGCTGTTGGGGCTGGAGAAGAGAAGGCTGCATGGAGACCTCATAGCAGCCTTCCAGTATCTGAAGGGGGCCTGTAAGGATGCTGGGAGGGAACTCTTCATTAGGATCTGCAGTGATAAGACAAGGGCTAATGGGTTAAAACTTAAACAGGGGAAGTTTAGATTAGATTTAAGGAGGAAGTTCTTTACTGTGAGGGTGGTGAAGCACTGGAATGGGTTGCCCACGGAAGTTGTGAATGCTCCATCCCTGGCAGTGTTCAAGGCCAGGCTAGACAGAGCCTTGGGTGGCATGGTTTAGTGTGAGGTGTCCCTGCCCATGGCAGGGGTGTTGGAACTAGACGATCTTAAGGTCCTTTCCAGCCCTAACTATTCTATGATTCTATGATTCTATGATTCTATATTTTGACAGCCTGCCTGTTTTGCTGCTAGTTAGTTTCTCTTGTTTTGGTAATGCATGAGTTTGCTACAAAACAACACTTCCTCCTGCCTACCTGGTGATTATCAGTACATTTTACACAGGTCATCTGAAGTTTTAGAAGCTGCTTATGGCAAAAGGGTTACAGGTTTGAGTCCAGATATGAACTCTGTCCATATGTGAAAAACAGTGACTGCATGGATGTAGATAAGCTCAAAAGAAATATTTTGCACTGCATTTCAGATAACCATATGTTGAAGGGTTGTCAATAAACACCAACTGAACAGCAGTCTGGGCCTACTATAAGACATTGACTGCTATCTCCATCTCAGTGGATCCCTGGATCTTCTATTCTGTTGCCCACAGCATGAAGTAAGTGATATCACAGGTTGTCACTATTTTCATACTACATAGTCCAGTGATGAGGACTTTACCTTGGAAAAAGATTTTACTCTAATCAGATGTGGGAAATGCCAAATGTACAAAGGACAGAAGGTAAATGCACTATAATACAAAAACAGTCATCTTGAACATTTACAAATCTTTTTTTCTTACTAGAGATGAGATCTAGTAGGTGCAGCTTGCATTTGACTCTTCAAAGCATTTTCTTAATGGTAATTTTAAGAGTAGTATTTGGTAAACTTCTTCTGCCTATAGTCTTATTGCCTGTTACTGGTAGGAAATGGACAGAGAAGTCTAAGCCTAGATTTTGCTTTGTATTTCTGAACTTAGAAACAGTGCCTTAGACCATATTTGAAGAAAGTGGGATTTTTAAGATCTATTACAGAACATTAGTGAGGGAGAAAAGGTCAGACGGCAATAAAAACTGGAAGAATGACTTTACAAAATCTATTTAATGAAGCTTTCACATTATTATAAAAAGTTCAAATTACATTCAGGGTTGCTTAAGATTACATGACATATTTACATTTTCCTTTCAGTAAGAAGCTTTCCTGTAATTTCACCTCCCTTCCCTGATCTGGTAAAATGAGCAGAAAAGACCTGAATGAAGGAGATTCTTGGCAGATTTCTATAGCTAATAAATTCTAATTTATATAGCTGTCCTGGGTTCAGCAGTAGCAGTCATTTTTCTCCTTCTTAGTAGATGCTGCAGTGCTGTGGTTTTTACTTTCAGCCTGGGAACAGCGTTGATAACACCGATGGTTTTAGTTGCAGTTCAGTCATGTTTACTCTGACCAAGGACTTTCTGAGTCTCATGCTCTGCCAGGGAGGAGGGGACGGTGGGAGGAAGTAGAGACGGGACACCTGACCCAAACTAACCAAAGAGGTATTCCATACCACAGCACGTCATGCCCACTATATAAACTGGGGGCAGTTACCCGGAAGGGTGAGATCACTGCTAGGGTTGGGCTGGGTATCGGTCGGCAGGTAGTGAGCAGTTGTATTCTCTTCCCTTGTTATTCCCCTTATCATTATTATTATTGGTGGTAGCAGCAGTGGTTTGTTTTATACCTTAGTTACTGGACTGTTCTTATCTCAATTTGTGGGAGTTACATTCTTTCAATTCTCCTCCCCATCCCTGAGGGAGCAGGGGGAGTAAGGCAGGGGGGAGTGAGAGAGCAGCTGCATGGTTCTGAGTTGCTGGCTGAGCTTAAACCACAACAGTTCTTTTTGGCGCTTGATGTGGGGCACGAAGAGTTGAGATAATGACAGATCTGACTGGAGTGTGTATAATCGTACTTGTGATAAGCATTCATTGCTTTCCATTAATAGTCACAATGTTGATTTATTGCCTCTCAAAGTTGTTGCTTTTGATCTTGGAGTTTCAGCATGTAATACTTTACTTACAGCTGGTATTTGTTGCCTTAGAGTTTATTGGTTGGGGAACTTGGGCTAAGGTTCTTGTTTAATTGTACTTTATGGTTATGACTTGTAATACAATAGAATCATTGATCATGAAATTGATCTGGCTTGCATTCCCAGTGTAGTCATTACCTCTATACCTTGGGAGGTATATAATGGAAGTGTTCAGCAATTACACATCTTTTTTCCCCTTCTCAAGTGGTCAACCTGTGAAGGAGACATTCCCTTACCTTCCCAGCTCCCCCACCAGACAGTTCACAGCATCATTTGAGAGTTTTGAAGGTTTTGAATGGCCTTTAGGTACCCTTGAGACCTGCCTGCTGATTGTGATGGGGATCACCATGTTGGCATCATGCAAAATGTGTTTTACCCACGATCATTTTGTCTGATCTCAAAAGCTAAGCAGAGTCAGGTTTGGGCCTTGTCTAGGATTAGACAACGATATAGGGGGACCAAGAGGTTTTCCCCAAGGCTGGACAGTCATGAGTGGCAGGGTGTGTGGGATAGTATGGGCAAGTATCTAGCCCAGTGGGCCACTCCACTGCTTTGGAACTTCACCACTGAACAAGTGTAAAATTCAGAAAAATTAGTAAAACATTTAAATGAGGTGTGTTGTTATCCCAGTATACCAGAGAGGGACAAACTGTGGCAATGTGCTGGGGCTTGGCGTATGCTTACAGAGCCCTGTTCAACACTGTCCAGCACCTTCAAAGGGCAAAAATGTCTCTGGATCTGTTGGCAAAGCAACCGACAAAGCAGCTACTCAAACTCTGACCGCAACAGACATTGCAGCTACTCCAGCTCCAACCACAACAGCTACACCAGCCCCAGTGACAAGTACAGCATCTACCCAAACCCCAACAACAGATATTGCAGCCACTCCAACCACAGTGATAATCACTGCAGCTAAACCAGAGGACCAATTTGTGCCAATATCGATTGCCCCTGTCCACAAGGGGAAAAGCAAAAAAAGAGGCAAGAAAGATCAAGCAAGATGAAGAAACAATGTACCCACCACCAGGGACAGCATCTGACCAGGAGTTATTAGTATGTGAATCAGAAGAAGAAGAGGAAGAAGAGGCGACTTGTTGACCCTGGACTTCAGCCAAGCTATGGAATATTTGAAAAGATTTTACTGTCAACCAAGGGAGCACATCACCACCTTGTTGCTCCAATGCTGGGACAATGGGGCCGACAGTCACGCACTAGAAGGTAAAGAAGTCAAGCAGCTGGGATCACTTGCTAGGGAAGGGGGAATTGAAAAGCAATTGCAAGACAGAAACAGTCCCTCGGCCTTTGGAGGCAGCTCTTGGCAGCTGTGAAGGAAAGGTTTCCATACAAGGACAATGCTATGAGTCGTTCAGCCAAGTGGACCACACTAGAGAAAGGCATCCAGTCTCTGAGGGAATCAGCCATTGTAGAGATGATGCTAGGA
This sequence comes from Pezoporus wallicus, assembly GCF_028554395.1. Lineage (NCBI taxonomy): Eukaryota > Metazoa > Chordata > Aves > Psittaciformes > Psittacidae > Pezoporus > Pezoporus wallicus. Next base: position 4,846,054 of record NW_026639478.1, on the reverse strand, counting down.
GCAAGCACAATGCTAGGAAAGGACCCATAGATCCAGATGAAGTCAAATGTACATGACCCATGTAGCGGAAATTTACACGGAATGAACCATCATCATATGCCCACTCATTGGCAGCAATAATCTGGAATGACACAGCACCACCAGCAGTGGATGAAATGATTCATCAACTCCGAGAGTTTGAAGACAATCTCACCCCTTCCATCGTTTCAGCTGTGGAAAAACTGTCCAGGGAGTTCAGATAATTGAGAGACGATCTATCTGATCTATCCAGTTCCCCACGTGTACCAACCCATGTCTCAGCTATTAACAAAAGGTGTCCTACTGCTCGAGAGAGAAGATATAGGAGGTATATGCCACGGGACACCCTACAGCTTTACCTGCAGGATCATGGAGAAGACATGAGGAAGTGGGATGGAAAAGCTACCTCAGCTCTGGAGGAACAGGTGCATGAATTGAAGAGGAAAACAAAGGTCAAGGATGATCATCCCATGTAGGCTGCTGCTTCAGTCTCTGGTGAGCAGGTTCCCAGATGGAGTGGAAGAGCTGATTTTACTCCAGCTCCTGTGATAAAGAAGAATAATCCCTTTCTGCAAGACTTAAGTATCCAGCGCTGTGATGGCTGTTAGAGGAGCCCTGCCTCCAACCAGGTGGAGGTAGGGGACAACTGGATTTATTGGACTGTGTGGATCAGATGGCCTGGCACATCAGTCCCACAGAAGTATAAGGCTCTAGTAGATACCAGTGCACAGTGTACCCTGATGCCATCAAGCTGTCAAGGGGTGGAACCCATTTATATTTCTGGAGTGACAGGAAGATCCCAAAAGTTAACTGTACTGGAGGCTGAAATCAGCCTGACTGGGAGGAAGCGGCAAAAGCACCCCATTGTGACTGGTCCAGAGGCTCCATGCATCCTCGGCATAGACTACCTCAGGAGAGGGTACTTCAAAGACCCAAAAGGGTACCGATGGGCTTTTGGTATTGCTGCTTTGGAGACTGAGGAAATTGAGCAGCTGTCCACCTTGCCTGGTCTCTCAGAGGATCCTTCTGTTGTGGGGTTGCCGAAGGTCAAAAACAACAAGTGCCAGTAGAGACCACAACAGTGCACCGGTGGCAATATAACACCAACCGAGACTCCCTGATTCCCATCCATCAGCTGATCCGTAGACTGGAGAGTCAGGGAGTGATCAGCAGGACCCGCTCACCCTTTAATAGCCCCATACGGCCAGTGTGAAAGTCTAATGGAAAGTGAAGATTAACAGTAGACTATCGTGGCCTGAATGAAGTCACACCACCATTGAGTGCTGCCATACCAGACATGCTAGAACTTCAGTATGAACTGGAGAAAAAGGCAGCCAAGTGGTATGCCACAATTGATATTGCCAATGCATTTTTCTCAATTCCTTTGGCAGCAGAGTGCAGGCCACAGTTTGCTTTTACTTGGAGGGGTGTCCAGTACACTTGGAACCAATTGCCCCAGGGGTGGAAACACAGCTCTACTATCTGACATAGACTGATCCAGACTGCACTGGAACAGGGACAAGCTCCAGAACACCTGCAATACATTGATGACATCGTGTGGGGTGAAGTAGCGGAAGAAGTCTTCGAGAAGAGCAGGAAAATAATCCAAATCCTGCTGAAAGCTTGTTTTGCCATAAAATGGAGTAAGGTCAAGGGACCTGCACAGGAGATTCCATTTTGGGGAATAAAATGGAAATATGGACGTCGCCAGATCCCCACAGATGTGATCAACAAGATAACAGTTGTGTCCCCACCAATAAGAAAGAAGCACAAGCTTTGCCAGGTATTGGGGGGTTCCGAAGAATGCACATCCCAAATTACAGTTCGATTGTAAGCCCTCTCTATCATGTGACCCGGAAGAAGAATGATTTTAAATGGGGCCCTGAGCAGCAACAAGCCTTTGAGCAAATGAAACATGAGATAGTTCATTCAGTAGCCCTTGGACCAGTCCGGACCGGGCCAGATGTAAAAAATGTACTGTACACTGCAGCTGGGGAGAACGGTCCTACCTGGAGCCTCTGACAGAAAGCTCCAGGGGAGACTCGAGGTCGACCCCTTGGCTTTTGGAGTCAGGGATACAAAGGATCTGAGGCCAGCTATACCCCAACTGAGAAAGAGATACTGGCAGCGTATGAAGGGGTTCGAGCTGCTTTGGAAGTGATTGGCATTGAAGCACAGCTCCTCCTGGCATGCCGGTTGCCCGTGCTGAGCTGGATGTTCAAAGGCAGGGTCTCCTCTACACGTCATGCAACTGATGCTACATGGAGTAAATGGGCTGCACTAATTACACAACGAACTCGAATAGGAAATCCCAGTCGTCCAGGAATTCTAGAAGTCATCATGGACTGGCCAGAGGGCAAAGATTTTGGAATGTCACCAGAGGAGGAGGTGGTGCGTGCTGAAGAGGCCCCACCATATAATAAACTGTCAGAAAGTGGAAAGCAGTATGCCTTGTTTACTGATGGCTCTTGCCGTATTGTGGGAAAGCATCGGAGATGGAAGGCAGCTGTATGGAGTCCTGGACGACAAGTTGCAGAAACTGCTGACGGAGAGGGTGAATCGAGTCAGTTTGCCGAGGTGAAAGCCATCCAGCTGGCCCTGGACATTGCTGAACGAGAAAAGTGGCCAGTACTTTACCTCTATACTGACTCATGGATGGTGGCAAATGCCCTGTGGGGGTGGTTGAAGCAATGGAAGCAGAGCAACTGGCAACGCAGAGGTAAACCCATCTGGGCTGCTGCACTGTGGAAAGATATTGCTGCCCGGGTGCAGAACCTGGTGGTGAAGGTACGTCATGTAGATGCCCATGTACCCAAGAGTCGGGCCACTGAGGAGCACCAGAACAACCAACAAGTGGATAAAGCGGCTAAGACTGAAGTGGCTCAGATGGACTTAGATTGGCAACATAAAGATGAATTATTTTTGGCCCGGTGGGCCCATGACACTTGTCCTGGGTTCAGCAGTAGCAGTCATGTTTCTCCTCCTTGGTAGCTGGTGCAGTGCAGTGTTTTGACTTTCGGCTCGGGAACAGAGCTGATAGAGATGTTTTGGTTTGGCCAAGGACTTTGTGAGCCTCATGCTCTGCCAGGGAGGAGTGGAAGCTGGGAGGAAGCAGAGACAGGACACCTGACCCAAACTGACCAAAGAGCTATTCCATACCACAGCACGTCATGCCCAGGATGTAACTGGGAGTTAGCCGGAAGGGCTGGGAGACTGCAGGGTTGGAGGAGGTATCGGTCGGAGCTTGGTCAGGCTTGGGGAGCGAGTTATCGGTCAGCGGGTGGTGAGGTGTTGTATTCTGTTCCCTTGTTATTTCCTTTATCATTATTATTATTGGTGGTAGCAGTAGTGATTTGTGTTATACCTTAGTTACTAAACTGTTCTTATCTCAACCCGTGGGAGTTGCATTCTTTTGATTCTCCTCTCCGTCCCTCCGAGAGCAGGGGGAGGGCAAGAAAGGGGGGGAAGTGAGCGAACGAATTACCTGACTGGGTTTAAACCACGACAACACTTCAGGCCATCAGGGCAGAGATGCAACATACAGATGGGCTCGTGATCCAGGGGTGGACTTAACAATGGACACTATTGCCCAGGTTATTCACGAGTGTGAAACATGGGCTGCAATTAAGCAAGCCAAAGCAGTTAAAGCCTCTTTGGTATGGAGGATGATGGCTGAAATACAAATATGGGTAGGCCAGGCAGATTGATTATATCACACTCCCACCAACCTGCCAAGGCAAGCGCCATGTGGAGGCAATCACTGGATGGCTGGAAACATACTCTGGCCCCATGCCACTGCCCAGAACACTATCATCACTAAGAGTGATGGTATATTGAAAATGTGGGATCTGAGCATGACATGAAGCGGTGGATACTGTCCTGGGTTCAGCAGTAGCAGTCATTTTTCTCCTTCTTAATAGCTGGTGCAGTGCTGTGGTTTTGACTTTCAGCCTGGGAACAGCACTGATAACACCGACAGTTTTGGCTGCTGCTCAGTAACGTTTACTCTGACCAAGGACTTTCTGAGTCTCATGCTCTGCCAGGGAGGAGGGGACGGTGGGAGGAAGTAGGGTCAGGGACACCTGACCCAAACTAACCAAAGAGGTATTTCATACCACAGCATGTCATGCCCACTATATAAACTGGGGGCAGTTACCCGGAAGGGTGAGATCACTGCTCAGGTCAGGCTGGGTATTGGTCAACAGGTAGTGAACGGTTGTATTCTCTTCCCTTATTTCCCTTATGATTATTATTATTGGTGGTAGCAGTAGTGGTTTGTGTTATACCTTAGTTACTGGACTGTTCTTATCTCAATTTGTGGGAGTTACGTTCTTTTGATTCTCCTCCCCGTCCCTCCGGGAGCGGAAGGAGTAAGGCAGGGGGAGTGAGCAAGCGGCTGTGTGGTTCTGAGTTGGGCTTAAACTGTGACAATAGCATATTTCAGAGATGAAATACTATTATCAGAACATGTTCTATATATGATTGCTCCAAAGATGCTTAGGGAAATCTTCACAGAATCACACAGAAACACTTCTTGCTAAATTAAAATTATTTAATCATGAAATTGTAGAATAATCTAGGTTGAAAGAGACGTCTGGAGGTCCTCTGGCCCACAGCTGGACCAACTTGGTTTTTGGATCTAATTAGAAGATTTGATTAAGTTGTTCAGCACCTTACCCATCAGAATTTTGAGCCTCTCCAAGGAAATAACAAAAGCTGTCATGATATTTTCCTAAGGTTATCAGTCAGCTTCCTCTCTAGTTCAAGCAAGCCTAGAACTAGAGAGGAAGCTGAAGATCCTTAGGTTTGAAGGATTTGTATGGTGCTTTGGAAGCATTTGTTTCAAGAATGGACATATGCAAATTCTTTAGTGCCATGTTCACATGCAGGGCCTAAGTTACAGGCTGGCTGAAAGCTATGTAGTCAGGGCTGGACTGCAACATAGTTTCCAGACCCTGACAGTGCTATGTTAACCGAAGTAAGTGGCTTTTATCCAGCTCAGAATGAGAGCAGAGCTGTCTCATGTCTATCTCAAAACTGGCTTTATAGACTGGATATCCCTAATATGGCATATCTTATTTGCCTAAGGAGCCTGAAAGAACCATCTGGTGGGTTTTGATCCTCATAGTTATTGTGATGAGGAACTTATTCAGGCAATTCTTCTGCAGCTGCAAAAAAGTGGTGAGACAGACTGTATTTGGGAAAGAAAAAAAGATCTCAAATGGTGGTAAATATGTTTCAGGATAATGGCCTCAATAGCACATCTGATGTGTATTTAGAATAACTGAATGCTGAATGCCTTATCAGTGATAATACAGGCAAAGGTTATCGGCACATGCCACACATTGGTTATGTGCCACACATAAAACTGCAATTAATTTGAGAGAAAAATTGTCTCCATCAGCAAATGTTTTTACACAACATCAAAGCCTGTTTCTTTGTTATTCCTCTTTGTTTTCATGAGCAACTTTGACCTGTTCAAGCAGGTGAGAAATCTTTATTTCTTTTAATTTATTAGAGTTTCCCATGCTTTGTAATTATCCTCACAGCCTTGCAGCAGTAGAAATTGTTATTGATGTTTTGATAAACAACAGTCTTTTTTCACCTTCTGGGATTATTTTTGTAGAAATGTAACTAGTGTAATATAAATATGATCCAAATCACCTTCACCATATTGAGACCTTCTACCGATTCTATTTTTTACTATAAGAGTACTCAGAGCCCATTTAAATGAATGTTAATACTCACTGGAATTTTCAATATATGTTGTCATTGTTACTAGAAGGAACTGGTACAAAGGTTAGTTTATGAGATACAACAAAATGCTCCGAAAAGATGACAACAACTTAGATATCACACAGTGTTAGGACCAGTGTGTGTCTTTGCACAGACACTGAAGAAAATAAACTCTTTTTTAGTGGAATAGGGGCAAAGTTCTGCCAGCAGGTTCTTGAGCACAAATAGAAGTGATGGGCCTCCTTGCATATTTATTTTAAAATATCAACAAGTAACACATGTGCAAGATAAGAACATAATTAGAACACAGGGTAACTGCATTATGCTCAAAAGACACCCGTGGCAAATAATAAATCAGTTAAACAGGTCACAGGCACTGAAGAATGTGAATGAAAAGCCATACTTTGTATTATACCCTGCCCAAGTCACATCGTGGAACTGATTAATTGATTAGAGTCAATGTTACAGAATTGACTACAGAAGGAATATGGCAAAAAGTGCATTAAGTAACGTTGCTGAGCAGAAGTACAACTGTCCAATTTGTTTCAAGATCACAGCATGTTATGATTTTAAATTGTAAATTTTGTCAAAAGAAGTATTATAATAAATAAAAGTCTGGCAGGATTTTCTAAAGAGAACACAAAAAATACGAATGTAAGATAGTAAATTATTATAAGGCATGCACAAATTATAAATATCATATGCAAAAATGCATCACCACTGTAGTTCTGATTAACAATTTTCAAAAAAGATACACTCTGAACAATTTTTTAAATCAATTTTTCAGTATCTAACTGTTCAATACCAATATTTATGCATTATCCATTCAATGCATTAAGATGTGCTTTGCATGAAGAGATTGATTATATTGTATTATTGTAAATTAATACAATATTTTCATAACACTCACTGGAAGAAGGAGCCAGTCATTTAGGTTTTCATGACTTTGTCTTAATTTGTAAGAAAACATATGTAGTCAATAAGGTGTACAAGAGTAAAACATACTTTTAAATACAATTTATGAAGCTGACATACCATCAACCAAAACTATAAAATAATCTTTTGTCACATAAATTGATCCACTAAAAACTGTAGCCCAGGTAGAGGAATTAGCAACATGATGTTGTGATTGCTGGCTGCCAATGGCACATATAAGTGGCTAAAATAGACATCCCACTGGAAAACAACACACCTTCTCTGGGCAACCTGTTCCAGTGTCTCACCACCTTCATAGTAAAGACTTTTTTCCTAATATCTAATGGTTCTTGCAGTCTGCAATACTGTAGCTCCCTTGCATTCACAACAGATACAGGAAGGGAAGCATATTATGTAGAGACAAGGAAAGAATTGAACAGGGCAAATAGGAAGAGCGATTTAAGTATGGGCAAGTACCTGAGTCCACTAACTACTTGCCTGACAGGAAGAATAATAGCTGAAGTTTCCACAGTTCTTTAAACTTAAGAGAGAAACCTCACTGTGTCTATTTTGTCCACTTTTCTATTTTTCCCCGATAACCCTACACCAAGTTTCTCCTATACGAAGCTTCAGAAATCTTACATAAAGAAATTATATTTATTTACCCAGTGATGTTGTATCTTTCACTAATGCTCTGCCTGCTACAGAAATATTACCAAAACATTAACTACCTACATGAGACTTAGAATAAAAGTTACACATTTCTAGTATTGTTTGCTAGTATAGCCCATAGGAAATCAAGAGACAGTGTCTGTTCTGTAGTTACACCACCTCCCTTAAATTCCTAATTCACAAATGAGAATCAGTTTTGATAGATTTACAGTAAGATTCACAAGGCACAACTAAGCACAGAGCAGTAGTTATCCAGATTTATATCACAGCCTACAAATCGTAGAGCTACTAAAATCCTGTCAGTTCCTGATATCCAAGTTATATGCTTTTGCATAAAATTAAACCATCTGACTCATTTTCATAATTGCCCACAGCTTTTCTCTACCACAAGCTTATATATCCTTATAAGACAAAATAATTGCACACCTCAGAAGCAAAATCAGGAAAACATTATTTATTTCCAGATGTCTTCTACCATTCAAAACAACTGCATTTAATTATTAATAACAACATACTGTAATCCTAATAAGATACAAAAAAAATTAAAAATAAAAAAAATCAACTGACATTGCATTTGCAAATGCTTATGTCCATGGAAAGGCACAAACTGGATTTATTTGGAGCAATGTATAACATTCAATCATCTAAAATCAGAGCTAGGATGAAATCTATGCCTTAAAGTATAAAAAAATCCCCAACATATAAATATTTAAGGGTAAAATATGTCTGATAACTTCTTATCAAGGTTTCCTTTCTTAAAGAAAAATATTTCCCAGCCATTTTGTCAATAAGCTATCCCTACAGAGCACTCTTACTTTGATTTGCTTGGGTTTGGATACACTGCAATGTTATGTGTGACTAGTTTGAAAGTCAGTATAGTATAAATCTGGCCCACAGAATACAGAAGAGTAATATTTAAAATGGATTGAATCTGAGCCTGTGAGCACTAGTGACTGGTTACTCTTTCTGATCTATGAAAATAACAAATATTTAACATTTCTAATCATTAAATAATTCAAATAGAGAATATGACTGTAGAGTTCTCGTGTATTTTGTAGAATATAACATGACAACCCGACTTTGAATTCATTATTAGCACTTTTTCTTTAAACCATTTTTTAACCGATTGGGAAAAGATTGTTGTCCTTTTCAGTATGACGGCATCATGCCATCCAGAGGCCAACTGATCTCATTACAAGGTTTGGTTACTGGGGTTTTACAAAAGCCAGCCACCTTCTGGTCAACAGAAGGTTTGATCCCTATTTTGCCATTAGGAAATATATTTTTTCCTGTAAGAAGGCCTGACTTTCGACTGAAATCATATTTATGTCTTCCATGATTCTCAACAGCTCCAAAGTTCTCTGTACAAGGCTGATTGATCTGTAAGGCAACAGACAGGAAGCTTGAGAGGAACAACTAATCCAAGCAGAGCACATCATTAGCAGAAAAAAAGTCATTAGATAAAGGTAACAAATTAAAGCATTTAGCTTCCTAAAATTCCCAGTTGCCTCCCTACTTTCTGTCCTGTGAATCACAGCCACTGAATTTATAAAATAGGAGCACAGTGTCCTCTCAGTTTTCAGTAGCTATAGCAGAAAATGTATTTATAGCTTTGAAATTCCTTTAGAGCTCATTCTTAAAGAAAAATCTGTGGACTCACTGAGTATTTAAAAGTAAACCCAATACAAAACAAAACTTACACACAAGAACTTTACATTTATTCTTCCCAGATTATTTATCTTTGAATCTAATATCATCTGTTGAAGTAAAGACTATAATTCTGGGATGTTATTTCACAAGTTATGTATTTATTTTTAATTACATATTTATTTGTAAATACATATTTATTTGTAAATACATATTTATTTGTAAATACATATACATTTAAGTACATATATATTATTACTATATATATTTATTATAATTAGACCAGAATATCTTCATCTCTTATATAGAAAAAGACCAAAAAAAATTCTTTTCCTTAAACATGAGATTAATTATAAATTTATCTTTCCTATAACAAACCTTTTTAATTTTTCTTCAAAAAATAGCAGTCATATAAATATTGATAAAGTTTATGTTGCTTTAAACCGCAACAAAATCATTGCTTGCGCCTCATATAATTATTTTTATGTAAAAAAAATACAAACTACATTACAACAGGGATGCATTAAAGTATTATATTCATAGAATCAGCTAGGTTGGAAAAGACCTTTAAGATCATCAGGTCCAGACTTTCCCCTAAGACTGCCAAGTCCACCAATAAACCGTGTCATATCTACATTTTTTGAACATTTCCAGGATGGTGACTCCATCACTTCCCTGGGCAGCCGGTTTCAATGCCTGATCACCCTCTCAGTGAAGAAGTTTTTCCTAATATCCAATCTAAATGCCCCCTGCTGCAGCTTGAGACCATGACCTCTTGTCCTATCACTTGTTATTTGGGAAAAAGACCAGCCACCTCCTCACTCCATCCTTCTTTCAGGTAGTTGGAGAGAGTGACAAGGTCTCCCCTGAGCCCTCTCTTCTCCAGACTAAACCCCCCCAGTTCCCTCAGCTGCTTGTCATAGAAGGAAGGCCTCCAGGACCTTCACCAGCTTCGCTGCCCTTCTCTGTACCAGGTCCAGCAGCTCAATAATTCTCCCGTAGTGAGGGGCCCAAAGCTGAACACAGGATTCGAGGTGCAGCCTCACCAGTGCTGATTACAGTGGGATGATCACTGCCCTGACCCTGCTGGCCACACTATTGCTGATACAGGCCAGGATGCCATTGGCCTTTTTGGCTGCCTGGGCACAAGGTGCACATGTTCAGCAGTTATTGATCAGTACCTCCAGGACCTTTTACACTGACAGTTTTCCAGCCACTCTTTCCCAGGCCTGCAGCATCGCACTGGGTTATTGTGACCCAAGCGCAGGACACAGAACTTTGCGATGTTGAACCTCACGACACCAGCCACAGCCCATCGATCCAGCCTGTCCACATCATACAATCATAGAATCATAGAATAGTTAGGGTTGGAAAGGACCTTAAGATCATCTAGTTCCAACCCCACTGCCATGGGCAGGAACACCTCACACTAAACCATACCACCCAAGGCTTCGTCCAACCTGGCCTTGAACACTGCCAGGGATGGAGCATTCACAACCTCCCTGGGCAACCTATTCCACTGCCTCACCACCCTAACAGGAAAGAATTTCTTCCTTATATCTAATCTAAACTTCCTCTGTTTAAGTTTTAACCTGTTATTCCTTGTCCTATCACTACAGTCCCTAATGAAGAGTCCCTCCCCAGCATCCCTATAGGCCCCCTTCAGATACTGGAAGGCTCCTATGAGGTCTCCACGCAGCCTTCTCTTCTCCAGCCCCAGCAGCCCCAACTTTCTCAGCCTATTGAATCCCTTCCTGTTATCCTTAACATCCCTAGCCATGTTTAATTCTAACTGGGCCTTAGCTTTCCTAACCTGGTCCCTAGCTTCCTGGACAACATCCCTGTATTCTTCCCAGGCCGCCTGTCCTTGCTTCCACCTTTTACAAGCCTCTTTTTTTCATTTGAATTTTCCTCAGCAGCTCCTTATCCATCCAAGGAGGTCTCCTGGCCCTCCTGCTACACTTCCTTCTAGTTGGGATGCAACACTCCTGAGCTTGCAGCAGGTGATCCTTGAATATCAACCAACAGTCTTGGGCCCCCCTGCCCTCTAGGGCTATATCCCATGGAACCTTCCGAAGCAGGTTCCTGAAGAGGCCAAAGTCTGCTCTTTTGAAGTCCAGGGCACTGAGCTTGCTACACATTCTCCTCACTGTCCTGAGGATCTCGAATTCAACCATCTCGTGATCGCTGCATCCAAGGCTGCCGTGGAGCGTCACATTTCCAACGAGCCCTTCCCTGTTGGTGAGCACGAGGTCAAGCATGGCACCTCTCCTTGTTGGCACCTCTATTACTTGCAGAAGGAAGTTGTCATCCACACATTCAAGGAACCTCCTGGATTGCTTGTGCCGGGCCATACCGTCGCTCCAACAGATGTCAGGGTGGTTGAAGTCACGCATGAGAACAAGGGCCTGTGAGAGTGAGGCTTTTCCTATTTGACTGTAGAGCACTTCATCTGCAGGTTCTCCTTGATCAGGCAGTCTGTAACAGATCCCCACAGTAATGTCTCCCATAGCTGTTCTCCCTTTAACCCTGACCCACAAACTCTCTGGACTGCTTGCCTGTCCCCAGACAGAGTTCCATACTCTCCAGCCTATCCCTAACATAAAGGGCAACTCTGCAGATCCCTCTGCAGAGCCTTTCTACTCTCCAGCAAATCAACACTCCCACCCAACTTGGTGTCGTTTGCAAAAAAGTACTGAGGGTGCACTCAAATCCCCTTGTCCAGATCATTGACAAAGATACTAAACAGAACTGCAGGAGCAAGGGCCTGCAGTTCTCATTGAACAAGGTGGGAATACTCTCTTAATCATAAGCTGTTACAGACTTTACAAGCTATTTTCCCTACAATATTTGAAGTTCTACACTAATTTAGGAAGTTTTAAGCAGTGATGTCAAGGAATCTAGATCACTGACTTACATTAAGGTTAATGTTTTCAAGAGAGAATTTGATAGGAAAATCTATAGAGACTGTTGCATGGTTCATTATACAGTAACAAATTCATGAGCAAACACAAGAAGAAAATTTTATTGTGAATAGATTAGCATTATTGCAAACTATGTTCAGTCATTGCATTTTTGCATTTTTTCCCTGTATGTTATTATATGAGTTGAAAAACTTTGTTGTGAAAATATGACTGAGTTAAACAAAATTTATAATTAATTTAAACTGGTCTTCTGTAACTAAAACAAAATTAGAATTCAAGATGTGTTATGTTAGATTTATAACACCAGTGATAATTGACCTCAATCAAGTATTATGTATTGCAATTAAAGTACTAGTTTTATGCTGCTTAGTAAAAGCATAGAAAACGTTTACCCCAATCATTCAATAACAAAATTCATATTATAAAAATTCCACATTGTCCTTTTCTCTCTGAAGACAATCAGTTGTTTCTATAATCCATTAGTTTTCTTTCTGTTCCTTATTATATTCTTGTCAACTTGCCTATGTGAGAAAGACAAAGCTAATACTTTTAAAAAAGACACAAGTTCCTTTCTCTAAAGAAAATTCACTCTCTGTAAAGAGTCCATGTGAAAAACAAATCCAAAGAAATATTGTTCTGAGATTATTTTAATAAAAAAGCTGGATTTGTTCCTGTATTTATTAATTTCTTGGTATTGTAGCTAGTAAATTCAAGCCATGTTTACTTCAGTACTCCTTCCTCAGCCTTGCCTCTGCTAAGATTTATTCACTGGCTTAATTGTACACAATACAAGTAATCACACGAAGGTAGATACCAATGAAATTATTCATTGCATATAAGGTTAAGGTTCTGGCTATGTATCTGAAAGTTAGAATATAAATGTCAAAAAGTGTACTAATGAGAAGAAGAACAAAAGCACTCTGGACTTCAAATGACCATATCTACAAATTTTGCTGTTTAGGGTTTCATCTGGACTTTGTTTCCCACCCCCTCAATGTGCATTTGAGTTCTCAGGCTGAACAAATTGGCAAACCACAGCACTTTCTGTGCACAAGGCATGGGAAACTTGGGAGCTGAGAAGAAAACGTTAACAGAAGCATGTTTTAGGCGTGGACTACACCTATATCCCAAAATGACTGTTACAGATAACAGGCAAACTCTGTGGTATGCAACATGCACTATAAAAATAGAATCTGGATGCATACTATGTCAGCCTGTACTTCATACACACTATTGCAAATGATGTATCAGTCTTCATTTTCCTAATGGCTAGTGGGGTTTTCTTCCTTATTCCTAATTGTGCTGCTAATTACTTTAAGCAATATTAAGAAAACTGGAATTTACTTTATATGTGATTGCTGAGCTGCTTCCAATTACACAGAGAATGTCAATTTTCTTTAACAGGGTAATCCGTCTACAATGTTGCACTGAAATGTTGACTTCAGTTGCAATACGATGAAGTTAATTAACTTGAAGCAGTATGAAAGTTTATACTAAAAAGTCATTTGAACTGGGTGGAAATGTAAACTCAATTGAAAATCAAAAGATAAAAATGATCTTTTTATCCTATGTTTTTACTTGCTCCAACAAATTCCAATTCTCTTAGAAAATAAGTCCTGAATGGTTTATTACCTTCTTTTAATATTTTTTCCTGTCCCTTTTCAGCCTCTCTCTTTGTATAATTTTTGACCAGGTCAACTGTGCTTAAGACATTTTAATTGTTAATTTGAACCAGTTAAAATAGATCAAACAGAAATTTGTCAGTGAATTCCTGAATGCCACAGCACCTCAGCTTCTGTCTCATGCTTCCAGTCTCTTCTGTGAGCTAATATTTGCATTTGAAATGTATTTTCTGTGATGCATCAGTCTCCCTTTTGGTTTATCTAAATGCTAAATTGTGGCATTTCCACCAGGTAGTCTCATCTCTGGAGGACAAGAAAGATGCAAATTGACATTTCTGAATTTATCTTACTATTGGTAGAAAAAGTTCATTAGGTTAAGTAAAGGGGAACAAGATTTTCTTTCTATAAATTAAAAAATATGTATTTTGTTTTGTATGCTTATGTGAAAATGGACATTTTAATATTTGACAATTATATTTTTTGAGTTCTGTAGGCAATGACAGATTTTAATATTGATTCAGGACATAAATAAGCACTGAAGAGTTTGAATTTATTTCAGAACAGAAATCCAAATTTTTAGTCACATTAATTCATAAGACATGGTCTGTCTTTCCCTTTTAATAATTGAATAATACTTGTCTTCTAACCATGGGCAGAAAAAGCCAGTCCTGATTCTAACTCATTTCTATGGGACTAAATATTTCCTGTCTCATTGGCTTTCACTATTCAGTGAACTCAAACATATTTCAAGATTAATTTAATGAATGCTATTTGTTTTGAGGAACTTGCAGCCTGGAAACTAGTTCTGTTTCTCCATCTTCCTTTGTCTTAAACTGGAACTTCATTAGAAACAGTGGTTTGGTCTAACAAATAATTTCAGCTTCTCATAGTGAAATTTAAGTTTCACAGTCTGAGGGGAAGTTCAGCTGCATGGATCACCAGACTATGAACTTTTAAACACCTTTTTTAATAGCTTTTCTCATTTTCATCTCAGTAGAAAAATGGAAAGACCATGAAGATGGAAAGATCATATTTTTATATTCTTTACCTATAGCTGTGATACTGATCTACTTACATGAAAGCTACTTTTGACTCAGATTTTAAAACAGGAGCAAGACTAGAGCTAGAGCATTGTACCAAAAAGGGGTAGATATAGTAGAACCATAGAATCACAGAGTGGTTGATGTTGGAAGGGACCTCTGGAGGTCATTAAGTCCAAACCCCCCTTTCAAGCAGGGTCACCTACAGCTGGGTGCCCAAGGCCACATCCAGACAGCTTCTGAGCATCTCCAAGGAAGGAGACTCCACAACTTCTTTGAGCAACCCCTTCAAGTACTTCGTCAACTTCACAGTGAAAGTGTTTCCTGATGTTCAGAGGGAACCTCCTGCATTTCAGTGTGTGCCCATTGCCTCTGGTCCTGTCCCCAGGCACCACAGAAAGCAGCCTGGCTCTGTCCTCTTTACCTTCTCTTCAGCTATTTATATACCTGTCCCTCCCCACACAGCAGGTGTGTGGGGAGTTGATGATCTTTTATCACATTCTGAGTAGTTCACAGGGTTAGAAACCATAGGCCCTTCAGAGACTGAAAATGAAACAACCATTAATTTTATTGTAAAATTTCCTAAAACTGTGTCTGGAGGAACAAAAGTCTGGGCAAGTTTCATAAAAGATCTGAACTAGAGGGATAAAAGGAAAGAGGAAAGAGAGAAGGAAAGAAAACAAAGAGAAATGGGATCTCTGTGGATCCAGAAACGTCTTCTCTGTCAGCGAGTGGAAATCATTTCAGTTGTAATCCTTCCAGTTGTAGTCATTTTAGTCCTTTCAGTCAGTGACACCACCAGGGTCCAGTGTGGAGTGATACACCACACAGCTGAAGGACAGCTCCTTTTTATAGGGTCAGGCTCTCTTGGAACCCTCCCACAGGTGAAGGCTCATTCTCAGGGGCATCTGGTGAGTCCCAGCCCCAGTTAACTTATGCCCTGATGGGTGCTGCAGTATCTGTGTCTCTGTCTCTGGACAGTGTGTTCCTGTCTCTGCGAAGCTGGTCCTTGAGGCCCCAGGGCATACAGCTTTCCTGACCTGCTTTCCTGAATGATATGTGCAGATAATTTAAAATTAAAAAGTAATGCAAAGCCTCTGACACCTATTCCTTCCTTGTTTATAGAAGAGTAATCTGAAAGTTTGTACTTATTTTCAGCTAGTTGGAGGGTGAATGTTCATGTTAAAGGTACTGTGAAGCTTCTACTTTATTTATAAAAGAGATAAGATTTCACAAATCTAAAACCGTCTAAAGATTGACAAAATCTCCCCAGAAGAGAGAAACCTAAAATAGTACCTGCAACCATCTCAGAGAAATTATTCAGAGAACTGAAAAAGAAATTAAAACGAGATTTGAAGTCTTGTCAAATGCCCGAGCAGTGGTTCAGAGACAGACTGCAAAGCCACATAGCTGGATAGAAAATATTTTTGCTCACCCAGAAAAGCAGCAAAGCATCCGACAGATCCCAAGATTCAGTTTTATGTACACATCAGATCAAAGAACTATCAGCAATTTCACTGTCATAGATAAGGGAGAGACAAGAAGGGAGATTTTAAAAATAGTGGAAAGCTTTGGCCATTGAAGAATTTCTTGCTTAAAGTGAGCTGAGTGAAGAACAAAGGAAACAATTGTCAAGGGAAGAAGTCACTACAAAAATGATCTGCCTGAATAAAAAATTAAGGCAGCCAGAGAATTTAAGAGAAGAAATTTCTAAAACTTCAATTTCTCAGCTCAGATGGAGAAAAAAAGACTAAATCAATGGAAAAAATTTACTTGCCTTTGAAATCAAAGCTCATCAGATTGTCTTTAAACTCATTTTAGCATCATATTTCTACTGACTAATTGGAGAAATAAATAGGAACAAATATTTGTAACAAGAATTTTGAGGAATGAAATAACCTCAAAATATTGAAAACTGTCAAAAAAAAACCAAAACAAAACAACAAACAAACAAAAAAACAAAACCCCACCTGCTCAGCAGAGACAAAACCAAATAAGTATTACTTCTTACTCTTAAACAACAATATTTGGTACCTGCTCATTTGGCAGTAAAAACAACATACTGCAAAGTATCTTCAGGGGATGATTTTTCAGATAATTTGGCAAGAAATATACAAACTCTAGTGTATGTATGTGTGTATGCTTATATGTGCGTGAACCTTTGTATGTGTGTGTGCGTGCTCACTTAACATGTATGTGGTTGACAGACAGGACAAATAGTACCACCAAATAGAGCAGCTGCTTTGTAAAGATAAGCAGCTGCCGCTGTCTTCTGACTTGAGCCACATCTACTGCACCAGAAGGTGCTAATATTCCTCTAGCCATGTCAGACACTTTTGTCAATAGTTAATCTGTGGCTGAACATCTATCACCAAAGATAATTACAGTGCTGTCATAATATTAAAGGGTGCAATTACCTGGGCATTAGAGTTTTAAAGTATTTAACCACCTTAAGTGTATAATTACCTATTAATCTGAAGATAGCATTTGATTGCCTGCTTCTGAATACACTCAGTAATTATATGTTTATCCATATTATAAAGTAAAATAAACCTTTTAAGATAATAGCTATCCAAATATTTGTTTCTTAATAAGATTACAAATACATCATCTACTACAATTTATCAGGCAATTTAAAAGAAATAATTCTATAGCAGCAACAGTTGAGCTGAAAGGTTAGTGCTAATATCAGGTTTAGCACATTGCAGTAGATAAGTAGTCATGGAGAAGCCATATTCATTCATATTTTAATACTCTAGGGGTATTGAAAATAGCGGGTGTGTAATGGATCTTTTGGGAAATCTGCTCCTTTCTTCTGTGCTTGTTCATTTTGTCAACTAGCCTGTAAGTTCCAAGGTCAGTGACAAGTTAATGTCCTGTCACAACTATGTTATGTTCTAGTAAGAGACATAATAGCTCTATGGTGTAAGAATACATTTCCCAATTCTTTCTCTTTATGAAGCTTTAGCAGTTTTTGAGACAGAACTTATAAAAATTTACAACTGCAGAAAAATTCAGGTTTGTTTTTTCTTTTTTTTTCCCCCAGTACCAGAAAAGATCTCTCATGACTCCCATTTGCCATTTTCACCTGCTCCAATGTGAGGGAAAGGGCAGTTGGATACAAAGTAGATATGACATTGCACAGTTCAAGAGTACACTACAAAACACAGATTATGCTAAATCACTGCTCTTTTGTAACGCAACTGCATGAACACACAATGGCAAAAATATTGCTAAAAATATCCAGAATCTTATTATTAATGAAGAACAAAGAAGAATCATAGGAGAGGAAAAAAAAGTGAGAAAAATAAAAAGCCACCTTAATATTGCTAAATAAAATTTCTACTTGAAACTGAAAAATCTTTAGGGAAAATTTTTTCCCATTTGTTAAAATGAAATATGTTCTTTCTCAAAATAGAAAAAAAATTTGAAATATAGCTCTTCCAAAAACAGCAATGAAAGAAATATTGATGCATATAGGCTGAGTATACAGACAATAAGAGTGATTTAGGGTTTTAGCCATTAGAATTCATTTTTTCATTAATGAGCTAAATTATATTTATTAAATTCAAAGTTGTCACCAATATGAAATGGACCAAGAAAAATAGAGGCATAGTAGAAATTCTGAGTGTTCTTGACAGAAATTATATCTACATCATCTGACAGTAAATGACAGTTCTGAGCAGGGACATAAAGCATAGTGCTTTATGATAAGAACTAAGCAGCTGCATGAAGTTAGCATGGGGATAACTGGTTACAAATCTGGCTACAGGGACCACAAACAGCTATGAATCAGTAATGTAATGTTGATGTAAAAAACGGCAAGTACCTTATGTTTCCTTGGAAGCATAAAGGATAGCATGGCCATGGAGAAAGGAAAATATTCTTTTATCTCCAAAGATAGCGGGTCTAACATGAGGCCTCCAGTTCATGGAAAATGATGCCTCAGAGAGACCAGAGGAAGTCATGGTTCTGTGTTATAGACCTCTGCTCATGCTCTATAAAGCAGTTATTTGAATGAACTAGAGATGATTAGTTTGAAAAATGATCTTGTGAAGATATAATAATCTTCACATGCATAAAAATATTGCTGAAAAGAAGGAGGCAATCTGCTCTCTATAGTCACAGGACAAGAAGTAAGAATTTTAAATTCTAGCAAAGAAGGTTCCAGCTGGATATGAGGGACAGGAATAATGAAGTATGACAGTGGGTTTCTTAAAAGAAGTTATGGACCTTCCTCAGAGAAAACTTGTTAGAACTGGCTATCCTTTTTTCCTAAGGAATTTAGTCCTATGTAACAAGCGTGTCTACATATTTCTCTGTGTCTCTGATCCGTCAAACAACCCACTAACTTAAACCAGATTTAGCAGAACAGTATACGTCTCAAAGACATTTAATTTATTGGCAGGAAAAATGCATTATGAGCAAAGGTGAGAAACTTCATTAGAATTCTGTACATGTATTTTGAATTCAGCCTTTGATAGATAACAAAGACGCTCTATAGGAGATCAGATGTGAAACAAATGTATATAAAACCTAGTTCCGTTTCATTGTTTCTACTGTATCATGGATAGACAAAAGGTTTTGAGGCATGTGGAGCTACAGTTCTGTGTGCTTCAATTGTGATTTTTAGCAGCTCTCCTAGCTGACATTGAGATCAACCTGCATCTAAAATCAAAGCTTAAATCCTATTTTTAAAGTCTTTTATTCTCTAAATTAACTTTCTGTATGTGCTTGATCTGTAATGGTCTTTGCTCTACATTTGATTATTCCTTTGTCAGTTTAGAAAATATGAGAAAACCACTGCGTCAATTGGTTTGACTACATATAAAATCAGACAAAAAAAAAACAAACCAACAACTTGTTTCTGTAAGTCAGGCATTTTCTCATCATCAGGAAGATAACAACATCTCTGAGTTGTTCTGGGTTTGGGACAGGGTGATCCATTCTGTCTGCTGTGTAATGGAATTATGTCTGGTCTCTTAGGACCTACTATGTGCATGATGACTAATCTCAATCCTTCCTGTCATTTTCCCATTGAGTAACCATGACTAAATATAATACATATATGATCTAGCACTTACATTAGAGCAATGGTTTATATATATCTGATACTGTCCAGTGCCTTGATTAGTATAATACCAGATACATTTCAAGCATAATTAAACTTTGTTAACGTGGCAATTAAGATTATTTCCTTATCACATATGAAAAATCTGATACCTAATGTTGTCTTATAAAGTTATCCTGTATTTTACTTCATCATGAATATGTTGCCTTTTTTACATTTTCACTAAATGGCAGGCACTGTACGTGAGCATGACTGGCCATTTCTTCGAACTTCTGATGATTGGTTGAAAACTTTCTTTAACCAGAAGATACACTGTCAGCATGTAAAATGTAATGGCCACATATGAGCTGCAGGAACACTCCCTATGTCAGGAAAAAAGCCTGGATGTTCACTATCTGCTGTCCCCTCTTCCTCTCTTTCCTAAAGGGAAAAAAAAGCCGAGCCTGCTAGCAGGGAAGGAGCCAGGTCTTCCATAACGGATGAATTCACCAGCCCTGCAGCCACGGCCACAGCACGTATCTGTGCTGTGCTCTGCAGTGCTCATTACAGCACCAGACCTTTGAAGGCACCAGGTCACCTCAGCTCTGGTGACAGCAAGGTGTGCTGATGCACTGCTCGCAGATGCATTATCAGTCCTGAGCAGACTGGATCCTCAGCATCATAATTTTTCCCTACACTGTTCGCAAACATAATATATGATTAAGGGTTTCAAGTACACTGCTTTAAATCCTATATGGAGAAGTAAGGGAACAGAAGGGATAGAAATGTTCAATTTACTTAAGTATAAATAATACCAGTCACTCACAATATTTGGCCTCAAGACTTTTTATTTTGTTGGTAGCAAATTATTTCAGGCTGAAAAAGACGACTAACCCTGCTTAAAATACTTTAGAAAACTTTGAAAAGCAACTTTCTTCCAGTTTAACATGTTAAGTATCTGTATTTTTCTTCTATAAGATTAATATATACAGATATGAAGAAAAAAACCTAATATTGGTGGAAAATAAAACACTTTATTTATAATTCAGTATTTATTTTAAAATATACCTGAGATAAATGACTAGATTTCATTGCACTGAAAGAAATTTGATTATATTACCATCTCTTAATCTAGAAAAAGCAAAAAATTGAAGCATCCGCACTACTTATCCTCAAAGCTGTAAGAAACACAAGAAAAATAAGGATTTCTAAATATTAGGTTTTGTCAAATCCATACTGCTGCTTGTGATGTTGTTTCTCTAAAATCACTGTTCTTTTAATATTGTATGCTTGATGATTGACAAAGGAAATACAATATTGCTATTGGGCACACTGACAGGTGAAGCTACCAGCAACACAGTAGACTAACTATTGTAGTTTCAACTGTGTCAAAATTTCTGCTATCACTATTACTTCTTGGCAAAGCACAGAAAACCCTTGTTTGCCAAAGTATTCTCAAGGTCAATGACGAAGCATTTACTGTGAATTCCAGAAGCTGTTTTTATTGCAACAAAATTTCAGAGAAAAAACAGTCTAGATGCTAAACTTAAAAAACCCACAGAGCCTCTCAGCAGGTGTAAAAGTACTGACAATTTGGAGCAAAAATAATAAAATTTATTAAGAAAAACTAAAGATTTATAGAAAAATTTTTTGGCATTAATGTCTTCACTTCTTGTCATTTGTTCTCTCCCTGATTGTATCTATTCTATTTAAAAGTTATGTATTTTTAAAAAGGAAATATTACTTACAAAATTTGAATTGCACCAAATAAAAAAATCTACTTATAACAGTATGAGACTTAAAGGGAAGATTTACTTAGAGCTTAATATGCTCCCTGGGACCAAATTTTGAACCTACTAATGCTCTGGAGGCAGATGTTAACAGTGTTGTAAAGCATACCTTGTTACATCTTAGTGCTGCAGTTAGATAGATAATGGAGTACATGGATTAATAAAAATTTCCTGACCTTGGAAACAGTGCTAATCAGTGCTGTTGTATTTACATGCAAAACTTAAGTGTTTCTGTGGCCTGCTGCTGTTCAGAGACTTATATCCATGAGGAAGTACTCAGACAACACTGGAATGCTTGAAAGACACCTATGCATTTAAGTGCTTTTCAGTGAAAAGAAAAGGTCATTTTTAAAAGCGGAATACACCTCAGAATACTTAGGGGGCCAATGTAGATGACTTCCTAACTCTGCTTTTAGTAGGTCCCTGCATCAGAGAATGATGGAATTTTAAGGGCTTGACTTAATTTTGCATGACCATAAATAACTCTTCTCAGCCTCTCCATTGAAGTTATCTGTCTTTTGAGAGATCACTTTACTGAAGGACATATAAGAAATCCCAAGAGCCAGCCTTTCCTTTAATCAGTGTATAGCAACTTCTCTCTGTTGTTTTCTGAATTATTTTTTTATATGTTCCAAGGTTGTACTGAGGGCACAGTAGTGGAGTGTGCTGGTTTTAGCTAGGGTATAGTTAATTTTCTTCATAGTAGCTAGTATGGGGCTGTGTTTAGGTTTTATACTGGAAACAGTGCTGATAACACAGGGATGTTTTCCTTACTGCTGAGCAGTGCTTACACAGAGCCAAGGCCTATTCTGCTCCTCACACCATCCCATCAGCAAGTAGTCTGGGGGTGCAGAAGTTGTGAGGGAGGATAGCCAGAAGAGCTTACCTGAACTAGCCAAAAGGATAGTCAATACCATATGATGTCATGCTCAGTATATAAACTAGGGAGAGTTGGCCAGCAGGGGCAATTGCTGCCTGGGGATGGGCCGGGCATCTGCAGTGGGTACTGAGCAACTGTATTGTATATCACTTGTCTTTCTTGGGTTTTATTCCTCACTTACTTTTTATTTTCTATTATTATGGTTATTTTTATTATTATTGCTATTATTACATTTTACTTTATTTCAATTATTAAACTGTTCTTATGTCAGCATATGGGTTTTGCCTTTTCTGGCTCTCCTCCCAGTTCCATTGGGACAGTGGGGTGAGGGGGAGTGAGCAGGCAGCTGCATTGTATTTAGTTGCCAGACCTAGGGTTAAACAATGACAAGGAGTTTAGCAAGTTTAAGTGTGAGGGCTATGTGTTATTTAGAGAAACGTATCTTATGCTTTTAATGAGTTTCTGAAGCTAGTTATGAAGCACAACTCAATCTGAGTTCTGCTTCTTCAGAAACTAGCAGAAAGGAATAGCTATATTGGTTTTCTGAGTCTGCTGTAAGTTTGACAGAGCTTCCTACATGGAAAAAAAAAAAGGACCCTTTTTGAGTTCTTTAAGATGTGTTAGCAACAGGGAGCTTGGCAGGTGATATGGCTCCCTAGACATGAAGAGTGTAGAGGCAGAAGCAGACCAAAGAGACTGCAGTCTGAATGCTGCAGGATGCTAAAAGTACAATGTTCCTAAGGGACTATAAGAGCAGTCAACTATTCAGAACGGTGGTACAATAGCAGGTTACGATTGCTGTTCAAATTAAAGTCAGTGTAAACTGCTGCTACACAGTGTTGAAAATCCTTTCATTTATAAGATCTCATATGATCAAGAATTGCATTTGTGTAATGGGATCAGATCTTATTTGTTCACAGCATGCTTTATACCTTTCTGAACTGGGAGTGGTTGACCAACCTTCTAAGAGAAGGTTGAGGATCTGAATGAAGAGGCTACATAATAATCTTGGTATGAAATAGACCTTGCAGTTGAATATGATGTCAAAATGTAAACAGTAACTAATTTTTCAACAAGGCAATTGCAAATAATGTTAAAGACTTGCTTTTCTCTCTTGAATGAGTTACATATTTATTAAATGGAGTCTGGCGGGATGAACGGTGCTGTAGGAAGCGCCCTTGAAGTGTGTGGTTTATGCTGTCTGTTCTAGAGGAAGCAGATGCAGTTTGGCATTTGCCTGTACAAAAGGCAATGTGCTATTGTTTTTCCCTTTTGAAAACCTCCAGTGTTACAGTGGTAGCTCGGCGTACTGTTCTCATCTTACATCACTTCTTTGAGCTGATAAAAGTTGAACATGCATTGGGTTTTAATAAATAGAGCAGGCAGGGATGTAAATGGCAAGATTTCAGAGACTGTGCCATTGTGACTTTTTAGCACCAAGATAATGTGTTTCTGAATTCTATGAGAAAATGCTGCATGAAACTTTCTTCTAAGAAAGGAAAATGAAGTTTCATATTTGCAATTAAAAAAAAAACAAACAAAAAACAACAAAACAAGCCAAAACCAAAAACCACAACATGACAAACTAAGCTTAGTACCTGCAAAATATAGTGAGTTAAAAAATGTTTACCTTATAACCTGGGGTTTGGGGGTTTTGGATTGATTTTGTGGAATTGTTTGGAGGAGGGGTTGTTGTTATTTGTTGGGGTGGGGGGTTGCACTGCTTCTTAATTTTAAGGCAGAATTCATTATATATTTTATTTTGGGCTACTGTAAAGGGTCAGTGTGTCTACCTTTCACTTCTATATGCACAATCTATATGCATGAGGTTATGCATGTAATCTGTTAGCTATTTCATCAGTCATGTTTTGTCAACATAGAAATAAGCAATCTGTCTGCCTGCAGAGACGTTTCACAGTCTGGAACTGAACTTAATTGTTGATTTCTCCTCAGAGGCAACATTTTTAGGGAAACATAAAGGAATAAAAGCTTTGGCCAAGCTACTGTCACTCTTCATGTGAAGGTTAATGTTTTAGGTTCTCCAGTTTGGTTCACCTGCCGCAGCCTGAAAGGACCCTCAGCAGTCAAAACCAGCAGATTTTTTTCCTTGACTGAGCACAGAAATTAGGACATTTCAGACATTCTTAACTAGGAGGCATTAACAAATACACAATTCTTCCTGCCCTCAGTTTATTTTTTGATTAGGATAGAAACTGGCAAGTAACTCTGGCCTTTCAAAACCAGATGCATACATAGGAAAGGTTTAGGGATTTTAGCTGAGTTAAAAAGTTAATCTTTTCCAAGACAAAACCCCAACTTTCTCTTAGAGTTAGAATCTATGTCCAAAACTGCTCTGTCTTTTAACCTGCCCTTTTATCATACTAGCCTACTTGCTTTGTAGAATAAACAAATGTAGTCGTATAGGTCTTCTTACCTGAAGAGAAAAAATGTTTAATTGTGTCCTTTACCAGGAGAATGCTCTAATTACTGAATTTATAAGAAAATGTAGAACAAGATTTTTATATTTTTTCAGATGAAGCAGTTATATTTTGTAATAATATCATTGGGAATTCTGTAAAAAAAGCTAGTTTATCACATATTTTAAAGAGTTATGAGAAAGAAACAGGGCTTGCACATTCATTTTTCTCATATTTACTTCATGAAAAGTTATTTGGGTAAAATGGTCTAAATTCTTTAGAAGGAACAGACTTTACAATATCATTCAGTCAACAAACAGGTTACCTACACAGAAAATTCAAAGCCTATCCTACTTCTAATTAAAACAGATATCATCTAGAACAGTATGGTTCTTTGTCCTGCAGTGTATGAGGCATAGGCTAGTCAAACCAGCAAAGTTTTGTCAGGCTACCCATTCAACTAGGCAATTCCATTCATTTCACTTCAAAGCTGATTTCTCCCTTCCCCCTTTACTTTTTTTGGTGTATTTGGCCTCCAAACTAAAAAATCATTTGTTTTCCTAACGTTTTGGTTTCTCGATCTATAATTTTCTTCAAGATTCTTCTAGCAAGTGTATTGAGGAAATTCTTGCTGTCCATAAGATTTAGCATTCTTGTAGAATGCACTTGGAATAGACAATACATAAGAGAGAATCACAGCTGTGATAGATCAGCCTGTACCAAAGTCCCCTTCTTGAAAACAAAACAAGAACAAAAAAAAAATTACTTAATTAAAGGAAGAGGTGTTCTCAGCTTTTTTTTTTCCTCCCCCCAGGGAAAAAAAAAAAAGGTAGCTTGTATTTTTTGTAAATAATCATCTTCTCTGACTGTGCTGGTTGGCCTGCCAGCCACATTTGCTCTCTCAAAACCTGCAACTGCTCTTTTCTCTTTTCCCATAGGCACACATGAAATCCCTTTCTTCCAGACAGCTTGTCTGTAGATGAGTTACATGAACAACATTGTAGGAGATGGTCCAATGAGAAAGAGGTGATTACTTTTGAAGGCTTATCAACTTCTCTCAGAAATTAACTTGGCTTTCAGAAAGCAGCTTTCGACAGTACTCCCAGTAAACCTCCTCCTCCTCTTTTTCTTTTATTTTTGTCATTGACTTATGGCCAAAGGCCCATTCCTCTTGACACAGACAGGCACCTCCGACAGTCTGTCTTAGAAACAAAATCAAATCAGCATACAAAAGAATAACATCACCCAAAATGTCCACCTAACTGAACAGGTAATGGTTTTGTTACTGCATGCTTTTGTTGAAGTCTGTTCAAAACCATAAACCTGCTTAGTCGTTGTTCCGTAATGGTCTATTGAGTCTCTGACTACCTTGACGCATAGCACATGGGTGAATGCCAACAAGTGAGCCTGAAAGGGCCACATCTGCCAGAGCACATCTGCACTGCAGCAGTTCATTGTGTGTAGTCTGCTCTACATAGGCTTCCCACTCACTCACACTTAACTGCCACTTCTCTGACAAATGCGGGTCTCTCTGGGGGCACCTTAAGATGGTAACATTTGAGTTCTCCTAACATTATACACCAAATCATAGAATCATAGGGTAGGGTTGGAAAGGACCTTAAGATCATCTAGTTCCAACCCCCCTCCACTGGGCAGGGACACCTCACACTAAACCATGTCACCCAAGGCTCTGTCTAACCTGGTCTTGAACACCGCCAGGGATGAAGCATTCACAACTTCCCTGAGCAACCCATTCCAGTCCCTCACCACCCTTACAGTAAAAAACTTCTTCTTCATATCTAATCTAAACTTCTCCTGTTTCAGTTTTAACCCATTACTCCTTGTTCTATCACTACAGTCGCTAATGAATAGTCACTCCCAGGCATCCTTATAAGCCCCCTTCAGGTACTGAAAAGCTGCTATGAGGTCTCCATACAGCCTTCTCTTCTCCAGGCTGAACATCCCCAACTTTCTCAGCCTATCTTCATATGGGAGGTGCTCCAGTTCCCTGATCATCCTCGTGGCCCTCCTCTGGACTTGTTCCAACAGTTCCATGTCCTTTTTATGTTGAGGACACCAGAACTGCGCACAATACTCCAAGTGAGGTCTCACGAGAGCAGAGCAGAGGTGCGGGATCACCTCCTTAAAATGGTTTTTAATACTGCAAGTTTTGCCACTATCACATCTTGCATATGTCTTCTTCCTCCATCTGCCTGCTCTTTGCTTTTCTGTGCTTGTAGTTAATCAGTGTGCTCCACCACAATTTAGGCTTTAAGTGTCACTAAAGCGGAACTTTGCAGGTCTGCTTCCACTGCTTTTGAATTAAGACACTGCAAGATCCCTCCCACTTCCAATTGAATGAATTAATAACCCTCATTGTTTATGCAGCTTACTTTAGTATGCTTAAATCCTAAAGAGACCAGTATAGTTGTATCACCTATGTACAATCATTTAAATAAAAAAGTGAAAGCACAGCCTTTTGATTAAGAAAATAACTGCTCTTATTTTTGCATTATATAGACATTATTTCTGTACTTGGCAGTCTGTTAATGACTTTAAGCTGTGCCAGGCAAAAATAATAATGAATCATTCTCCAAGCTGCTGAATTAACTGATGAATTAGTATATACCGCTACCCTCTTTTTTTTCATCCCCTTCACCAAAAAAAAAAACCAACCCAGAAAACAGTTCTGGTTTTATCCAACACACTGAAAGGGTTATACTCTTGGGTCTGGAAAGACTGGATTTCATTGTTTTTGTTGACCAGAGTCCACTGAATTTAAATATCAGGTTGTCATTGCAATCTTGCTTAGTATGGAGAACACATCATAGTCCATCTGGGTGAAAACCTGAAAAATGGAAATGAAACAAGCATTTTGTTGTTTCAGCTTTTTATTGGTGGAGCTAGTTGAGAGTCAAACATGCCAAAATTTTAAAGATTACTTCTTTTAAAAAATTTGTGGTCTTGGCCACGGATGGTCATAACCCTTTTGTTATAAGTTATTGTGTTGTAAAAAGGGTAGTAGTTATCTTGAAGAGAGTCTTTTCCACTAAAGTGTGATGTCTATCATTAAAATAAATCTTCAGAAAATGTGTTTAATTTTATCAAAACTTCTAAGAATATTTATTTTGCTTTACTATTTCTATTAAAAAGACTAAATTTAACATAATACATTGTTATTGCATCTATATAAACCTTAAAATCACATACACATCATGAACAGAAAGAACAGATGTTTGCCAAATTTTTGTTTAAAAAAATTCCTATTGTTTGCTATGCATTTTTTATGTAATACTGACTGTTTCCATTGAGAAATGAAAAGTTTCAAGCCTTGAACATAAAAGTCCATGGTGATTTTTCTGACTTATGACGCTATTGTGTAGCTTACATTAACTTATATTGTGGCCTTCACTCTGCACAAGGCTGGTGTAGTATCAAAATCAAAACATGTAACATGTAAGGGGTACAAAAGAAGTCAGAAAGAAATTTTCTATTTTGTCATTCATGTTACTTCAGTCAGCTTTCTGTATTTAAACTGAATAATGACATCTAAATTTGGATTTTTGGTCACTTCTTTCATGCTAGTAAATTCAGTACATGCTAAAAAGGTATCAAAGTACTGCTCAAATGAATTAAGTAGTAGGGTAACTAACATTTGTTCTCCTTGAAACTAGGCAGATCTCAAGGCAAACACAGTATAGGATGGATGTAGAAGAGACTGAACAGGAGCTCTTAACAGATTCAACCTTTTCTCCAAAACCCTAGGACCCAAAAGAAATTTTTTTGTTCCTTGTGCATGTCTTAATACCCTGTTGAATTTCTTCACTTATGGATTTTTGGAAGAATAAAGCAAAAGTGGTCTTTTATTCTCCCCTTACAGAGGGGAAAAAAAAAATAGGTGAGGAAGTTTTTGTAATGTTTTTTTCCTTGAAAATATGACTAAGAAAGTCTTGAAGAGCATTAAAACTAAAAACAGAACTGGGTAAAAATACATTTTTTTTCAAATAATGATTAAGAAATATTTTCTCTCAATATGTAATGGTTCTGAGTTTCTTTTCAAAAGTTGACTCAAAACATGGACATCAACTAATGCTTATATTCATTTGCTCTCTATCAACCCTTTACACAGCGGTTACACAGTGTAGTGTTTGAAAGTTAATGCAAGGTATGACTCCCTATGTAGTCCTAGCTGTCATTGCACATAGTCCAAGGACATCAGCAATTCCCTGTCAAAAATTGCATTAGGCCAAGTAACTAAAGGCTGTACTAGCAAGCACTTAGGAAAAGAGGTAGATTGAGTACTGTGCAATCAATCTAAATTCTGACATTTCCAAATCCACCTTCCAATTCTCTTCCTTCTGCTCTTGCAGTAATGCGATACTTCCAGGCAGTGTCATGTGGCTGCTTAATACATTGCATAGTGGTAGTATTAACCTGGTCTGAGAATGTGCCAGGGTGAAATTTGCACACAGCCAAGATTTATTTCCCGAGGAACAGAAGTTAAGAGAAAAGACATTTCATTTTTTTGTACCTTCAGTCAGATTTGAATGAAAAGAGAAAACTCAGTCTTGTCATCTTCACAGATTTCTTCCCTTCAGGCTCCGCATTCTGCGGCAAATAGCAGAAATTTGGAAGTTTTGAAAAACTTCTTCAAATTGGAAAGCATTAGACATTTTGGACATATAAAAGGTGTAATAAGCTACTTTTATAATATTCAGGAAAGGATTTTCTGATCTCAGGTCTTGGCACCAGAAAGAATGTGACATTCACCATGAAAAATAAACTAACAAATAAGAAAACAATGAAAACCTGAGAAAAAAAGTGCCTCCATTATCCATAGATTAAAAGAAGTCCTGTTTGGTCCCATTTCCTGAAAGCATCTTTGTAAAATACATTTATTTCTTATGCAAATGTGTGAGGGAAAATGCTCCCATAACCTAAAGGGAAATTTTATGAGGTAAAAAATCTTCACTTGCTTCCTACTCATATGACATAGATGAGGCATTGCACATTTTATGGCATGCAAATGGAATTATAATTTTCTAAGTTGTACATTAGACCCACTCAAAAACTAAATGCATGCACACACACTGGTGAGAGTAGAACAGGCCTCCAGCTGCCCAGCTTTACTAGGAGGGGATATGGTAGTGCAGTACAGGGTTTGTAACCACTGTGGAACAGAGAGATATTTTACCTGCTGCTGTATGGCTGAGCTCTAGTAAGACATGATTGTTCCAAAGGTATTAATATATATACACACAAATATATAGATATGTATAAATCCATACTTAAATGCATAGATCATTAAAAATTCATCAGCAGAGTTATAGTAAAAGCATTATATAACTGGTAAACAGAAGGAAAAAGCTGAAGGAACCGTAAAAGCAATTGTAACAAGAGAAAAACAGCCTACACAATACGTAAATTAGATGAACTTCATACATGTCCAGAGAAAAACTAATAAAATATTGGCTCATATGTTGGACCTGCTTATTCAGTTCTTTGCAAATCCTAAATTGTTTATGCTTTCTACAGGAAAAGGATGAATAAACTTCCCCCCACACCAGTTTATGAATGCATACAAGCTTTGATTTTCTTGTTGTTCTGAGGCTTGCCACTTAGGTTTTCTGAATACCTGGGTAGTGGCACATATCCATGATCGTAAATGATCTTTAGCAGCACTCAAAGAAGATCCTCTGTTGCCTTTTTTAGAGATTTGATCCAAAGCCACAATATGACATTTTAGACATTGCCTGATTTAGAAGGTCTAGAATGAAAAATGCCAGCAGTTAAAACATAGTCATTCACTCCTCAAAGAGAAACACATCTCTCCATCAAGATTTTAAAATGGTGACATTTTTCTTTCTTTGTTTTTTGGTTTTTTTTTTAACTTCATGCGGAACCGTACATCTTTTTGATGATACATAAGTAGGTTTTATATTTTTGTGGTTTTCAGCTGTCATCCCCATGTCATGTGATTATGCATGCTTTCATTACCAAAACCTAACTTCATTGGTTTTGTTTTCATAGCAGTAGGGGAATGCAGAAGAACAGACTGCGTAGCTCACACTTCTGCTGTGACCCAGCTCCCTATGGTGTTGTGTCTTCTTCATCTTTGGCTGCTTCTATTGGTCTCATCCAAGACACTTTTTTGCATGCTTCTTAGTTTAAAAAACCTTCACTTTTATCAGCAGGCAGTAAATGAAACTTCTTCCTTGAGATTCCTTTAAACAGGGAGCAAGTGAAAAAGAGATTTTTTTTTTCCATTTTTTTTTTCATTGGTTGGGACTATGTGGCAGTATGAGGATGATGTTAGGATGAAGACAGTGTGCCAAATGTGCATTTAGTAATTATCTACTGTGAACCAAAGTTAGAAGTTTTCATTTTGCAGAGGAGGGAAAATTTAGTTTCAGATGTCTCTGAGGTTATTAGAAGAGATTTTGCTGTAGGTCTATTTTTCTATTTAAGCTATTCTATTGTACTAGACTCCCTTGTAGTGAGTAGTACGAATGGGTTGGCTACATTTAAAATGAAAAAAACAAAAACAAAAACAAAACCGAAACCCAACAAACCACAGTATTTTAGCAAAGTTAGAAAGTTTTGATTGTTAGATATTTTTAATTATTGTTGGCTTTTCATTGGAAAAAAAATGAAGAACTTAGCTGTATCACTAGTAAGTTAGGTATTACAATCCAAGCTGATCTACAGTTAATATACAATACTTTTTGTGTGCAGCAAGTAAAACTGATAGCCTAACGTACCAAATAGCATTCTTAGAAAATTAATACTTAAAAAAATTAAGCTATAAAGGATACACTGAAGGAGTCTGAAGGTTTTTCTTCAAAGCTTTCACCCAAATGATATTTCTAGGGATCAAACCACCCCTACTTTTCCTGGATTCCGTTAGAGAAGGTAAACAAGCAACTGGTTTGATTTTAATGAAAAAGGATGTTAAGTTTGCCTCTTGATTTCTGCTCAGGTGTCATTCTGCTGTGTCTTTCCTTAATAATCTTAATGTGATCAGTAATAAATTGAAACAGTAAAACTATGAAGTATTAATTGGGATCTCTTCAATGTAATGCAATCGAACTGCAGGTAGGGTTGCTCTACTGCTCACCAGACTCTGAAAACATCACCTATAATATCATTGCTACTACCATTATTAGTATATTATTATTATTAGCTATTGCTTCTGTTTATTGTGTTCTGGGGAAAGAACATGAGGGATGTAGTTCAAAAGCCTTGTTTTCAGTTCCTCTTCTTTTTAATCTGAGCTGATGCCTAACCTTCATTACCATGCTGGTTGTCATTTCAAACAGGCATAGCCTTCATTGAGCATGAAAGAAACATTTTATTTGTAATTAACTTACGCATTCTTTTTAAACTTAACAAGCTGGTATACAAAAGTATCAAATTTTTAATTAATAAATGTTTCCCACATAAATATGCCTTCCAGAAAAGGAGCAATTAAAAAAAAATGCAAGTACAAATTGCAGATTCAGAGGAAAAAGAAAAAAATCTCAATTTTCAGTAAATAAAATGCTTACTGGAAACTGAATAACAGCGGTAATTATCTCATCTTTGAAATGAATAGTAATGCTTGCTCCTGATTAAAATAGTGAGGCATATTTAAAAGGTAAAGCTTGGATCATCTGTGGAAAAAAAAATAAATAAAAAACCCACAAGCAGCAAGAGCAAATACTAACATCACTTTCTAATAAAAGATGATAGTCAACTAATAACATATCTGATAGTAACAAATGATTAACTCAGAAATTTCTATCAAATCATTACTGTTGTCAGAAAAAACATTTAGAGCTCCAAACGGTTGGGTTCATCAAAAGTACTCCTTTAATATTACTGTCTTGGGAACAAAGGAATGAATTAGGTGCCCAGATTTGTATAACTAAATTGAAGCTATAAAAACAAAAATAAAAAAAAAAAAGCAGTCAAGTAAGTCAGATGCTGATGGATTCCTGGGTGATTTTTAAACATTCAAAAAATGTTTAACTCTATTTTATAGACATATACAAGAGCTTTATTGCACTGTCAGGTCATGAAAACAGATAAGAGCTCTACTTTAAGATACACTTTGGACCCTACATTTATTTATGCGTGAACATGTACTTACATGTACATTTAGAGATGAATATTAGATTTTCTCATTCAGTCTAAAATGTCACAAATGTTTTCAAATAAGAGCAATTTTTCAAGGAAAAAAGTTGTCTCATCTGAAAAGCCTATTTTGAATTATTTCACCTAGAAAAATGTTCATATATTCATTTTTTTTCAAACAAGTGTCTATTCATTTTCTATTTTCTCAAGCTGTAGTTTCAACTGTTCTATACGAGAATGAAAAAAACATTAACTACAAAAATAGTATGAAGTATTAACCTTAAAAGATTAAGGATTGGCAATTACCTACATACATAATACCTTTATTACTTCTAAATATCTACAGAAAGTCAGTGATGTAAATACTGAACCATTCTCCAAAGGTATTCAGGTAAGATTAAGTTGTGAAATCATATACATATGTGTTTGGAGATAAGTAGGGGAATATTTATGTTTTATACCCTACACTCCCTGAAGGTGGACCTACTGCCTACTCCTGATATTACCACCAATGGAGGATGAGGAATGATGACTTGGTAACACGCTAAAACCAGTGACATGACGCCGTGCTTCACTTCCAGTGGAAAACACATGGCTTTGAGGACTGAAATAGCTTTTTCCTCCTGCCTCTCCCCAACTGCCTACACAAAGAACTTAGGCTGGAATCTCTGGGGTCATATAAAGTAGAAAAAGTCAGTGTCAGCCCAGGCAAACTGCAGACTGCAAACATGATTCCTGCAGACTTGAATAGATTGGTGTTGGGTTTCTCCCCAGATTCAAATGCACAGTCACAAGGCTTATAAAGATGCAGTATAATCCACAAGCTCTTGGACTCTACCCAAAAGTTTATGGAAGTTAGACCTCCCCACAAGCTCGAACTTTTGTTTGGGACTATATGAATCCAGTCTACTTCTGTGAAAATTACAGGTACCGACAGCAACCACAGAATATCTCTGTAGATTTGACATCTCTTTCCTAGCACCAATCCAGATACACCCACACAACAGCTGAACATGCACCAGTTTAGGGTACAGTGTTTCAAGGATGTTCTCCGGCAAGCAAAGGGTTATAAAATAGTGGGATTGTACATGCTTCTGGAAGAGGTGCTTTAGCCAGTTCTGTAAAGCTTCTGTATGTTTTGTGTTAAGGTAAATAATGCAAGGTATGATGATGAGGCAGTGGGTTTGGGACAGTTACATCCTCCACTACCGTTAGTTATTCTATATTATGAATTATCTGGTATCCATAATGGCCACTATTTGAACTAGTGAAGGCATAAATATTGTTTTTGAGTGCACAGAAAACTTAAGCACTCAGTATCCAGGATTGCTGCAGTGTGAAGAGCTGGTGCACTGACAGTGCAGCTAGATTTTAAACAAGCCATTTTGTGAGCAAAACCAATGAACTGTAGACTGCTAAGAGTTTGTGATTTTTCTCCTCTATTAGATGTCCTAGCTTCAGTAACCACAACTCACCTGCAACTTCTGCAACACCTGGACACCTTCAAGACCAGGCCGGATGTGTTTCTGAGGAACCTCATCTAGTTGAAGAGGTTCCTGCTGATTGCAGAGGGGTTGGATCAGATGGCTTTTAATGGTCCGTTCCAACCCAAACTACTCTATGGTTCTATAAGAAGCGTATACTGTATGTAGTCCAGAGTGTGATCATAGGGATTGGCCAGAAGATAACAGCAATGCTGCATACGTGATAGATGAACATTACTTGCCTCCCCTTACTGACAGGAGTAGCTGCAGTCTTTGTTCTTCACCTGACATCAGTCTTCACAGAATTTCTAAGCTACTACCCACCTTCCATTTGTTTTATTCTCACCAGACTGAGCTGTCCACTAGGCTGTGCCAAGCTTCATAAGGATCCTTAGCATGTTCTCAAGGATGTTTCCTACTTATTTTCCAGGGTCTTCTTGCACATACAAATCTGTCCTACCTAACTCTTGTTATTTCTTCCCTTCAGACACTGGCAACTCCCAGGTACTCTGGACAGTACAATGCAATACATGTCAAACTGTAACTTTGACAATTCATAGCCATGGAAAATATGAAGAAAGGTAGAAAATAGGTGGGATTTTTTTTTTCTTTTCTTTTTTTTTTTTTTTTTTTAATACAGGACTTTCCATGATAGAAAATGTTGAAGAATCAGAATTCAAGTTTGTCCTAAAACTTCAGTGTACTTTGCTAAGTTTCAGCCTTTGAGTTCTTAAAGATCATTGTAATGGAATATAATACTTTCTACACAAAGTGTGATTTCATTCCCTCTAAATTTTCCTGCAGCTATTCCTGAAGATTATTGGAGTATCATAGGTAATATGCCAAACATAGTATTTTAAATAGAACACTTACATGGTATTCATCATGTTTCATGTTTAGAAATTGGCAGAAGCCAATCAGAAAATTATTGTGTTTATAGCTTTTCTGTATTTTTTTTTTTTTTGCAATGGGACAAAACTGAACAGGTGTTCTAATATGTAGCTGCCTTAATTCAGACATTGTTTCCCCATAAGCTGAATCGAAGTATCTTACTCTTGGATATTGTACTTCGTAGTCAAATATATCAGCCTAAGCGCTTTGTGATAAAGCCAGTATTCATATACTACTACTATCCTTGCTACAGTGCATTGCTCTCTAAAACCAGACTAGGGCAGACATCTGGGGAAAGTAGTGCCTTGGGCCACCTCTGAGACAGCACATCTTTCAAGATTAAGCAGTTTGTCAACACGGTTATCAAGGCCGCAACCATGCCCACAGTATTTCTTCTTTTGGTGCAAAGAACAGAATGCATAAATTATGATTTGTGTCAATGAGCAGAGTCTCAGAGGACCAGAGGTTTGACTGTCACTAGCTGTCTGACAGAAAAGCAGAGGTGACAGTATTTTCTGATCTCCAAAACCAGATTAATCAGATACAAAATATCACCCTGTAAACCAGAAAACCAGAAGAGGTCTTTTTTTTTTTCTTTTTTTACCTTTCTGACACAGGAAGAAGCAACAGGGTAAGATATCAGCCTATCTCGCTACTCTGTATTTGCGGCATGAAATACACACTATGGTTCTGGATAGTAAGCCAGTACTAAATATGCATGCAGTTTCATGCAGGAACTAATGGTTGTGCTTTTTACAATGCCCATGGAAAACAACAGTTTTTTAATATTGTCTATCTCAGTGATTTATGTTTCATGCTAGTTCACAAAGGACTCTACTTAGTATGTGATGTATGGACTGGAGCAAAATAATTGTCTAAGCCTAGCTGAAGGTAGGCTTCCAGGGCATTAATAATGCATTAGGTAATGTTTCTTTCTTGGTATTGTCTATGCAAATTTCTATTATCATAATAAAATTTACTGTTTGTTTTAGATTGGAAACAGCTTTATGTGAGAACATGTTTTTATCAGATGTCTTGATTAAATACTGACTGCCAGTTCCCTGATGAACTTTTAACCAGAGTTTTCCCTTTAGACTCAGCACATATTTGGTCAGGAAAGAAAAGGAAGAAACAGCTTGCTTTGCTAAAAACTGAGAGGGAGCTCTCTGTGCTCCTCTTTCCAAGTGTGGTGAAAGTCTACACTGGCTGGAAACTTTAAACACTGATAACTGTCACTGGAGAATCATTCATGAATGTAAACAGGGAACATATAAAGTCAGATTTAAAACATATACTGCCAAAAATTGTTCATTTTGTCAAGCAAGCACAGATGAAGACCATTTCATTTAAATAAATTACTTTCTGACAGAGGCAAATGGCAATACATATTGTCTGTCCAAAATAGATTTGATTGCACTTATGTTAGGTAGATTAGAAATTAACTTCTCCGCTTGAAATAATTTGTGACTTGATTATCTGCTGAATCATTTCCTTTTCCAAATGATGATTTCACATCAACAGACATATCAGAAATAATCTTTTACAAAATATATAAGACATTAGTACATGGCAATGTATTCTTCAGAAGGACTCACACACTGTCTTTCCTGCCTCTTCTTTCTGGCTCCGTTGAGTTGGTACCTGTTGAATTTCTGAAAACATTTACCTTTCTCAGATGTTGGTAGAAAAAGAGGATAAAGCATTTGGGGCCACTGCTTTGGGAATCTTTCTTCATAAATTATGACTTTTCACAGCAAATACAGTATATTAATATGTTATGAACACAAAACTATTTTTGTGGGGAAGTAACAAGACAGTTTGGCTGTCTTCCTGTGATTCAGAGTGGCCTTGCTATGTATTTGTACCACAAGCTGCCCATGGGACCCATAAGCAAATGAATATTTGATCATTCTGACTGCTGCTATCTAAAGAAGCTGAAAATAAATGCCAGACTGATCATCTTATAAGCTCAGGCTGGCTAGTTTACACTCTGTAGAATGTAGAATGAAAATGCTTTGCACTTTACACACATTTTGCTACCTCTGATTGCATTTTTATGGTAATAAATAATAATAATTCAATTCATGCACTTATTTAAAAGACATATACAAAAGCAATAATAAATAATAGAGATAAAGCCATTGAAACTTACTAATAGAGATATGCTTAACTGTACTATCAAAATCATTTTCCATGCATGTTATATCGCAAAATAATATACTCAAGAATAAATGGCTGATTAGCTTTGGAAATATGTCACCTTCTTCAATTTCTCTGGCAGAAATTTCTCCAAACAGTAGAGTTCTGACAACAAGACATGCATATTAGGGAGGTGGAACAAGTTCTGTTGCATTGTTCGTTACCTCTTACTGCAGAGACTGAAGAACTGAAAAATGCCTGGGAATGTCAGATGTTCTGAAACTGCTGCCTCTTTCATACAATGTACAGCACAATCTTAGAAATATTAAATAGAAAAATAAATAAATAGATAAATAAATGAATAAAAATCATACCATTAGTTCTATTGCTATTTGAGAACACATACAATTTTTCTCAGATCCCACAAGTCAATTTCTGTGTATCTGAGAGATGGTGAAAAGGAGGGAGGGACTGTGTGCAAAATCAGGTCTACAAACCTGCAAATCTTTCAGGGTTAACCTGTAAGGGAAATGTCTTTTTGTCAGTTAATTGAATAGGATTATGTACTTTTCTGGTTGGCAATTGAAAAGAAATGCTCCTCTCCTTTTTGATCCTTCAAGAGCTTTCTGTACCTTAAACAATCACTCGTTTCATTTTGAACAAAGCTTATGTTTAATATGTTGTAAGGTGCCTTGAAAGAATTTTCTTGTAGGCATATCCCAGTTTTCTCTCTAAAATTACAGAATATTATGATTTGACATGTTGTTAAAGCAGAAATTATGGAAGAAGTAATATTCTGCCCAAAGTAAAAGTTAGAAGTTAAAATATCCTTTTAACATTTATATAGTAATGTATAAATACCTAGGTATTTATAAACATATAGTATAAATACCTAGGAAGCCACAACTGGATATAAGATAAGTATTTTTGTCTATTTTTCTCTATTCCTTTTCATTATCATATCTTATATATCTTATATAGCAGTTTTTGCTTGAATAAAAATAATACGAAATCTTACTCCTAGCAGATGTTCCAAAAATCATATAAACAGGAATTAAGCTGAGAAAATAAAAGGACAGGTAAGCTTTCATCTGCTTCATTTAGTAACTGACCATGGCAAAAAATTCAGAACAAACAAAATAAAAAATATTATTCTGGGAATGAGATTTTTCTTGACCTGGTATAATTTCATATCCATCAGACTTGGATGTAAAGCCAACAGTAGTCAATGAATATGCAAGAGACTTCAGATGATAATATTAAGATTCTGGAGATTTTGTTTGTTTTGTTTTTAAATAGGATGTTATAGCTGGCTTATGGTGGACTAGCAAAAATACTTTCAGCACAGTTAAGTGTTTTGGAAATCAGAAACAGCAAGCTTCCTCTTTTATCTCCCATTTCCCCCATATAGAATCATAGAATGATTTGGGTTGGAAGGGACCTTCAAAAGTTATCTAGTTCAACTCCCTGCAGTAAAGGTCATCTTCAACTAGATGAGATTGCTCAGAGTCCCATCCAGTCTGACCCTGACTGTTTCCGGGGGTGGGATACCTACCACCTCTCTGGGGAACCTGTTCCACTGTCTCACCACCATGATGGTAAAAAATTTCTTCCTTATACCTAGTCTAGATGTACCTTCTTTTCATTTAAAACCATTACCCATTGTCCTATTGCAACACGCCCTGCTTAAATGTTTGTCCCGTCTTTCTTGTAGGTCCCTTTCAAGTATTGAAATACCACAATAAGGTCTCCCCAGAGCCTTCTTTTATCCAGCTGAATAACCCAAATTTTCTCAGCCTTTCTCCATGGAAGAAGTGCTCCATCCTCTGATCATTTTTGTGTCCAGCCTCTGGACCCGCTTTAATAGGTCTGTGTCTTTCCAATGCTGAGGATTCCTGGAAGCAGTAGTCCAGGTAGTTATATGGAGTGAAGATACAAAGCTTTTCCTCACAATTCTATCACCCAAACACTGTAATCAGTTTTCTAGTTTATAACTTTTCTATTTGCT
Organism: Pezoporus wallicus; assembly: GCF_028554395.1. Classification (NCBI taxonomy): domain Eukaryota; kingdom Metazoa; phylum Chordata; class Aves; order Psittaciformes; family Psittacidae; genus Pezoporus; species Pezoporus wallicus. The sequence continues at coordinate 4,806,706 of NW_026639478.1, read as the reverse complement.
GCAAGATTAATCTCTAGATGTAAGTTCAGAAGAGTTTTATGGAGAAACTCTAATTTGCAGAAGTTTGGATACACAAAACCAACTGAATTATAAGAAACATCATAATCCATTTGCTAAGAATATTGTCTATTGATTTTGAAAATCTGGAATGAATCTGACAAACTTACAGCTATAGAAATATGTTTCATTGCCCCAGTCTGTAGCACACCGCATGCTGCAAATTCTGATTCAAAAAACTTCAGGGCAATAGTGCAGTAGAAAGCAGACATCTAGGAAAAGAGCTTATGAAGCTTTTATTAAGCTTATAATAAAAATAATCACTGAAAGCATTTATGAAGTACAATTTTATAGAACAAGAAAAATTCACTCGTCCATCCTAAACATTTGTAGTTTTTCTTTCTCAAGCAATTTAGGTTCATTCTTGTCCATCCCTGTTTTGCATATGACTAGAGAAAACACAAAGCAATTCCAATTATTTTCGTTCTTCCTAATCTCTTCTAAACATTTCCTATTTTGTTTTGGTGTTTTCCAGAAGTCATTCTTTTTTGCTAGATCTACCCCAAGAAGCAGCCTAAGTAGTTAAAGACACAGTCATCACTGCGGAGGGCAGAATGCCCATGTGCGCCACCTCATTTTTCAAGTTCAGATAGACTTGTGCGCTTTTTTTTTTTCTTTTGCTTTTGTAGTTTAGGTATTTGTTTCATTGAGCTAGTTGTGTTGACACAATGTTTGAACGTTGGGTGATGGGCGTCTACTGCTCGGCTTCCTGGATACACACACAGAAAGATGTCCTCCTGGGCCGTGTTTCCCAAGGGGTCTGCACCAGTGTCAGAGTGGAGACAAGTGGGTAAAACCGCAGAGCCCGAGGAGAACATCTCGCCCCAGCTCCGCGTCCTGCCCGGGCGCGGCGGGGACTCACCCCACCGGTATCGGGACACGGGCGCCGGCTCACCAGGGAGCCCCCGATACCCGGCAGCGGCCAGAGCCGCCGCTGCAGGCGGGCGCCGCGGTGGCGGCGCCGGGGGCGGTGTCCACTCTCCGCTCCGCCCGCCGCCCCGCCCGCCTCCCCCGGCCGTAGGCGCGGGCAGCAGCGAAGCCGCCGCCGGGTGGAGTAGAGTGGGGCCGGGCTGGGCCGGCGGGCAGGGCGGCGGTGCGGGGAAAGGGAGCGAGAGAGCAGGCGGGCGGAGGAAGAGCGGAGCGGTCGCAATCAGTCCCAGGTGCGGAGCGGGGCGGAGCAGGGCGGAGCAGCCGCGGGAAGAGCGCGGAGCGAAGCGCGGCGCCTGCCGCTGCCTGAATGCCAGAGGCGCCTCGGGAGCCGGCGGTCGGCGGCACCCAGGAGGGCCCGGGGGAAGAGGAGGACGAGGAGGAGGCGGCGGCGAAGGAGGACGAGAAGAGCGGAGCGGAGGAAGCAGGCAGCGCTGGCTATGGCCTCCAACTTTAACGATATAGTCAAACAGGGCTACGTGAAAATCCGTAGCAGGAAGCTGGGGGTAAGTGAGCTCTCCCTTCGCCGGGGTGGGGGCCGGGGTGGGGGCGAGGCGCTGGCTGCTCGGGAGGCAGCCCTGGGGGCGGTGGTCCCCCGGCCTGGGGCCGCCAGCGCTGGGAGCGGCGACCTGCTGCTGCTGCCGCCGCCCCTGCTGTTCGGACTTCGCTCCCGTCTCTGTGAGGGTCGGTGGGGATTCGCTGCCATTGCACATCGGAGAGAGCCGGCTTCGCCCCTCTCCGTCTCCGGGAAAGCGTCGCTCCTCCCTTCTTTCTTAGCGAGCGCCTTCCAGGGTCACTGTCAGCGGAAAGCATCGCCCCATCCCTGCGTCCTCCCGAGTCCCGCAGCTCAGGCCAGGGCAGACACCCTATCCTTGGGCGACTTTACCCCCGCCTGCCCCTCGCCCTGCTGGGGCTTGGGTGGGTGAGGAAGGCTCAGGCAGGATCTGTAAAAAACTTTGTGCACAGATTCTCCATCCATCCACCTTTCGTTTCGGGAAGGGGGTGTCTTCAATCAGGGCAAGGTCTGAAAGTATTGGAGGCTGGTACCAGAACAGCCCACTAGTAACTAAGAAAAGTGGAGTAGGGGGCTGGTGCCCTAGGGCATGGGTGCTGGGGAAGGGGAGCCTGTAGCGGAACGGGCGGCCGGGATGGAGGGAAGGGGGTGTGAGCTGCTTGGACTGAAAGGCAGATGAAGAGGCTGGCAGTGATCAAAACTAGTGGCCGACTCTTGGCTGAGGGTGGCTGGCTTCTGCACCCACTGGGATGTTCAGTGAGACCGAAGGTAACACCGTGTTACCAGATTGACCACGGGCACTTTCCTTGCTGGGGCGCAGCGAGCCTTGAAGAGGCAGTGAAGTCGGAGCAGAGAGCGTTCAGGAGCCAGTGTTTTCTAAACTTCAGAGAGTCCCAGCACTCACCAGTTCGGACTTTCTCCTACCCTTTGTGTGTGTGGGAACGAGAAGACTCAGGGGAGCTGGAATCCTTGAGGCTGCTGATGTTGCCAATAATCCCAAGAGACCAGGGTCACTGTGAGCTAGAAACTGAACTTGGCTGGGGCTTGGAGCGGTTCTTTGGGTTCACCCGTGTTTTTTTCTCCAGGTGAAGTACTGGGTCCCTGCGTGCTCTCCCCTCCAGGAAGGTGGACTGCTTCTCCCTGCTTCCCTCAAAACCTAACAGAGCAGGGGCCATGTGAAATCTCCCATCCTCCCAAGTTGTGCTCTGCGAGTTTATCACAGTGCTAGTATTTATCTCCTCCTCCTCCCCTCTTCTCCCTTCCCCCAAGATGCCGTGCTTTGCTTGCAGACACAGTGTGCGCGATGGTGGGAGACTAATCATAAACTGACCTTTGGACCACTTCAGTGCCTCAGCAGGGCTGTTAATTCCAAAAGAGCACAGAAGAGTTTGGTCCCAACCCTTAATAGCGCCAGCTCCAAATGTGTGAGAGATGGTGTGAATTCAAAGAGAATGGATGCTCTTATTAATGATTTTGCATCCCTAGAGTCACTCCATGCATCAGTCAATCATTAGTCTATCTGAAGAAGCAATTTCTAAGCCTTAGTTTAGCAGTCCTCTGCTTAATCTTTGCTCATCAGTTTGCTCAGCAGTGTTATTAGATGCGCCCAACACAAAGCAGTGAGATGGTGTCCCATCACCTTGATGTTGGTAGCTGAAAGCAGGGTTAATCTATTTGATCTGCAAATCTGTATTTGAAGGTATCTCAGAGTCATTTAAGTGTGAAATTATGTCTATGCATATCTCTCTGTATGCAAATACTTTTATATACCTGTGTGTGTAGTGTGTATGCAACAAATGGGGAGTTCATATTACAGTAGTGTTGGATGATACTTGCTGAGTTGTGAAAATGAATTTATGGAAACAGTGGTATGTCATTGCAGCATATCTTAAGTAGCTTGGATATTTTATTTTGAGACAATCTGATTTTTTTGAGGAGGTGGAAATATAACTCCATTTTTTTGAGTGGATATTATTCATGGTCAGAATGATTATCATACTTCTACACTAAGCAGAAGTGAAACAATTCAGACAGGATCAATGGAGAATTTTCTCCTACTGAAGAGGTGTGTGTGTGGGCAACAATCAGACTATACAGCCCCAGGCAGGTGGTGATATACGCTTAAATATGACATACAGGGATGCACATCTGAATAAATCTGTTAAGTACAATGTAAAATGGATTATGTTTTATAGAAAATAGCATCAAAATTCAGATGAGTGTGATGGTTGAAAGGTATGAATATGTGTGTATATATCCATAGATAATTGGATTCTTGTGACTGAATTTTTAAATGAATGCAATTTTTAGTCACTAAGTGAAACATTAAAGGTTTGTGGGGTTTTTTTTTCCCTTGTGTTTGTCTCCAAATCCAAACCTTAATGAATTGCACTAGAGCTGTCATAATGTGGGTGAATATAGCAGTTTTCAGGGATAGAAATGTCTGTTAACAAATGAATATTTTTAACCTCCAAAAACATTGAAAGGAGAGAGGAGAGCTATGGGTTCTGGAAATGAAGGCTAAGATAATCTTGAAATATGTAAATAGAATTGTACCTCTTGCTGATTATGTTTCATTCTAATACACTGGAAATTGCTGTTTTGGGGGGGGAAGGGGGGGTGTTTGGCTTTTTTTTGTGGTTTGTTTTTTTTTTTGTTGGTCATAGTAGTATACATTCTTTGTATATTTTGATGTCTCCTGAAAAGTAGATTGATGAGAACTTGGAGAGCTGAGGTGACTAATACCAATTTTGGTGCTAGACTTGGGCAATAAAAGTAATTCTAACCTTTAGGCTGGTAGCCAACTCATTACTAAAATTCTTCCAGTGCAGCTTTTACTCTGTCTTGTTTCATGACTGAGGAAGCACTGGCTGGGAATCAAATGGAAGATACTTCAATATAATGCAACGTATTAAGTTTCAGGTAAATCTGTGTGACATAAAACCATACAGCAAGATCAGATAGCGCATGTAATTTTATTTAAAAAAAAAAAATCCAACAGTAACAGTCTTTAATTTGGTCTGGTAGAATTTAGTTTTCCAAGAATTCTGTTTTCAGAATCCCAAGTTGTAAGTCTTCTTATTACCTCCTTTTATTGATTTTGTACTTTGTAAAATGCAAACTCTTTATGATTTCCCTCCCAAAGGTATAAGATATTTACCTCTGCTTTATTACAGCTGTACCTTTCTTTAAATATTTGTTACCCTGGCTACCTACTTCCCACATAGCTGCAAATTGTTTTAATAGTATGCATGAGTGCTGTCATCAGTCATGGAGGATGGACAGATGTTCAGCCTGAGCTACAGTTAGGACTTAGAGCTATTTTGCTATCAGTAAGTGATTCTATTCAGAAAGGTTATTTGAAGTCAAAGATGAGACTTAAGTCTTGATGGGACTGCAGGGCAAGAGATACTGTGATAGTTTGCTCTTACTTTTTTTAGGTGATACCTGATCATTGAGAATTTTGCAGCCTTTTCACCATAATCATCAAATCTACCATTGGATTTGCATCTTAATGGACTCCTGTATGTGTTCAGACAGTCCAGTATGTTCAAGTAGACTTCATTTTTCTGATATCTTTAGGTTGTTAAAGTAGCTCCTTTTGATGTAGGGTCAGATAGTCAGCTTGCCGAAATGAGGAGCTTTATCAGCCTCTCTGTTGTTATCTGACATCTGCCTCCATTGGGATTATTATGGTTTCTGCCATGGAGCTATCAGGCTAGGAAGAGACATCCACCCAGTTAGACCATTTAGTTTATTTCCTTACTTTTGTTCAGCATGAGCTGTACTTAAAACATGTCTATGGTGCCTTGTAATTTTAAATACATATTAAAGCCCATATAGTAATCAGTCTTGCATGTATACATGACATTTCATCGAGATACCACAAGTATTGTTGAAACCTAAAAATTGTAGTCGGTGAGGATAATTGTAATTAAAAATCTTTTTAAAATCTGTTTCCTTGCAGCCTAGATATGCCTTTCTTTTCAGTACTCTTGGCATTCCTGTGCTGTTTGATATTTTGCTTTTTCCCTAATACTGTATAAAGGAAATACCTCATTCTTGCAGCCATTACATTTGACCTGTGTGACCCTCCTTTGAAATAAATTTGATTGTAATGTGGTGTGCTGTTCAGATCAGAAGAGGTCATTTGTGTAGCATAGAACAGGACTGTACTCCCTTTGTTCTTTTGGAATCTTTCATACTTGTGTCACATTAAAATTCATATGACACAATTTTATACTGTGCTGGCTGTGCTCGTAGGGTGAAACTTTCTTGTAACAGATTGGAATCCCTTTGTTGCCTCCTAATAAAATAAACTGTGAGGATTTCATGCCTTGTTGAAGTGCTGTTCCTTAGATGAAAAACAATTTGATGTCACATTAGGAAGTCTAATTAAAAATGAGCTTTGTGCCATTTCTATAGTCTTGGTTTGACCCATATCAACCTTTGAAGTAATAATCTTTTCGTCTGTGTGGGTATTTGTATTTATTTATTTATTTATTTTTTGTATGCTTTGGTCACAGAGCAGAATCCTATCTATCAAAAGTTTTCACGAGGTTGGTGAATAAATACTGATTTTTCTGTGTTTCCACATACTAAGTAGAGTTATTTCCCGAGTGGTTCGACTTATACTCTAATACTGCTATCTGAAGAGAAAATTGTACCCGTCAGTCAGTCTTGATTCAGTAATAAGTAACAGGTAGCTCTTAGTCACCAAATGAAAAGTTTTACCATATAACTACCCCCCTATCTTAACTACACTTTTAGATCATTGCAGGTACCTTTTCTGGAAATGAACATAGTGTTTCTTCTTCTGCTGTCAACTGTGTCTTCATCAATCAGCTATGAATATGAACCTCTGATTGCAGCTTGGCTTCTTTTGGAGTAGTGCAGTATGTGTATTATAAAATCCTAACATTTAATTGATGTTGTGTATATATTTAGGGTGAAGAAAGCAAAGGGATCTGCAAAATGTCCTGAGTTTGAGGTTAAGTGGTTGATGGCAGCAACCTTGCAAGTGGGTCACAATGAAATCAGAGGGCTGAGTAAAGGTTCATCTGTTTCTTTTGAGTTGCCGTAGCATATTCTAAGAAACAAACAGACAAATGAAAAAGCCCAAGAAAATAGTGCAGCTTGGAATAGATATCTTTTCCATAGTTTATTTTATGCTATTACCTATGGGAAATCTGCTCAACTTGTTTGAAAGCACTGAGAGTGCAGTTTATAACTGCATCCTGGCAGATAACCTAAACTATGAGTTACATCTCAGTGCGTGAAAATGATTCAAATGGAACTGTAGAAACCAAATTCCTATCTATAATGAATTTATTTTTTGTAAAGTTCCAGACTGACAGAATTCTTTCTATGTAAGGAAGTTCCTTTTTTATGCTGGCTCAAGACCCCCTGAGATATGGAATTAAAAGGATTTCACTGTAATCCATTTAAGCAGCTAGTCAGATTTACTACTTAATAGCAAAAGAAAGTATCATTTAAAATACCAAAAACTACTGCTTTCAAGACTTCTCTGTAGCTACAGTTACATGAATGGATTTGAGGAATTAAATGGAAAATACATGGATTTCCAATTCGGTCATTATGGAAAGAACAGTAATTCTGAGCTTTTGACCAGTTCATATTGATCAAGCATATTGGGCAGGAAACGGAAAGGAATATCTGGCAGCCATTGTAAACAAGGACAAAAGTCCAACTCTTTTTTTTTTTTTTTTTAATGCTAATATTTGTATTTAAGCGAATTTGTGAGTCAGGCTTGTGGTAAGCACTTTGGAGTTGCTGTGTTCCCCAGTTGCTTTTCTTGATGTGCTTTTCCATCTGTTGACTCTCAAGAGGTCTGATAGCCAAAGTTCTATTAATTTTTGTAATGGATGGTGCATATTTAAATGGACAAATAGTTTATCTTTTGCAGATGGCATATCACATCCATGTTATCAGTGGATTATAGATGCTTCTATTTTTACTCTTGTGTGTAATATCATTAGCATTAACTGAGATTACACCTTAGCTGTATGAAGATTACACAAAGAGAAGTGTTTGTAAAGTTGATCTGTTTCCCTTGTGTATTGTGAGATGGTAAAATTTTGAGAGTTTGTGTCTCCTGTAAGGTGATGGCCTTCTGGTTTGTTTTTTTTTTTTTCTTCATTTCGGAGTCTGTAATTTTTGTCCTAAGATGGACATTAAAGACTATGAAAAGACACCAAAGTCAATTTAAAGGTACCCATTGACTTGGATGGCTTTGGTTCAGAGTCCAGGCAAGAGCATTAGCCACATGCATAGAACATGAATCTCCTTGTTGTAAAATGCCCTTCAAATCCTACTCAAAGGAGTTGTGCTTTCTCAAATCGTTAATTATAGATGGAGCAGTCTCTATGAATCCTTGAAATACACAAGGAATTATGCATGTAATTCCAGTAGGGAGTTTTCTTTCTAGTTTTTTAGAAATAATCTCTCTTCGAATCATTCATTCAGATTTTTGCAAGCAGTGCAAAATGCTTTATAGCGGTTGCCTGGCAACAACATATTCAGGCAACAGCATATGTGAATCAGTTGTTAGTTGTACATTTATATATACATGACTATGTACAGATAACACATTTTAGATAGGAACTAAAGAGGAATTTTTTTAATAAACCCCTCTCAAAAAAAAAGTACAAATAAAGGGTTTTGGGTCCACATGACGTTGGACAGTTTGTCTTTTATTTTTGGCTCTGTAAAAGATGTGCTATTTGAACAGCTTTTCACAAATGTCATGTTGTAGTTAATATACTCATGCAGTCATACTGAGTTATATTACATATTCTTGTTGAAGGTAAAAATACTTTAATATGTGTAGATGCTAAATTATGTCCCTCACTGGTCTTTAATAATGTGTTATTGAAGCAAAATGTGGGTAGTTTATATTGTAGACTTTCACATCTGTTATATTAAAGATAATAATTGTATATGTTCTGTGTGTTGTGCTTTAATCTCTTCAATTTGCAATGCATTTCTAAGATTCAAAAAGATATCAGTGTATTGTATTTAATCATCATTTAGCTGATTTTTTAAATTTTTTTTTCCCCAAGCTAAAATACATAATTACAATCTAGATACCAAGAAATGCCTTTAGCAAAGTCAACAAAGCTAAAGAAGGAAACCTTTTAATCTTGTGAAGCAAGTTTGTATATGGTAGGTCAAAATTGAATACTTAGAAAAGTTGAGGAAAAGTAGAGTTTGCAGTATCCTAACACTTTTGTGTCACATAAGTGCTCTCTTTCCATTAGTATTTTTTTACTGTTCAGGAAGCATCCCCACACATCGTGTCTGAGAAGAAAATATGTGTGATTGTTTAGTGCAGCTAGTAAATCACTCTAACTGGTAGAAGTCAATATATGTGATTGTTTAGTGCAGGTAGTAAATCACTATAACTGGTAGAAGTCAAGAGATTTTCAAACAGTAGATTTTCAGCTGGTGTGAGAATTGTATCTACTGCCTCCAGGAGTAGTCTTATTGACCAGCATAGGCAGAGTCTTTCTTGAAAAGCTGACACTAAAACAGAGGAGTTTTGAAGATTGATGTCCATACTGAAGTCTACTTAGAAATTAAGGTAAAAAGTAATGCGGTCGGTAAGGTATTAATGAAATGTACTTCTTTTCAGTGAGCTCCACTAGAAAGTAAGTCTTCCATATTTTGCAGCTTTTTAACAATTGTAATGTGTGAAATGTGTCATTACCATCATACTGAGAGGTTACAAGACCATGCAAATGAAGCCTCACAGGAATTACTGTTCACTTTAGATGCACATAAATTAGGAAGATAATTAATGAAAGTGGTACATCTCTTAAAAGATCTTTCTCTCTGTTGTTCATTAGCCAAACTGGTCCTCATCCTCTCCAGCTTTTCTGCACTGAACTTTGGAAATGTTGTATACATTGTGTCAGAGGAGGTAGACAGTACCGGTTCATTGCAGAAAGAATTAATAGCAAAGTTTGATATCAAAAGTTTTTCACTATGTAGAATCAAGTTAGGACTGCTTTTTAGCAGAAAGTTTGTAGTACTTCTAATACTTTCTGTTCTTTGTTCCTGGAATAATTTTGTTAGACACTTACTCTGAGGTCCCCTGCCCTCAGAGTGAACTGGTATATTATCTTTTCTCAGGCAAGCTTCTTTTTCCTTCAAAGAGGAAAGAATACATGGAATCTTACAAAATAATAATACAAAAGTGTTTTCTGAAGGAGTAATTATTGCTTGTGTACAGTGCCTAGAAAGTGGAGACTGCTTGTGGTTGGCCTTTTGGTATTACTGTGATAAATATAATCTGAATTATAATTGTTTTTATTTTTTGTTCTTGTTTATCAATCTTCCTTTAGAGAATATAGTCTTTGATAAAGTAATTACCTTGATACAGTAGCTGCATTTTCTAGTCCAAGTATGATGAGAGAATGTTAAAAAAATAAAATGAGGCTTAACTAAGAATGAAGAAAAGTTCCATTTTAACTGATGATATACTAAATTATTAATCACTGGATTAGTATGATGATAATAAGGTACTTTCAAATGAAATTATTCTGCTGATGAAAGTATTTTTTGTTGATGCAGTTAGAATAATAATACTTTCTCTGAATGATAATTATTCTTATTCTTTAAACTGTACTTTTAAACTCTGTCTATGAATACCTCATCAGGATGTGGAGTTTCCTATAAGAACAGAAAAAGAGCAGGGGTTTCTTGGCACAGAAAAAGCAAGCTGTACTTGATAAGTGCATCCTCCTTTCAGTTGCTAAATACCTTGAGATCTGACGTGTAGCAGGCACTGAAGGTCCTCAGCTTCTCATATTATTCTTAATCAACATAATTCTTATTTATCTGTCAATTATGCAAGGCCAAATACTATGTTAGTGAGAATTTTTACTCTTACATTAGCCTTTCTTGTTCTTAAACTGCAAGGTGTTTACCTACTGTCCAAGAGAGATTGAGGTTTATCATCTGGGATGGTTTAAATTTCTCATCTGAGAATATATTTACTGACTTCTGAGTATCAGAGAGGTAATAAAGATGTATCAAGCTATAATTCTGTATGTAGTACTGAATTTGATGCTTGGTATTATTATTCTCAAAGTTAGTTTTTAGAACTTCATCCATGTATACTGTTACTGATAATCCTAACAAGATCGAGACTTAGAGAGATACAAATACACGAAGAATTTTTGAGAGTGAGGAGAAATACAATGCTGCTGTTGGTCTTTCATTTGAAAAGCATTTATGTGTGTATACGTACGTATGTATATGGAAGAAAAGCAGCATTCTAACAACAAAGCTTGAAGGTAAATTTTCCACAGTTGTAACAAGAAGGGTAGTAAAATAGGAAATATTTTAGTATTATAGAATAGTTAGGGTTGGAAAGGACCTTAAGATCATCTAGTTCTAACCCCCTCGCCCCCTCACGCTAAACCATGTCACCTAAGGTTCTGTCCATCCTGGCCTTGAACACTGCACTTTACTTCCTTTTATTTTCTGCCCTTCTTGTATCTTAAACTACAGTTAAGGTTTTTGAGCTTTTTGCACTGTTAATGGAATGGCTACTTTGTAGAAGACAGAAATCTTTGTACTTACATGTTGGACTATATATGAGTAGAGTTAAATTTTAGTCTTTTTCAGAGATGTAATTTGTAATCTTGAGCGCTTCATTCTGTTCTTATTCTCAGTTATACTAAGCCCACTGTACACTACATAAATTAAATTTAAAGCTGCATTAAGGCCCCTTATGCTGCCAGCGTAGTGAATGCTGTTGGTGGAAATAGGAAACATGCTTCCTGAGCTTAACTTTTCTGTGTGTAAAATGAGTATAATCTCCTTTCATCCACTACTTCTTTGTTTTGTCTGCTTCAACTATAAACTCTTGTTAAATTCTCCATTTAGATATGTAGGTGATCATGGTCAAAGCTGTTGTTAGTTGCTAGCACTGTATAAAATACGTGAGAATGAATGAGAATTTTTAACAGTTTTGTTTCACATGGAATGGCTGAGGTTGGCAGTGACCTCTGGAGGCCATTTCATCCAATCCTCTTGCTCAGGCAAGGTCACTGTCTATTTTAATATTTTATTAAGACTGTTACTTTTGTTTGGAAGATACATTTAATTGAATTCTTCTGTGAAATGTCTTTTTTTACAGTCGGGATTTGTTCATGTATCCACGTTATTTTATTTTTGTTGTGTATAAAGAAAGTAAATCTGAAGTCTTGAATGGTTTCACTTATAAAAGGAGATACTGAAGATGTTAAAGGTACAATTATTCACATCTTATCTGTCAGAAGAATTCTGAAAGCTGGTTACAGTCCATGGGACAATAGGGTTACTGGTCTGAAGGTGTGGATATAAATTTCTGACCCAGACATGCAGAAATTAGCTGTATTTGTCAAATGCATGTCACAAAATGCAACAGCCTTGTTTTAAGTAGGGAGAAGTTTTAGATTACTACAACATCTATTTTCTTTTCTAGTGCAGTGTATCACTGTCAGATTTTGAGAAGGCATCAGAGTTTTCTCATCTCCAAATTTTATAAAAGGCGTATTCTTCCACAGGAAAAAAATAAATTGAAAAACCCTTACTCTCTAGGCTTATGTGACGTTTCAACTAAGTAACAGTAATACCTAGCCTTAAGTAAGTTGCACATTTTACCCATTAATATCTCAGAGCTCAGCACAGGGAACATGTATCTTCATAGTCCCGTAGAGGAAGGTCTGTGGGCCTTTGTGCAGGTTGTAGGAACAATTTTTTTTTTAAGGTAGAGTAGAAATGTTAGTGCAAAGGCTCTATTTCTAGACCATAAGCCATTGCACAGTACAGACTTGACCAAGACTTAAAGGCCAAACAGGATATTGGTTATGTACTACCATTTTGAAACCTCACTTGGAGTACTGTGTGCAGTTCTGGTGTCCTCACCATAAAAAAGACATGAACTGTTGGAACAAGTCCAGAGGAGGGCCACGAGGATGATCAGGGGACTGGAGCACCTCCTGTATGAAGATAGGCTGAGAAAGTTGGGGCTGTTCAGCCTGGAGAAGAGAAGGCTGTGTGGAGACCTCATAGCAGCCTTCCAGTATCTGAAGGGGGGCTATAGGGATGCTGGGGATGGACTATTCATTAGGGACTGTAGTGACAGGACAAGGGGTAACGGGTTCAAACTTAAGCAGGGGAATTTTAGGTTTGATATAAGGAGGAAATTCTTTCCTGTTAGGGTGCTGAGGCACTGGAATGGGTTGCCCTGGGGGGTTGTGAATGCTCCATTCCTGGTGGTGTTCAAGGCCAGGTTGGACGAAGCCTTGGGTGATACGGTTTAGTGCAAGGTGTCCCTGCCCATGGAAGGAGGGTTGGAAATAGGTGATCTTAAGGTCCTTTCCAACCCTAACTATTCTGTGATTCTATGATTTCAGGCATTCAGGTTATCTTGAAGAATTAGGTCTGAATGCCTGCAGAGGATCATTAGAGATGACTCTTTTCAAGCATTTCCTAATCATTTGGAATGAAGTTAATGCTTCCAAATCATGAAAGGGAGCTGTAGCTAATGATAACAGCTTAGCAGCCAGTGGAGAGCATTAGCTAAACATTGGAATTATGCATCTGAGGTGCTTCAGAAACTGAAACTGCACAATGAGACGTAAGGAGGCATCTGTATAGAAGCCATGGAGCAGAGTTAGGTGAGATTTATGGGCAATGAGAGGAAAATTTCTACTGGTGGGCCTCATATCGTACGTACTTGAGGATAAATATTATTGTAGCAGCTTTTATGCAATAATATACCTGTAGCATTTTGATGTGTTGCTTTGGGTTTTTTTTTTTTAAACTGAAGGAGAAAATAGAAAAGTAAATGTTACTTGTGAATGCTTTTGGCATGACTTTGACACAATCATGCTATAATGCAGTTTGTTTCCTAAGAGAACTCGGGTTAAATACATTTCCAAATGTTTTTGGAGGTGTATTTTCCAAAGCTCTTGATGTCACAAAATAATTTTTGCCTAGATTTGTGTTTTTTTTTTTCCTCTGAAAAAACAAACCAGTAGTTTCTGCTGTGTTTCTGTATAATGCTATTCTGTGGCTTAGAGTAATTTCTCCTAAAAAGAAATATTCAAGGTGAATTTTTTCTGCTGCAATATGAAGAAAATTGAATTTGAAATTGTGATGAGGTAAAACATCTTGTTCAGGTCAGAATCCACTCCCTTGTAATGAAACATATCCTAGACCAACCTGTAGATAAATAATTGATCTTTTGGTAGCAAAATTAACATATTTCCATTCTGCAATCTGCAAATTACCAGAAAGAGTAGATACCTGTTCTCATTTAAACAAATGGATACACTTCCTGGTATACTTAATTGATTTACTTGTGCTAATTTAAAAGGGTTGACCTAATGTGCCAAATATCTACTTGTCAGTAGAAAAGCATATGAAGAAATACAGCCTCCTTCAGAGTATGTCAGGCTTTTCGATCTAGGAAAATGTAAGAAGTTGTAAATGATACTGATTTTTGTTGACCTGAGCTAACCCACAGTAGTGCCACAGCTGTGCTCTTACTGATGCTTGTGTTTGAGTTGAATTTACAATAGATGAATGGAGTTAAACAAGGGGATTTGAAAGAGGGAGTGCTACTTGCCACCCTTTGAAGTCAACTTTAGACAGCTACAAAGCAAAGCATAGCAGTTAGGAAGATTATGACTGAAATAGTGAAAATGGAAGAAGCTCTAGTAGCAATACATACACTTTTAATTTCTACTTGTTGGTAGGGATTTTTCAGTAAGTTAGGTTTGCAGTGAGTTTATATAAAAATACAGAGAAAACACCTCTGCTAAAGAGGGCCAAATCTACCCTTGATTTGCAAATGTCTCTGAAAGTGTATGTGTTTGCAGGTGTTACACACCAGCCACAGGGCTCACCGTGGCAGTGAATATTTTGGTCAAGTTTCATTCGTTCCTTTGTTACAGCAATTTTCATAAAGTAAAGTTCTGTAAATCCCAGAAAATGCTATTAAAAAACTAAGCTGAATAGAGCAGTTACTCATTTTCAAAATTCATTTTCTAGGTAGATAAGTAATTTTAGGAATGCATCCCATGTAAATGGGATTTGTTCATATTTTGTGTTTCAGCTTTTCTTTGGAATTGGAAGGGTTAAAAAGCTTAATTTCTGAAACCAAAAATTGAAATGCTTGTGTAATATGTTGTCCTCAGGACCAGATGCCTTAGGCATAGGCCTTTAATCCCCGTGCCCTAGTTACAGCAATTAAGGTTCATGAAATATAAATTTTGTTACATATGCATCTTGGTTCCTTCTTTTTTCCTCTGTTTCAAAATCAGTCTAAAATATTAATGATCGCATTAAATGCACTCTGTTGTATGAAGAGCTGTTAACATTGCATTCTAGTTATCCTGACAGATGCAGTGAATGACATTTTCTAACATTTAGACTTAACTGTATTCTCTTGCTGAAGGAAATCTGACTTCCATAATATGGTTTCTTGTAGGCTTGACTCCTTATCTGCATTTAAATAAAAGGTGCTGAAGATATGCAGCACTTTGGAAAACCACAGCTTATAATTGTTCATGATTTCTAGTTCTGCAGTGCAAATTAATCATTGTCGAACTGTGCTGGGGGGGGGAATCGAAATGCCTAACAGCATTGTGATCTCTGCCTGGAAGAGCTTATACTGTAACATCTCAAATGTTAAAGCTATCCTTCAAAGTCTCATTTTGTTGTTTGTTTTTTTTTTTCACTGAAAGAATTTTCTCCATCTAAATTTATCATCCATTTATGCATATCGTGTCTATGCAAATGGATTTCTAAGGCTTGATTGTAACAGTCCTCTTCTTCCCCAAAACTGATGAAGAAATGGTCACTGATGTGAATAAAGTTCCCATGAGAGCATGTGTATAATAGTTTTGTTTGGATCAGAGAAAACACTGATAGGGCATGGGGGTACAAATAGTGGTAGGAAACCAAGTTTACATGATTCAAAACTGAAATAAATAAAAGAAGTGCTGTTTGTATAGCAACAGGCATAGCAAATGAAGAATTCACAGCCTTCTCAGGATGGGGTTTTTGCTTGTTGTTGTTTATTTATTTATTTATGTTATTTATTTATTTATTTTTAAGGCAGAGGCATATGTCACTGTAAAGCAACTATATCTACTTTAATGTAGCCAGAAAAGAGGCAATTAGCTGTTCCATAGCAAAAATAATGAGTTAATAAATCCCAGCGTACAATCTGTCTCTGCTGTAGCTCTTGGCACACAACAGCTCTAATTGGTGGAAGCTATTGAGGCCTTAATTGCTGATTTTGCAGTACTGCCGTGTTTACTGATAAGGTTTAATGCAAGCTCAAATTTGTTAACTAGAGAGAAACAGTCACACTTGCCTGAAGAGTGTGAGGACAAACAGCAGGCTTTTCTGAAGCGCCAAATGACAATGAGGTATTTCATGACGTGGCATCATTAGATTTCCCCTTTGAGGCTAATGAAATGTTTTTCTTTTAATGGAAGAGCAGGAAAAATGTTTGAGCTATATGTTACATAGGCAGTACTGAAATAAGCCTATAGTTGAGTGATAACTGGATGTTCACTTTTTTGATTGATATAACGAACATCAGTTTCTCTTTTTTTCTTGGGGAAGGACAGGTGCAACTATTGGATTTGCATTGTGTCAGGAGATCTGGGATGCAATGGAGCATATGAAAGAAGAAACTCCAGTTATGCTCACAAGCCTAAGATTATCTACATAAGTAATTTTATCTTCCTAATATTAAAATTTAGTCTTGGTATCAAAACCTATTTCTTGAGGTGCCGTTTCATTCAGCTGAATATAACAAAAGCTTCGCTGTCTGCCAGATGAATGGACAACCATTGCATTTAAATGTTAAAAAGTTTGGTCCATGAACTGAGATATCTTAACATTCATTTTTAATGCAGTATTATTAGGGTAATACAGTACTCTTTTAAGCTACTAACCTGCTGTTTCATTTCTGAAGTATAAGCTAAATTCATTATTTGTGTTAGAGTTTATATAGTAGTAATAAAACTACCAAGTAATGTTATTATATGGATGTTTATGTGCCAAAAGCTAAAAGGAGAAATAAATGGAAATGTTTCATACATACCACTCTTGACATGCCAATTTTCTGTGTCTTAACATGTTTTTCATCTCCCAAATAGGTAGTTTAGACTGGAGGAAAATGTAAGGTACTACCAAGTGAGTTTTTGCCTTCATGTTTGAAAATACATGACTCTATTCAGAGATTTTAGTCCTTGCATATTGTTGTTGTTTTAACCTCAGCCAACAACTTAAGTATCATGCAGCTGCTTTCTCTCCACACTCCTGGTGGGATGGAGAGAAGGATTAAGATTAAGATTTATTTAATTTTGTTATTGGACATACTGTACCTTGGGTATATTCTGTAAGCAATATATCATCTCACACGGTTCATAAAGTGCATATTAATTGGCATAACTGAATGTGTGTAAAAAACCAGATAATTGTACCTTAGAACAGTGCTTTAATCCAGTATTTATTAATGCACAGAGGATGAGAAATAGGGCATGTTCAAGTGTACTAAGAAAAATAGTAGTAATCAGTACTGTATTGTTTCTCTGCAGTTTAAATGGAAATTTTGTCAAACATATATTAATTAAAAAAAACACAATTTCAATTTATAGTCTGCTTTGATTGTAAATTTATCTACCCTCAGACCAATTTTGATTCAAATGGTAGTCAATTAAGTAAGTTATAACTCCATGTGGGTCTATGACACTGTAAAATATTAAAAGTTGATTTACATGGTATTTTGGATATGTAACAGGACAGCTTTTTTGAATACATACAAGTATTTTTGAGTTGCTTCAGGGCTCTGCAACCTCTGTAGTAACACATAATGTTAGGTAGTTCTAGCCTTGAAAGGCTGATGGAAAGAAACAAGACTTCTGCCAGTGAATTCATGGTTAAACAGGTCTAATTATATACATGTGAGATGCATTCCAAGTCAAGAATGGCTGTATCTATCTCTCCTTTTAAAAATCTTGGAGGTTTGCAAGTCCAGCTCACAAGAACGACCTCTGCAGACTATTTGGCAAACTTGTGTGGTTATCCACAGAATGGGTATAGCACTTTTTTCTTTAGTCTCACTCAGAATCTCTTATCTACTATCATTCTGCTACCCACAGATGCAGCAAAATGTACATAAATACTGTTGATTTTAATAAAATTTGAACAGCATGGAATTTCCAAGAAGAGTTATGGAAAAGGCAGAATAACTTGTAGTATCCCAAGTTCATGCTAACTCTGAATCTGTATGCTTCATTGTGGGGTTAAAAGACCATAGTTAGATACTTTCCTTCCTGTTGCCAACAGTTACCAAAATGTATCTGTCTTCTCTGTTAACGTAGGCAAGGGTCTTCCGTCAATAAGCAGTGATGGCAAAATCATGAATTCATGCCTCTGCCTTTCCTCCTTTCACTTCACTGAAAGAAAGAAACAGAAACAAACAAAACCAAACAACCCCCCAAACAAACAAACAAGTTTTTAAGAAGACACACTGGAAAGCAGACTACTATGTTCTTGACCTAGGTGGTGTAGAAATATTAACTCTTGCATTTCCTAACCATTTAATCTGTAGGTGCATGCTCACAATATTATGCCATAGTTCTATGTTTAATTTTCTACCAGTAAATTTACAATCATATCTTATTGCATGAACTTTATGAAATAAATCACATATATGGTGACTCTACTGTAGACCGTTTTACTTCTAACGGTCATATGAGGTTAGATTTAGTTTCCTATTCTTCTTTTCTTTGAGACTTTCTTCCCCTTACATTTTAAGTGGTGTTGCAGAATTAAAATGTGGACAATAAGGTTTTTAGAAGCACAAAATATTGTTTTTATCTTCCCATTGTGCATATTAGCATACACATCCTGGTATTTGCCCTACTGTGTCAAAATTAAAATATTGTAAGAGACAGCAAACTCTTATTAAAGCTCAAAGCTCCAGTCAGATTGAAATGCACTAGGTCAGGCTGTCTCTTATTTTACCTAAAGCCTTGTGTTAGTATAACCTTCGTGAATCTTAAAAGCATGAAAAAAAGTCTTTTGGCTGCAAGACCCACTTTGTGTATATAAACAGCGATTTAGAAGAACCAAGGTATTAGTCCCCAATTTGGTCTGTTGCATGTCAACTGTGCAGAACTTTTATCCAGTCTAAAAGGTGTTAACAAATTTTAAACTGAAATTTTCCCTTTTCAGTAATGATAAGCTTCTTATAGATTTGTTTTTTTCCTAATCTAAAAAAAAAAAAAAAAAGAAAAAAATGAAAGAAATTATTTGCTATTATTTGCTTCTCTTTAATCAGTAGATGGCTCTACCAAGCCACTGTCATGGTGGCTGCATTTGATTGAGGGCATTCAGGTGATTTGAGTAGGTAGTTAAGATGTGTGCAGATGAAGAAGGCTCTTCAGATCTTATGATTTTATTTTTGTTTTTATTCTTTTTCCATATAAATTAGGAAGAAAGGACATGAGTAATGCATCTGATGTAGATATTCAGGTACTAATTGCACTTAAGTGGTGCACTCGTGTGACTGACTAAGTCATGTTCTGGGTCAGCTCGTGCTCATTTTGAATATGTTCACAGCAAAATATCTTGGACCAAAAAATGCCCTGCTGTGAAAAGCAATAAGCTACACAGTATAATCTGAATATAACAAACTAAACAAAAAGATTTAGGAAGAAAGAAACAATTTATATTTTCATGCCTCTATTCCAGTTGATTCCTCAATTCCTTTATAAAGTTTTTTCCTTTGTGTACTCATCCAGTGTATTCTCTATTATTTGCTACTGCCATTCATTATAGACAAACAGAATCAGTGATAACTTATAATAATTTCTACCACATGCAGTACAGTGCAGACATCTGATGTGATTTAAACAAATAGAATTCCTACTACCCCAAGAGAAAGAATTTCCTCAAATTTTCTGTGGGTAAAGGCATGCAATCCATGAAGCAAACATTTAACCAAAAAAAAAACCAAAAAACAACCCCCCACATTAAACCAAAAAAAAACAACAAAAACCCCCCACAAAACCACCCAAACAAACTACCAAAACCCAAAAAACCACCCATAACAAAACAAACAAAAAAACAACCAAAAAGAAAAAGAAGGCAATCTCAAATGAGGAAACACTGTGTATCTCCATAATTGCATTTTCCTCTTACAACTCTCACATCGTAAGTGCAGCAAGTGTGGCTATTAACTTGATTCACTTTCTTTCACAATACATTGTCGCTGCTCTGGAGAGAGATTTGAGACAGTGCTGGACTAACAGAAGAGAAACATGGCGAAAAAGAAGTAAACAGTTAGGATAAGTAAACAAAGGAGACTTTAGAAACAGTCAATATATGACAAACATTTTCCAAATGAGAAATAAAGGAATATAACTTCTGTGGCGGAAATTACAACTTATAGTTTCTAGCATTGCTATGCTTGTTATAGTGTTTTAACCCGCAATACTTGTTAGCCTTATGTTGCAAGGATATCACTGCAGGATAAAAGGACTTACCTGATTCTTTATTGTGAGGCTATTTAATTCCACATTAATATGTCACATACAAATGTGATAGTAGTTAAGTTGCACACATAATGTTGCAATACAGTGGTTTAAATTTTCATTTTTTGCTAGATCTGCCTTTTAAGTTTACTTTCTTGCAGCTGCAGTAGTTAATAATGTATTATCACTGTGACTGGAAAAACTGAACTGTGAAATTTCAGGCACTTGACTGGTCACATTTGAAGACATAGCTAAATGTATGATGTCAGTTCTTGTTTTTGAAGAAGATAAAGCAAATCTGGATAATCCAGTTCAGTGATGCTAATCATCTATGGCCAGGATAGACATAAAAGGGAAAGAGTAGGGAAGATAGGTTCATGTTTTAGTTACAGGTTTTGGTTGGCCCTTTACTACCTACACTAAGGCAATTCAACAGACATCTGTGATGAATAATAGAAAATAAGTAGCTACATTTTGTGTTTTACTTGCTTAAACTCTCTGAACCTTTTTCTGCCTTATGCATCTGCTGCCAGTGCTGTTGAGTCAGCAGCTTATTTCGATTCAAGTAATCAGAACTCTGAAAAATTTTCTGCTTTTGTTTGCCCCACAAGAGCAGCTTCTGTCAACATAATCTCCTTTTATTTTACCTCTGTTCTTCACTCTTTTCTGTGGTGGAAATCTACCCCTGTGTCTGCAAGGGTTTAATTTCTGTCCAAGGTCACAGGACTCTAGACTTACCAAGCCTTACTGGCAGCTGGGAAAATTACATTTGGCAGCATGACTGTTTTCCTTGGAGCTCAGTGAGTGCCAGCGCACTGCTCAAGCTTTGCTCTTGGCTAATACCTTCTCTACTGGAGACCTAGAAAACTGTGGCCAATTAAGATCAGGTTTCTTTGGTTTCATCTCCACAAACAGCCATGATACTATCTCTTTGTCAGTGAACTAAATTCCCTTTTCCATAGTAGAGTAAGTTGGGGGTATACACACATCACAACCAGTATTGCTTAAGACACCTTTTATTCGTTAAACTTGTATTAAGTAAATCAAACCATGGTTAATAATAACAGGTAACAATTCACACAACAAATTTACTTATTTTCTCGCATGGTTTACTCACATGCTTGCTTATAGTCACTTTGCAGGAGTGGTGGGAAGCCAATGTAACTGTCTACCCAGAAATATAGGGCTGTGCTGGCATGCCAAGGGCTTCTAGGTAGGTGTTGGAGAAGAACTTCATGGGGCGCTTTCTCTTATGAGGTCTGCAAATGATACCGTAGTCTTTGTATGTACCAGCCACTGCCTCGTTGGATGGAATCTGAGTTGTACAACCTGTTGTTGATACTTGTGTGTGCCCATGGCCTCGTCCTGTGGTTTTTTCATACTTGAAGAAAATGCTGGTTTATTAAATGTATACTTCTTTCAATTGTTTGATATAATTTATTTTCTAACTAAATTTTAAATAATTGTAGTAATTAAAAGACAATGTTTGCCAGTGAGGATAATTCGATGTTGTAATTGAGGTAAACAAAAATAATAATTCCTTGTTGCAAAGGTAAACAAAAGTATCTGTGTGAATAATGGACTCACACTAGAAGAGTCATGCCTGATGTTTCAGCTAAAATATTTTTGCCTAAACTGTCAGGTTACTTCTATAGTAGCTGTGCATCTAGATGATTAGAGAGGTGAGAGAGGAGCAGGAATAAAGTGATATATTTAATTTCACCAAAATTACTTTAGTCAAATTGTCAAATGTGATGTAACTGGTGTGAAAAATTCTCCAAGATGTGTCTCTGCAAGTTCGCTGAGGAGGCAGCGCATAAGCCTCATAGTGAGGTCTTCACCTATCTAAAGTATTTCTGAATTTTCAGACACTCCAGTAACAAGGTGTCATACTGATTTGAAATCATTATAATATGGACTATGACAGAAGCTTCATCCATGCATATTTCTGCAGTTTTTCTCAGGGCTTACGTAGAGAAATCACCTCAGGAATGACAGAACATATTGGTGGCTTACAGTCAGGTCCTGATAAAAAAAAAAGATTGTGATTTCAATCTGAGGGATTTAAGCCACTGCCTATCTTAAGTAGCATCTAGAATGGTTATTGCAGTACATTGGTCATTTTCATTTAGTTCAGGTTGGTATGTGAAGCGCTATAGCTGTATAGGATCTTCCTTCCTTGTATCATTCAGTCTTCAATTTTCCTATCAGAAATGGGAAATGTGTGGTTATCTTCTCGCAGAAAACTGGACCAAAGGATTTACTAAACAACACTGCGAGAAGTCAGATTATGTGGGTTTAAGACTAACTGAAGTATGTTAATTTGTGTGATGCACTTGTACTCTCAGATTCAATGTTTTCTTGCTTTTACTTAAGGATTATTGAGTCCTCAAGCATTTCCTGGCAGCTTTACCGTTTTGTTTATGAAAGGCCTTTGAACAATCTCTGCAATAATGCTTTTCACACTTTTACATTATCAGTGCTTTTAATTCTTAGAAGACTTAAGGTCCTCCTGAAATCTGTGTCTACTATGTGCAAGTTTTTGTGGGTATTTTCTTTGAAACTTGTGAATTATTCAGGATAATTTTATGTTGGATTCTAGTTTCGTGTACTATTTCACTATCCTTTTCATACCAACACATTGGTCTAAGACACAGCGAAGTGAAAGGACAGCTGGGCTGAGTTCAGTGTGTATGTATCTGAGAATGTGGGCAGCAAAGCACTGAGAGGAGAAATATTTTTAAATTTTGTTTAATGGTTTATACTAGTCACAATTCGGACAGTACAATTTCAGATGCACTGAGTACTGAATTGAAATTATGTATTTCTACATTATAAATGTGTTCTTCACTTTAGAAAATATTATCTAGGTTCTTTACAAAATACAGGTCTTGAATTAGACTTTTCCAAAGTATGTACAAATCCATCTGTTTATATAGTGATAGAAGTGTTGATTTATAGTATTATGAGTCTTATTAATGCAAAATTTAATATTATTGATTGGTTTAGATATAAGACTAAAGGAGAATTCTATATTTAAAATCGTGAAGTTTAGTAATTGCTCCTCATTTTCAATCTGCACTTGTTCTAAATGATAAATATGTTATTCAGTAAAACATTATTTGCTTCATAGTTCAGGTGTAGCCATGGATCTCCTGGGGACTTGAACAATTAATTACTTTTTTTCCAAGGAAACCAAACCGTTAAGAATCATCATGTGCTTTAAGTTCTCTGAACCCAGAGCATTGCTGGCATTGCCTGACAGTATTGCCTGTTTCTTGTTTGCTTGATCATTTGTTTCCTTCCAGCTAGCTCCTTAAAAACTGATTTTGAAGAGCATAGATGATATGTCATTGGTATGTATGATCACCAAAAAATATTTGGAATCATTCTAACATACTAACAATTTTTTTTTACTTTTTTTTTAAGGCAGTTTAATAGCATTGCTGTTTGTTGCCATGACAGTCTTTCTTGTAAACTGTGAGATTGTTATTCTATTTATTGTCACTAGAGACACAGAATAATTTACAGTTGTCCAGAAGCAGTCAGAACAGATCTGAATATTCTATCTTTCGTTATTCTCACTGAGCTCCTTGCATTTAGTTGCAGTAGGTAAATCACCTAAGTCAGTAACTCAACCCAATTTGGAAATATGCAATCAAAAAAAAAGAGACAGGTGCCTCTAAAGTACAACTTATGCCAGATCACAAAGACGTGTGGGTCACAGCTCTGAGATGCTTTCAGGGGACTAAACCAATTTTTTGCATTAAAGAACTAAAGGACTTTCTATTGTAATTCAATAGTGGGTTGATATACGTATTTCTTACTAAATTTTATACTTAAATTAGTATTGAAACTGTCCTTCTGTCTGTAAGATTTCAAAATAAAAATAAAATATATTAGAACAATAATAATAATAATAAAAGAATTTTGTCATTTCACCACTTGGGTTGTGATGCCTGAGCCCAAGTATATCAATGACTGCTTATTGATCACCAAAATATATTTACTTCAGTAGCAGAAAGCAGCAGAAATGACATACTGAAATATTAAGTACTCACTTAGGAGACAAAACACATGGGAACTTATTTTCAAGCCACTATTCACATTCTTTTGGCACACATGTACTGACTATATTTTCCACATTATCACTTCAGGAGTTCTTTTTTTCTTGTCCCATTTGATCTGTTCTTACATATTTTTCCAAGACTCCGGAAGATTTATTAAATGGAGTTGAAATATGCTTTCAAAAAAGCTATATGCCTCTTGAAATTTTAGGTTCTTCCTAGCTCCGTTTATTTGTGTGGTAATTGCATAAAGAATTTAGGGATTAAGTCCAGTGGTGCTGCTTTGTTTATACAACATCCTGAGGATGACAATACAGCCGTGTGAGAGGTTTAAATCAGTAGATCTAGTACTGTCATTACAGGTATTAACTGTTTCCAGGAAGGAGTGTAATTTTTTTATTTCATACAAACAAGGCAGCATATAATAAGACTCATTTCTCTTGAACAGTTGCATTGAATTAAGGGTGAAGTAAGGGTGAATTGAAAGGGTGGTGAGGCACTGGCATGGGCTGCCCAGGGTAGTTGAGAATGCTCCATCCCTAGCAGTGTTCAAGGCCAGGTTGGACAGAACCTTGGGTGAGATGGTTTAGTGGGAGGTGTCCCTGCCCATGGCAGGGGTGTTGGAACTAAATGATCTTAAGGTCCTTTCTAACCCTAACTATTCTATGATTCTATGGTTCTGTGAATTCAGTGAAAATGAATTCTTAGTGAAGGTATTGTCAATGGCTGGGTGAAAGGCCATTCCAATTCAGAAGGCAAAGTCAGGAAGAGAAGTAACTTAAATATATGAAGATTCAGTACCTGCTTTTCTGCTAGTTTTAATTTTGGAACTGAGCTGTGAAAGCTTCTTAGCCTGTATCAGATACCAGCCAAAATGCTGGTACAGTCATGATAGTGTCAAGTCTCTGATGTCTCTGGTGTCTTTTGTTTTTTCTTATTTTAGTTACTACTGTCCATGTTCGCTGTGCTTTTCAAGACAGCAGCATGGTATGAAAAGGAAAAAATAAATAAGCTGGACATGTTAGCCATTTCTGAAGATTCATTCATCATTCTTTGCCTTAACTACAGTCTGATCTGACCCATGGGCAGAACTGTCTCAGAGTCCAGCAGGATGCAGCTGCTTTGCATTCACAGGTACTCTAAAGCCTCAGGTTTGAAAGGGAACCTTTGATTAGCTTCCGCATCACACTTTTTTTCTCAGTTTGACTGCTGCCTGTTCCACAAAGGGACAGCAGTGCTTCATGCAAATTTTAGTGCCATCTTCGACATGCTTTGCAAGTGCACTGGATTAGTGAACACAGGGTAAGAAGAAAACCCAGCAGCAATGGTAGTTGAATCATTCTTGGCCACATATGTCAGACTTAGAGTCCTGAGGATGAAGTGCTTTGCTGTGGGGTGTTGAGGTGCAGCAGGCCTCAGAAGATCACAGTCTCCCTTGCTGTGTGATTGAGTGGTCTCCTTATGAATTTTCTTTGGGGCAGTTCATATCATCTTGTACACTCATGCATATTCTCCCTCAGTGGCTTAGCTGTTTTTGTGTTGCTAATTACAATTTGTCTAGCATCTTTCTGTGGACACAAGAAATCTATAGGAGTTTTGAAAAAGAATACTGATTTTTTATTTTTACTGTTGCTAGTCTATTAATAGTAAGTCTATCAACTTTAAACACTCAAATATAGAAATATTCACTAAAATTTGGCCATACAAGGTAAAGTTTTCTAGTTTATCAATTTAATTTATTTAAGAGAAGTACGATGTCTTTCTTAAGTACTTCAACTACGTCTAGCCTTTTCTCTTAAGAGCCTGCATTCTCACAAGGGAACCATTCAGTGCTGTGATTGGATTCATACAAACTGAACGGGAAAATCGGGCTGGGGTAGGAGCAACTGAATTTGGAAAGTTCCTACTTCAGGGTGAATAATAAAATAAAGACAGCAGTTTGCCAATTTTGAAAAGCTCTGTGCTATGTAATAGACTATAATTTAATTCTGAGAGACTACTTTATTAGATTTTTTTCCCAAGTAAAATCACAATTGCTATTGTTCCTTATCATGTGTCTCATTACTGCTGCAAGTATTACCCTCTTTATATGATTATAGTGATTCATGCTGCACTCTCTTGGTTGTTTTGTACACAATTACAAGTAAATAATGGTAGCAATTTGATGTTTCTTAATGTAAGACCAATAGGGTTTTGAGGTTTTTTTCTTCTAAACAGGGGTGTGTATTTTAGCAAAGGAGTAGTGATAAGCCTTACACTGAGACCAGTCAACAGATGCATAACTCCAATAAAATGTAAATTCTCAGCATTGGTCAAAGTAATAAGCTGAAGAAATGCCTGTGCCAAGCAGTGGTTCATAGTTTTACAATAAATCTGTATGAAGTTCATTGTCATTTACACTCATTATCCTTACATGGATAATGTATGAAGTGTACCTTATCCATATAAATATATATGAAAATATATGGTTAGTTTTGCTTATTTGAATGTACTTAACAAACACATCCTTTTTTGAGGGGAGTTGGCTCTGTGAGAGGAGGAACAATTTTCATGCTATACTGAGTATTTCCAGATCCAGTCAAAGCCAAAGGAAGTTGTGAGAGTGAGGTTTCGGTTTTCACTGGTGTTGAATTGAAGGGAGTTCCCTGATTGGGCAGAAAAAAGCAATTGGTTCCAGTTCCTGAAGAAGCAATGGTGTAAGGAATCTAAAATCAGAGGAATGATGACTTACAGAAAAGAAATGTGGCATTATCAATGAAACTGTACGATGAATTGAGACCTTGTTCTTATTCTTGCTCATTCAGAGTTGTGTGTAGCTATCATTCAACAGGGTGGCACTGTCTGAGAAACTGAAGTTATCTCAGTGTTGATGGGAAGTTTTCTACTTCAGAATTTTTAACTAAAGTGTAGTTGGGGGAAGAGATGAGGGGAAGGAGAAGTGCAGGGAGTCCTGTGTATTGTCTACTGATTTTACCTGTGGATCAGAGCACTAGTTTAAATCCTGCTAAAAAAGTACAGTTAAACTTTCCCGAAATGGATCAAAGGATATTGGATATTACTTTTTGCCTGCCTTAGGGTATCTCTTGAAATTTGATTTAGTTACTGCATACCCAAATTAATTAATATATTGTGTGGTAGTGCAAGAACATTTCTTATTTATTAACTTTGCTACCTCTTGAATTGTCAATTTTAAACAGATTATTAAAACTCTCCAAAAAGCTGTTGACTCATATTGTTACATTTCCCTCCCCCTTCTCCTCTACCATTCCCCCTTTGGATTCAGATAGTAATTAACATGGTAGATGTTATTAAAATTAAATGCAGAGGAAAATAATTTGGAAGTACTACATCAGGGAATGTACATGACTCAGTTATAAACAGTATTATTACAATATTGAGAAAAAAAACAAATTCAGTTATAAAATAGAAGACAAATCTTACCTATATATATTTTTTTTTTTGTGAAAATACCAATTTTAAATTTTGGGGTATGCATGTCTTTAGTGATTTCTCTGTTTAAGAAGAAAAGTTAGACTTATAAGTCAATAGAGCTAAAACTCCATTGATACAGTGGTGATGTTAATATATTGAAAGTTGTGTATTCCAGTGTTGTTGAAATCATATAAAAGCATTTTCTATGGGAAGATTTCAAAATTGCTGACAATGCTGTACAAAATGGACAGAACTCTTAGGGTAGTGTGTGCACTGTGCGCAGATATCCAAATGCTTTCAGGTTATTCATTGGTCTAAATCTCTCCAGAAACCAGCTCTTAAATTCATTCTGTAGAAGTCAGTGTCACCTCCTCATTCATCGTGACATGGTCCAAATGACTGAATCCAGTGGACATTCTTCTGAAAAACTTAGCAGATATTTGTATGTTAAAAATCTGAACTGCTTTCCAAGGCAGTAATAGAACAATGTACTTAATAATTATTTGTTACATTTTATGACGCGTAAGATCAGGACTTTGTTGTTCTTCGTGACACTGTTGCTCTTCATATCTGCAAACGCCCAGTGGGAGAAAGGCTTACCCTTTGAAATTCAGCGTGCAAGCTACGGTGAAACTTAAAAAGTGGAAATAAAAGGAGGCAGTAACAAAGGGAAAATGATGGTTATAGTGAGAGAAGCAAGAATTTAAGAATCAAAAGGTTCAAGATACTCTTCTTTGGATGCAAGATGCAAATAATAATTGTATTAAAATTACATTAATCTGTCACTATTTCTATTATTTTTATGCATTGTACAAAATTAATTCAACTTCATTTCTTATAAAGAGCTTTCCAGTGACATCTCAGCTTGATTTTGTATACCTGAGATAGGAATTGTCTTAGGAAGGCTGATTCAAACTGTGTCATGCTCTGTTGAGTACAATTCAGTGGAAGAGGTATGCCAAAATCCAAGGCAGTTTTCCTCATTTTTATAATAAGTTTTAGCTTTTAATATAACTTAAATTTTAAAATAAATATGAATGATTTTGTTTCACATGGAAAATACATGTCAACAACAATAATTTCTAGTAGTGGAAATAATATCTGTCAGAGACTTGGGGATCATCCTTTAGCATCTATGTAATGGGGGTTAAATGAATGCACTGGTAAGACTGGAGTGGCATTTCTCCAGGTGGAAGTAATCTTTAAAAGTTTGTCCAAAAATGGTTACAGATGGTTTAAATGGGATTTCATGATTTTAACAGGTTTGATTCATGTTTCTATTACTTTTTATTAACTTTTCCACTTCCTAACTGCTGCTTTTATTCAGACATAAGATGTCATATTTTCATGATGCCTGTGTTTATGATACTGCAACATGTTGCTATGGAAATTATTAGAAAGTCAAAAATGTAAAGCCTGTTTCTGAATGAGGCTTTGGTGTCTTTGCTTCTCCTTATTTTGGAATTTATAAGTTTATCTAAATTTTACCATACAGATACTATAAATCTTCAGGATTATTCATAATTATGAAAGTATGAGTGCCAGAAGTGCAAGTAACCTTCTTCAGATGTTTTAACAAGGGGCTGGAATGTTCAAGAGAAATCTTGTATCTCTTTTCTACATGAACCCTGATATTAGAAACAGTTGTTTTTATTTTAAACCTAAATGTCTTCTGATTTATTGCAGTAATATTGCTTTATCTTGTAAGTGCTTTTCATCTGACTATTTCTAAGCTTTCTTTCCCCAAAACATTAATTAAGTTAATGTTCTACTGTACAGAAGGTTAATATAATTTTCATTTTATAGATCAAGAAACTATATCTAAAAAGGTCACATCTCATGTCAGTGACAGGTGTACACAGTACTCTTCTACTTTAGTCATGGGGGAAAAACAAATCTTGCTTCTGCCTGTGCATTTGCAACTGTTACTATAACTGGACATAAATGCCCAGAAATTAAGTTTTTTTGTTACAAGACTACACATGTGCATCAGATGAAGGAGAGGAGGAGGAAAAAAACCAACTTTAGTAGTAGCCAAAGTAGCAGAATGATATAATTTAAGAGGATCAGTCACTCGATTTGACAAAAATATCTACATAGAGTGTGTATGTGAAAATACATAATAAACACTTATATTTTTAAATTGTAATTTTTTAAGAGTTGTGGAAAATCTTTCAGGAGATCTTCAGTCTGATTTTATGTTTAGGGATATGTCAGAAAGGGTCATCTTTTCCAGAAACAGATGTATTTCCCCAGACTTGAAATGGAAAATGCTGTTCAGTAATCCAAACCAAAAACTAAGGGGAAAAAAATCTGTAGTGGAAGGAGCACTTTCTGTATTTGTATGGCATTCTTTATTTTTCTGGTATTTTCTGTAGAATAGAAATTCTAAAATTTTATTGAGAGAATAAATGTTTCATTTCAAGCTTTTAGGTAGACTTGTAGATAGAGACCCTTATCTTTCCCCTGGAAAATCCTAAACATTTGTAAATCCCAGCTCCTAGAACTTTTGTGTACAGAGCATCTTGGTCAGACTGTAGGCATGACACCTAGGTTTCCCAGGATTTCTAGGTCATTCCTGAATAGGTTTTGAGATGTCCGAAAGTAGTGCTCACTCGGTTGAATTTGAAACTTGTGGGATCTATATCTCCTCACCAGCCTAGTCCTATACTAAAAGGGCTAGAAAGCTTTGGCTTCAGTACAGCTCGACTTGCAGGGGGTTGTTTCAGTGTAACCGGGAATGGTTTTCTAAGAGAAAATTGCAAATGTTTATGAAAACTGAAATTTTCCCTTGACAATCGTATCACTTGTAAAATACACATTTTCTACAAAAGTCATTGATGAAAGAGGGAGTTCTAGACAAGAGCCATCAGCCAGTTTGCAGTAGGGTGATAATTCTGAAGACACTAGAGATATAAGCAATGACTTAACTTCTGTAATTGAATATAGCAGGGTATTTTTCAAATAGGAAGGAATCTGATTAACTAGAAATGCAATTAGGTACGTATTTATCCAAATTTAATTTTTAGCAAGACACTAAGATAACTGCCTTTGCTTGTAATTTTTCTCAGTAGCCTAAGTGAATAGCACCTCAGTATAACATCTGAATGATTTCACCATCATGAATGTACATACTGATGTGTTTCTCAACAAATGATTCAGACACCCTGTTTTGGTTGCAGTTAACATTTGCTTCTTATCTTTCTGCATAGGTGATCTTCTGCCCTATTTTCATTTATGTTGTTAGGAAAGCCAGTTGTGGAGGGCTTAATTTCCCCTGTTCCAGCAGCACGCACACACGCATGTTACAGGTCTTCTCCGTACCTGGTTTTAGACAATCAGGCTGTGAGTAGCTGAATCCTAGACGCTACTCCCTCATCTACCCCACCTGCAGCACTGAGACCTATGAGCCCCTGACATTCATCATCCCACTGCAGTTTCTTGCACTCAGACCTCATACTGTGCTTTCAGGCTTATCCAGCTGAAAGTTCACTGGCTCTCACACGTGCACACTCAGAGCTGAGGACGTACCCACACAGGAGAATGACTTTAATAATGCGATAGGATGGACCATGGTGCAGTGCAAGGCTCAGACAGGCAAGTGTGCTGACCAGCAACCTCTTTACATGCAACTAGTGTCTTTTGTCCTTTTCTGTTTTCCCACTTTTATCCCTCCCAGGTCCATCTTGACCCCTCTTTTTCCAAGTCTTCAGTTCTTTCCCTAAACATCTCATAATAGGTCTCATACAGTACCAAACATTCTCTCTGCTTTATTCCCAAATCCTCTTCCCCCATAGTAAGGCCTATAGCCCAAAGACCCCATTTGACATGCATGGCTTTCTGGGGAGTTTCTTTGTTTACGTAGCTTGGTGGGTGTCTTCACCAGGGACAAACATCTCCTTGTTTTACTTTGATGGCCTTTGGTGTAGCCAGTTCAGTGTGCTCCATTTTAATTTCTTAGGTTACTAGGTTCCTACACTGGTCACTGCTCCCCTGGGTTTATGGTCATCAGCCATTTGTCAGGAAACCAAGCATTTGTCAGACAAGATCACTGTTCATTATGCTAGTCTGAGGGCCGCATAAACAAATTGTCTCAGGTACCCAAAGCAGACTTCCTGTAGGACTTAGCTTCCTCATCCCTGTGATCCCTTCCTCATTCCCACCTGTGATTCTCATTGCCCATTTTCACAGCTGCTATTTGTGTGAATTCTCTTGCTCTTGGTTGTGCAGTGCAACTTTAGTCCTAAGGTTTCACAAATTAAAATCACTTCCATTTTTATCTTGGAAAAACTTGATTTATTATACCTGCTCCGGACACTTTTATTACGTTGAAGCAGGAGTTGCCGATTTCTTTTTGTAGCATAGCCAGTGCACTATATATATCCTGCCCCAAAGCAGTACTTCAGAAAATGAATTAGTGCAGTTCAGACCTAAGTGCAAATCAACCTTCCCAGGAAGTTAACCAATGCGTAGAAGGAGTGGTTTTGATGAAAAACTGAGCTCTTCTGCATCTTTTTCAGGTAATATGATTATGTAGCTTACTGTATAATGACTTGATTTCTGTTTCTGTCATACAGAATACGTATTTATACAGATTGTAACCTTCTCCATAATTTTGTAGAGAAATAGGTCTTTAGTAAGGGCTGTTATTTTGTTGTGGGATCAAATGCCTGAAAAATGGATAATGAAACCGATAGTCAAAGCAGTTAAGGAGTTAATATCATTGTATTTCATTATAGAAACAAGGGTAAAAATGCATAATCTAAGTTACAGCTTTAAATAAATTTGCTGTATGACAACTATTACTGTTCTCTGGGAAAAAATATAGTAATTACAGGGAAACTGATTTTTTTCAACTACAGTTTTAAAAGTATTTTCCCAGTGTATCCTTTTATAGGTGGAGTTTCATTTGGAGAATGGTGGACAGTAATGGAACTCTTACTTTTCCTTAAAAATTATTTTGTTCATAAAAGAAATGACACAGTTTGTCTGACTTGCATGGTGAAACATTCATAGAATAAAGTCAGTGGTCTATAATTGTTGTTTAAGATGAACTAAGTTTCAAGACAAGAAATTCAAGCTCTTTTGGAAAACTAAATTCAAATCTACAATGCTCACTCCCAATTCCCTTCAAAGGGACCTTTGTTGGTTGGGGTTTTTTGTATTTTGTTTGTTGTGGGTTTTTGTTTGGTTTTGTTTGCTTTGTTTTTTTTTTCTTTAAATTTTGAAATAAGAAGGTAAGTATAGAGAGATTCTTACTGATAGATGATCAGTTATTATTGACACATGAATGTAAGGGGACGTGTGTTGTATATATGTCATGAAGGGCTTTGTTTTAGTTTAAGTATTATTTACTGGTTTTCTAGAGCTGGAATTATATTTTGCTTGACTCTTTTGTTTTTATTGGAAATTATGAATGCATTTTCTACTTTCTTTTGAATTTTCCTTAGCCAGTTTCTATTGTTATTCTTCTTAATGTGTTTCATTCTATGTAATTATGTTTTATTGTATTTTTCTTCAGGGCCATTTTGTTCCTTGGAGTAAAATGTAACCTGGTATAGGAGGTTCACCCTTGCAGACCTCCCATGTCTTGCCTGTTTCCAAATAACACAGATATTCCAAATATATGGGAATGAAATCTGTGTGGCTTATGATTTTCAAATTTTGTTTGTGTTCTCTGAATTTACGTACAACAATATCAGATGAAATGTTAAGAGCAGAAAAAAAAAGCCACAAAACAAACAAAAAAAAACCACAAAAAACCCCATCTGATACTCATCTGGTTACTGTAAACTGCATATTCCTAACAATTATTGAACAGCTATGTTTCACTGATGTTTTAAAGATGTGGGCATTATCTTGTCCATAGAATGCATTATATTATTGAGGGAAGGAGGGCTGATATGTTCTTGAGTGACAGAGTTCTTAAGAAACGATTCTGCAGTCAAGTTACCAATATTTTTTCTCAGGTATGAAAAGCACAGTCCTTTTCTTTACATGGAAATTTGTATTGCACAACTCTGTTGGATTTTCAGCTCTGCTTCACAAACAGAATATAATAACAGCAATGTAATATAGTAGAACATGTCACTGTGGACTCTCTTGAGTAGCATAAAATAGTCTTTAAAGAGTTCTGAGATTTTATACTAAAGATATAAATACTATTTAGATTTAAAGCTACATTTACATAGTGGGTGTATTGGATTGACCCCTAGCCAGCCGCCAAGTACCCACACAGCAGCTCACTCACTCCCCTCACCCAGCAGGATGGTGGAGAGAGTAAGAAAAACAAAAGTGAGAAAATTCATCGGTTGGGATAAAGGCAATTTAATAGATGAAGAGGGAAAACTCCCAAACATGCAATAGAAAAGAAATCACTTATCACCTCCCACAAGCTGACTGATGCCCAGCCATTTGCCAGGTATCAGCCACATTGGCAGATAACCCCTCAACCCCTTCTTCTTCCTCTGCACCAGTTCTTGTTGCTGAACATTATGTTAAATAGTAGGAAATATCTCCTTGGCTAACTTGGGTCAGCTGTCCTGGCTGTTCTCCCTCCCAGCTTCTTTTCATCTCTTGCTGGAGGCAGGATCAAAGTGAGACAAAGAGAAAGCCTTGATGCTGTACAGGCACTGCTCAGCAATAGACAAAACATTGCTATACTATCAACATGTTCAGCCACAAAACCAAACCACTGCACCATGCAGGCTGCAGTGATAAAAATTAACTTCATTGCAGCCAGATGAAGTACACCTTGTTAGTATAAATAATATATAGAATATTGTGCACCAATTTTAGAAGCATACGTGACATCAAGAGAAAGTTGTAGGAGGAGCAGGGAGTAATAGATTTGGATGATGGTTTAGGTATGAACAGAGATGTACATTACATGGAAGTGATGGTGGTTAGAGGTATATGAAAAAGTTGCAACCTTACTTTATTTCTGAAGATATCTTTGCTCATGCTGCACTGTTTTCTGTTATTTCCTTTTGATGTATGTCCTGTCCTTTGTTCCTGGCAGCTTACAATGCATGGTTTAATTTGTTTCTTAGCACAGTTAGACACTAGATCTTGCTGACCTTCCGCAATGCAATGTGTTAGTCAGTGGAATCTTGCTTTAAGTCTGCATTGAGTTAAGGCTGAAAGTAACTGTCTTTATATGTACTTTCTTTTCTAGTTCGTGCTTAATCTCTTTGAAAATGCTTCAATTTTCATTATATTAGAAGTGTTCATTCTTTAACTTAAAAAGGCAGATAAAAATACAAAGTTAAGGGAACGGAAAGAAAGCACAAAGCGAATATGAGATAATTGTGCAACAAAGAGAGAATAAATTCATTTTATTCTAAAGATTTGAGCTCTTTATTTTATTTTATTTTATTCTAATCTGATTTGTCCTAGTAATTTTGGTTTTTCCCCAACACATTGCTGGGACAGTATTTAATCCATAATAATTTTGTACGTAAGCATAATTCAGTTCTGAAAAAGCCTGTCATTACAAATTGACTTCTTTTTTTTAATAAATCACATCCAGAAATGTTCAAGAATATAAAAAATGAAAAACTGTGATGATAGCACCTGAATTCCAAAATTAACCACAGTAAAAAAAGAGAACTCCAATAAATATTAATGCCTGAGAACATTTCAAAACTGAGAATATTCATTGTGCCTCTTCAGCATGACTAGAAAATTGGATGGGGAGTAAGGTAAACTAAATCCCAAGGAACTGGCAAAGCATACTGCAGATCAGTGTATGTCTTCCAGCATGTTTGCAAAGATGAGCTTCACTAAAGTATTTATTTGGTGGCATCTTCAGTTATAGATACTTCATAGATAATCCTTAAAAGGTATTCTGAAAAATTTCACTAATCCTTTTGGAATTTTTTTAACCTTCCTGTTGGATATTTTCTCTAAGTGCAGCCTGTTCCATCCCCCTAGCTAAAGTTTTACATAAGTACTAATTTTTAAGAAGGTATTCGAATGTCCATCTGTTCTCTAGAAGTAATTCTATAAAAGTCTGATGGTAGACATGTTTTTAAACAAATCTCAGATTCAGCTCAGAATTAATATTTAAAAATGATTTAATAGTAAGGTTACAAAAGTTCACTTGAGACTTCATAAAATTGTCTGCACTTTTATGTGAAAAGTTTTTGGGGTTTCTTTTTCAAATAATAGTCTACATTTATCTCTGTTTTAATAAGAGAAACTTAGTATTTCCTAATACGGTCGTCCACTAGACGAGATGTGGCTCAGGGAAAACTTACTTTACTTGTATTGATAGTTTCACCAGGGACTTACTAATGTAAGTAAAAATGTTGACTTCCTTGTGAGACTTGAACATCTAGTGGACTTAAACTCAACTGCTAAGTTGTACATATAGTTAAAGATGTATAATAACATACGTATGTAGGTTTTGAATCAGAACCTAAAGTCTAACTTCACAACAAGGTTTAGTTTCATTCAAGTTATTAGATTTTTTTGCAGTTACATATTCATGTATTCCATATTATAATGCTGCTGAATTAATGTACACTGCATTACACTTTATACATTCTTACCAGGTAATAATACATAATATAAAGTTCAGTATTAGAAAAACAGAAAAACGCAGTTGAGTGGCACATAAACGAAAGTGCGGTTTTATAAATAAACAATTTTGTTCAAAAGTACTGTCCTTGAAAATATCTTGAACATATGGACTAAATGTTTGATAGCAATGAAGGCATTTTTGTATAGGAGTGTAGGAGTTTAGAAGAGGGAAGGAAAAGTAGGTGTTAAGCATGACAGTGAGGTGGGAAAAAGTGACAATGGAAGAATGAGAAATCTAATGCAGAAATTTATCCCGTGCAA
The DNA here is from genome assembly GCF_028554395.1 of Pezoporus wallicus. Taxonomy (NCBI): domain Eukaryota; kingdom Metazoa; phylum Chordata; class Aves; order Psittaciformes; family Psittacidae; genus Pezoporus; species Pezoporus wallicus. The sequence goes on along the minus strand of NW_026639478.1, from coordinate 4,770,284 downwards.
CTACTCCTTGACACGTAACTTATGGTTCAGCTATGTCTACAAGCTATATCTGAATCACTGTCTGTGTGCTCTTACCCTGCTGTAGATGTGAGGCAGCTTATTCATTTTTATTTTAAGGCGATTTATATGCATAATCATTATTTCAACTCAGATCATCTTGAGTACTGTATTGCATGTTAACTCCAGGATGCTTGTAGCCATTGGAATAGGTTGCTTTTGATACAAACAGACAAAACTCTTCAAGTAAGGCTTGGAAGCACTTGGATATTTGTAATGAAAATTTCATGTTCTAAAGTGTGACTTTACTTGAGAGAATTCATAGCTAGGACAAGGTGACTGATTTAAGGAAAAAATTATGTTTAGCATACACCTAGTACTTCATCCTTTATATAGTAATTGAAATGAGTATTTTTTAATATTTTGAAATGGATTGAAATTGATGTATTTATATTGTGTATAAAATATACAATGTTTTATATATTGGAATATAAGAAATTATGTACTGTGCTTAGATTTGGGGAAGAATTTTCTAACCTTTAACAGCTAACTGATTTACTTGCTAAGTGATTAAAAGAGCAGTGGATTGTATTAAGAAGTTAACTCTCAGTAATGACCTGTTCCCCATCGGCATGCTTCTAATTTTATTATCTCATATGATAATTAAATAAAAAACAGACCTGTGTAAGCTCCCAGGAAGCACAACAAATGGAAAAATATGATTTGATGTGTTTGGTCATGCTGATTTTTGCTGCATATTTATGATTTTGCTTTCCTTCTGATAGACCACAACAGGTTCCTTTGTTATAGTGTGTTTTAACATGCGGTATGAGTTTGCATGTGGAAGGACTAAAGCTGGCAGGTTAGGTGGAGTGTGTCAGAGGCTCATTGACACAAAACAGACTTGAGAAGAGATTAAGTTCTTTTAATCAATAACACTGGATTAAAAAGAATAATTTTTGGCTTACTGACAGTTTACCTTGTTAAGATCAATGGTTTACTCTTCATTGTATTAATAAAAAGTGTAACTGAAATGGACAAGCTTAAACTTGTGTGTAGATAAGAAAGGGTGTTTCAGTGTTTTATAGGAGGTGCAGATTTCTTCATTAAAAAAAAAAACCACCAAAAAAAAACCACAAAACCAACTCTTTTTTAAAACTTTTCTTTCTTTGGGCCAGTCTTTAAAAAGTGAGTTTTCAGTTGTACTGGAATATTCTTTAAGTTGATAACCAAGTACAAGAATAGTGCAACTAGAGGCTCCACTGTCTAGCTCATAAACAGCTCATAAAGTGAGCTTGGAAACCTGAAAGAGCTAGAACTCACCATGAGCACCAAAGCATATTTTTATATTATTATGACCATTTCTTTGGATCTTGTGCATCCTTATGTAATTCATAAAATGATCTGACAAAAGTCCAAGAAAAATGGTTAAGACTTTTTAATATTTTTTTTCTGTTGTTTTTAGATTCCAGTAGAAGCATGAGTGAAAAAATGTGGACAGCGTTTGGAATAGGAATTGGTGACAAGTCCATTCTTTCTTGTATCCCTAAGTTCATTCTAGACTTTGTTAATCAGACTTGTTCTGATTAGCATTTTCTGTAAGCAATTTATATACCTGCATAGAGTATGTATTATACCAGACAGATGGAAATCTAGACCTTGGCCCTTAGTCCCACTGGTTTATATATTCCCTTGGTGTCCTAGGCATTTATCATCTTGTAGGTGAGAGTAAAGACTCTGTGTTCTGTAAGCAGTCAGTGTTGGGTTTGGCATGTTTTCAATTTCTTTTATTTCTGAGTATGCCCCTTCCTGTCTTGTGTAAGTGTGGTATATTCCTGAGCGTTGTTGGCTTCATGCCAGGTGTGTTGTGTTGCTGCAGCCAGGAAGCAGGAAAGCATATATTATATGTGGTCAGACTGTAACCTGCTGCTGTCTGAGCCAACTATATAGATAGGAGAAAACATTCTTTGCATAAAATGTAAACTATTGTATTTCCACGTCCTACATTCAAGAGCAATCCTACATTGTAATCTGTGAACCACTTTACCGACACAAATTTTTAAACAAAGGAGATGACTTTGTAGATAAAGCCCTTCAGTATATTTTGCTATGTCAAATTCAAGCATATGAACTTTGTCCCAGGTCGGTATCAGCCAAGTATTACTCATCCAGCCAAAACTTTTAACAGTAGTGGAGGTTATCATGGGTCAGTTTGTTTGTGTTTCTTTAGCAAGTTACAGAGTGGTTCTGCAGACAGGCTATGTATATAACTTCAAAGTGTGAAGCAACAATTTCTTGCCTGATATACTACAGTTAAATAGGACCTAATGACTCTTAGGCTAAGCATTAACATGTTCTCCACTCCTATGAGGCAGCAAAGTCTTTGCTGGCCAGGCAGGCAGCAGTTAGGAAAGGAACAGGCCATACCTGCAACTCCTTTCACAGCTGCTTTGTGTCTGTCATCCACCACCAGCACCAATAGGAATGACACTGGTGACCCAGCAGTTCCCACCCAGACCAGCAAGCCTCTCACTTCCTTTTTTCTTTTAGAGTTTTATACCTTGCTATTTTGGTATTTACCTTCTTGGGTCCCTGAGCTGGTAATGATCAATAATCTGATTTCTGTCTGTAATTTAAGCCAAATTTAGGCAGCTATGTCATATCACAGCTGGCCCTTGCATCCTTGGTATGCAACCAGGGGCTTACAGTAAAAAGGTTGGCTAGCATGAGGGAGGACAGTATGTGGGGTTAAAAAGAATGATAAGTCGTAGGTAGTGATTAATTATATTTTCTATTGGCCTGTATAACTGACACATCATGCAGGTGTGATTTTCCAAATGTTACATTACAGCTCATTTCACACCTGCCTCTGAATATGGAATAGAATGAGGGTAAGAATGGCTATTTTAGGGCTGTGAAGATGAAGATTATTTAGCCTTGGTGATGATCACCAGCAGCATGTTTTTGGCTTTTTGTTCAGAAACCATTTATATACATTCGGTTAATTATTCTGCCTCTGTCACCAAGTGGAATATGAATATCAGAGAGCAGTATAGGACAATTAAAATTAATAGATTCTCACCAACCAGTGACAGCAGAGGACCACTGAAAGTAATCCACCTCTGTAGACTGCCCTGAATCCAGATTATGCTCTATCTAAGTTCTTTGGCTTTTGTAAACAGGCCTAAAATTGGCTTTTAGCTCGGTTTTGAAACTGGATGTTTTGAAGACCTTAAAGAAGAAAAAAAAAAAAAATAAAATTCCTGAGTATATCAGTAGGTGTTTTCTTCAGAACAGTAATCTTCTTTTACAAGCCAGGAAAGAAGACTGAGATGGTATTTTTCCTGTAAATCAAATTGCCATCACAGTAATTTGTGCTTTCTTCTAGAAGGAGATAAGGAGATAAGGGCCAAAGTCATGGAGCAAGTGTAGGGTATCTTCTGATAAGAGAAAGAGGGAGAAGCATAATATGTTTGGTTTAGGTCATGTATTTGTTTGTATTAATTCTTCACAGTGCCTAGCAAAGAAAGAGTTAATGTGTGGTTCCTGGGACTCAGCTGGCCAAAGTGTATCAAATAATTAATGTTGATGAAATAGTTTAATATTTTTGATTAAGTTAAGCTATTTTTGTTGTGTAGAATCTGACCCTCAATACCTGTAAAGAATTTGAAAGTCTATGAAGAATTTGCAGTGTGTCCCCAGCAGTAAATATGAAATGGTAGTACCTTAATAGTAATTCTGAAAAGACGTATTTTTATCTATCCAAGGAAAATGTAGCAGATTTTTAGACACCATGAAAAGACAGCATAAAATAGCATAGTGACCCTTGGGGATAAACAGTTTCCTCTGTTGCAAGCATATTAAAATAAGCTGGTATGTGCTATTTGCCTTTTCTGACTCCAACAAGAAAGGTAAAACTCATGTTTCTACAATTCTAGTACCTTCTGATAGCTTTAAACTTTATCAATGATTATTTATGATGCAAGTTTTGTAGTTTATTAGTCATACAAAACTCAACTTTCAGTAACAGCCTGGTCTTTTCTACTTTTCAAGTCATTATATTGTAGCACCAATTAATTCATGTAACCAATAGTGATGAAGTGGTGATGGAGCAAAGTAGGCTAGAATTCAATTAGAAAGGTATAATTTTAGCTAAGTCAGTAACCCAAAGTCAAGTGAAAAGATAAAAGTAGTCTAACATGAATGGACAGCATATTTTGTTACCAAGTAGAAACATATTTACTAGAATAATCTTTAAGAAACGTATTAGAAGAATGCTTTACATTTGATAGTGCTTCAGAAGCACAAATAGCAATATGTGTTATTAAGCTTCAGATTCAAACAAATATCTGCTACTTTCTAAAAGGAAAATATGCTGTCAAATTATGGAATTCCTAAAGTTTATGCTTTATGGAAGGTTGAATGAAATGAGATAATTTTTGAATTCTAAACATTCAAAAAAGTGAGTCTCAAGGACAGTGCCTAAAATGTTGAACAGGGTTTATACTTTTGCATGGTAATGTTTGTACAGTAAGGTAATATTTTTACATCAAAAGAATTAGTTCCTTTCAAACTTGACTTTTTTCTTCCCCCCCCCCCCCCCCCTTTTTTGGTTATAATTTCAGTACCTATAAATAGAAGCTCTTGACATCTTGCATCTTTCTCTGCCCTTGGTCTTTATATAGAACTCTCATTGATTTCAATTGTATATATTGAATTAGACTAGAATAGATGGCTTTTCATTTATAAAAAGGTGGTGACAATATTAACCTCTATGCTGATACAAGGCTGTTAAATTCTGTTATTATGAAATGCTTTAAATAATATCTCAGGATTAAATTCCATCATTTTCTAGGTCTTCACAAATTGACACTATATGAATATATGAAGTCAAGTACAATGAGTTTTGAAGATCTTGTTTTAAAATTCACTATTCCAAAAGTTATGCAAAATACTGATTATTTCTGCAATGAACCTTTGGAATCATGGTGACATGTCGTATCCAACTAAGAGTAGTTCACATGACAAAAATGTAATAATTGCCTTCTCTAGACTCACAAGGAGATATTTGCAATGATTTCCCTCTGAAGTTTTCTCATATTATTACTTTGGAAAGAACAGATTTGTCCATGCACTTTTGTATTTTGCGGTAAAGTTCAGTGAACATCTGTCTATCTGCTACTGATCTCTGTTCTAGACTGATTTTAAGAGAAGTTAAACTATGAAGTCTTTCTGGGCATTGGTGTTCCCTAAAATTATCTTAAGAGGAATATAACAGTGAAGGTTAAAAAAGGGTACGGAAATGTTTAAGTTTGTGAAGTATAACATTGGATTTTTTTTTTCTTCTTCTCTTTATCGACCTTTTTCATAGTCTTTGTAAAATCATCTATGTTATTGTTGGGTTGTTGCAAAACATTATCCTTGGACATCTGAATGCTCAAGAGGATGAAAATTTTGACTTATGAAATAAAGGATGAAATGAAGGATGAGATTGGACTGGGAAAAATACATGAAATTCCAATAAAGACATTAATTGTGTAGATACAATAGGGATTAACTTCTCTATCACTCAGTACTTCTGCATATGCTAAATCTCGGAAGGTATTAAGGCAGTATGTATTATGCCCAGGCTATTTCATATATCAAAGTTGAAAATACAAGAATTTGATTCCCCTAACGTGAGTAAGCTAAGTTCTTAGGATGGCTTAGTGCACAAATATCATGTTTATAAATATACAGGGACTACAGAGGATAGTTTTAACTCCATACAGAACTTCTGATAATATAGCACTTCTGATAACAGAGGTTAAATTATTCTTCATTGAATGGATACTGGATGTGCCACAGACATTACAAACAGTAAAGAGAATATGTGAGTCAATATAATTTACACACATACTTAGACCACGTAAATTGGCATGTCTGTTACGTTTGAGTCTCCAAGTTGTACAAAAGGCAAGATTACTTGAATACAACCCTTCTCCAGTATGGAAAAGTTACCCATCTTTAAAACATAACATGCTTTTTAATATTTTGTTGTTGGTTTTCCTATTTTGTACTTGGCAAGAAGTAGGAAGTTACAGCTAATATCTCTAAAAACATTGTTTTGAAAGGAATGCATGTGGTTCTAAATGAAACAACATTTCACTGCAGTAAAAAAGGAGCTGTTGTGAATATGTCTGCTGGATAGTGTTTACTATTCCTTCTGAAGTTATTTAATGTCCCTAGCCATTTTTTTTTAAATGGTGAAGACATCTTCTGCCATAGAAATCCTGTTCTTTAGGAACAACTCAGTATTTAGAAACTGTGTGCTTTCTTTAGTGACAGACTGAATTGTCCTTTTCCTAAGAAAGTAATCCAGCATCTTAAAAGCAGCAGAATATTGTAAACTAGCTATCCATAAAATGAAGGCATCTACATGATGTCTCCATATTTGCTTTTGACAGTTTTTTATTTTTGTTTTGTTTTTTTTAACAACAAACTACAAAGCTTTTCATTTTCTTTTTATCTTTTAACTTTTTTTTTTAACATTGGCTTGAATGCTTACCAGCTTCTGAAATTCGTTTCTGTGGATATTTCTTTAAGCGAACAGATTTATTCCTTGTCACAAGAAAACCCAAGTAATGGAATTTTGGATCAAAATCAAGTTTTAATTTGGATTAGTACTAAAAGGAGGAAATCTAACAAGTACATTGTTAAGTAGAGAGATGTTCTTATTAATTGCACATGCTGGTAATTGTTTCTTTGGTATATTTTTGAAAAGGAGTTAGATAATTCAAATGTGTGGTGGAAAAAGGTCTTGCAAAAGGAAAGGTTATGTAGGTGGATTTTTCCTGTTAACTGCCTTGAAAATAAACTGGGAAAAAAAAAAGTAGCAAGGAAATGAACTTCATTGGAAGAATTGATAAAAATTGATAAAAATCCTTGTTAAAATAGTTTGACTTTATATTCAAAAAGATTTCAAAACTGTGGCAAGTAATTAATCTCTAAATAATGCTTTAAATAATATCTCGATCTCTAATAAATAATCTCTAATCTAATAATCTTATCTCTAATAATCTCTAAATAATGCTTTAAATAATATCTTTATAATATATCTTAAAAAATATAATTCCTTTTTTTTATAGTTTAAGATCAGGAGCTTTGATTTGGTTACTCTTCTGTAATAGGTAGCATTTGCATTCGTAAACTTTCATGGTTCATTATTTTTTCCAAGCTTTTGCTTCAGGCTTAAACTAGTTTTGCTCCAGTTTGTCAAGAGAGTGTATGTAGACTGACACCTGACCACCTACCATCTGCTGTATGAATATGTTTTCAACAAACAGTTGAGCCTGTCTTGACCATGAGGCCATAAGAAACATTAGCCACAGCAAAACAGTTTGGCATTTTAGAGTCCATCTGTTGAAAATATATCATAAAGCTGTTTTCTCCACTGCTGAAGTAATTTAGCCCAATATATAGTTTATGTATTTATATTTAATTTATTATAATTTCTTGAATGCTTGCTTTTATGTTGGGATATAAGCATAAATTGTTTGATTTAAGCAAAGGCTTATCAAGAAATTCAGAAAAGATTGCATATGATCAGAATTAAAGCTGTGTTGTTAATGGGCAGCTATAAATATTAATTCCATTTTGTTTTTAAAAAGCTGGGCCTGGTGTAAGAAGTTTCTTTAAAGAGAAATCTTCTAAATCCATACAAATGTGGGTATGTAAACAAGCAATGATTATAGAATTATGAACTGGAAAGCTGCTGTTACGTTACCTTTGATTGATTGAAGCAATGTAATTTACCCAGCCTCTTTAGCAAAAATAAAAACTGGGGGCAGATCCTTAAGTGCTTGCTCAGTCTTTTTTCTCAAGGAAAGGTTTCCTTTCAGTCAATGATGGGTAGAATAAGTTGAAAAGAAAATATATACCACTTCTATTAGGTTCAGTAAGCTAGAAAGAGAACAGTAGAAAGTAAATACATGAAAGTGTGGGAATCAATGAGGGCAGTTAGCACCTCTAAAGAAATACCAGTGCACTCTTGTGTAGACACTTTTGTGTCAGTTTCACCTTAGCTTATTAGCACTTATTAAATTTCCTGACATAGAATTGTAGAATTGTTTGTGTTAATGTGTCTCTTTATAAGAATTGATTTTTAAATTTTTATAGCTCATATTTATTTATTTATATTTGTGCTAAATTGTTCAGTCTAGAATTTAGCCCTTACTAAATTCTTTTCCCAGCAGTTTCAGTTCAGCCATTTGGAAAAGCTTGTTTAGCTCCGTTTGAACAAGCAAACTGTCATATATTATAGAGTTTAAGATGTGTCTGAGGATAATTATTTGAGAAACTCTTTTGTCTTCATTTTTTTAAAGTATGGATTTGCTACTGGATGGAGATACCATTTCTAACAGAAGTGCAGTGAGATCATAGGTAGGTAACCTGGTATTTGAGGAAGACCTTGGAACAAGGAGATGAACTGACTAATCAAAGAGGAGGATGAAGAATTTGAGCAGAGGGGTCTTGGAAAGTAAGAAGATGACAAAGAGTAAGAAATTGGGGAATAAAGGAAGAAACTAGGATACTTTCCCAAAGGAGAGATTAGCACTGTTGGATAGTGAGCCTTGGTTTGTGCTTCAAAGGCTTTATGAAAGATTTAGATAGGCAAGAAGAACTTCAGTGAAAGAAAAAATAGAAGGTGCAAACTGGAAAGCAAAAATTGTGTTCTAGTGTGTGGTGTTATACAGATGCCCACTTTGTCCATCAGCTTGATTAAAAATTTTTGATCTTTGACATGGTTTTCTGCTATTTTAAATACAATTTAAATAAAATAGCATAAAATAACATAGTGGCCTTTGGGAATAAACAGTTTCCCCCATTATAGGCATATTAAAATAAGCTTGTATGTGCTATTCGTCTATTCTGACTTCAACAAGAAAGGTAAAACTATCATGTTAGTACAATTCTAGTACAATTCTAAGCTTCCTTTTTTCCAGGTTAAACAACCCCAGTTCCTTCAGTCATTCCTCATAAGACCTGAACTCTAGGCCCTTCACCAACTTTTTTGGCCTTCTTTGGACACACTCCAGCAGATCAATGTCTTTTTTTTTTTCATAGTGAGGCACCCAAAAATGAGCACAGTATTTGAAGTGTGAACGGATGAAAAATCAGCTGAATATAGTGAATAGTTTAGGGAACTATTCATGCACTATTAAAACAGTGTTCAGGGAACACTAGATCGCTATTAAAAAAAAATGTACTGTGAACTACTGTAAATGCCTATAAATGTATTATTAGAATGTGATATACTTTTTGTAGAGATAGCTTAAGCAAATACGGAAAGCCATAATAGGGACATATACAAAGAAATCAAGTCTGCAAACTTGCTTTGAAAGAGTTGAAAATAACAAATACAATTTTGGCTAGTAACAAAGCTTTGAAAGGTAGTCTTATTAAACTAGTGTGAAGGATCCAATAAAAAGAGCTTAAATGTGCATTCTACCATGAACTTGAATGGGGACCTATTCACTGACCTGGCTTGCTAAACCACAGTGAAGACTGAAAAACTTAGTAATACTAAATTTTGCTGTCAACTCAAATAATATTTTAGGGATTTTCAGACTAAACTAGAAATTTTATTATGAAATATGTAGGAGTTCTTTCCTCGTATTTTGTAGTATAAACATTTTAAAAATTGTAAAACTTCGAAATTACTGTAACACAGCTGAGAGCAGCAGTTTGGAGTAGGGCAGTGCATAAGACCTTCATGTAATTTGGAAATTATGTATTGAGGAACTGTGTATCTTTATGAGATTTAATTGAACCCTATTTAAGCAGAGGTATGATGGCTAAATAGCTACCTAGAATTAGAATTTGTGATATTATGAAATGGCCCATGTGCCAGGGAGACAGTGAAGTTCCTCAGATAGCGTTTTTTTCTGAAGGGGCTGGTGAGACTTGATTTAATTGAGCCTTTAGTTGTTTGTCACCACGTCTAGGAATGCATATTCTCAGCAAAAATGTTATATTTGTATGGCAATATATAAAGCTTGGATAAGCATTTAAAAATAAAGAGAGCAGGGGATTTTTCAGTAAGTGGATCCTATCATCCTCTCTCTATGTTTTGATGATGTAATCGGTAACTCAGAAGGCATTGCAACCAGAGGGCTGAAATAGGGTGGCTCTGTGGTATTAGATGAATATTGAGTTGCTCCAGCCAACTTGGAAATGTCCCAGAACACTTTTGATCTGGCCTACTGTTTTGGCTTCAAGACTGTTTTATTTGCATAGATTTGATGCATAGTACAAAGACAACAACATCCCAACTTTTCTGTAGCATAGAAAACTGTGTACATAAATTACTTTTCAGTAAATAATCCAAATTCAGACTGTATTTTTATCATTTCTAAACAATATAATGCTTCCTTTTTAGCATAAAAATTACTGAATTGAGGAAAAGAATTTAAGACAGACAGACTGGATATAGTGCATACTGCCAGCACATCTGGAAGACAGTTATTCTCTAATTACCCAAGAGACAGAAGAGAAAACTGGCAGCTTTTCTGCTATTATAAATTGCATCAATTCTAAAGGAGTTAATGGATGCCCAGCTAATCAGTCTTTGTTATCTTGTAATGTTCAGAGACAAAATAAAGGCCATAAAAATAAAAAACAACGGAAACTCATTGGTCTGATACATTAAAATGTGTTATTTTGTCTTCCAACAGACCTGTTTTACAGTGTTTAATTTGCTTTTAAAATGTGTAGTGGTTTAGCTGTTTGGATGAAAAATTGGTTCTGTATATGGAATGGCTGTTGCGGTTACCAACTTTCTTTCATCTAGTCTTTTAAGATGTATGCCTGACCTATGCTTAGAATGGCTCTGTCAACTTTGCCACCAGCTGCAGAGCAGTCTTGCCTATAACAAGCTTTTTTTTTTTCTTTATTATAAATTTGACTGTAAAAGAAAACATCACATGTGAAAACCAGGAGTATTTATCTCCCTTTTCTTTGAAGACAAGAGCCACAAATTATTTACCTCTGGGTTGACCTAAATGGAAAAGGAATCAAATTCTATTAGTGTATGGTACTGTCTCACCTGAGCAGATAAGCTGAAAAATAAATTTGCTGGATGACATAAGTAACAGCCCAATTTGGAAAAGGGTCCTAAATATCATCAGGGAAATGTTAACATTGCCAAAATGTTGCCAAAATATAGTAGCAGGCTAAAGAGAGAACTTCATATTTCTCAAGAAAATTCCACCTAAATCATATTCTCAGTCATACATTGCTTAGGAAATAAAAAATGTACAGTTCTTACTGCACATTCCTCACTTACTGAGGGATGGAGTGAAAAATACTGTTGTGTTGACCTGCAGATGAGCAGGGGAATTCCCCTCTGAAGTTAATAAAACTGGATTATGGCTCACCAGGTCTAATGCACATTAAAATATCCCTCACTTCATAAAGAAGGCACTAGTTCTTTCCTTCAGTGCCTGCTGAATAGCTTTCTTCAGGGGTCTCTATATCTAAAGCAGCCGTGGGTGACAGTATCATCCTGGGTATCTCCCTGGTGGTTGTTCTTTGGTTTGGTTTGGTTTTTACGTGATATAAGTAGGCTTAGTCACATATCCAGGATTTAAAAAGAAGCAACTGGTTATCCCTTGGTAAACTTCAGTGCTGTACAGTAAGCTGCAAACTCGTCTTCCTTGGAGTTTAGGATTTTGAACACCAGGCTCAAAGCACGTGCAACACAAGTTGCAAAGGAATACTAAAATATTTCCACCTTTCATTGTGTATAGCATCTACTGCTCTGAATACCAGGTTACCAGAGTTCATAGGTGAGTGCTGTCCTGTGCTGAAGCACTCTCAATCATTTGCCTGTTTAGCTGGCATATAGGAGTGATTCTGCTTAAATTACCTGATTTAAAATGACAGCTGTACCTGGTCTGAACTAAGAATTCACATCTTACAGCAAAATATTCCTCTGTAACAGGTCATCTCTGCTGAGATGTAGAAAAGAATGCTTTCTTCTGAATAGCTTTGCTTGCTCTCTTCTAGTGTGTGCATGGAAAGGTTTTACTGACAGCATAGTGGAGCAAAGCAGCATAGCTGGGACCTTTACAGATACGCAAGTACATTTGGGGTTTATCTCAGCTGTTAGCTCTTCACAGGAGTGAGATGTGAGTAATGAGAGCCTTACTCATGCTACTCTGAGTCATAGCAGGAAACTTCATCAGAACAGGAAACTGTTGGGAAGTGTTTTTTACTGTGTACCTTGTCATCCCACCTTGTTACTGTCTTGTGGGAAAACTGGTTTGTGAATAGGTGTTTTTTGGTTGTAGCCTAAGTTGTTGGAAACAGTTTTAGCAGAATCTTTCAAAATAGGTGACTGGCTTTCAGCTGATCATAAACGTAACTTTGGTTGATACTACCCATCCCCACTCAAAACCAGCAAGACAGAACAGTCCGATTGTGTTTCTCTGTGCTTTGCTCTTATACTTTGGGATACTTTTTTGTTATACTTTGGGATACTTTTTTGTAGAATTATTTCAGGGAACCACATGGGGAGATTTGTCAAACTGCCATTTAGTGAGCATGTCCAGACTGACTTTAAATGTTCTGCTTTCCATTTTGCACTATTTTTGAGGTCTCCAAATCACAATTTTTAACAAGTATTTTTTATGGGCAACACGTGAAAAAAAGAAGGCTTATGTTATTTGAGATTGTAGTTGAAAGCAACCTGAGGAAAAAGCCAGAGGATCTGACTTCTGTTTTTTTTGGTGTGATGCTTAGTTCAGTGACTAGCTAGGTAGTTATTTGAAATCTTAATTCATACAAAACTCTCTGGATGTCAAAAAGAATTAGAGATCTGTCTTATCTTGACTTATCAAGAATGATTTTCCTATATCTGGTTATTCTAACAATGCAGAATTAACCATAAGTTTACTAACCTTGGTGTGAAAGGAGAATTCCTTGTTCTCACTGCAGAACTCTCAATAGGAAAACTGTGATTCATAGTTTTAGAGAAAGTAGGCTAGTTTTTCTCCCTGTTTTCTGCAAGGAGAATGGAAAATGTGCAACACCCCTTCTCACTAACCCTGTGGCATTATGACTAATATATGTCAGCAGCAATATGGTTCTTGAGGAGTTCTGCCTGGGATATTATCACCTTAATAGTCCTTAGTAGTTGACTTTAAAGACCTTGAGGGAGGAGAAATGAAAAATACAATTATTTTTGGTTTTCCTCATCCTACGTGGTGTCCATGTAAGGAACAATGTACAAGGAAAAAACATTGCAAAAGAATACATAAATATCATATATAATCTGGGATATCCCACAGAAATTCAATTTCTGGCTGTTGTATTTCAACTGCTGTGGTCATTAAAATCAACATGTCATGACACTATCCTTTTTTTTCTCAATCATAAGCTGTGCTCCCAAAATCAGAGGCCAAACTGATAACAGTGGAAGAGCAGAGATTTGAACAGATATCTATGAAGTTTACAAAGTTTCTGTTTGTACATCTGAATCATGTGCTTTCTTCATTTTCTACAGATTTCTATGAGAACCTTTTCTTTGTAGTGTCTTGCTTTTGAGATTTTCTGGCTTAGTATTATGCAAATACAGTGTGAGCAATTTTCTCATTTCTTGAGGAAAAAAAAAAAAAAGTTACAGTTCCATACAGAAATTATAAGTATTGTTTGTCATCACCATACATCTTTTTGAATCCTAATACAGCAAACCAGACATATTTTTAATGAGAAACCTCTGTATTCTCTGCCACTGTAAATAGCCTACACTACTATGTGAAAGGAAGGGAGATGATTGGCAGGGAACTGGTAAGGTTTATAACTAAATGGCTGTTCAGAATTCTGTGGCTGTGGCTCGATAAAAGGGATTGGTCAGTGGCCTCCCAACTTTGGTCAGAAATTCTCCATGATTTTCTCCCTTTCTGCTATTTTCTTTTCAAGGAAGAAGCAAAGCAGTCACTTAGTTGTGCCACCTGTGGTATGGATGAGGGAACTGATTGTGTTTCAGAAATACATAAATAATAAAAGCCCTTCTCATCTCCCCCCCCCCCCCCCCCCCCCCCAGCTAAAATAATATATTATAATGCTTTAAAGCCAGTTCCATGAGCAAATATTCTTATATTGTAGCATCAGCAGCACACTGAGGAAGGGGGCACAAATACATATTTGGGGGCAGGAACACCTAAAATTAGTTTTTTTGCCAAGAGCATCTTACCATGAAAATACAGCCTTAGAATAATAATACAAACAGAAATATTTATGCTCCAGCTGGATCTGGTTTTTCCTGTGTTTGGTTAATGTAAATTTAAAGATAGAATAATTTATGAAATCCTCAATGTTTCTCTACATTCATCACTAATGAGAAAGAAAACATAATTTCATCACAATTCTTACAGATTGGAGGATTGAATTCCAAAGTTATTTTTTCTCAGTCTTGATATTCATTAGGGCTTTTCTTTTGAATATTTAAAATATCAAAGACTCAAATAATTTTTTGTTTTTCCTAAGACTTTTGTGCTCCTCACCCATTCCAGGGTGGTCACTGGTCATTTAAGAACTGTGAAGAAAGAGCAAGTAAACATAACTGCTTGAAAGAAATTAATTTCTATTAAAAAAAAAAAATTGTCTCTAAATTGGAGAGACATCAATTTGATAGGTGGACCACTTGGTGGGTAAAGAACGGGCTGGATGGTCGCACACAAAGAGTTGTGGTCAATGGCTCAATATGCAGCTGGAGACCAGTAACAAGTGGTGCCCCTCAGGGATCGGTGTTGGGACCGGTCTTATTAAACATCTTTGTTCACCTTTTATTAGGTATTATAGTCTAGCAGTAGTCACAATATTATCAAATCTGACTGAAATCTCTTTAAAGGTACCAAAACATACTTTTTTTTTTTCAGATAGCTTTGTGGAATCATGGAATCACAGAATCACAGACTGGTTTGGCTTTCAAGTGACCTAAAGATCATCTGATTCCAACCCTCCTGCAATGGGCAGTAACACCTTCCACTAGACCAGGTTGCTCAAAGCCCCATCCAACCTGGTCTTGAACACTGGCAGGGATGTGGCTTAGTTTGCATCTGGAAGACTTACTGCTTGCCACTATAGATGCTTTAAGGATTTGATAAATTTTCCTCAGAGAAACCATTTTAATCCACAGACATTTATACTCGGGCTGCAGAAAAAGAGCATTATTGACCAGTTAAAACAATCAAATAATGACTTATTTATTTATTTCATGAGGAAAGGAATGAGCTTCAAATTAAATGCTAGGTCATGCTTTGTAGAAATGCTGCTGTTATGCTGTCTTTCACCTTGTGAAGGCTTCTGAAAGGGACAGCGGGTGAATTATGTTCAGTATTTGAAATGAAACTGAATTTTCTCATTCACTTTGAGAGACTGAGTTCTCATTCAGAATTCATCCTTCCTAACCGTAATCGTGGATTCATGAGACCTTATTATTACCTCTGGTTTTAAGCATGGCTGTAATGAAGGCCAGCCATGACCTCTTTCATCCATATGAGCCAAGAGTGGCTCATGCTAAAATGTTTGTGTCATTTAGTTATAGACATTAGAGCATGTGAGATTAATAGAATTTCTATGGTTTCTTTTCACTCAGGTTTTCTGCTCAAAATTTTGTATGAAAGCAGTTAGTTTTTGGATTCACAATGCATAGAGAGTGAATGAAGACATTTAAAATTAATATAATTTAAATATAATTAAAATAATGCATTAATGTATTACAAATTGTGAAATAAAGATCAGAATGGCAAAGTACATGGATACTGTTTCTTCTGAAATGTGATTTATGTAATGGCCATACTGACTGTCCAACTCAGTATCCAATTAAATTAATAGAAGACAAGCTATGTTAGTAGCCATAAAGCACTGGGGGAAATTCAGAGTGATACTTCTTTCAGTGATATACAATGTCTTCTGACCTAAGGATTTCATCAACAGTGCCATGAGTGCTACTCCCCAGAGAGCGTTTTCCTCTGAATTTGTCTATGTTGGCATCGAGGACAACTAGAACAGTAAGTTCCACAAGATTATTTTTAGGTATATGAAGAGTACTTTCTTTATTATTTTATTTACTGAAAAATAGTTTCAGCTGATGCTTCTGGTTCTTTTTCATTATGAAACAGTGAGCACATATTCCCTGTCTTCACCTTACCAATCATGACTTTATGTGCTCACACAATTGCTCTCCTCAGGCAAGCCTTTTCCACACTGGGGCATTTCCATTCCACAGTCTGTCCCGTTTCAGAAGCTGATATATAATTTTAGTAACTGTTATTTCCCTTCTCCGGTTCTGAGAAAGCAATAATCCTGGTTCCAAAAGCCACATTGACATTTAACAATTTAACAATACTTATCCCTTTCCTAGGCACGCTATTCATAGTTACGTTTCTGACTGGTTTGTGTGGTGTGGAAACCAGGCTTATTGCTTTGAATTTCCACAGTTTGTATCCAGTCTCTTGGAAGAAAATTCTTGGTCACATTTCCTACTTACTACACTAGTAATGGGGCCAGTTTAAAGGCTAATTCATTCACTTAATCTTTTGGAATTTTTACACTTGAGTTGTTCTGCTTTTGTGTAAGTGCTGGTGTGTTGTAGTAGTCTTTTATTATTCATTTTATTGATTATTTTCCAGAGCATCTTTTACTTATGCTTTCAGTGAGACAGCTACTCATTTAATGCCAGGAAGAACCCAACCAAAACATTGGTTTGGATGTTGCTCCTTGGTAGATTGATACAAAAAATTAATTTAATCCGTCCCCCCTTTATTTTTTCCCTCTTGTAGCCCTATGTTGTTTGAACATTTCTTTCACACACTGATAATCCTTTGGCCCTGCAGGCTCCCTGGGATTGGATGTTCTTTTTTTTTTTTTAAGGTTTTTATGATTCAAAATATCCTTTGGCCTGTCTTACAATTTTGCATTTAACTTGTTAAAATTATGCTCATCTCCGTTTTCTTCAGCTGGACACACATTTGACTTTTTAAAGACTGCATTATTTAAAATAATTTCGGCTAATAGCTAACTGTTAAAAAGCCATCTTTCTTTGGGTCCTTTTCAGATGTGTCATATATATTCCATTTTATGTTCTACCTTAGTGGTTTTGGTATCCTAATCCTGCTTAAAAAGATTTTTAGCTGTTTCATTTAATTTCACTTTACTAATTTAAATACTTAAATGTAGTTCATCTCTTTGAAGTGAAAGTTACTGAGTGGATGTTTTGATTTATTAGGCTTAATTTTTGCTGTTTCTTCTTTAAAGCACCGTAGTATCACCTCCTATGGATTCTTATATTTCTATACCAGAATGCATTCAACTAATGATCTTTTTTTTAACACAATTTCCAAGTTGCCTAACATGTCAGTGTCCTTATTTTAATTAACTATTTTGGACACCTGCCTGCTGTCTGTACTAGATGTCTTTTCTTAATACCTACCACTTCAGAGGTGTCATGTTTGAAAATGTATGTTTCATTAAAGAAAAAAAAAAGTTCATATTATGTTTACAAAGATTGTTCCCTATGATGTGCATCTTTTTCCCTTTCCACTGGGATACTTGAAAACTCACAAAAAAAATCACTGCTCTAACAAGTCTTTTCCAGATAATTTGTAATAGTCTTTGCTCACAAGACAAGTTAAAAGTTCCTTAAAATCCAGACAGATTCACTATGCTTTTCCATCTGTTTCTGCTTTGTACTGGAGACATAGATCCCACAGCTGTGTTTCTAATTATACTTTTATTACCATTAATGTGTGCTTAAAAGAAAAGCAAATTTGTGCTCAAAGGAAATGCAAATTGAATACGTGTAAATATCCTGACCTGTACACATCAAAAGATGAGGAATAAGCCTAGTTTCTGATTTTATTCTGATTTCTGTATATCATCCAATCAGTTATTTCAATAGCATTAAACGGAAAGTACAGTGAACGGGAGTTTTGAGGAAGATATGAGAATAATATGGAGTAAGGTATGACTCCTAGGCATGATTTTTTTTTTTTTCTTCATATGTGGACACAGATAAAGCAAGAGATCTTTGAAAAATCACAGAATCATAGAATAGTTAGGGTTGGCAAGGACCTTAAGATCACCTAGTTCCAACCCACCTGCCATGGGCAGGGACACCTCACACTAAACCGTGTCACCCAAGGCTCTGTCCAACCTGGCCTTCAACACTGCCAGGGATGGAACATTCACAACTTCCTTGGGCAACCCATTAGAGTGCCTCACCACCCTTACAGTAAAGAACTTCTTCCTTATATCTAACCTAAACTTCCTGTTTACCCCTTTTCCTATCACTACAGCCCCTGATGAAGAGCCCCTCTCCAGCATCCCTACAGCCCCCCTTCAGACACTGGAAGGCTGCTATGAGGTCTCCATGCAGCCTTCTCTTCTCCAGGCTGAACAGCCCCAGCTTCCTCAGCCTATCTTCATACGAGAGGTGCTCCAGTCCCCTGATCATTCTCGTGGCCCTCCTCTGGACTTGTTCCAACAGTTCCATGCCTTTTTTATGTTGAGGACACCAGAACTGCACACAATACTCCAAGTGAGGTCTCATGAGAGCAGAGGGGCAGGATCACCTCCTTCGACCTGCTAGTCCCGCTGCTTCTTCTCATGCAGCCCAGAGTACAGTTGGCTTTCTGGACTGCGAGCACACACTGAAGATGGCTCATGTTCAGTTTCTCATCAATGGACATCCTCAAGTCCTCCTCCATAAACTCTAATAAAGTAATCTACTACTAAATAAGCATGCAAATACATGCTTAGTTTCTGAATTGCTTTAAAGAAGGCAAAAGGAAGCTCTGACATACGTGTGGCTTTTAATCTTCCTCTTTTATATCCTGTGAAAATTAGCAAATTCATTATCCAAGACTAGCCAAATAGTGTTCCCCATTGTTGCTAAACTATTTCTTTATCTTATAAACAGCCACAACTTACAAAATTTGGTTAATGGACAAAACCTCTTATGTAGACAGTAACAGGTTACCTGTTGAGTACCTAGGCTTGTTTTCTAACGCCAATCTTGATTACAGGGAATTGAGTTATAGAAACATGTATTCATTGATTTTTCTGGTTACTTTCAGTGAATCATCCAAAGGTAACATTTTTCCTTCATTACTTTAATTATGTGCAGCATCTCTTATATTTTGGAAAAGTTACGAATTTTTTTTTTTTTCCAAGGAAGAATTTTGTTATTTCTATTGACCTTGTTATTAGTTGAAAATCTTTAAGTATTTTCTTTGTAATTCAGTGGCGCTTTTGCTTTAGATGGTCACTATTATTTTGTTTATGAACGCACTGATAACATTCACAACCCAGAAGAACAAAATAGCAAAATGTCAGCTTCCTTGCATGAGTCTTCTCTCATAATGCATACATTGCATATAAAACAAACTTTCTCAGCAGTTTAAAATTTCAGATTTGTCTGGATCAACATGATATTGTGCTTTACAGGTGAATAAAAATACATTATAAAAGCTTGGAAGTGTGATTTATGCTGGTAGGGTTTTTTTCAGTGCAGATATTTTTTAAGACTTAATTGTTGGCAATTTGTATTTTAAAGATGAGCAGTAATTTTTTTTTTATTTTTTTATTTGTAATTTTTCCCAGTGTAATTTAAGGTAGTCACATTTCTAGTCACAACTATTAAGTGTCAGCGCTAATGCTGTTTAAATAATCTACACCAGTTGTAATATAAAATATATGGATTTCTGCATTTTGAAAGTGAAGTCAGATATATCTATGAAAATTCATAAGGCCTTTGTTTGAGAGAAATATTTTATCTTAGTGTATTCTGATCTGTTTTTCATCACCTTTATTGATCTGTTTTTATCACAAACAGCATTTCATTTGGAGGTTTTGTTTTGTCCCTACTAAGGCTTTGGTTTGTATTACAAAGGCATCTTGGAGGACTCTGACTAGATTTCTTTTAAGTGAAAGTATTTCCAAAGATTTTCTGGGCATGTACCTAATGCCCTCCAATCTGTAAGGGCACTTCATCAATAGAACAAGACAAAAATCCCAAGTGAAATGTGTATTTAGTGGACACTGGGTCCTCAGCACCATCTACAGACCTGGCCCTATGGTATCTCTTCGCTCCATGATATAGACACAGCCTAAAGGTTTAGAACAGAATCCAGATTTCTTGTCTGTGAGAAAATTTCTGAGTGGCACTGGAGAGAAACAAAGAGTAGTTTCTAAAGGAAGTATAAGTAATTTGTGGATAGCTTGTAAGGGACTATGTTTACAAATAGTTAAATTTTCCATCAGAACTTTTTTACGTCTTTTTACTACATTGAAGTCTTTGTGACACATCTGATTTTCTTAGAAAAAGTCACTTTTTCCATTGTAATACTTTCAGTTAAAGTCCTAACATCTATGATATATATGGTCAAAGCAGGGAATTTATTTTTTCTTACCTGTGAGATATTGTTGAGCATCCATACACTGGCTAAACTGTAAATGTTTATATACGGGACCAGGTTCTCCTAATTCCTGTCCAAACATAAATCCTTGGCACAAGCCCTCAGATTGTTTCTGATAGTTTATGTAATCTCATGTTGTGGGATTTTGTTAATATTTTACAAATATGCTGATTTCACTTTTTTAAAGAAAATAAGTAACATCTGGAAATTGGGAGGAATTATGTTTATTTCACTGGGGAGGTCTGGCTGAAGAGATATTAATTTTTAAGCATTGTACAATTAACATAAACAACTTATATACTGCAGCATGGTTAACATTTATCTTGAAATACAACATTCTCCCTAAATACATTCATTTTCAACATTGACAGCTAGGAACTTAAAAAGCAGCATCTGGTGGGTGGATTTTGATTCCTGTTGCAAATATGTTTGCAGATGAGTTTTACTTTGTAAGTAAATGCACAAAAAACCCTTTTAATTAATAGTTATAGAAAGATAATGTTAATATTCTTTTTCTTGAGAAAAAAATGAAGAAAAGAAGATTACTTGCACCTCCATGGGAGCTCAGAACCAAGTTATATATAAACCAAAAAAGTTATAGATAAAACCTGAAGGTTTAGGACATATGGTCTTAAATCAGAACACTGCAAATATTGTACTAGTATGAATCGTATAATTTTATTAAAATGCAAGATATTGAAAAATATTAAGTGTATTACAAAATATATATTCATAGATTACTTCCTTATCTATGCTGGAGATCCTATTAAAATTATAAAGAAAGGCTATCAGTCATGTCACCGGAAAGAGGTTTAAACCATCATAGGATTCTTTCAGGTTAAAGTATTTTGTACATATAACTAACGGACAAATACTAATTTTCTCCATTAAATACAATAGCAGTAATGAAGTACTATTTTCATAATGAGCTGTCAGCTCACATCTATTTTATTCTGTGTGTAATTACTGATATTTTTCAGGTTCGTACTGTTAATGGAAATTCATTACAGGTCACTCATGCTTGTCCTTAATTTTAGTTATTAGTAATGAAAACTTTCTCAATCAATTTACAAATCACAGTTTTGCTGATGCTGATTTACTGCTATGAATTTCTGCCAGTGTTAAAGCTTGTGAAGCCCTAAGCTAATTGACCTTCTCAATTTCACAATTGAAGTAATATTGTGCCAACTTTCTTGGCACCTTATTTTATAGAAATTCTTGCACAAAATTATCCCGTATAAGTTGTTTGCCATCTGTTAACAAAACCAGAGCTAACAAGCCACAAAACTGAACTAAAAGAAATCATCAGTATTCTCCACACAGAAGTTGGCATGAAGGAACACCATAGAAGCTTACATTCTGGATCACACTTTTAATGACACTGTTCTGTAACAAAGAAAGAGAAATCTGTAGTAATGGTTACAGAAAAATATGCTAATATTCACTTTTTGCTGCACACCTATATTTTGTCTCCTCAGCAAATCAAACATATCTGGGTTTTTGGTTTAAGAAAGGCTTTCTACACATTCACAATGGTTACCATGTGTGTAACAAAGGGGTTTTTTACAACCAGTATTTCCAGCTGAAATAAAAATTGAAAGTACAGAGATTTAATATTTTTTTTTCTTTTTTTTTTTTTTTTTTTTTTTTTTTTTTTTTTTTTTTTTTTTTTTTTTTTTTTTTTTTTTTTTTTTTTTTTTTTTTTTTTTTTTTTTTTTTTTTTTTTGGGGGGGGGGGGGTGTTGGGGAAGGGCAGAGTGGGTTGAAGTTAAGTGATATAATCTGCCAAAGCAGAGTTTGCAGCACAGGCAGGTTTACAATTTTTCATGTGTCATGGTAATGAGTGAGTGTTGACTAACAGCAAAATAGTGTGCTAACAGCAAAAGTGGGGATCAGATTGTTTGAGTTGTTGTCCTATAGAAAAATATCCTGTTAATCCATTTTTATTTTGTCATTTTTCCCCTGATATTTCTTTTGTGTTCCCAGTAAGCACTTACCACTATTACTCTTCTTTTGATTTAAGATATAATAGATCAGATAATAGCAATGCAGCACTATGTATATATTTTAGTTTCTAAATTAAGGTAAACCTTATTTATGTAGCATATATATATGCTAGGTCAGGAAATATTCTAAACAATTTAAAGGTAGCATTTCAGCTCTGGCTTCTGAAATGAAATGACAAATTTTAGAATTTAGTTTGTTGGCTTTCACTTGAGGAGCCTAGGTGGCTCAGACTGGGTTCCGAAGTATGCTGACGGAGGAGTGTTCATAAGGGCTTGGGGTGGAAAATTGTAGCATGAGGATATTCTTTCTCTATATATTAAATGGCTATTCAGAAATATAGTTTAATAACCTCTTGTTGGAGAAAGCATATAAAATCATAAAAGAAAATAAAAATCAGCATTTTCTCTTTATTTTCTCTTATATTCTAAAGAAAATATTTGTTTGAAGAACCGGAGTAGATCTCCCATATCATAGATGTGCCATCATCTAAACAATCAAGCATAAGAAGAGGAAAAAATAGTTCCTATTTTACCCTTGCTTAATTGTAAGAAAAAAAAAGGTTTAGTTCTGTCCGTAGATTTGTTGCATTATGGAAACTGGAACAGGCCTTGATGGTTCATCTTACCCATGTCCAATAACTCAGTAGAATCAAGTATTCCAAATAATTCCCTGATGTTTCTCTAACTTGTTTATAACCAGTCTTTTAGTCACTGTATTTTAGTATCTTAAGTTTGGGATTTTAGGACTGGGAGGCTTACAGGATTTTTTTTTTAGGTCACAATTCTGGATTTATGCATTCATTGTTTTTCTTTTGGCAACTAAGTTCTTCAGTCTGCTTTTAATAATACAAGTTGGGTTTCTTTTAAGGCTATATGTACTTCTCTTTTTTTTTTTTTTGTTGTTGCTTTTTTGTTGTTGTTGTTGTGGTGTAATGTTACTTTTTATATGCTATTGCAGCTTGGTTTTGAAAGGTATATGAGAAAACTTGTAAAGATGAGTCAGTGTCAGAAATGTTATTTTAATATTTGATGTCTGAAGAGTTTATAAATGAAGTTATTTAACTACACGAAAGTGCTATAGCTTTATCACTTACTGTCAGTTGAGAATCCACAGGATGCACGATGGTGCTCTTCTGCAGCTTTAACAAGTCAGGCTTGTCAGGGCAGAGATATAATTCTGCATGTTTACATTCTATCTTTTCAACGTTGTTGCCTGTGTTCTTGTCAAACTTTGCAAAAGGTAATATTTAGCACAAGATGGCATTTGAAGAAAAGATAAATGACTGCAGAAAACAGGATGTTGTTACTTTTGTATTGTCATTGACAGAAAACTCTGCCTCTGGTTTTGTCAGGAGCTATTGCTGCAAATCTTGAGTAAACACAAAGTCTGAAGTTCTCATTTTGTTTTAATGTCCCTTCAAGATTTTCAGCAAGGGCAGAGATGTGACTGCTTGGGTATTGACCCAATTCATAAATATAAGATAGGTTATGATTCATAAGAATGAAAAGCATCTAGCTCAGTCATTTTTCTCGATCAGTGCCCATAAGCTGACATCCAGTGACTGGTAAAAGCAAAAGAAGTATATATAATATTTTTCAAAACTGGTGTCCCAACCTCTAGTGGTTTCTCACTCATGAGCTATGTCTTCCATGTTTTTTCTGCTTGGTAATTCTTAACAAACCCCTACTCTAACACCTTTTCAGCCTTGCCTTGAATCTGCTGCTGACTTTTTTTCATCCACAATACTCTTTGCCAAAAATACTTCTGTGGCTTCCCATCCACTACCAGACAAACGACCTCCTGTGACTAATTTGAATCTGGATCTTGCCGTCTTCATCTCCTACCCTCAGTTCCCCTATTGGAAGAGCTAGTGAATAGTTTACTCCCAGTTCTTCCACACCATGTCTGATTTGAAGTTAGTGATCTGTACTTTTGCCACCTACTGTCTTGGCCATGACATCCCTTCTCCAGGCTTGAAGGGCCTTGTTGCTCCTATGACAGAAGATGTTTCATATCTTTGTGATAGCTCTCCTTTCCCGCTCTGACCCTTCCTATTCTCTTGGGAAAAAAAAATGAAAGATGGGAGGAGCTCAGATGTGAGTGAACCATGGTCTTAGTGGCATAAAAATGCTGTCCATTTTCCCCTGCTGATTTCCTAATAATTCCTAGCACTTGATTTGCTTTTCTGACAGCTACTGAGCACACTGAGATGATGTTTTTAAGGAACTTATTATATATTCCATGCTGAATTTTGGCATACTATTGGCATTGCAGCATTGCCAGTATTATTTCCTGGTTGCTCAGAAGTGCTTGGTGTTCATAGCCTGCCCTCATCCCAGTTATCTCCAGCACCAGCATGTCATCACCAATTGTCTCACTGCTTGCCCTCTTCTGAGGCCCCCAGGGATATGGTGAGAGCACTGGGCACAACGAAGGCTCTGCAGAGGTTCTCTGCTGACCCTCCTCCATTTTCAGGACTGAACATGTGCTCCCACCTTTTACTCAACCATTGACCCATTCCACGATACTCCTTCTTACATTAGGGTTGCCTTGTTTGCTTAATAGCCAGCATCAAAAGTCTTTTGGAAATCCAAATATGTATTAAAAATTAATTTTAATATAGAAAATTATACTTACATGAATTGCCTTTATATTTTAGCTTAAATGTTGTTTTCTCCCTGTGTTACACTGTGGTACCAGTATACACTCTTTAGTCATGCACCAACTTTGTTGGTTGGTGACTTGTTTTCTGACGGACTTTAATGATACTAGCTATATATGTATATGAAAGTTCAAAATTCTTAGCTAAAATTAAACTGAAAAAAATATTACAGAAGACTTTACATGTCAGATAAATCTTTCTATTCTTTTTCAGGAAAATTGGTTGCTACTTTCATCCTCTGAGATCAATGAATTAAATATGGGTTAAGGATAAATTTTGTGCCTTCCTAAAAGAAATTACTTACTCAGTTGCATGGGAAATACAAATTCAAAGTCTCAGGTAAAGATAGAAACAATAAATCTATGGCTCAGATATTATTTTCTCTATATGAGGATATGATGAATTAATTTTCAAAGCAACGTGTTAGTGATTGGGCGAGAGGTTATTTCTGTTGAACAATAGCAATATTGCTAAAAATGATTTTATAAATTTCAGTGTTTATATAGGTATGTAGTTTCTGATGATTTATTAAGTTACTGTCATTAAGCTGTTCATCCAAAACTGAGACTGTTTGAACTTAGCCTCCCAGCTTTTGAAGAATTCAAATTTACTAATGAAGTGCCTGTTTGGTCAGAAGTTCTTTAAGATAAATCCCCTGAAATACATGATGAAAAGCCTATTTTATTTTGCTTTATATGTGTAAAAGTGTTTCTGATTATGTTAAGAAAAATGGTGCTCTTAGGTTGTAAGTTCTCTTTTCTGAGAAAAGGAAGTGTGACTATACTAAACACTTCAGTGCTGAAACAGTGTAAAAAACCAAAAAATCATCAATGTCACTACTGAATAAAGGGGGACATTGTAGAGGACTTGAGATTCAGGATAGATAACCTCACCTGGAGAAAACAGGAGGTATGAGTCACTTGGTTTGCTACTCATGGAATTCAGGAAATTACTTCCTTGTCAGCTCAGAAATTAGTTCAGCAAATGTTGCAATAGTTTTCTTAATCAAGTCGTCAAAAAATGAGTTTGTCTTTGTGGAAGTGTTTACGTGATCAGGGTCTGAAATAGAAAACCATTCTACTGATAGAAAAAACTATAGTAGAATATGACACCAAGAGGATGGCAGTGTAGCTAAATAGATGTTTATATATTGGTCTATTGTGCAGTCTTTTCTTCAAATATAAAAGGTTTTTCCCCCCTGAACTGATTTATAGAAGGGAAATAATATCAGGAATGTACATATTCAGCCAGCTGAATATTTTTACTTAAAGTATCTAGGTAATTTCATTAAATCTTCCTTGCCCCCCGGCCCCCCCCCCCCCCCCCCCAGTTTATAATTGCAACTGAAAATTCAAATTAAGTTTTTGATACCTACTTATTAAACACATTTTATATATAAGTAGGATAATTGTAACTGCTGGAAAGACAGGAATTTAGTCCCTATTTGTGTTGTTCAGTGAAGCACAAGCAGCAGTAGTCATGCTTTCAATAAAGATAAAAAGAGTAAAAACCTTTGTACCTTTAAAATAATTGGCTTTGTGTTTGTGCATGCACAGCAGCCAAGGATTTAATGAAAACTTGAAAAACCTTCATTCATACAGTCTCATGGAGTGTAAACAACCAGGTAGAAGACTTTGATAGACTCCCTCATTATAGTGGTGCCCGTGCTGTTTAATCACAAAGCAAGTGGCAAGCCAGTGGCCTCTTAGAATGTAGAATGTAATTTTTCTATTTGAAACCTGTTTTGCAGAAGCCAAAATCAATTGCTTTAAGAGAAAGCTGAAGACACTTATTCCAACCTACTTTCGCTGACTCGCACACATTTTCCTTACAACTCTAGGATGGATATGGCTGGCTGATATTCAAAGCTGTCAAAATATTAACATAACATCACTAAGTTTATTTATGAAAAGCAAATTAGCTTTGACTTTATTAGAAATTAACTCAGGCTTCCCAGGGAAGTGGTGGAATCACCATCCCTGGAAGTGTTCAAAAAAAAATGTAGATGAGGCCCTTAGTGACATGGTTTACTTGTGGACTTGGCAGTGCTGGGGTAATGGTTGGACTTGATGATTTTAAAGGTCTTTTCCAAAGTAGTTGATTCTGTGAGTCTATGAAAGTTCTTAATTTTTCTCTCTTGCTTCCTCTGTTTCTTTTTGTCGTAACTGGCATTAAGAAATACCTGCATCCCTGGTGCAGCTGCTGTGAATTATTTGTAATTTTTCTAGACTTCTGTATTTTTATAAAATACAGGCCAAAATTCAGGTAAAAGCATGTCAGAATTGAATGCAAATCAGAACTTTTTTATCAAAAATACTTAGTTTTTTATTTCTCACAAACTTATCATCTGCACTTTAAGAATTAAGTCTATGTTAGTCAAAGTGTGATGTTGTCACATCATAGACCAGCTCTTTTCGTTTGAAACTTCATGTAAAAATACCATAATAGCAATATATAAATGTGTCAAATACTTATTTTTTTTCTTAATCATGAAAGTGCTTTATTTTAATTATATATAAATCATATATAATTATATCTATAATTATGTATTATATTAATTATATATATTATAGATTATGTATTTTTATTTATATATATATATATATATATATATATTTATGCTCCATCCCTGGCATTGTTCAAGGCCAGGTTGGACGAAGCCTTGGGTGATATGGTTTAGTGTGAGGTGTCCCTGCCCATGGCAGGGGTGTTGGAACTAGATGATCTTGAGGTCCTTTCCAACCCTAACTATTCTATGATTCTATGATTAACACTGCAGTTCCATTTTAACAGTATGATTAAACTTTAAGAAAATATGTAATTAAACCTTTCCTGATGCAATTCAATTTATAATACTCAGCAAGTAGAACATTTCTCATTTATGCACAATTTTCTTACTAGTATGAATAAATATCTTTTGTACATTTTGTTCTTTTTTGCCTTTTTTTAAGAAATATGTAAATAGTGAACTACAAAGATTACAAAGCATGTTAAGTGTAAATAATTTTGTACAAATGTATATGGTTCTTCAGATCAAGAGAAGAACTGCAATGAAAATCTGTGCAAAGACTTACATCCCAAATAGCTTGTCAAAGTGAGACAGAAAAGTCTTGTTTAACAGACTGAACCGAGTGTCAGCTTTCTGCACAGAGCTTTATTCTGCCCTACAATTACAGCAAGTTAAAGTGTGAATTATTTCAGTCATGAATTTTTTTTGCATTTAAGGTAAAATTTTGAATCAGCAGATACTTATAAAGATATAGCTGCTTCTTGCAGTCAGTCTCACCAAAGTTAAATGGAGCCTGCCTATATCTATTGAGAGATTCTATATGCAAATATATGTATATGAGAAGGATGAGGTAGCTAGATGAACTGAGTGATATGGATGGGAACCTTCTTTATAGCCACTGAAGTTCAATTTTCTGAAGCAGTATAGGAAATACAGATACATTTTCAGCTATTGAAACTGTTCAGTATTATTAACTTAATCTTTAATATATTACTAACCTTGATCACGTGTCGAAGGGAAGCAGAAAAATACAGAGAAAGCGGCATATTCAGTTATAGCAGGAGAAAGATGTGAATACAAAGTGCTGTTGGTGAGATAACCTTTCTGGTGTAAAGGTGACATGTAAAATATGCAGAAGCTACTCCAGATCAGAGTAAATCAAATTGCTGAAGTAAGCAGCTTGCCATCTCTACTTTTCATTTTGACTAATTAGATACCTAACTGAAAGCCGCTAAAATTTACACAGCTGTTTTTCCTTTGCTTTTCTTTATCTTGGGTTTGTTTTGCTTTAAAAAAGATGCTTAGTGAATTATAAATTCTATGTACTCTTCCGTAAAGTTTGCCTATTGTGAGTAGGTACTCAATATTTTTGTTTCATCTGAAACTAAGCTTCACAAGGCAGAATAACTCATTTCAGATTCAGGGAATCATCAGCTGTTTTGCTGTATTTTACCGTCCGTATATACATAATTGGTTTTATTATGTGTTGTTTTTTCTTTTTTTAATGTTATGTACAAAATACATATGCAACTTGGTGGCAGTTTGTCGACTAGAGTCACACTTCGCACAGGCACAGTGACTTCTTGTCATGTCAGGCTTCAATGAAGAGATTTGTGTTTTGTGTCATGAGAAAGCAGAGTCCTAATACCTGTCATTCATTATCCAAACAGGGACATGGATCTGAAGAACAGGATGATTCCCATTAATGCTTCCACTAAATGACTGTATTTTCTTTTGAAGAAAGGAAACTCCAAGCTCTGTGGACTAAAACTTTTAGAGGGTCAACCTTTCTTGGAGGGTTTCAGTATATCTCTGCCTGCAAACAATAAGGTCTTGTTCGTGTTCTTCTGGAATAAATGGAAAGTTTTGCATTTATTTGAGTATAGATCATACTGAAAAGGATATCCTTATGCAAGTGACCAAAGGAAAATTGCTGAACAGTTTGAATTAAAAAAAAAAACTGTATGAAAACTCAAGAAAAGCTTCAAATTTAATATTTGAAAAAAAAATGAAGTTTCAAATCTGGCTGGTTTTGTTGGGTTGTTTTCTTTATGGAAGACCAGTGGGATTAAGTGACTACAATGAGAAATGTTTACAGAGCTGACAAATACAACAATTAGAGACTAGCTGGGAAGTTTCTTCTAATACTTTTTTTAAATAAATACAATTCCTGTAAGAATTTTTTTTAAATGAGAAATTAGAGAATAGTTGTAAAAATAAAATTTAAATTGAAGTTTCTAATTTCCAATTTGAATTTAAAAAATTAAATATTGTATTTTGCATGTAAGACATGCAATATATAATTGATAAGTTTTCCTTCCTGGTCTTCCTTACCAAAATTCTTCCCCATGATACAAAGATTAGTTTGACCTATAAGTACATTGGAGTACATATATGGAGTACATATACTCCTATGGGAGTCACATAATGGTCAATGTAAGATTCTGGATTGTAAAAAAAATGGTAGCAGCCTGAAATGTAACTTAAATGAGACAGAAGCAGTCTGTCACTACTGGGAATTAATACTAGATCAGTATGTTTGGAAAGTGAGAGTTTTCCAGTAGTTTACTTCAGAACTTTTGTTATGTAACTTTAAAAAATTCCTATTTTCGTAAATTCTAAAACTGACATTAAAATACAGGGAGGGTTCAGCAGTCCAGATTTCCCGAGAAGATTTGCAGCACCTATCTTGTTGACTGTGATTACTAGTAATAAGTAGCTTAACCAGGGACTCATTGCTAGAGCATGAAGTACATGGCAAATACTCATTATACTTTTAATTTCATACTTTATGTTACTATAATTCAGATACAGTGTCAACACAGTACTTTTACAAGGCAATTATTCTGTCATTTTGTTAGTTTGGTGTTTGTATGAGCTATTGCTTATTTCACGAAACAAAACTGTATCTGAGATTGCTGAGATTACCAAAGGAAGCAGACATGTTCACCTAAAGGTTAATAATAAGAGATGTGGATAATTTAATCCGTATCTCTTTGTTGCTCTCTTTCCGCTTACAGTTATTAAATGCACAGCTGTTCTAGGGGTCATAGAAACTGTAATAACTCATTGTATGCACCAAAATGCTTCTCCAAGACTCTGAGTACAGCCACACTAATTATAGTAACTCTATTTTAACTTAAAATCCTTCTTTAAGATGGAAAAAAAAAAATGTAAACTTTCAAAGTTAAAATGCGGTACAGCCATTTTTCTTCCTTGTGATTTTTAAATCTAGTGAAATTAGACATTAAAGTTTTATGCAAGAATGTACTCATCTATATTCAGGATTTGGCAGCAGCACAGTAGACTGGAGATAATACCCATTCCACCACCCTGTCTCTTCCCAAAGCATGGCTTTAGTAGACTGCTCTTACCAAATTACCTAATCATCTTTGTTATACTTTTGAAATCTTCTGCATCGTTGCTGACATTGCTTAAAGGTGTGATAATTACTGTCAGCTGCTCTAATATTGAACACCTGTAAGCTTGGAGTTGGGGAAAGGCAACTGATTCATTTTATGTAGGGCACTGAACAGGCAGCAGATGGTAATAAGCTTCAGTCAACACCAGGCCGGGCAGGATTCACACCACAGAGCTGAATGTGGAAGACTCAATATCCCTTGGCTAATCCCATGAACCAGCCATTCTCCTTAATTGTGTCTTTCCATAAGATGTACTTTACGTGTTCCAGTCTCAGCTGAATGAATAAACTTGATTTAATGTACTAACTGTAGGATTTTACTAATCTATTTATTAGTTCCCCTTTCAAGGGATGTTATAATGATGTGTTTTCACTTAAAGCAATTAGAATGTATTTTTAACAGGGGAAATGACTTAGATTATAATTACAGAGCATTATGCTGTACTTTTAATGATTTTGCTCTTAAGAAAAATGAACAGTGAGAGTCATTTTACATAAAGTTATTATCTTGCTCTCATGGCATAATACTGATTTCCATCTCAGGCTGTCAGGTCATCACAGTTGTGGAATCAGGACCCTGTCTTAGACTAAAATAAAAAAAAAGATGACGATGAATAAATATTTACAATTACATCTGTAGTACCTGAAATATCTTTTCTTAATTACAATATGTGAGTCTTTTTATAGTTTTGAGGCAAAACTAAAACTGTGTGAAGAATTCACTGCTGCTTCTTATATTTATAGTTCCCAGGGTTGCATATGTTTATAGTTCACAGTCTAAAATAGAAAATTAAATCAAGTGCTATAGCAACAACTAATCTGTGAAACAGTAAATGCAGGCATGACTTTTCATGTGTATTAAACAGGGAAGATAGAATAGAACGCAGGGCAAATGCAATTCCACTCCTTAGAGTAAAGGCAAAAAAAAAGGCCAGAAGTTACGTGACATACCTGTTTTGAAAAGAGCTGGTTTACGGTCTCATGAGAAAAATGAACAGTCACAAAACAGCCGATGCAAATTGTGGCAGGTACATCTTCAATCTTTTTTACCCACTTGTTTGCATGCATGCATTGCAGTAATGGGGGAAATGGCAGCAGCTGTGGACTTAGTACCACAGGTAATTTTCACACCTATTTTTCTCAGCTGCTATGTAGACTCTTTTCTAAGAAGGTTATCTGGTTCAGCAGTTTTTGCAATGTTTTTCTCGAAGTACGTTGAGGAAGCTAGGTACACTTCCAAAACTCTGAGTCTTTCAGCTGGTGTAGAAATTACTAAAATTGTTGATAGGCAACAAAAGAGAAATCTCACATTAGTGAGGTTATCTGAATCAATCCTCTGTACTGAGACCTAACTGAGCAGGAGATGAACTATTATTCTCTTCTCTAATTCTCCTGTTACACTGCATGAACAATCCTTGCTAGGTCCCCTCCTGTGAAAGATACTTTTCTAACTAGAAAACCAGTAGCATAACTGGTACTGTGTTATAAAAGTGATACAGAACAGGAAAAGGATGCAGAGTATGGGTTTGCAGCCAAATAGTTGGAAACATTAGTCCTTTGATAGTAATGCATTATTGCTGTTATCTCTTGGGTAAATGCTTGCACTTTTTAGATGTTTCACTGCATCATGTACATGAATAAAAGGTGATTTAGTGAGTTTGACAGGTTGGTAGGAGGGAGGTTCTGAACTCTAGGAATTTCAAGCAAGAAAGTGGAGAGATGTGTTCATGGCTTTCCTAGATCAAGAGGTATTTTCTGCGGTGGGCTGGAAATGTACTGGAATGAATGGAGGTGAGCTGGTAAAGTTTGGACCTTGAATGCATGCCTGAAATGTGGGACTGAGGGCAATGAAAACGAAAGTAATGGGGTTGAATGAGTTCATAGAGCTCAGCTGAAACTGGAGAAAATAAGAGGGTGAGAGGATGGGGTGTGAGGAAGTAGGGCTCAGCAGATAAGGAAATGGGAAGGGTGCAGTAAACAGAGAAGATTCATACCACAGCTCAGATCTCTTCCAAACATGTTTCTCGTACATGAAGAATAAATTTTAAGTTCACTTACATTTTTTGTTTTGGTTACATCGCTATCAGATAAAACATGTGTTGTGAATCATAACCTTGCTGCATCACAGAACATTTTCAGACATCACACTGGTTCTCCTTTTCTCCATGCAGCTAGCCATTTCTCTTTTAAGGTACCAGGCACCGTGAATCTCGTGTCTCATGTGATGCATAATACTGGGAGATGATCTATGTTGTTCCTTACCCCTCTCCTGACTGATAGAAATATCTTAATTTGGTTATAGACCCATCTTTTAATGCAGGGCTTTCCTTTAGTCACAGAAGGGGTATAAAATCCTTTAGGTGAGGGATGAATGGCTGTTTAAGATGAGCTGACTGGAAGTATTTGGTTCTTGTAGAAGTCTACCAAGCCAACCTTTTTTTTTTTTTTTTTTGCTGTGAATCCCTTAAAGGGTTACAGGATTTGAGGAAAATAAAACCAAACCAACCAACCCATGCTGGCTCTTGGGTAGGTATGTATGGGTGGGCTGAAATTATAAAGATGTGAGTTGGGAAGAAGGAATGTATGGAGGCTTGATTCAGAGCAGTTCTGTAAAACAGAGGAGACTCTGGAAGAGAAAGCATGTGTTCAATATGTTATTAATTTTTCCTCATTTTGCTTTTTACTTTCTATTACAAGGCTGCTGTTGTGTAGGCAACTTGTCAATATCTAATATATTTGAATACTCTGATAGGAGCACAGTGATTAATTGGCCTGGCTGTATTGAAGGCAAACCAATTTGTAGTCAAATGATTTTTTTTATTAGCCTTAAGGTTTCTTCTGAGAAATACACGCTATGGGACATTCTTAGAAAGAGCATGCAATTTTTAAATTTAATTGGCGTTCAGACTTCTTACTAAAAAAGGTGGTATTAAGTGGGGGGGTTGTTTGTTTAAATTTTACTGGTATGTTCAGAAATTATGATCTTGTTATTACTGTGATTGCTTGCTTTCAGGGCTTTTTTATTTGTTAACCAATAGTGAAAGTTATGCTGTTGTGAATATCAATTTGCTATTAGTGTTGTTTAGTAAATAATGAATGTCAGCAATAGGCGAAGAGATTTTAAATCAACTTCATGTTTAAAACCTAGTATACATTGTATCCTCTAAGAGCTATATTAAGTGCTACTGCAGTAAAGCATTAAAGAGCTCATCCCTTATTTAGATAACCTATGTTGTGATACAAATGATATAAGAAATGGAAATGAACAATAAAATCAAGAATCTATTTTGAAGTAGTCATCCATTTGCAGGTTTACTGGAACTATCTAAAAATCTTCAATGTTAACAACAACCACCAAACCCAAACACTTGTGGTTTTTTTGTTTGGTTGTGTTTGTTGGTTTTGTGTTGTTTTTTGTTTTTTTTTTTTTTTTTTTGGGTGGGGGGAGGGTATTTGTTTTTCTTTAGGTATTTATGCCAGTATTCTAACTGAAAATACAGAGTTTGGCCTATTTTAAGAGGGTACTTGAAAATAGTCCTGTGTTTGAATGGTTGACAAACATTCTCTCAGCTTTGCTTTTCTTTCAGCTTTCAGTGACTGTAGAGACATGACAGTGCTTGGGAAATTGGTGTGTTGCTATGGAAATGGCTGTGATGCCACCAGTTCAGCGTTTATGCTTCATTGTCAGCTCCAATGCAAAATGATAAATGATGGAGAAGCCTCTACTCTATGACATCTAGCAGTAAAAGGAAAAAATAAAAATACACCAAACCTTGACATTAATGTTCTATCTCAGAACATTCAGATTATTTTCTTTTTCTATAGCTGATTAGTTAATATTCTGAATTTTGGGAGGTTCAGTTTCTGTGCCTGTTTCAAAGTGGTGCAAGAAAAAAAAATAATATTTCAACCCAGGAATTAGGGTGCTCAATGGAGATGTCAGATTACAGCAGAGTTTACATAAATACCATGTTGCCCTACTGCCCTGGTTTTGGATGGGATAGAGTTAATTTTCTTCTTAATAGCTGTTTTCTTCTTAGTGCTGTGTTTTGGATTTGGAATGAGAATAATGTTGATAACACACTGACGTTTTAGTTGTTGCCAAGCAGTGTTTACACTAAGTCAAGGACTTTTCTACTTCTCGCACCACCCCACCAGTGAGGAGGCTGGGGGTACACAAAAAACTGGGAGGGGACACAGCTGGGACAGCTGACCCCCACTGGCCAAAAAGATATCCAATACCATATGATGTTGTGCTCAGCATATAAACTAGGGGGAAAGCAGGGGCCACAGTTTGGGAACTGACTGGGCATTGGTTGGCAGGTAGTGAGCAATTGCATTGTGCATCACTTGTTTTGTATATTCTAATTCTTTTAGTAGTAGTAATAACAGTAATATTCTCCCAAAACACCTACCTTTTCAGTTCCCATGAAACAGGATGATAGTTCTCCAGTAAGCTGTATGCACAAATTCTCATTAAATTCCTGGAACTGTCAAAGCCATGGAGGATGGAACTACCCATGATCATGTACTTTGAAGTTTCTGATTAGATATCTGTATGTGTGCATGCAAGAGAAGGTGTTCTGTTGCACTTTTTTTTTTTTCCTTGGTTTAGAAGGATTAAGTAAAGAAATTGTTGGGGAGAGGGCTGTATCATCAAACAATAGAAGAGAAATGGTAATTTCTGAGACTGTTACACTCTGCTTGTTTTGCTGCAATGCAGACAATATCTGTCCTGTGGGTCTGAACAGGAGCAATCATGAATGAGATGGATGATTTTTAGGGGTTGTCCACTATAGTCACAAGAGCTACTTCTAATACAAAATGTGTGTCTGAGCCATAACTCTCCTCTGAGTTTTCCCAAATGATGATGATGATGATGATGATCTGTTCATTATTCCTGGGGTAGCTAATTTTCTTGTGGACAGCCATCCTGGCCTTCAGCCATGAGGCCAGATGCAATTGCTTCCAAGTAGAGTTGGTATCACAAGATAGTAAGTGTAGTTGCTTGGACCTCTTTCTCTTCCATGTTTTAGTCATTGCTGCTTGAATGGATGCAAAGTTTCAGGCCCAGAGAATAAATTCTTGCTCATAAACAAGTGAAGTGCCAGCTTTCAGATCACGGAGGTACAAGTGCCATTTACACCGTCAAAATTCTCAGACTTGAACCATCTGGGAGTCTTTTCTGGGCAGTAGATGTTACTTATTTCATTCTATCTGAAAAATGATTTTTCAGTGGGACAAGCTAAAAATCTAGTTCTCATTTTCTTCTAATTTCCAGGAATTGAATTAGTTCAGTTTGCATTTAGTTGTGAAAAGTTGCTTCCCTTGGCTGTGGGAAATACATGTGAGTAAGAAAAAAGGATAGCCAACCTCTATTTATATATTTACTACCCTCATATTTTCTTAAAGGAACCTACTATGAGGAATTGAAAATGGGACATTTTTTTAAACCTTTTGTCACTTCAGGTGAATAGCTCAAATCAACTTGCTATGCTTGCCTTCAGCAGTACTTATAGTTGTTTAGATGAAAAATTAATCAAAATCCAGCTATTTACCCTGGGTGTCTTCACACATAAGTTTTTTGCCTTATTCATTCAGAGCCATCAGTTGCAGCTGACATGCAGGAAATAAGTTTTCTGGAATGCTTATAAGCAAATCCTTTTCTGTTCAAGCAATAATTTACATCTGTGGAGCCACAGAGGTCATAGACACTTAGGACTCTTGGATTGGTAATGAAAATGTTAGAAGAACGTTCTAAGATCAATGAAACCTCAACTTCTAGAGTGCAAGGCATTAAGTACCTTTCTGAAATCAACCAGAAGGAGTTGATTTGAGCCTTTGGCCTCTCTAGCCTAGGTTGTGGTGTAACCTTCATGATGTCGTCATCAAAACCACTGTTACAATAGTGGCAGGGCTGTAAACACTGTGATTTGTTCAGGGTTCTTAAAACATGACATTGACAAGGGGAGAAAAGTGCCATTACAGAAAAGATAAGATAAAATAAAATAAAAAAAATCTTAATTTAAAAGCCTGTATATTGGCCATATACACTTTTTATCTGAAATTTAACAAAATGGTCATATTTAATGTGCGCAGGATGCATGTTATCCTCAACTGAGAGTAAAAGATACAAGTTTTGCACTTTCCCAGAGATGTCGTGATACAAGTATCTTGATGATACTTGAACACCTTCTTTTATTTAAAAGGGAGAAAGTTGAATTTCAGATCTTTTCACAATCTTAAAAGGGGAAAGAGCCACCATCCTGTTACTTCTCCCCTGAAGTTTTGTTGTTAAGAAGGTAGCAATAAAAGAATGTGGGAGGGAGAATGGAAAGAGAACTAAGCCAACTAAGGTTGGCTTGGGAAAAGCAAGTACTGTGTTAGTGTTTTCTGGTTTCAGAAGTAGACCTTGATAGAAGACTGCTTTGATGCCTTTCAACCATTTTGGTTTGCTTGGGAGCCCTGCCCTGCTTCTAGAGTCTACAAGTGGCAAAACCTCTTTGTAGGCTGTATGAACCAATTTTGCTCCACTTAAGTCCATTTCTAAAGGGAATAATGGGCAAAACTGAGATGAATAAAAAGGCTGTGTCTTCAGAGAAAGAGCTCTCCAAGTTGTTTTTCCTCAGGAATTATTTGCAGAGAAAAAAATATAGCTACACATGACTCTAACACAAAATATAAGCATTTAAGCTTGCATTTCATCATTAATACACATATTCTTAGGATGTTAGCTGGGTGGAGATTAACTAGTCCAACACCCCTGAGTAGGACTGCTGACTACTAGCATGTGATTTTAAAATAATTTCAGCCATCATATCAAACTCTTGCTGATCACAGTTTGCAGGAATCCTCTGCAGCAGTAATGAGAGGGATACTAAAATAGATTTCTTAATGTAAGCACTCTCTGACAAGACACACACCATCTCTATGATAGTTCTAAGAAATATTAATCATCAGTGGTAACACTGGAGAAAGTGCTGCCCTAAAAATGAAGAACTTCAGTCAGCAATGTGTAAGTGCTTATGATTTTAACAGCATATCCTTTAAATCCTTAGTGCTAATTAATTTTCCATTTGAGGTGCTTATAAATTGGTTAAATTTTGACACCACCTGTGTCTTCATTTTGAGGGTATACATTCCCCCCAGTAAAGCTTCTGAGTAAAGGTATACACACACCACACAAACACATTCAGACATTTAGTTGTGGATATATTTTTAGAACAAACACCCACTTAGAAAAGTGACTTGCATCTCTGGAGAAACGGTGCCGTGTTGTTAAAACTAACAGTGACATGTAGAATGACATAACATGCACGACCTTAAAGCAATTAAGTGTGTGTTGTATTGTGTTACTGAATTAGCTTACGGTCACTGAGGTTTTCTTCTTTTTTCTTTTTTTTTTTTTTAATGGTTTGCCTTTTTTTTCCTGAAAAAACATCAAAGGCTCCTTATTGTCTTTCATAAATTAAACTGTTATTTTCTATTTATAGACATGAGGGAAGGAGAGAGAACTTTTAACTTCTCTTTTAAGATAATCCCATTTTAAATAAGCACTAAGACTCTAACTAAGACCAAAATATGATCTGGTCCCTGAACAAAAACTGATGATCCAAAGGAACTGAAAATATTTTTGTTAGTAGTTCTAGGTAAAATTGTGTGGGTGCAAGGATTTTATAGTGTTTCAGTTGGAGGTTGGTTGAAGACTTATAGAACCAAAGACTAAGATAAAGAAAATTGTAGACTTCTCACAATTTCTGGATGCTGAAGAGGACCGAAAGACAAGCTGAATGTGTGTGGACTATTTTGTGCAAATTCTGTCAAGACAATTCTAATGATTTTTGCTAGGAAGATAGAGGATTTTAAAAAAAAAAAAAAAAATTAATGGTACCATGCTTCTAAAAAGAGTTTGTCCAAAAGATCAGCTCTAGTACTGATCTGCATTGGTATATCTTGTAAAAGTATTAGTTTCCTGATTTTTTACTATATTTGGTTGTGAATTTTTGTTAGCAATGAGCAAGAAAGAAAATTATGAAGGGAAACTGGGAAAATATTCATGTAGGCCTGTTCACAGTAATTTTGACCAGACATCTAAATGACAACATTTTGAAGTTAAACTTGGCTATTTTCTGAAACAAAGTTGCTTTCTTCTCATTTCTGCTGGTGATCAGTAGGAATATTACTTTCAGTCACTTTTAATCAAGGCTTTCCTCTGTAAAAGATGACTGGAAGAGTTTTATATAAATAAGGCACAGAAAACAAAGTATTGAACAAATATACTATTACTTTCTGCAAACAACAAGTTTAGAAAAAAATAAAACCCCCATAAACCCCTGTCTTCAATGCCTGTACCATTAAAAACTGCATTTGAATGATTTTTCTGCAGACTTTGGAAACAAAGATATGCAAAATATCTTTTGCATATCCATATTTTACATGTAAACTTCACATTTAAGTAAGTATTTTTGTAGAATGAAGTTTGCTAATGTTTAATAATAGGAGACTTAAGCTGTGTATGTAGGATAGAAATAAATGAACTCCTCCATGGCTTTGCACAGGAACATATCCTGTGAGACAATTACTAATTTTAATAATATTCTTCTACTGCTGTGCTGCTAATAATAAAAGAATGGAGACTGTTCATAGTAGAAAGAAATTCCTGCCATATGCAACAATAGAAACAGCAGTAGTAATGGAAGTAGTAGTTGAGAAATATAAATTTCTATGATAAAGTAAAGAACTTTCACTGTAAATATGGCTGATTTTCCATTATAAGTTTTAGAGCTTAAATCCATTATGAACCAAGACTGAACTCATTTAAGGTGGGTACTGAAAGATACTTAAAGTCCAGCAGAGCAGACTTAAGAAAACCTGAGGGAAAACAGTAAGAAGCAGGGGTTTGTTAATTTGAAAGGTAGTGGAGTCAAAGGAGAAATTACACATCATGTGCTGTCTGAAAAGAATAGAGTTGGATCCTTATAAAGAAAAACAGAACAAAAGGCTCTGCCATCATAAGGTAAGATGGTACAGCATCCTCAGCTGTTGAGTGTGTCACGGTAGCTGCCTCGCTGTGACCTAATGCTGTGAGTTCACAGGTGAACGCTGCATTGATCTGCCATGTCTGCACTGGAACAGCTCTTCCTGCTGATAGATTCATTATAGTATACGTTAAAAATACAAAAGCCAATAGAAGAATGTACTAAAACAAGTGATTTGGAATCAAAGGCAAAAATCTGTTCATGCAGATGTTAGCTGCAAGAATTAAAATTTCCACTGGGACAAGGCTCATAAATTAAATCACAATAAAAGCTAGCTCTTCAAGGCACCATGGTTGCATATTAGCCAATGAGCATATATGAAAAAAGAATTATGAATGTGAAATGTCCGATAGTTTTACTCCCTGCTACTCCTAAGGAAATAAATTATTTCTATCATAGTAAACCGATACCATGAGTACAATAAGAAAAACTGTCAGACTTCAAATGTCTCCTTGGTTATAAATATTGTGACAAGTAGAGAAGGAAATGAAAAAAGTAGCAAGCACCTATTGCATGGCATTCTGCAACTGAAGGAGGCAGGGCTCAGTGACTTGCACATTTCCTCCCATTCATCTATACCCAACTGTTACCTAACTCTATTTCAGTTGATATGGAAGCAGGGTCATTTTAAGTGCAGACTTCAAAACAAAAAGGCAGTACATGTAGCTATCGCTGCTCTGCAATGCCGGGCGTAGACCTGCCTGTATACTGGCAAGAGCATAACAGCCATGTAAAAAGAGTTGCTTCGTTTAAGTTCTGAAATCCTGGCAATGTAACTGTGAATTTAGAATCCTATCCATAATATAAATATATCAATACATCTATTGGTGAATGACCAGAAAATATATTGATGAACATCAGGAAACGGAAGGTTAGCTTCTGCTGTCAGTACGTATTCTCTGATATATAGAGCTTAGGTAAATACAAAAAAACACCTCTCAAACTCTGAATTATTCAGTGAGGGTGCCTGGGATTATGAACGTTCATTTTTGTGATTCTAACTGAAATCTCTTTTCCTTCCTTGTCTCTCCTCCCCAACAAACCCCCAGATCAGAAACTTGAATTCTA
Organism: Pezoporus wallicus; assembly: GCF_028554395.1. NCBI lineage: Eukaryota > Metazoa > Chordata > Aves > Psittaciformes > Psittacidae > Pezoporus > Pezoporus wallicus. The sequence goes on along the minus strand of NW_026639478.1, from coordinate 4,729,121 downwards.
AGGTATTGAAAATGGGAAATTTTCCACGACTTTGTTACAAAACATCAAGAGTCTGCACCTTCTGTGGACTTGATGTGTAAGACAGTATCTGTGGTGAGCCAGTCAGTTGGCACCATATGCATAAATCTTATCCTGAAGAGGTTAAGAACTGGTCATAATGCTTTGCTTATTTATTTACTATCATAATACAAAAACTATAATAAAATTATTAGTCTGTTCTCTGACAGTCTCTTTTATCATACAGTATTCAGCAATATTTTTTTAGGTCATGATTCATAGTACGTTGTTATTCAGAGGAACTATTAATAAGTAATCATTCTATTAAACCTGCTGGGTTATTTGTTGGTTTTGTTGGGTTTGGGGTTTTTTCCATAAAATCTACATATTTTATTTTCTAAATATAGTTTTCTACTGACTTTTTCATGGAAAGACTGCTTAATCTGACTTGCTTAACAAAGCAGACTTGCTGTGGTTTTGTGAGTTGCTCTCATTATATAATAAAGCTGTATCTGTAGCAACTCTCCTTCATTTTAAGTCTTACGCTAAAAATTTCACTCAAGCTTCACAAGTAAAATTTGAGGATTAGTTAGTTAACACTGCAAAGCCAAATTTTGATTCTGGTAGAGTTAACACTAAAGAGCACAAAAATTTTTCACCCTCTTTTCCTCTTTCCCTTTTATGTTAGACTACATATTGCAACTTAAGATCTTGTAGCTGAGACCATCTCAGCAGTCATGGGAAGTGAGCAACACAATTTTCTGCTGTTGACCTATCTGCACTTTTAATACTGCAAGTGAGAAAAGGACTTGTGTTAGCTAATATTGAACCAATATGCTAGGTGTTTGTACACTGTATAGGGGATCACAGACTGTCTGATTTGAACAGAAATGCTACAATATTATTTCTTTTTTTTCTCTTCCTCTACCCACTCCTGCCTTTAGGTAGTCCACAGAGTGTAGAAAATCAAGATGTTTTCTATTTATATGCTGATGAGAATATCAAAATAAATAGCATCAGTTGGGCAGACTAATAATTTTCTTATGCCATGGGAAAAGGTTGTAAAAGGAAAGTCTTATCTCTTACAAGCTCTGGAAAGCTGGTGATAATCAATGGAAGTGATGGGGGTGGGGATGCTGTTGTTTTGTTGGATTTTGGTTTTTTTTGATTTTTTTTCCCCTCTAATATTAACAATTTGGTGGAATGACCATTTTTCACTTAACGAAGAAATTTGTGTTTGCTTAGTGATGCCTTGAGTGTTGCTGGTTTGATCTGAGCTAAAGCATACTTAAAGCACTGGCATGTATGTCTTCTGTGGATATACCTGGATAAACTTTTCAGGAATCTCTAAACCACTTCTAGAGCAGACTTTTTTGAGACCTATCACAGGTACAGAGCAGGGAATTCGGAGTGGGTTTTTGGACTTACGAAGGCTGGGTTTGGAAATCATCTGCTTTCCCTCTGCATTATTTCCCTGGGGTTTTAACAACATAATTTCTAATCCCATGTAATAGCACATTTCCCCACAGAACATCCTGGGTAGAACTGAAACACACCAGCTGCATTTGAGTTATTAGGGAAACTCTTTCATGCTAGTTTTCTTTGAGTAAAAGCTGTTTTTATCTGTTAAAAATTTGCTTTCGCAACAAAAGCTGAACAGAACTGGTGTTGGTAGTTACAAGAGCTAAGGGCTATAACTTTTTCTTCCAAATCCTCTTAGTTGTGTGTAAAAATATTTTCTCATCCTTTTCTTGCTTTGGATTATATGGTGATTCAGTGCAACGTTGGTGCATTGTAGTAGCAAGACTGGTAACATCTTTAAGCTAAGATTTTCAGGGAATATTGTAAAATAAGTAGCATAAGAGAGGCAGAAAGTAAATCACTAATAGGCATAAATGAAGTATTTGAAATATGTATCTTTATGTTCCTCTTGAACTCTGAAGACCCACAGCAAATGACTTTTTATTCATTTATTTATTACTTAAAAATTCCAGGTACTTCTGTGTATGAATACTGCTGAAAATTTCACTGCAGTGCTCAATTTTATTATCCATTTTATTCCTGCTGCAGAGGATTCTCGCTAACTCTTTTTAACTATTTCCACTTACCATGAACTGTTAATTCATATTCCTCCCCTTCAATTAGATTAAAAGTAAGATGTAATGAAGGTCTTTGGGGCGTGCTGGCATCTGTTAAACTATGATCTTTTGGCAGGAGGAGATTTAACCTAGAGGTTATAGTAATGCAGTTGATCAAATGTTAAAAACACAGCACTGATATTAGGAATCCTCTTTATCATTACTTTTTGTAGGGTCCTGATTGAATCCTACTGCAGAACATCTTCTTTTCTATATAAGATTAATTTCTCCGTAAAATCTAGCAGACATGTCATAATACTTAAGAGAGAGTCAAAGCAGGATATGTAACTTCATAAAGAAGGATACATTTGATTTGTAGGAAACCAAAGTGATTGATTCATACAACCTTACACTTCAGAGGTTTATTGAATGATATGTCATGGATAAATGCCATTTTTAGAGTCTGTTCTGTAGTACCATGTATCAGAGTATGTTTGAAGGGCTGTTTTTCCACAGTGTCATTTGTATGCTGTTTAGTCCCACTGTATTTAAACACATTGCATGCATGCCTGGGACTGTGACTGGGCATTTAATAACGGCACCTATAGATTACAGTTAGCATATGTATCGGTGTGTCTGGATTTGCAAGATTTTTCTACATATATGCTGAAATGACAAAATATGTGCAAGAATAAAAGACTAACTTTCTTATTCTGCTTTGAGGATCAACTGCTGTTAGGAATTATACACCTACATAAATATACAGTGGCACTTATATTCAGCTCACATTTTTTGTTCTTTGTGGAAAGAGCTTTAGACTTGGTGCTGTGCTCAGCTATATTAAATCCTATACAGAACACACTTTCCACTTATCAGTTAAAACAAGAGCATCTTGAGGACTAATACCTGCAATACCTCTGCTAAGTTGGGCTCTGTGTGGTAACATAGAGAAAAGTAGGAATAGGTGTAATAGAATACTAACTGATATAAAGCTAAGGGGTAATTTTGGATTCTGAAGCTGAATTTCAGCTTGTAACCCTCTAAATGCGAGCTGTAAAAATTATTTAATATTTTGCCCCTCATTAGTGTGGAACAAATGTTTGCGATTGCTCTCCTGTTTGGAGGCTCTGCTTCATTTTAAGGTATTCTGTTGCACGGTTTTGATTGTATAACAATTTCACAAATCCCCACCTTCCTAAAATAAAACAGGATCTGAGCAGATAGATACAATCTTTCAATATGTGTTATTGCAGATTGCATGCAAAGGTCTAAATTTACTTTTATAAAGACGTAAATAAGAAGACTATCTTAATAACTCAAACTGTTCTGTTTCTCAGCATTAAGTTCCCTTGCAGGTGTGCTAAATGCCTTTAACTTTCTCAAGAACAAAGTAATGACAGCCTACTAAATATATGTAAAAGATACTGCATTTCATCTTAAAAAGCTCATCTATGGAAAAGTAAAAAAAAATTAAGAAGGTTTACTGCAGTGGTATTTCCATTATTTCAATACATAGCCATATGATTAAAAACTAATGAAAGTGGTTATATCTTTTCATCTATAAATATTGCTTTCTATTTCATAATATCAAACCATTGTTTGTGGTTTGTCATATTCATCTGTGGTGTGTATATTTGTAACTAATTAGAGTAAAACATTTTAAAAGGGGGGGGGGGGGGGGGAAGGGGAAGCTGGTATTTCCACCAAGAAAAGTCATGAGTTAAGTTAGTTTCTCCAGTTCAGTTTGAGAGGTAACTCAAAATTCATATTAAAGTATAATGAAACCATAACTTTCTCTGTTGGTATTCTTTTCTGATCACATTAGAAAAGTACCTGTGGGAGGAGATACGAACTTGGGTACAAATTCTGGCTACATATTGTTCATAATTAGGTTCTACGCATCCAGTTTTAGCTCAGTAAAATGCTTGAGATTTCTTGGGCGTAATAATTTCTTTAAAAATGTTGCAAATTCTGAGATTTTCCTGCTGCATGCCAGCTAAAACAGTTACAACCAAGTTTTTATTGTGGTTTGGTTTGAAGGTTTATTTTTTTTCACCTACTCTGAGGCCAAACGTGAAGCAAGCAGTATTAGTTTTCCTCCAAAAGAATCACTGAAGTTAGTCTCACCAAAACTGAGTCTGAAATGCAGAAAGCTAAAAAATGGCTGCTGGACCTAATTTTTTTTAAATAACAGTAAGATCAATTCAAATATAAGTGGTAAATTCTGCTGGTCTGCAGACTGGTATGAATACCGAATGCATTATTTGTGTAGGCTGTCCTTCTGTCCTTGAATTGCCCTCCTGACAGTTCAGAGCAAAATAATGGTAACGAGTTTTTAAGCAGAGGCTCCTTAAGGGTTGGTGAAATTGTATAACTTTTTTCACAGGAATACAACATGCAAATCTTTTCAGACATGTATTCCCTGCTCCTTTTAAACACAGAAAAAAGAGAAGACTTGACTCTGTAGCTGAAGTGTTTATGCACACAGTAGTTTAGTTAGTATACAAATAGTTGGAAAATTACTATGGTGTGCTTTGATTATACAGAAATCTCTAATAATAAAATACATCTTTGTATGGATTACATGTATAGCTTGTGACTATAACACCATAAATTACAGTATTTTATAAACATCTATATGAATTTATAATGGTATGTTATGGCAGCAGAAAGATGACGTATGTATACTATAACTGGGTGAATTGTCCCTAATCATCTCTCTCTAACCAACCTAATTCTTACTGACTGCAATCAAGCCCACAAGGAATGATCTAATCTGAGATTAAACAGTTTGTAGCAGATGTTTCTATATTTCTTTTATTCCTAACTTTAAATGCCAGCAGATTGGCAATCTGGAAAATAATAAGAATAAAAAATGCTATCAAAAAATTTAGGCCTGTTTGTCTTTTATAATGTTGCAGGTCACACTACACACACTACACTATAATGTTGCAGGTTTATAAACTAGAGGTTTGACCTTGCTTCCTAATTAGGATGATAAAAATAAAGCTCAAGGGTATACGCAAGGTTATCGTATATGAGGATTTTTTCTGGGTTAGATAGCCTTCGTAACATGCCTTCTGACAGCATTTTTTATTAAAGACATTACTAGTGATCTTTTGGGGATATATTGCTTTGCTTTTATTGCAATTGCTTTGTGGTAGATATTTTAGTAACATTTGGTGAGAAAATACGTTGAAATAGCCAAGAGCAGGTGGAAAGTTAGAATCAATAAAGGAAAACTTCCCAAGGTTTATTGTATCTTGTGGTAAAGTCTTGGCCTCGCATCCCAGAGCTTCTGACAGAAACAAGTAATCTCATGCTTCTGAGCAGGGCTACAGGTTATTTTTGCTGCTCCTCCTATTTGGGGATGGGTGTCAGATGACTATGGAGGATCTCTGCTCTGTTGCTGGGAGATATATGGTGCGGTAAAGGAGCAGAAACTGACTTCCATTCCCTGCTACTCTTCACCCACTGCACTAATTCAGGAGCTCAGTGCTGTGTGGCAGTGTTCCATCTCTTTTGCTTCTTCATATGGATCCAAACTTGCCACCCAAAATGCACTTAGTGCAGTGGAAACTGTTTTTCAAAAAAATGGGACAGAGAAATCAGTGCTGTTCCAGACAGGGAAAATACTGTTTGTAGGGCACCTTAATTTCAAAGACACTCAGAAACCTAAGTGCAGGAGGAGAGGTATGCCTTCTTACAGCAGTACTTGTTTCCATCTTTTTAATGCAAAGTGCTGGTAACTCAGGCAGGTGGATTGCATGGATGAGGCATTTTGGGTTTTTTTTAGTTTGTATTGACTTTGCCCAGCAATAGCTCATATCCTGTAACATCCTCTTTACCTGAGGCGCGAATTATTTTGTCATTCCATTTTTCCTCTTGGTCTTTTTTACAAATAATAGCCACTTCTAAAATCTCTGAAATTTTACTTGAATGCTTGACAAGTGTAGTTCCACTGAAGTGGTAAGGTGTCACCCCTCATCTTTTCTCCCTTTGCCAAAATATGCACAGAAAAATCAGAAAGTGGTGGGTGTCAAAACAATGGTTAAATATGGCTACTCTGACTACTGTTTTTATTTTTCTTATTATGAATGTTACATTTTTTAATTAGTGAATTAAGACTTTTTTTTTTTTTGTAACTCACAGTACGCTGCATTTCTCTCACATACCCCATAAAATAACAATATCCATTTTTAATGGAGGTAACTAGTGAAGTAAATTTGAGGAAATTCATTTTTTAGTGGTTTTAATGCATACACTGAAAATACTGTCTTGTTTAACAGGAGAGCACTCTGCATGGAAAGTCAGGGAGGAGACAACAACTAGCTTTCCCTACAGTTAATAAGATGTAAATGCGGGACTAAATGTTATTTATTATGTAAATGTCTTCTGGGAAAACCATTCAATGGGTTAGGCTAGCAAAAAAGAAACAACAACACAGGAGTGATGCTTTGGTGCCCATCCTGGTCAGTGCTGGATTTCTGCTAGTGACTAGAAGCTGACTCACTACTACTTCTCTCAAGAGACAAATGTTTCTACAGCTTCTGGCAGAAAATCAAATGATTTTCTAATATACCCAAGAAAGAGATTGCCATTTATACTGTTTTTTGGATAGGGACAGGGAAATTTCAGTGGCTTGAAAAACAAAGCTTATAGTGTTGTAACTTCCTTTTTTTGGCATTATTAAAATAAAATTAAAAAAGGGGGGGTGTTTCTTGTTTGTTTTGGGGTTTTGTTGAGTGTGACGTGGAGTTTCTGGAATAATGTGTAGAGACTTGTCAATCAAAATCCCCTCTCTAAATATTAGTGATGACTGGCAAAGCTTTATTCGCTATTTCAATGGATACATAGAAATGTTACTCTCAAAAGCATCTATTGTAAATGACTAGGAAAAGTCTTTACGAATCTCTGGAAAATTAAAAGTCACACATAATACTCCCACTGTAAACCAATTATTTTAAATTATTTTAGAAAAATGAAAAAGTTCTTCTTTCTAAAAACCTAATTTAACCAATGAATTTCCTGTAATATGTCTTTTAATGGATTTATTATTAACAACCATGAAAACAATATAACAAAACTGTATGATATGAGCATGCAGAATAATCATAGACTCATAGAATAGTTAGGGTTGGAAAGGACCTTGAGATCATCTAGTTCCAGCCCCCCTGCCATGGGCATAATGACCCATTCAGAGGCCAAACTTTTGCCTGTATTTAGTCAAGAATGTTAAAAAATCTGAACGTGCTGGAAAGGAGAGCTGAGAGGTGAATTAAGTAGAAGGAAAAGGAAGAAAAGAAGATTATGCAGAGATTTTCATTAGTAATGGATCTATTGCAGTGTTTCAATTAAAATATAAAAAAAGGATCTCTAAAGATACCAGAAATGGTGCAGCACTGGAAGTTCAATTTCTGAGTTGAAAGATTCCAGAAATCATTTGGGGGTGATAAGTTTATGTTATTCCAGATATGGAATCATTTTCTGTCGCTAATGAGATGAGGCTACTCACAGTCCAGCCTTAGAAACAGAGTATGGTCCCCTGCAAGCTTGTACATCGTAGTGAAAATCATTCTTGTACAATATTGCAAGGGACAGCTGAATCAGTCATCACCAGACCATAAGTATGCAGAGTTACTGCCATCACTTACAGATACACAGCTGCACAGGTAGTGGGATTTTGTGAAACAAAGAGGAAGGGTGTTCTTTAAAGAGGTTCTGCTATGCCATGGACTCAGCAGGTAATTTCAATAGAATCCTTCTCAGGTTTATACTGAACAAATTTTGTCATTCTAATTGATACTTTAATAAAAGGTAACCTAAATATAGCATGTATATAATACTATATTTCTGAATTACTCAAGAAAAAAAACAATGGCATTGCCCTTAATGCAAAATTTTTAAATCATATTCATTGAGCAGTGAGTGCTTATTCAAGATTGCTGTTAAACTGATTAAATCATAGAATCATAGAATAGTTAGGGTTGGAAAGAACCTTAAGATCACCTAGTTCCAACCCGCTGCCCATGGGCAGGGAGGCCTTACACTAAAAAATGTCACCCCAGGCTCTGTTCAGCCTGGCCTTGAACAGTGCCAGGGATGGAGCATTCACAGATTCCCTGAGCAGCCCATTCCAGTGCCTCATCACCCTAACAGTTAAGAACTTCTTCCTTATATACAATCTAAACTTCCCCTGTTTAAGTTTTAACCCATTACCCCTTGTCCTAGCACTAGTCGCTGGTGAAGAGTCCCTCTTCAGCATCCTTGTAAGCCCCCTTCAGATACTGGAGGGCTGCTATGAGGTCTCCACGCAGCCTTCTCTGCTGCAGGCTGAACAGCCCCAACTTCCTCAGCCTGTCTTCGTACAGGAGGTGCTCCAGTCCCCTCATCATCCTCGTGGCCCTTCTCTGGACTTGTTCCAATAGTTCCATGTCCTTTTTATGTTGAGGACACCAGAAGTGCACACAATACTCCAGGTGAGGTCTCACGAGAGCAGAGTAGAGGGGCAGGATCACCTCCTTGAACCTGCTGGTCACCCTCCTTTTGATGCAACCCAGGATGCAGTTGGCTTTCTGGGCTGTGAGTGCACACTGCTGACTCACGTTCATTTTCTCATCAACCAACACCCCCAAGTCCTTCTCCGCAGGGCTGCTCTGAATCTCTTCTCTAAATGATCACTTAAATCTCACAGGAAATACTAAATATTATGGAGACAACACTTTGAGTGGTTCTTATTCTCTCTATTAAAGGCCTGATGTGGCTTTCTTTCACAGTGACTACCCCAATTATCTGAGGACTTCAGAATTTTTTCAGAAGTTTTGATTACAGCCAATGGCATCCTAAAGTAGGCCAGGGATAAAAGATATCTCACAGTTCGTGAATAATTGAGTAAGCTTCTGTATAACAATGAAGTGCCTTATGAAACACAAATGTTTGTTTGCTGTGTGCTCACATCTGCACCTATTTATCTATATTTATAGGTAAATTCATATGCTAATGCTTTTTCAAACACTGAGATACAAACTGTCTGTTGGTGTAATAAGGGAAAATGCTGCTGAAATGAAGTGGAACTGTATACGTTTATTCCAGCTTTTAAAGTGTGTTTAAAAAAAGCAAAATTCAAATGCAAGGGTGTACCTTTGTGTATGTACACACTACATCAGGAATCCTCTTCAATCCATTCCATTCTTCAGATCTCTCTTCTCCCTAAAGGTCTGGAAAAAAAAAGTGTCATTAAATTGAAGGAGTAACAGTCTAAAGGTAAAACTTAACGGTTCTTCTTGCTATTCAGGGTTCTCCTTGAAAAGGTAGGCCTCTTCATTCCCACAGTCTATGCGCTGAAGCCTTTGAATTCATACCAGTGCTGAAATCCGGGAAAAGGCCTAACAAAGGTGATCCTTAAAGATCAGTAGCACATTGCCCACTAGTAAAAGGGTCAAGGCCTCCCTCTTGAATTTTGTTACTTCAGCTGCAAAGCTTCAAACTTGCTTCCACGCTGTCCTAGATTGATATCCAGTAGAAAAAGGCTGAAGTTGGCATTCAGGAAACCCTGCTTATTTGTCACTGAAGGGATTGCTTTGGTGTATGCATTAGGTGACCTTTTACTCTTCAAAAAGCTTCTTGGTCAACTAAGACAAAACTTCTGTAACCTGATAACCAGTTGTCAAAAATTCAGGTCACCTGTAAAATGTGGATTCTGTGACTCCTGAAACTCACTCCTGAAACCCTCCACTGATGATGGAGCCTGTAGCTTGATGTGGTTTTTCTAAAGGGAAGTCTTTGAGGACTGTTAAGGGAGGATAATGAAAATAAGGAAATCAGTCAAAGATTTGAGATTAAAACAATGGGTTTACCCTTATGAAAATATTTCTTAGGAAAAGACTTTCCACAGAGGAAGAGAGATGAACTGAAAATAGAGATGGATTAAAAAAAAAACAAACAAAAGCCAAAACAACCCAGATCCCAGAAGAGCCATGAGTACTATTAAAAGTGATACTTTTATTAAATGAATAAATATGTCCCATTTGAACATTTGGGGCTATTGCTTTTAGTAAGGTCAAAGTAATGTGGATATCCTCTACCTATGGGTAAAGCTTTTCACACCATAATGTTATGAAGCGTTAATATGGGTTAATCAGAAGATAACTGTGGGAGCAGTGCTGTTGCTTTGATAAAGTAAGTTGCAACACTGCCACGATGTTGTTTAAAGAAAGTACTATCTAATAAAGATGGTTTATGATGTCCCACAGTGTAATGTCTTTTTTTTTTTTTCCCCCAAAAATATGATATTGTCTTTGCTCTCCCCCAGGTCAGATGAAGTAATTTCTGAGATAGGAAGTATAGTTGTACAGTTGCCACTTTGCAACCTTAGTAGAAAAAGACTAAAACTTGAATGCTTTCTAAGAAGTATACTTGCAGGGACTTTCATTAAATGCTATCTTTTCTTCCAAAAGTCTTCATAATTAAACATATTGATACTGTAGTTCAATGGTAGGTTTTTTAAAAGAAAACACTTACTTTGCGTGGTAACACTCACTTGAGATAATGGCAACAGAGTAGTAGTCAGCATTATTCTATCAGAATGTAGTTACTTAAGCTTATTTTTTATAATGACAATATATGTGTCCTTGAAATAACTACATAAAAATCCATATGCTATTGTTTATAAACTGTGCAAGTACTGAAAAGGAGAATGAAGGAAACTGTTTTCATAGATTATAAAACTAGGTTAATATCCTATCCATTACTTGCATAATGTAGTCCAGAGGATTATCCTTAATCAGCTTCCCTTTAAACTGCGAGTGTAATCTTATTTGATAATTCAGTCCTGATTTATAACTTCTTGTTATGGCAATACTATCAGAATGCTTAAAGTACCCTTGTTGCTGAAAAGTACATTTTAAACAAAATCTAGTGTGTTTCTCTTAAAAATGAGAGGATAATATTGTTTTGGTTTGTGCTTTCTGAAGGATTTTATTTTTCAAAACTTGCTAAAGTTAATAATCTTTGTAGTTTTTCCTTAGAAAGTTTATCATTTAATGAAGTGAGAGAACTAGATAATGTAGTCCAGTATTGGTCACATTGGTGTTTATTTCAGCCTTGTATTTTCTTTTCTGTGCATACAAGTTTATACTGACTGCCTGCTGATTACTGTATTCTGTTAAAAGCAAAGTATCCCAGTGGTATGAATACTCTCACGAAAATAGATTATAAACACGAAAGCTAGAAATGCGTGGAAGGATTTCTGAAATTTCTCTAATGCAGCCTTATAATTCTTTATGTATCCAAAGTTCATAGAATTACTTGAGTTCAGGGATTATTAAATTTGGCATGCATGAAAGAAAGCAAAGGAAGAAAGTCTACAAAGGACTGACAATATGTATAAATTGATGAATTTTGATTACTTGTGTAGAAATAACTGATGTTCTCAAAGTTTTAAAGACTTCTAAAATAAAATACTGTAATTTTAAAATTTCTTTCCAAGTCAACTATGTAACTAAATGCATGTGGGTTGCTGTCCACCTTTAAAGAAACGCTAATATAATCCACTGATTTCATTTGCAGATTTTCAGGCGTTGTTGGTTGGTTTTCAAGAAGGCTTCCAGTAAAGGACCTAGGAGACTAGAAAAATTTCCAGATGAGAAAGCAGCATATTTCAGGAACTTCCACAAAGTAAGTCATGCCTTTCTCATGAACTGAATTATCGCCTCTTTATCGCTGTTCCTGGGAAGAGCGTGATCTTGATATGGCTAGTTTGCAAAGAATATAGTAAGGATCAGGTTGAAAAAAAAATTGTGGCACTAAAGGCACACTTAAACGTCTGTAAATCTCAGTGATACAAGTGAGATATCATGCTGTTTTTTTCCAGATGAGCGCAAACCTCCCAAAGTGTGTGAAGTTTTCTTTAAATATTAGTATTTTGGAAATGTGAAAAAAATAGCTGCTTTAATCAAATATTTAACTATTAGTTATTACCTGAAAATGCCAAATGCCTCTGTAATGGCAACACTGGTTGAATGAGTAACATTTTTCCCAGAACTCTTGAAGATTTTCAAGCTCTGTTGACAGCAAGGATTTTTAAGGCTAAAAAATCAGGATTCTGAATGAGATTCTCCCTGCTTTCTCTCTCACTGTCACTTATGTGATGTAAAATAAGATACTTGAGCACAGGTTTTTCTTTCTGTCTTATAAGTAACTGTTATCAGCTCCCCAAGTCAGTCAGTAGATTGCAAATTAGCTAATCTTAAAATAGGGCAGGGCTCTGTGCTTGTATTATTGTCTTCTATCCAGTCACCTTTAGCTTTATGTCTTACCAGCATTAGATGTGACATTAAAACTGGCAAGTCTAAATACAAAGTTGACTTAACCAAGGTCATACTGCAAGCACTGGAAGAGGGTGGATGTAAGTCTAGATCTCTTGAAGGCAGGTCTAATGCTTTTTTGTAAAAAAACTACAAAGGAGCCTTTAAGTTCTAGTAGCCTCTTTATATATTTAAATGAAAAATGGGTATATAATAATGAGCATGCAATTATCCTGTGAATGTTTTCTAAGAAAAACAACCTAACCAAAGCTCATCTCCCCCTCCACCTGGTTGGCTAGCCGCGGCCAATGGGCATCTTCTGTTGCAGTCAATAAAAGACAAAGAGACAAAGGCATACACCTGCCAAAGACCCCAGAGTTTAAAGGAAGAGTGCAAGAAAGAGAGTAGAAATTAGCACATTTGCATTGGAGTTTACTGAAGAGGAAACTGGCGTGCTCTGGTGTAGGTATGCATGGGAGGATTCTGCGGAGATTTCTCTGTATCATAAACTTGATCATAGATACTTTAACCCCAGCTACACAGAATGATCACTTGCAAAGTATGGAGAACATATTCACTCAAGAGCCTAAAGGGAATTTAGAGGATTACATATCTGAATTAATAACAGCAGTCTGTAAACTCCAAAATCAGAACCAGCAGAAGTGAATTCTTCCATTACTTGTAAAATCTCCGGTCCTATTAATGCATGCTTCTCTTTCACTAATAAGGTAAATAACCTTCACACAATGTGAAAGTGGTGTGAGTTAGGTCTGTCCCTGACAAGATACAGCTGTCCTGGAGCAAGAGCAGCTTGAATTTGTCAATGCTGGTGTTCTTACCCTTCAAATAAATAAATAGGTGATCTGGCATTAAGTTCAAAACTTACTGATTTAATCCCCCCAGTATGAAAGATTGTTACTTCAAGATTATGTCAACAACAGCTATTTCTAAGGTTTTGAATTTCAAGTTAGCAAGATCAAAGTAGGATCAGATTTTTAGATTTTAGATTTTTTTGTTGGGTTTTGTTTGGGTTTTTCCGCTGTTACTATGTTCGATTCTGATGTGCTTTATATAAACCTGCAAAAGCAAAATAAAATAAATTGCACAACGTTTTAGCAATAACTTCTGATAGCCAAAAATATCTATGGAGCAGATGGTCTGAAGCACATGTTATATAATATGTGTCCACAAAAATAAATAATAATCAAGAAAGAGATTAGCAGTAGCCTACTAGCTGTGATCTGCTAAATCAAATTTGTGGCCAGGCCCACACAAGGGGAACCGCATTACATTTTTTCTTTCACTGCTTGATTGTCCTGGAGAAACTTGTGGAATGCCAAATACTGGTTTCAGAAAATGGTGATTTATGTATTTCAGTCCCAGTGATTTATGACAAGTTCTTATACCAGCTGCAGCAGTTTCTTGACCGGATCTCAGCAATAAGGTCTCCTGTGCACATGCACACAGAAGCATGCACCAAGAGTTTCTGTGGTGCATTAGCAGTCCTGTTGTGTAAGAGATGGGAGGGGACAGGTTCTTCTTGTGTTTAAAAACTCAGTATGCAGGAACAAGATTCTTCTACAGCACAGTTGCTAGTCTGTAATTGAAATGGCCTTAAACCATGAGGTGGTTATTAACTTAAAAAAATTTCAAGGTAAGTGAATTCCTGGTAACATTTAGATACACCAAATTTCACCACAGTCATCTGTGTGATAGCCCATGCTATTCTTAAATGTAATTACAAGTCTATAATAAAAACCAAATATATTTACATATGGTAGCATTATCATAATCCTTATAAGAACTGATTGTTTCAGTTTCCCCAGTTACTTTTGGGTTGGTTGGTTACTTTTTCAGGGTTCTCTGGCCACCACCAGGTTGCCTAAATAAAGATTCTTATTGCTTAAGAAATGTGAACTAGCCTACTGTTTATTCTAGTTTAGTCCAAGACTCTTGCTTTGTTGTGGAGCATTTCAGCCTCTTACGTTGCTCCTGGTCACTACAAATACGAAGTTATGCAAGTATCCTTATGGACCTCTAATCTAGAATGCTACTGCTATTATTCATGATTGTTGTATTGCTTCTCAGATGCAAAGACATTCTCAAAAGGAAGTTGGATAAACATCTATGATTATTAGGCTTGAGTTCTTGTGCTTTTGTGGTAAGATATAACACTTGATTTGCATCCAAATTTGAATATTATTTGAATTCCCCTTCCTCACTTCCTCATTTTTTTTGTATAACATTTATGCTTTCTGGTTTTCAAATCTGTCTGGTTTTGCTGTGTTGACCATTCTGCTTGAACTGTTAGTTGATCTAAATTTCCTCATGAAGTCTTTATTTTCTCATCTGATTAAACTCACTCAAAAATTCATATTAGACAAAAGCTAAATATGAATACCTTGTGAAGATCTGGTCGCATTCACCAATACCAGATTTTTTACTCTGAGAACAATTCCAGATTTAGACTATTTTGTACTTTTCCTCTTCTTCACTTATCCCTGTTCTTTAAAAGTTTTATTGCCTAGAACTCTTTCCAAAAAGTTTCAGAATAGTGATGCCAATGTAGTAATTTCTTAGGAGTCCAGTGAATGTGTGTAGGCATGTGTTCCTGTTAGTTTTGAATAATATTATGTCAATTTTTACCTGCAAAGAATCGAGAAGTTAACAATCATTTTTCTTAGCTCTTTGAAAGAGGTGTACCTTGTCTGGTTTTCACACCCTTATTTTGCTGAGCCTTCCAAAGCATAGATAACTAAATTTTCCTGGAACTATATCCCCCTTTTTTCCCCATTTTGTAATGTAATTCCCTTCAAATATTTGTTTACAGCACTTTTGTGTAATATCTTGTCGTCTAGAAAAATCATCTGATTGGTATGGGAAGGCTACAAAGTGCATTGCTTTCATGGGCAGCTATTTCTCGGCTGATGAGATTAAAATGAACTCTATTTCAATGAATAAATGTTAGTAAAACTACTCAGTTCTGCACACCAAACAGTAAGGTTTGCAGTAATTATCAGATCCCTCTTAAAATATAAAAGTATTTGAACAATGTAATCATTCAAAGCAAGCGTTCTATGGACCAAAAGCAAACTGCAGGAATAATTGAGGCTCTGCTGGTAATAAAACTGTTAATAGAGTCTGAACACATCAAAGGGCAGCATGCAAACTAATAAAACAAAATGTCTTTCAACAGAGATTGTATTAAGGCAATAACATCTTCTTTCCTTAACAGTGTAGTGAAGAAATCTACAAGTTCAGCATGCTGATAGAACTTTGAGTTCCCACAAACTCAAACCTAAAATGCTTAAATGACACTATGAGTCTCTTCCTGTGTAGGACTCTACTAATCTTTCAAAACCTTCAAGACACTTCTAATATTAATTAGAAGTGTCAGTTCACAGGGTATATAAAGAATTTATGTCAATAGGTGGCCTTGAATTCCTCATCAGTGCCATCAGTGGCTGAATCTAAGTATCAAGGGAATAAACAGTGGGAGAAGTAAAGATCATCTCTAAGTCTCTACTGGTAGCACAATGCAACTCTAAGACATGTTAGTGCTTCTTATATGAAGATCTGTGTACCTTTATTGAGGTAAATTTGTAGTAGTTCTTGAGTGTGTGCATAGTTTTGCAGCAAAAGTGACACTACTCTTCAAAATCATCTGTTTAAATAGGAGCCTCTATTCCCATTATGTGAAGTGTTAAAACAAGGAGGTAGATAGAACATGTTACTTTAAAAAAAATATTTGGACAGTGAAGGGTTGTTTAAAAAATTTAGCCGGGGGGGGAAATAAAAATTATGATCTAAAACTCAAACTGAGTCTGGGGACTCAGTGGCTAGAGGGCAGCTCTGCTGAAAAAGCCTCGAGAATCCCACTGGGCAGTGATCTGAGCCTGTGCCTTGGCAGCAATGAAGGTTTGCCTCAACAGGAGTATGGGCAGCATACTCTCCACTGAGTGCATTTTAAGCCATACCTGGAATATCATGTCCAGTTCTGGTCCCCTAGCTGCTCTATTCAGGATAGCCATAAAAAAAAAAATGGAGATGGTCCAGCAGAGGGCAAGTGAGGAAACTGGAGGTTGTAGAAGCTGACATGAGGAAAGGCTGAAGGATCTGGGTTTGCACTAGTGAAGAGAGAAGGCCTGTGGGTATCTATTTACAGCTTTCTAGTTTTGATGACGGTGGCTGAAGTGAGAAATGGATATGCTCTCTTCTAAAGGGTGCTCAGGGGAAGGACAAGAGGCAATGGGCAGAAGTTACTTCAAAAGAAATTAGCTGGATATAAGAAAGAAAACAAAAAAAGCACAATGGAAAGAACTAAACATCAGAGCAGGCTGACCAGAGATGTCAGTATTTCCTAGCTTAAGGAAATCTTGAAGACCTGAAGATCTGGCTTGGCAGGGTCCTGTGTAACCTAATCAAAGGCTCTGCTGTCAGGGTTGGAACAGATGATCTCCAGGGGTCCCTTCCAACCTAGGCCTTTCTATGAACTATGAAGTATCTGTCACTGAAGTTTCTATAAGCTCTTGATATACCCCTGTGTTGCGCCTATTTTATCAAACTGCTTTTGCCCTCTCTTGAGTGTATTTCAGTTATTTCTAGTGATAAAAAAATATATACTTAATCCTCCTAATGTCTCTTAAACCAGTCTGAAGAGAGCTATTTCTTTGAAAAGTTCTGGTGTTAGTAGAGAACACAATGGTCTCTATGTCAAGTTATGTATATTCTGGTTTTGCCATGAAAATCTGTCCACCTTTTGGCAAAGTTTAAAACCTTTGCACTCCCATGTTTTGTGCATATTTGTTAGAAGCACTTCTGACTTTGGCATCTAAAATGTCTCATGTCATCTGTAAAGCTTCATATATGATGAACATTCAGATAATTTTCTCTCTTGAGTAATGAATATGTTCCCTCAATTTCTTTCAAGGCTAAAGCCTGACATTCACTCTAATAGCTGCTTGTCATTTCTGAAGACCAGTTTGGGGTCAGGTGTTTGAGATGAGATCATGGAGCCATTCTCTGTATGTATATACTTTGATGTGTAGGTAACATGGAAAGGAAAATCGCTGAATTAAAGCTTAGAGAAGAAGTAGACCGAATATTAGAATGTGGAAGCTAAGTAAAGGAATAAATGCTCTGGCAACCTATAAGAGCACCTTATCAATTAGATATCTGAGAGAAACACCAAGAGCTTCATGCAGTTCAAAGCTGGCTGTTCAAAGAATTGATATGAGGAATGCTAAAGGGAAGAATGGCGTGGGAAAATGGTAAAGAAAATGTATATTACTAAGGGTAAATAAATCTATTTTAATTGACTTTGCACGAAATCTTGGAGACTGGTGCAGAAATAAGAATCTGCCAATGAAAAGGAGGTGGACCAGGAAGCAAAAAGTATGGGTATGGTTTGTCTCTTCAGCTCAGTTATATTTGTTGCAAAGAGAATCAGTGCAGCAGCACAGATTCACATTAAGAAAAAGCAAGAGGGGTTGTTCAGCTTTTTACACCAAAGCAAATTGCTCTCTAATAGCACAACATTATTGTTGTGGGCAGCTGAGAGATATGCACTTCTCGGACGTTTCCCAGGAGTGGCAAGTTCTGAGAGAAGAAGACCCTGTGTTTGGAAGCAAGGGTTTCAGTACCAGGTACCCAGATGAAGCTGCCGGATAGGTACAAGAAGAGAGACTGGAAATAAGGTCTCTGCAGGATATATCCACTGGTCCTTGGCGGAAGATCAGAATAACAATTAAGCTAGGTTATAAAACAGCTGGATTCTGCAATGGAGATTTGCACTAAGCTGCTCTTCTTAATGCAAGTGTTGTTGAAAAGCTGAATCCTGAATATCTCAAATTAAGATCAAAAGTTTAAATGACATTTTTTGTTTTCATTTGCTTTTATCATACAATTTGTTTGGTCCTTTCTTGTCAAAATAATCCACACCTTTCAGAAGTGAGGAAGGTGTAAAAGGAAATTGGCATTTGTTAAACCACCTGTATGAAATATACTTGTGTGATGGCCATTATGGAAAAACCATGAGAGAAACCAAAGTATAATCAGTGTACGATTAAGTCAGAAAAACAATGAAGTTATGAGAATAAAACATAATTTATAAAGCCTCTATTCAACAGAATTGTATTTAACATTTATTCTGACTGAGGTTAAAAACCATTATGAAAAATCAAATATGATCATATAATTAAGGCAATGTATATCATAATATGTTTAGAAGAGGTGCCAAGAAACGTAAAGGTATTTATTTGTCTTAACATGGAGTAGGAAAATGCCATCGATAAAAAACACGGGCCCACTGCCACACAGATAACAGGAAAATGGTGGAGTAAACTTACAGAACTAGGAGTCAAAGTAATATTTAAGACTTCCTTTCCTAGCCTTCAGCACTTGACTCTGCATTTATTATTCTTTTGCAATACTGTGTGTCCACTTTCACTACTCAAGTGTAGAAGGTAGATATACTACATAAATAATAAAAGTTCTTGATGAAAGTTAAACACCTAATTATTTGCCTGCTGTGTATAACACTAAGAAAGAAATGTTATGTGAAGATTTTTTTTTTCTTAATAACAACATTTTCCCTTGAAGCTCTATGAATTACATGTCTGTGTTGTTGGGAAATGTTTACATTTTGATGTGGAAATGGCAAGAGGCATGGTCCCTTATGCAATAGCTGTAAAAGGAAGCAGGTACAAACAGCAGGTTATGGTATATGAGGGAGGGCAGACAGTTTTGGCACTGCAATTTACTTTCTTTTAATAAAGGGAGATGAAATATAATAAGTCTTAGGAGGGCTAAATTTCTTGTAAGGTTTTGATTTGCTTATAGTAAAGGAGGCTTTGCAACATAAATAAAGAGCAATTTATTATGAAAATTGGCAGAAAGCTATCTAATTTTTACTTCATAGAAAAAAATTTGAAATTCAAATCACTGGCTGATGAAGGTTATTAAAAATGCATTAGACTTGAAAATGTAGCTGCATGTAATTGTCATAATAGATATTCAAAAATAATTTTTCCCCAGTGGCAATTAAGCTAAAAGAATTTTCAAATTATCATCTAACAAATTTCAGTTAATTTTAGTAGCAAATAAAATTAAAACATTTCATAAAGTTTGTAAAAAATTTAGAACTACTTCTTTAAAAAAAAAATCCTAAAAACTGTTGCATTTCTGTTCAGAATCTTTCATTTTCATCTTTTTCAATTTCCTGCCATTTTATTTTATTATTTTATTTTAATTTTTTATTAATTTTTCTTCATTTCTCCCTATTGGAGTTTTCTCTTTTTCACTTTTTTCTCCTGAAGACCTCTGGACCACTTTGAGTACATGTAAATACCCACACATGTACAGGCATGTGCTGAGTTTAGTTTAATTTTAAATTTTCTTTCTACATCTGGTATTTTTGCATCTAGTTTGTGCATCTTTTTTAAGGAGCATCAAGAACTTCATAGGCAATCTGGTGCTCTTAATACTTCCTTCAGAATTTCTAAAATGCCTCTAATATATATGTTTATATTTCAGAATAGCATCAAAATACAAGTTTTGGCATTGTTGAATTGAGATGGGGATTATTTTTTAAAGACACTGAGGCATATTTACACTCTGTAAAAATCAATGGGGGTGAAGTTTTTTTGTGGTGGGTTTATATTTATCATTTTAATCCTTTCTAAAAACAAAACAAAATTAAGCTAGTGGATATGTCAGTGGTTGCGCTTTTATATGTACGGTCATGGGCTTGTACCACTTGCTGTTGTCCACAGGCAGCAATGGGGCAGAGCACCCAACTGAGTCCTCTGCTTGTGTGTAGTTTCCTCACCTTTGGCAGCAAGCAAGAGCCAGAAACAGTGAGGGCAAAAATGATGATGATGATGTCCCTTCTCCTTTCCTGGCTAAAGTAATTTCTCTTTTTCTGAATAGCATTCAGAAATGCCCAGCATCAGAGAGGTCCTTAAAACCTGGATCATGAGATGCCTCTCAACCATGATTTTTTTTCTCCCATGATTGGTAAAAGGGAAGTTAAGCCAGCCTTTCCCACTTAAATTTGACCCAAAGCTTCCCCATGGTATCAAGGTTGGGCTGAAGGGTGCTACAGCCTGAGCTGAAAGCTTTCACAGTTTGAAAGGGATAAGAAGGGAAGTTAAACCTAGTGTTCAGCCACTGGCATAATGTACAGTATACATACAGCCAAAATAATTTATGTGCATTGAAAGCCTATGGTTACTTGTATCCTTTAGCACTCCTGACCGTTTGTCAATGCAGTGAGGGATTGCTTAGTTAGGGTTATACCTCGCAGTTTAATGGGAAGAATTACATGCCTATCTCCTACTGCATTTAGCAAAGTTATATTTTGTAAGCATGACTTCGCTTGTAATTTGTTTTGAAATGTAGTCTGTGTTAATAAACACTTTTTTTTTGACTGACCTTATCCAACAAGATAACTTTGGGAATTATTGCAAGTTAGCCAATTTAAGTAAACCAAGAGGAAAATTTAAAGGCATTTTTTGACAAGTACATTTCTCCTTTTCTTTTCATTCAAAGACCAATAACATATTCCTTTTAATTAAACAATACCTTTGAGCAGAAACTACGAAAGATCTGGAAATAGTCATGTACTTTGAGAATGTTACAAGTGAAAACTTTTAAAAATGAAAACAGTTTCTAACTGTCCAATATATTTTAGTAGCCTCATAAGGCTATTAAAACTCATCTAATGATCTAATTCATTTACAGGTTCATTCTGAAGCATTGTCTTATTGCTGTACTTGGATAATTAGACTACAGTAATGAAATGCCCCATTTTGTTTCACAGTGTTACTGTTTGCATACCTAGTAACTCTATCAGGAAGTTTGATATTGAAAGTATCTTAATTCTAGCTGAAACTTGGAAACATAATTGGGAAACTTACTTTATTTCAGTTGTGAATCATCTTCCCTCTCTGCCTTCTCTCTAGCGTGGTGTTATTTTTCAAGTGTGAACCTGAGTTTCAAATTAGAGCGTTCTTTTAACGTTAAGGCATTAGTTATTTAAATTTTTTGTCAACACTCACTTTTACAGAAGGTGTTTTTTTCCCCCCTGTATTTTAATGTTATACTAACACAGTAGTCTGGTATTCAGCTTGCACATCAAAATGAAAGGTCAGATTAGAAAATATATTTCAAAGATTCTTTAGGACAGTAAGGAAATGAGATTGGGGGAGGACTGTGATTTTTGTATTATGAATTACTCTATAAAAATACCCTTTGAAGTATAAAGGCATTTCTTTCTCAGTATGTATTTGAAAATCCTAATTAAAATGTTTGAAAAGGGAAGAGATCCATATACACATGAACAGATCAGATTCGAACTATTCCTTTAAAACACCAGGCTAACAGCCAAAACCAGAATGATCCCAGTAGGCTATTTGATATTATGGATTAGGCAGCAGTTCAATCCTGGCAGTATCACAGCATCACAGTCTGAGAGGAAGTAAAGTAACTTGGCTTGGCAAAACTCCTACTTCTTTGCCTATTAAAGGTAGCTGGTATTACTTAATATGCTTGTTCTGCCCTGCTAATTTTAATTTACAAACACTGTGAAACAATATAGCATTTAAAAAAGCATAACAAAAGGTAGTGAAGTAAATTTGGTTTCCATCCTTGATTTTTTTAGATTTCATTGAGACAAAGTAAAGAGTTTGTAACTGCTTATGTGGTAAGTGCTCATTAAAAAGTGGAAATTAAAAGATGTTATTTTATTTTATGTTCAGTTTAAATCTGTATTCTCCAAAAATGCTGAAAAATTGAAACATTTTCATGTTTACCTTTTTTTTTTTTTTTTAATCTCAGTTTTATCTGGGGGAAAGAAGATACTTTTCAATATCCCTCTACTATCAGACCTATGGGTATTTTTTCATATCAGACTTCACTTTCTTGCCCTGACATCACTGCTTTATATGTAGTCCGAATGACTTTTAATACATAAATTCATTCTGTCACCTGTTTTAGGACAGGTAAAATTATTTGTGCTGTTATAGGTGTAGTTTTCATTTAGTGCTTACAGGAATGAACATTTACTTGGTAGCAGTTTCTTAAACACTTATTCTTCTGAAATAGCAGCTGGAGAACTGCCCCAGAGGCATAATGTGGAAGTTGATACGCCACTTCTTGGCAAAATTCCTGGAGAGTGTTGTTACCATAACAACTCATCTTCCAAGGATAAATCTGCATGCAGAGATGGGAAAAACTCTTCTGTTTTCTTTGTGAATTGGTTTTGCTTTTATATGTTCTTTCACTTTTCTGATCTTGAGATTTCTCTTCTTCCTTATTATGTTCTTCTTGTAATATTGTGTTTTAAATTTTGCTATTCTTTCATGAAATAAGTATGTTTTTTTTCTTCTGCCTCTCAGAACATTTTCACCTTGTCTTATTTTTCTGTCATTTGCATCCCTAGTCACAGAATGAATAAAAGAACGGTTAGGGTTGGAAAGGATCTTAAGATCATGAAGTTCCAAACCCCTGCCATGGACAAGGACACTTCACTCTAGACCATCTCCCAACGCTCTGTCCAACCTGGCCTTGAACACAGTCAGAGATTGAGCATTTACCACTTCTTTGGGCAACCTGTTCCAGTGCTTCACCACCCTCACAGTAAAGAACTTCTTCCTTATATCTGACCTGAACTTCCCCTTTTTAAGTTTAAAACCATTACCCCTTTTCCTATCACTATAGTCCCTGATGAAGAGTCCCTCTCCAGCTCCTCCCTCTTGTTGATTGCCATGTGTGTTGTTATGCAGAATATGCTGAAGTCAGGAAAACGTATTTCAATTTAAATAGTCTGAATGCCTCATCTCATATCGTTTTTCCCAAACCTATAAAGGTTCTAATAGCCTTACAGATCTGTTAGCATCACTTTCCTAGATTCACAGGTTAATTCATATGTTAATTGACCTCAAGAAGTATCTTGTCCAACTCCTGCTCACAGTAGAGCCAGCTCTGAGGTCAGACATGGCTGTGCAACTTTATCCCAAGAGTTCAGTCTCTGAAACCTCCAGGGGCAGAGACTGCATCACGTCTCTGGGTGGCCTGTCCCACTGCTGGGCTTGCTTCTCCTATGCAACCTGAACGTCTCGTTTCTCGGTTTATGCCTGTTGTCACTCTTCCTTTCACCAGGCACAGCTGTGAAGAGCCTGTCTCTCTCCTTGATAACCTCCCTGCAGGCAAGGGGAGGGCAAGGGCTGCTGTTAGGTGCCCTCAAAGTGCTCCCTGCTGCAGGCTGGAGCAGCCACCGTCCCTCAACCTCTCCCCACAGGGTAGGTGGTCCAGCTTTGGCAGTCCTGGGGCCCTCTGCTGAATTTGCTCTGGTTTATTGGTTGTGCTGGGGTCCCAAAACTGGACATAGTATTGTAGGTATGATCTAGTGAGTGCTGGACAAAGAAGAAAACCCACTTCCCATGATTTACCATCAGTGCTTCTGTTGATGTAGCCATTTCCCCAGTACCAAAGGTCTATGTTTTTCAGGCAGCATGCTGCCTTTTTTTTACGAGCCAAAATCCCATTCAGCTCTGATTGAAGCTGTACCAAAGCTTGTACTCTGTGGTAATTGGATTTAGCCATGTAAAAAGAGCTGCCGTTAACTGCAGATACCACGGCTGAAAACTGAGCTGAAGGGAGAGGTTTTGTTTCTTCGAGGTCCTCCTCTCTGTACTCCTTTCATCTGCAATGTACCAGCATCTCATTTTCTCCTTTTCCAGCAGCATTCAGCCAGCATATTGATGCCTCCTTTGCCCTTTTCTTGCTATGATAGTTAGCATAGCTCTTGCTTCTTATATCCCTCTCTTATCAGAAACATCCATGATGTTTCTGGTTTGAGGTAGTTCTCTGCTGTCTGGGCATCACTCACTAGAGTTCCTGCTCCTCGCCACTGTGTTGGCTTTTGCTGTTACATTACTGCTTGCGTGGTATTACACAACAGATGGTAGTATGTGGGCCATTATTAAGTAATAAGATGATGAGCAATTACATTCTGTAGCACTCTTCTCCTTTTTATTTTTGCTAGATAGAAATTAAATGACAGGAAGATAGTGCTCAATTCAAAACAGAAATCCATTTATGCAAATTCAGACCTTTTCCTCTGCCCAAGCAATTTCCAGGACTCTGCACAGTTGAGATAACTTCAGTAGATGGAACCACAGAATCATTTGCCTCACAGTTTCATATGGGAGGCATGCGTTTGGAACAATTCAGGCAGGATAGAACTCAGAATGGAGCACTTGAGATTTTATGTATAGTTTCTGTGGGGTTTTATCTTTTTCGGACCTCCTTTCCTGTGTACTGTGGAGTTATATTTTTGTAGTGATAACAGACGTAATATGTGATTTAGAAGATTTTTTTCTTATAACTGTGGAAGAGTTATCCAATCATTTTAAACTTACAGTTTGAGCACCAGAGCCCTAGATGTGTTATATACATATAGTATTTACATGCCCACGTTACCCGGAAGTGGCCAGTGCAGATCCTAGATGTTCAGCTCCCTGATTAGAACAGATTTATAGTACAGTAAGCAAATAAATGTCTGGTGTATGTCAGTGATGAAGCATGATGTACACAAGAGAAAATGCATACTGAATTGTCCCTAAAATTCTTAAACTACTAAAAATGCTAAATGTAGTTCCAAAGTAATTAGAAAAATGACTAATTACATTGACTGTTAAGAAGCAAGATCCCAGTCAATCTGAGCCTTTATGTAAGTTAAGTGTGCTTTATAATTTCATAGCGTTTCACATCTGAGAATGTAATCACAGAATCACAGAATAGTTAGGGTTGGAAAGGACATTAAGGTCATCTAGTTCCAAACCCCAGCCATGGGCAGGGACACATCACACCAAACCATGTCACCCCAGGCTCTGTCCAGCCTGGCCTTGAACACCACCACGGATGGAGCATTCACAGCTTCCTTGGGCAACCCATTCCAGTGCCTCACCACCCTTACAGGAAATAACTTCTTCCTTATATCCAGTCTAAACTTCCCCTGTTTAAGTTTTAACTCGTTACCCCTTGTCCTATCACTATAGTACCTAGTGAAGAGTCCCTCCTCAGCATCCCTATAGCCCCCTTCCGATACTGGAAGGCTGCTGTGAGGTCTCCACACAGCCTTCTCTTCTCCAGGCTCAACAGCCCAAACTTTGTCAGCCTATCTTCATACAGGAGGTGCTCCAGTCCCCCGATCATCCTCATGACCCTCCTCTGGACTTGTTCCAACAGTTCCGTGTCCTTTTTATGTTGAGGACACCAGAACTGCACACAATACTCCAGGTAAGGTCTCACAAGAGCAGAGTGGAGGGGCAGGATCACCTCCTTCAACCTGCTGGTCACCCTCCTTTTGATGCAGCCCAGGATACAGTTGGCTTTCTGGGCTGTGAGTGCACACTGCTGACTCACGTTCATTTTCTCATCAACCAACACCTCCAAGTCCTTCTCCGCAGGGCTGCTTTGAATCTCTTTTCCGCCCATCCTGTAGCTGTGTCTGGGATTGCTCTGACCCAGGTGTAGGACCTTGTACTTGTCATGGTTAAACTTCATGAGGTTGGCATCAGCCCACCTCACAAGCGTGTCAAGGTCTCTCTGGATGGCATTCCTTCCCTCCAGTGTATCAACCGAACCACACAGCTTGGTGTCATCGGCAAACTTGCTGAGGGCACACTCAATCCCACTGTCCATGTCAGCATCAAAGATGTTGAACAAGACTGATCTCAACACAGATCCCTGAGGGACACCATTCGTTACTGGTCTCCAGCTGGACATTGAACCATTGACCACAACTCTTTGCATGCGGCCATCCAGCCAGTTCTTTATCCACCAGGTGGTCCATCTATCAATTTGATGTCTCTCCGATTTAGAGACAAGGATGTCATGCGGGACAGTGTCCAGTGTCCTGCACAAGTCCAGGTAGATGACTTCAACTTCTCTTCCCCTGTCCATCAGTTCCGTAGCCCCATCATAGAAGGCCACCAAATTGGTCAGGCAGGATTTCCCCTTAACGAAGCCATGCTGGCTGTCACCAACCACGTTGTTGTAATAGTTAAGAATGCCAAAAAGAAAAGCAAAAACCAACAAAAATTCCCAAACATTTTAAAGGGTAAGTATCTTAAATTGTGTTGACAGTGACTATTTTGTCATATAAAATATTTTGCTACCATAATGAAAATGTTGTCCTGCAATTATTTCCTGAAGTTTACCAATGTACCAAGTGAACTTTGAATAAGAAGGCTATAGATTGCTGTAATATGTGTTAGAGACTCCCAGACAAAAAAATGTGGGTGTTTTTCCTATGTGAAAATAAGTTCTTAACATGGAGGATTTGTTATAGCCAGTGTGGGAGAGTTCTGAAATGTCTAGGGCTACAGCATTTTTGGAGAGACCGGAAGTTTGTTACTAGCAATCTATCATCTGATATCTTCTGGCTAGCCAGAGGTGACTATCCAGTTCAAAGGCTGGGTTTACAGTTTGGAGGTTTTATTTTCCTTATAACAATCCTGAATAAATTCTTTGATCATCAGCCTATCTCTGTGCATCTTGCTTGGATTTAGTGTATTTGCTACCGGCCACCGCAGACTACCTTATGTTAGTAATTTTTTTGCACTAAAGCTCTGTTAACTGTTCATTCCTTCAGAAGAGTCCTTTCCAGCTTTTTCTCTTGCTCTTAAGGTTGATGCATAGCTCTATGTTGTATTTATTTGTTTTCTTTTGAAAGAAATGTTGAAACTTTTTAAAAATAGTCATAGAGAAGCAGACAGCTTTTCTTTCCTTTCTTTTTCTTTTTTATAAATGGTTGATCCACTCAAATATGTCTAGACAGAACTTAGAAGATGTTGATGATTATTTGTTTTATTATTTCTGTATAAAATTAACTTAAAACAAGTAGACACTCCTAAAGTGATGCTCCTTTTAGATGAGATGTTATACCAACACAAAACAAATTAGAGTTTTATGCTTATCTGCAGACCAAGATTAGGAAAAACAATGAGGATGAGAGGAAGTGCATTGCATTACTTGAAGTGCTGTTTGGATGGTTCTTAAGTGCTCTGAAGCAGCAGCATCAGAAAACTAACTATAGGGTCTTTTCTATTTTAGTCATTGTTTGATATGCCTTTGTAAAGAAGTTTTGGATTTTGGTGAACAATCTGAGACTCACCCCCAAAAACTGTGTGCAGATCAAGTGCATTTCTTTTCAGCTGTGCTGATGTGAAACCTTTGTGGGGATCCAAATTCCTACCTGTGAGAGGAACCAAGTTCCAGAAACCATCACTGATGGGTAGCCTTGAGACTCAGGTGCCTACTCTAGTTTAATTTTGCAGGAATGAGATGCTGCCTTTACCAGTTCTACCTTGTAGCCCTTCAGAGTCATGTCCTTTCATCAAATATTAACCAGAAGTAAAGGCGTTGGATGTTTCTGATATAGCTATGTAACCCCCAACCTCCCCAAGAAAGAAGGAAGCTGTTAGATGTGGAAAAAGGTGGAATCAACGAAGCTTGGCAAAGGAAAGTTTGTTACATATAAGTAGTTATTCTACGTATATTCTTCAATTAGTGTTCAACTATTTGTTATTCTATAAACAATTAAAATTATGTTGGGGACTGATACAGAAAAAGAAAAATCAAGAAACCAAGTAGAAGAAAAAAAAAAAAAAAAGCAAGGAAACGTGTATGTGGGCTGCTGAGTGATGGACATATGAGGCAGGAATTATTGATGAGGAGTAGGAGAACTGAGAAACGGACCAGGCACTAAAAGTCCCTAACGTGTACCATGCTAAGCACCATATGGACTACTGCACTAAATGGTAGCACCAATATCTAGTAGATAAAAAAATAAATATCTAAGTTAACATTCTAGTGTTTTAGTGAAAATTTTTAAACTGCATAATATTAGTTTAACACAAAAGGATCTCAAAGGTGGGTGTCAGGAGGATGGTGCCAGACTCTACTTAGTACTGTCCAGAGACAGGACAAGGAGTAGTGGCCATAAACTTAAACACACAAGGTTTCAACATGTGAAAGAACTTTACATTGAGAGTAGCAGAGCACTGGAACAGGCTGCCCAGGGAGATTGTTGAGTTTCCCTCTCTGGAGACATTCAAAATCCACCTGAATGAGTTCCTGTGTAAGCTACTCTAGGTGGCCCTGCCTTGGCCACCTTGGGGTTGGATTGCCTTGGGGTTAGACGAGATGGTCTCCAGAGGTACCCTCTAACCCTAACAATTCTGAGATTCTGTGATCTATTTACCCTACTGGAAGAAATCATAAAGAATAAGGGTAGGCAAGAAATCTGTTTGCAAGATTACTCACTGAACAGGTATTTTATTTGTTGTGAAATTAATTTTGTTCTAGAAGGATACAAATACAGGGAAATAAGAAAACCGATTTTCAAAGTTTTTGTTGGGTTGGGTTGGTTTTAATAGTACCAAAGTTTTAGACAAAGTATAATCCCACGATGGGAATATTTCCTTCTTTTTTTGTAGGAAGTCTAGGTAAGACTCTTGCATGTATTAAATTAAATTTTTCCAGTTGCAAATTCTCTAGATAGTTCCAGACTTTATGTTGTTGTGAAGAACAGCAATATTTTCACTAACTACACTATTTTGTCAACAAGTCTGTTATGATAGCACAGGGAGCAAATTTTGGTATAAGATTCATTGCTTAAAAAAGTAGTTTTGTCTAATGCACTACTCATAAAAAAGGGGCTTCTTTTTTGATACATTTTAAATTTGATTGGTGTTTAAAACCTTCTTGAGGTTTGCAAAGAGATGGGCAAAATTGTGTCGAAGGAGTTACAACTTTTGTAGGTTTTGGGTTTTTTTTTTGTCTTTTCAGTAGCTTTGACACTTTTTTTCCCCTTTAAAAAGGATTATTTATTTATTAAAAACAACAATAACAAATTAAACCACACTTTTAAAAATCACTGAGAAAAAACAGTCTGGTTGCCAAGGCAAAGTTCGTTTTTCCTTCATACAAAATAATATAAACTCTCAGGTGTTTATTCATTAATTGCAAATGTTCAGCAAGTAGAGAAATGACTCATGCTTCATCAGCATCAAACCCAGATTTTGGAATTTGATTAACTTCAGTTCACTATATCAGTGGGAAGATGGACTTTCATGGTATCATTACTGTTGCCTCTTTCTGGTCTGATTCTGAAGGGAAACATACTGTACAGTTTCAAAAGAGAAACATGAAAGAAAATATTCATATCTCTATTTGATATTAAAAATTAGATAAACAGTAGAAATACTGAGGGGCTTATTTGTTAGTTGGTCCCTCTCATTTTTACTGTCAACTAAAATTTCTGAGATGTTAACTGGTGGAATTTTTTTTTTTCTGTCAACCTGTTGACTTGCCCAACAGGTAAAACTAAAACTACTTCAGCTTGGAAAGGGTTTGATGTACATGGGCCAGCAATATGCTCTTCCCACAAAGGAAGCTAGTGGTATCCTGGGCTGTATTAGGAGAAGTGTTGCCAGCACGTCAAGGGAGGTGATCCATCTCTAGTCAGCACTCGTGAGGCCACACCTTGCAGTGCTGGGTTCAGCACTGGGCTCCCCAGTACAAGAGGCAGATGGACATACTGGAAAGAGTGCAGTGAAGGGTCACAAAGATGATGAGGTGACTGGAGGATCTTTCCTGTGAGGAAAAGTTGAGTGCTGAGACTGTTAAGCCTGCAGATGAGAAGGTTTATTCACTGTATACTCATTATTGAGTGTATTCTCTATATCTGAGCAGTTTAGAAAAGACAGAGACAGGCTCTTTTCGGTGGTGCATAGTGACAGAATCAGACGCAACCTTACAAATGTAGTGATACTAATTGGCATAATTAAGTTACTTCCCTTAACCAATAAAACACCAATGTTCCTATATTAGGTAACTTATTTGATGCAGATTCTGAAACTGATCAAAGTTGTACAAATAAATAATTGAAAAATATATTACAGAATAATCACAAACCTGTCTAAATGTCATTGTAATAACTATGTCTCCAAGTAGAACTTTATTAGAGAAGTAGATCTTTCACTTTTTAATATGTTACATTTGACAGAAGGTTCTGCAGCTTCAGACTCTGCCTGTTTATGTTTTTTTTATAAATTAAAAGGCATGTTACCTGGGGGGAGGGAGATTATAGTAAAAATTGAGTAGTTGTGTTAATGTTTTTATTTGTACTATTTATGTGTTGGCCTTAAATGCTTTTCTTCATTTTAAGGTAACCGAGCTGCACAATATCAAAAACATAACTAGACTGCCTCGAGAGACAAAGAAGCATGCAGTGGCAATTATCTTTCATGATGAGACGTCAAAGACATTTGCGTGTGAGTCAGGTAAGCAATTAGTACCACATTTCTAGCTTGAAGAAATAAAGTTGCAGATCAAAGTTTTCCTCGGATGAATTAACTTAAAACACCAGATAGAAATATTTACCTTAAGAGAATCTGTTGTAAACAAGAACTTCAGAGTTTGAGGTTTAGTTTTGGGGGGGTTGGGAGGGTTGGTTTGTTGTTTTGTTTTTTTTTTAGTATACTTTGGGAGGTGTTGGGGGTGTTACAGAGCTCTTTCTTCCATTAGTTATCTTTGACTGCATGCAGATGGTCTAAAGACTGGAGATTTTCAGCTGAACTTGTAAAACTGAGTAAAAAATACCTATGAGATGTTATTAAGTCAATCTGTGAAACATTCTTTTTTGTTTTGTTTTGTTTTTTACAAAGTTTTGCTATAGGCACTTACTAAGCTAATAATTACCATGCCTTTGCAAATAAGAGGCAAATACCAGCTAAAACCTCAGGATATCGTAAAGTGGAATGTCAAGCAGTCTGTGGTTTGAACAGCTACAGGGTATAATGAGTGAAGTTGAGAACAAGGCTTGGTCATCATGATATATAATGACAGGTAGTTACATGTGAGTCATTGGACACTGCACTATTAAATTACACTGTTTTCTGATTGAAATTGCAGTTGTACATGTATGTGTCCTAGGGTATTTTTTATCAGATTTTTTTTTTTTTTTAAAGAATGAGAATTTTTTTTAATGATAAAGTTTCTGTTTGTTTAGTGACATATTTGAAACTGTGCATTTTTAAATGATACATTAATATTATCATATAAACATTGCACGGTGTGCAGTCTAAGTCAAATCCAGTGAAACAAAATTCAAGAAATGTGGAGGAGGTAAGTTGAAAGTGAGTAAGATGATACATTATGTGAGTTTTGTATCAAGAATTGCAAATTTTCATATGTACATGAAAGTACAGATTTGCAAAGATTCGTTTGTTTATTAATTTCAAAACACATAGAAATGTCTAGCTTTCTAGGATCAGTTTAATAGGTTATTAGATAAATAGTTCACATTAAAGATTTTAATTTATAACTAGTAGAATTAATAATGACTCAATAATACGGTTAATAATCAAGTAAAACCATTTAAATAATATTTCAACAGCACTGAAATCGGTTCTATGGAAACTTTTCCATTTGCCCATGTATGCATTCCCCTTGATCTTTAATGAAAAGGTATTATTCCTTCCCTGGAATTACTATAGTGCAGGCATATTTGAAAAGAGTGACAGCAAATCATAACTTCAGGATTCTTTCACCAAAGGGGCAAGCCTAAGAAAGCTCAGCATGTCTGGCCCACTCATCCTTTCTTACTGTAACAAATGTGATGCAACTCCTTAACCCCCAGTTGTGTACACAAGACCTTAAGGTGCTAACAAGATGACAATATGAGATGCCCTGCCTTAAGGCTATGTTCTGTGCAAAGGTGTGTTTTGAGTCAATGGAGCCTTGGGTAAAGTGATGAGCCAGTGGAAAGCTCGTGTGCTTTTTCAGGCTGGAGAAGAAACAACTTCAGAAGATCTTATTGCTCCTTACAACTACCTGATCTGAGAATACAGAGAAGATGGAGCTATAAAAGTGTGAGATATCTTGGTCTTTCTGAAAGACAACATATCTTAGCTGTGGGTATAGTGAAGTTTCAATCAGTTTGCCTTTCTTCAGGCCTTCTGTCTATCTAAACAGTATAAACCGTGTCATCTTCACCAGATGAGACAGATACACTGCTTTGTTTCATTAAGATCAGACTCTCTTGAACTCCAAATCTTTTTTGTGTTCTGAAGATACGGTCTAAAAAAAATCAACTTCATTTGCAGCTCATTTCCACAACTGAGTTCCGTCTTCCCACATGGAACTATCACCATTTTTACTGCCGCTGAAATGTGCCAAGTACTTTGCTTTCCTATTTGAAACTTTAATAAGTTTAAGGAATATTTAGAGAGCTGCTTGTTACTTAAAAATAGTTTCTTCTCAGATCTCAAAAAAGAAAAAAGTCTTAGTGGCATTGTTTTCTATTGGACAATGCCTAGATTTTAACAGCCTTATGGTGTACACACAATGAGGCTTATTTTGGCAAATCAGGCCACTTCTTTGAATAACACAGTAATACCTTTAGTCATTTAATACCCTTTCTTCCATATGGCTTCAGTGGAAAAAAAACAAAAACAACTCAACGCTCAAGTCGTTTTGACTCAATCAAAAATCTTCTTCCAGAATCATAGCTGCTTGACATTCTTGAAATATTTAGGAGCCCAAAGTTTCATAAGATAAATATTTTTCCACCATGGAGTCACTAAATATACAGGAGCAGATAGTTTGTTTTCTGTCATCTTGACCTACCAGAAGCAGATGGAAGGACAGTAAC
Organism: Pezoporus wallicus; assembly: GCF_028554395.1. Taxonomy (NCBI): domain Eukaryota; kingdom Metazoa; phylum Chordata; class Aves; order Psittaciformes; family Psittacidae; genus Pezoporus; species Pezoporus wallicus. The sequence continues at coordinate 4,696,017 of NW_026639478.1, read as the reverse complement.
ACTGTACCCATTGCAAAAGGTCTTTTGAGTAGAATCAATAACTTCTTGAAACGAAGGAAGTAATGCTCAAAGCTGAATTGGTTTTATATGGGGACTGAACAATGCAAGGTAGGGGTTTTTGGCATAAAAAGGAATGAAATATTTTAAAACAACCATATCATGTTGTGTTTGGTAGTATGAGCTGATATTTTTTTCACTGTGCAGTCTAAAAGTCCATATGATGAAAAGTAGCACATTTTTCTGGTACTTAGCTTTCTTAATTATGGAATTAAGCACAGAAAAATGCTATCCTGTTTTAAAATAGGTCTCTAAAGATATAGAATGCTTTGGTCCTCCCCAGAAAGCCTGAGAGCTGTGATACGAGCCCACTGGGTGTGCTGGCTGGGAGCCTGTTTTTTTCCTAAGCTCTTGCAGCTTCTAGGCCCTCAGTTTACTTACTGTCTTCAAGGCAAATACTGACAAGTCTGGGCTCTGGATGGGCTGTAGCCCTCATATTACTGTTAGGGTTTCAGAAAGTTAGTCATCTGAGGAGCATCTCATTTTCTGTTGTCATCATTTGCTAATGAAAACATTCTGTAGAAAATAAGAAAGAAAACCAAGCAAAAATCCTCCATATGCTTTTGTTATCATCTGGCTGTTCCCAGCACTACTACCAGTGCTCCTGGCATTTGAAGAGTGTTCAGTTCTGAAGCTCTGCAGAAATAGTTTGAAGAGCAAGCCACTCTCAGATATTACGGTTCCCTGAATGAAAGCATGGGATAACAAGTCTTTAAGAAGAAACATCCCTCTTGAGGGAGAGAAGGAAGCTGCTTGCTGTCTCTGCATCTCTTTCTGACACCTTTTCTAGTGGGCAGAGACTCGTGACTTTTGTGATTAGCAAGCAACTGTTTTAAATTGTCTCAGTTACTATCAGAATTGTTTCAATGGAAGTAAGCTAATGAGAAGTCATGACTGACTAAATAACATGAAAAATAGCCTGTAAATCAGTGAACTAAAGACAGACTCTAAAGAGTGGGAATTCTCCTCCAGATGATGGGAAATTGCTGCCACCTTAGCAAGAAACATGCTAAGGTCGCAGTTTCCTGAAACCTGAAAATCATGTGAAAGTTACTGCCATTAAGGGAATTTAACATTTATTTTTTGTTTAGTCAATAATCATCAAAATCTCAGTTGCTTTAGAAACAGGGAAATGCAGAACTCTTGGGTTGTTAACATGCTGACACTTGAGACAAACTTAAATGTTGCCAAATGTATAAGCCGGTCAAGTGGAAGGATAGAATGCTGTGGAGAAAAATTAACCAGTTTGAGGAAATTGAGCATATTTACTCTAGCATAATAAAGGTTAAAAAGATAATTGTGTTGTCTTTTGAATGCATCGAGGAGAAAAAAGAAAAACAAAGTAAGTTTTTAAGGAACAAATGCAGAACATATGCGCCGTATCAGTCTGTGATGCTATGGCCACTCAAATAGGAGGAGCAACATAGACTTATAAATTAGAGGAAAATTTCTAGGGGTTAAAGCAGTGAGGCCCAACACAGTCTCACAGAAATCCTTCCCATGTGGGATTTTCTTCTGCACTCTACAGCATATTATCAAGCAAAAGGAGAAATTCTTTTAACTCTGGATGCTAACTACTGGTTTGAGGTGTCTTTCCCTAACAGCTTTTACAAAAAAAAGTTGTTGGGATGCATTTTGTTTGTTTGTTGTTGTTTTGTTTTTTTTTTGGGGGGGAGGGGAGCTGATCAGGTAACTATCCTGTTATTGTATAGATATGCTCAGACACTTGTATCTACAGAGAAGTTCTTCTCTGCAAACCTCATGTCTGTAATGTGGCAGTAACCCAAGTGTCTGGACTGAGACAGAGATTCTGAAATGTCCTGTAAACTCTCTCTGAAGTTGTAGATGTGATGCAGTGAGAAATTATGGCTGTGCAGGACCAGCAAGAAAATAAAACTCGTGGACATGAATACTGGTTAAAGCTAGAAGGTTATGGCGCTATTACAGAAGTTACTGGCATGATAAGGATTGTGCCTGAATAATAGCTAGCTTTGAAGGAATGAAGTTTCTGGATTGCACTAGGTCAGTGACAGACCATATGGGAGCATTATTTTTCCTTTAGCGATAGCAGCAAAATACTAAGTGATACAATTCCCTCGCTCTTTTAGGCTCAGTGGACCCACCTGCTCACATTTGTGTAAACTTTATTTTGATTTTTAAATGACAGAAGGTGAGGAAAATTGATGATCTTGTAAAACTAGTAATAAATGAAAGATACAGTTGCAAATACCATGGATTCAGAGACAATAGAAATTAGGATTGAAATGTGATTTCAGTGATTTGAGTATAGAATGAGATGTAATATGAGAAAAAGGGGCAAAATCTCAAAGAAATCTTAAAACTATAGCTGTGAAACAATTGCAGATGTCCTCCAAGATATTGATATTTGGCTTCTCTTAGGTAGAATGCCCCCATTCTGTATAGAAGTAAATGGATTGAAGGAGTTTGTTTCTTTCCAGTCATGAATGAACTAAAGTTCTAGAGCCACTGCAAACAAGAAAGAAATTGTTTTTAAGGGGTTGTACTTTGGCATTCCCTTAAAACTTCCACTATTCAAGTCCTGGGGAAAATAGAATTGGATTATTGCAAAAAGTCAATCACTTACCTTATTTGAAGCTTCTTTTTAGAATTACACTATATTGATATAGTTTAACTGATATTAATGTTATTGTGGTTGTTTTGGCTCAATCCACCATTTCGTTTTCTTTAACGTCTTGTTACCGCAATGGTTATCTTGATAAAACTCTTTTACACATCTATAACATAACAAGTCTTTTCCTTCTACATCATATGCTTTCAACTTTTTCTGAGTGCAGTCAATCTGTAATGAGTAAATCTTGTAATACCTCTACAAGAACAAGTTTTCAGGTGGCAATGTTTTCAGCAACATGGAGTTTTTAAGTGTTGGGCATGTTTTTCCTTTTAAAACTGTTTTCACCATTTGTTGATGTTGCTTTCTTTTAAAAAAAAAGTCTTTGCTGCTATCATTTGAAATGGCACAAATTCATTTCATTTTTATACTGAAAAAGCTTTTGGGCTATTGCCAAATTACTACTGGTTATGAGCTGAGCTTTTTCTCCTTGATAGTTTTCACAGGCTAAAATATTCTATGCTTGAAAAGTTTGACAGATGTCAGTGTAATAATGCAATTCCTATCACTATGACAGCTAAGAAGCCTGGAGGTTTTGGATTAAAATTGCAGTGAAACAGTAAGGCTTTGAGATGAAGCATCAGTGATCACACCGGCTGTTATTACTAACAATACAAATGGCTACATAAGCTTTAAAACCAACCAGATTAAAGTTCCCATTTTCACTATTAATTTTGTGAGTTTAAAGCTTCCAGGATCATGGTGGTGGAAGTGAGTAACAGCTTCCCACATACGCTTTTGGTACTGGAAAAAGGAGTACAAAGTTCACCTTTTGCATGCAGAAAAATAATCCTATACAGTTGAAAATTATTCTGAAAGGTGATATATTTCTCTGTTAAAGTGCAGGGATTGTTACATGAAAATTTTGACTCTGCCTTTTCTACTTTCTCTTCGTGATTATACACTGAAGGGGCCTTCTCTCTAAATGGATTCTTGCATTCTCCCTTTTTGATCGTAATATTTGAAAACAATATCCACTTTAAGGGCAAAGTTCAGCCTGAGTCATGGCTATAAATGTCATATTCTGAGATTAATATTTAGAATATATATTCTTTTGTTCTGGACAAATAATTCCCTTTTTATTAATAATGAATTTTATTTCCTAGTTTTGTCATGTTACCCTAAAATATGCATCTTTATCCTGACTAACATTTAGAATCTAGAAATATTTGTATTTTTGCTCTCATTTCTTGTTATGGTTGCCTTTCTATTGGTCCTCATTTTTCTGTGGTGATGTCTGAACTACATTGTTACAATTTTCTGACACACATTGGTAATATGGATAACTAGTAAATGGAAGGAATGCAGAAAAAATTGCCCCATTTCAGGACATAGCCATTGATGACACAGGTACTACACTATTGCTTACTATTCTTTTTAGCCACTTTTAGGTTGTTAATTGAATGCAAACTTAGTTCTAAAATTAATTAGCATTTAAAAGGAAATCTTTTGGGAAGATAAGCTCATATGGGTTTTTAGTAGAATTGCTGGCTGCTAAATTAAAAGTGGCAGACACACAAAATAGTTATCATTCCTTCAACATTTCTTCCATGCAGGTTCCTACAAATCGAGAATGTAGGAGCATTCCAGTTTGTAGGGACCTGCATGGTTTTGGCAAATGGGAGACAGCAAGGAAACAAGGTCAGCTTCCAGCCTAGCAGAATCATGTACAGGTGCTATGTCAAAATGAGTAGGAAAGCTGTAAGATTTCTCAGTGAGAAAATTGGAAAAGGTAAAATTGTGCAGTAACTGCAATATGGGAAACCCTAAATTTAAGTCTTTGAAGGTTAAAACATTTGGGAGCTGATTTTTTTTCTGATTTCTGATCTAGCTAGATGCTTGTATTCTGTGGCCAGACCTTGGCATTCATCAGAGAAATTGTACAGTTGGTTTTCCATACATCGCAAGAATAGATGAACTATATTATGAATCAGGAGTAAATCCACACCTTCTTCTTCCTGAAAAAACCTGCTCATTCAAGTTGCTGCATATTTTATATAATGTACAATCTAAAATCTCTCCAGGATTTTTTTCTTAATGCATTCTTATATGCAGGAATTATGTTATGTAGCAATACATGGGGTTTAAAATGGTGAAGTTTGCAAGCAAATTTAATGTTCTAATTTTAAAAGTACCTTTTAAAAACCTATGTTAATAAACACCCTGGTGTTTGCAGAATGGGTCATTCTAAGTATTGTTCATTGTGTATGTCCTGGGTTCAGCAGTAGCAGTCATTTTTCTCCTCCTTGGTAGCTGGTGCAGTGCAGTGTTTTGACTTTCAGCTCGGGAACAGAGCTGATAACAAGGATGTTTTGGTTTGGCCAAGGACTTTGTGAGCCTCATGCTCTGCCAGGGAGGAGGGGAAGCCGGGAGGAAGCAGAGACAGGACACCTGACCCAAACTGACCAAAGAGGTATTCCATACCACAGCACGTCATGCCCAGGATGTAACTGGGAGTGAGCCGGAAGGGCTGGTAGACTGAGGGGTTGGAGGAGGTATCGGTCGGTGCTTGGTCGGGCCTGGGGGGTGAGTTATCGGTTGGCTGGTGGTGAGGTGTTGTATTCTCTTCCCTTGTTATTTCCTTTATCATTATTATCATTGGTGGTAGCAGTAGTGATTTGTGTTATACCTTAGTTACTGGACTGTTCTTATCTCAACCCGTGGGAGTTGCATTCTTTTCGACTCTCCTCTCCGTCCCTCTGGTAGTAGGGGGAGGGAAAGAAGCGGGGGGAGTGAGTGAACGAGTTACCTGACTGGGTTTAAACCACGACAGTGTACTAAGCAAAGTAAGTTCTTACTTGCTTTCAAAAATATAAAAGGCTTTGGGATTTTTTTCAAGACTTTGTAACATTGTCAGTAGAATTAAGGTTGTTTTTTCCACATGCTGTTCAGGTTCTTAGGCTCTCGAGATCAGAGGAAATGGTTGTGGGTAAAACACACTCTGGTCAGATCTATCGTTATCTCAACCCTTCATGCCCCATGTTGGGTGGCAAAAAGAACTGTTGTGGTATAAGCCCAGTTGGCAAATCAGCCACGCAGCTGCTTGCTCACCCTCCCCCGCCCCCCCACCCCCCCACCCCCGCCTTCCCCCTGCTCTTCCCTACTCCCAGAGGGATGGGGAGGAGAATCAAAAGAATGTAACTCCCATGGGTTTAGATAAGAACAGTCCAGTAACTAAGGTATAACACAAATCACTACTGCTACCACCAATAATAATAATGATAAGGGGAATAACAAGGGAAGAGAATACAGCCACTCACCACCTGGCAACTGATACCCAGCCCAACTTGAGCAGCAACCTACCCCTTCTGGGTAACTGCCCCCTGCTTATACAGTGGGCATGTCGCGCTGTGGTATGGAATACCTCTTTGGTTAGTTTGGGTCAGGTGTCCTGTCTCTGCTTCCTCCCGCCTTCCTCTCCTCCCTGGCAGAGCATGAGACTCAGAAAGTCCTTGGTCAGAGTAAACATTACTGAGCAGCAACTGAAACCATCAGTGTTATCACTGCTGTTCCCAGGCTGAAAGTCAAAACCACAGCACTGCACCAGCTACTAAGAATGAGAAAAATGACTGCTATTGCTGAACCCAGGACAGTATATTCTGACCCCCATCAACATCAATGTCATCAACATCACCATCAACTTCAACCGCACTTGATGCTGAAGTCTTGGATTCTTCAGCAGCCTGCTGGGCAGACAGGCAGAGAGATGGTAAATTTCTGACTGTGCATTTAGGCCTTGATGGATCTTCATTTAGTCAGAAAAGCTCCACCCAGTTCTAGGAATAACACACTTGGGAACAAAAAATCCCTTAAAACTGTGCCAAAATGTTAGCACCATGTTAAGCTGTTTGACCTGCAGAGGGTTGTGGTTTTTATTGCTTCATGAAGGGGAAATTCAATGATTTTTGTTGTTGTCTTTGTTGTTGTTATGTTTTCATGCCTAGATGCAGCCAGTCTTGGCTGTGAGCCAGCTCTACTCTGTAAATGGCTCAGCTTCATGTTAGGAAGGCATCATGTCTCTGCAAATTTCTCATGTGTCTCATCTGGTTTTCAGTAGAGTCAAAATAGAAACGTGATCACCTGTTTTTACCAGTAAGCATGATGTAGACCTGTGGGGAGGCAGGCCATGTTCAATGACAATATTCAGACTGTTTTGTTAGGTAAAAGAAATCTGCACTTCCTCTATTTCCAACATTCATATCTAGGACACAGATCATGTAGTTGTAGTGGGTTGACCTTGGCTGCCAGGTGCCCACCAAGCTGCGCTCTTACTCCCCCTCCTCAGCGGGACAGGGGGAGAAGATAGGATGAAAAGCTCATGGGTCAAGATAAAGACAGGGCGACTGCTCATATATTACTGAAACAGGCAAAACAGACCTTACTTTGGATAACTAAGATAGTGAAAAATAAAAACAAAACTGAAAACACTTTCCATCTACCCCTTTTTTCTTTCCAGGCTCAACTTCATTCCTACCTCTTCCCCTGAGCAGTGCAGAGGGATGGGGAATGGGAAATGGGGGTTGTGGACAGTTTGTAACATTTTCCCTCTGCTGCTCCTTCTTCCTCATGCTTCAGTGTAGGGTCTCTCTCACTGTATACAGTCCTTCATGAACTTCTCCAATGTGGATCCTTCTCCTGAGCTGCTCAAGAACTGCTCCGCTGTGGGCCCTTTCCATGGGTTGGAGTCCTTCAGGAATAGACTGCTCCAGTGTGAGAAACCTGCAGGGTCACAAGTCCTGCCAGCAAACTGATCCAGCATGTGCTCCACTCCAAGTGCTGCAGCTGCTGCCAGAAGCCTGCTCCTACATGGGCTCTTCATATGCTGCAGGCACCTTCAGGGCATGTCCACCTGCTGGGTAGTGGTGTCCTCCTTGGGCTGCAGGTGGGTATCTGCTCCACCGTGGACCTCCATGGGCTGCAGGGATATAGCCTGCCTCACCATGGGCTGCACCATGGGCTGCAGGGGAATCTTTGCTCTGGTGCCTGAAGCACCACCCCTCTGCCCCTTTTCTTCACTGACCTTGATGTCTGCAGGGCTGTTTCTTTCACATTTTTTCCTCTCTCCTCTGTATCACACAGTGGTGTGTAGCATTATACCTTAGATTTTTATTCACAAAAGTGCTTTCAGCATTGTTGATGGGCTCAGCTTTGACCAGCAGCAGGTCTGTCCTGGAGCTGGCTGAAATTGGCTCTGTTCAATAATGGTCCAGCTTCTGGCGTTTTCTCACAGAAACCACCTGTGCAGCATCCCTTCACTACTTAAACCTTTCTATGTAAACCAAATACATAAATAAAGAAATATTGATGCATCAAAGAAATGTTAGCAAATAAGCAAGTTTAAGATAATCCAATACAACTGTTTATCACTTATTTTTGTCTCTTTAATTTTTTTCTTTTTTATTATTGGGACTACTAGTATTAAGGCTCTTGGGTTTTAAGCACATCTATTTAATTTTATTATCACTTATTCAAAACACTAATCCTTTCAGTCTGCTCTTCTGGAAACTACCAGGGTGTTACTGACTCAGTATTGATATGCCAATAGAGAACTACATAGCTGATGAACTTCTAGGTTGTTTCCTTTTCTTCATTGTTTTTTCCCACTTAAAAACTTTCTGTAAAACTAATAGAAGATACAATTACTTAAGTCATACCTATTGTGTTTGGGCATATTTCTACTTCCTTTACCTTTGCGACCAATGTAATACCCCGTCTGCTCTCCACAAGTTTGCTAACATTGGAGTGGCTTCTGCTGAAATTCGTCTGAAATGTAGGTCAGATCTCCTGGGATTTGTGATTATGTATCACCCTACAAAATTACATTACTTTGTCAGTTCGTGACCTCTCCTGAGAATGGCATACATTTAGTGACAGCACAAAAATCGTGACATTAATTTATATATTGAATTTGGAATATTGACAGATGATGTATGGCTGGTTGAGCCTAGAGAGAGTTCAGTGAATAACATGATAAGTTAGTGCTCCAAACCTGAAACACCTAGTTTATTTTTCATTCTCTGTCACTGTTCAGCGTGCATTACATTTGGCTACTTAGAGTATATATGGCATATGGATCTCTTAGCAGGTTAACTGTTTCAAGCCATTTAAAACATCTTTCTCACTGAATGAAGACAAGCTGAGAAAAATAAATAGCATGCGTAAATGAGCACAGAAAGCTTTTTTGTGCTACAAATGTGTGCTTAAGTATGTATTCAGCATGTGATATTCTACTTCATGTGCAGTCTAGGCATAAAAACATGTGCACATTAGAAGACACAAACAAACAAAACCCCAAAGATAAACATTTGGTATTCATTATCCATCTTCCTTATGTTTTGGGAGATTGGTAGAAATCAGCTGCCAGTATGAATGTTCCTATCAGCATTAACCCAGCCAGCGGGCTTTTGAACAATCAGAATGGCAGCAGCAGTCAGGGTGGTTGGTAAAGCTTGTACATTAGCACCTCATTGCTAGCTAACAGTCAGAACTAAAGCAATTTTAAGACTGAGGAGTGTGGGACTACTGCAGGCATATAGGATAGGCAAAGACTATCTTCTATGACTTCTGACCACATGCTTTTGAGAGATTTTTTAGTCATCGCAGTTTCTGTATCTTTAAAGTTACTTAATGCATTGTCACAGCCCATTGGGGTTTTATAATCTTTTTGGCAATATTTCATGGGAAAACTTACTGAACTATGGTTTAACTTTTAGAACATAAGTAAATAAATTTTAGGTAGAAATCACTTTAAATGCCAGTAATTCAGATTGTTCACTTTTCCTGTGTATCTGAAAAGACTACCACATGTATAATTTATGTCCTCCAAATAAAAGTAGAAAATGTGCTCTCTTCAGAAAAGTACAAGAAGCTTTCCAGGAAGTAATTATGGCCTCATAACCCCTGAGAGCAGCGCTCAAAACAGTCTCTTCCCTGAAGAAGTATCCAGTCCTTTCATGAATATTATACAGTACCACATTTGTGTTTTGAAATAGCAACTTTTTTTAATGGTAGTAATGCAGTAGGCCTTAGCAGCAGTCTTATCGAGACCGTATTTTCTGAGAGTAGTCTAGCATTACTGAGACTGATCTCTGTTTTTTGAGATTTAACTAAAATAGTTCATTAATCTCCAAAATCAGGGTTCCAGTTACAAACATGCAACAGCTTCTTTTATATAAGTCCCAGTTTTCAGGTAGACATGCAAATGAATCACAAGTACACCAATTACCTCAGAGATTTCTGTTTTAAATAGTGTATTCCCAGACAGGTGAGATTCCCCTTTTTACAGTAATTGATGATGCTGGAATGAAGTTCTAAGCAAGGCAGCATTAAATCTCTCAAAGATAAGACTTGGCCTTTTCTCTGGTAAATGAAGAATAATGTTTTCCTGAATTAATTTTACTGTATGAGTAGTTCCTCTGTCAGTTTGGGATGTTCAGCCGTAAATTCTCTGGAGATCTTACACTAAGTCTTTCTTTTTACTGTTTATTTCAAATAAGGAAATTCAGTCTAAGACCAAGAAGTGAACTGTGCTTCCAACATCCAAAGAAGCTTAATTAAAAAAAAAAAAAAAAAGCTTTATCAGTCACAGTCAGTGCTCTTCTTAATGTAGTTTTAAAAGTAGTGTGGTTTTAAAAAATGGCCCAAACTATGCTTCTCTTCTTCAAATCAGTATGACATTGATTGCAATTGAGTCTTTTCTATATGAAGATTGCACTGAAACAGGAAAATGTGAGCATCTTTTCTGTCACTGCAGCTCAGGTATATTCATACAATGTTTTCATAACCTGTACAGAGAGATGAACCTTTTAGTTCAAAAAAAGCTTTCCTTTTCCAGTTTCTCCCCTAAGCATGCTGCTTTTAAAGTTTTGGTTTAAGAAATTCCAACTGCTTCTAAACTAAGCTCCTAAATCTGTTTTACAAGGTAATCTGAGATTAAAAAATGAAGTTAATAAATGCGAAAAAATGATAAAGAGCAGCTTTTCACTGAAAGTTGCATTTTTGGTTTTACATGTCATATACTTAAATCTATTTTTCAATTTTAATTGATTTTGAAACTTGTAAAATAGTGTATTAATGTGCAAATTATTATTATTTTTTTAAATATTAAAGGCAAGTAAGATTTTAATGATGACAAATATATTACTTTTCTCCCTTCTGCTGAAACATCTACCATTGGTATAAAAATTGTATATAAAAATATCATAGAATCATAAAACAGTTTGATTTGGAAGGGTTCTTAAAGATCATCTAGTTCCAACCCCTGCCATGGGCAGACACGATCCACTAGACCAGGTTGCTCAAGCCCCATCCAAACTGGCCTTGAACACTACCAGGAATGGGGCAGCCACAACTTCTCAAGGCAACCTGTGCCACTGCCCCACCACCCTCACAGTAAAGAACTTCTTCCTGATATCTAGTCTAAATCTTCCCTCTGTCCGTTTAAAGCCATTCCCTCTTGTCCTTTCATTATAGGCCCTTGTATAAAAGTCTGTCTCTAAATTTCTTGTAGGTCCCCTTTTGGTATTGGAAGACTTGTTATAAGGTCTTCCCGGAGCCTTCTCTTCTCCAGGCTGAACAAAGCCACTCATAGCCTCTTTCCATAGCAGAGGTGCTCCAGCCCTTGGATCATCTTTATGGCCCTTCTCTGGACTGACTCCAACAGTTCCATGTCCCACTTGTGTTGGGGACCCCAGAGCTGAACACAGTACTCCAGGTGGGGTCTCACAAGAGCAGAGTAGAGGAGGAGAATCACCTCCCTCGACCTGGTGGTCATGCTTCTTCTGATGCAGCCCAGGATACGGTTGGCTTTCTGGGCTGAGAGCACACGCTGCCGGCTCATGTTTTGCTTTTTGTCAACCAACACCCCAAAGTCCTCCTTAGGACTGCTCTCAAGCCAGTCAAATACAGAAAATTTATATTTTTATTTGGGAACTTTTTTTCATTTTTGCTTTAGATCCAGTTTTTAAAAATTTGTAAATGTTCCAGAAAGCAGAATAAACACCATATTAGGTTTAAATTTTGCAGGTGTTTGGTGGATAAAACTTGCAGTGCTGTTTGACAGATCTTGATGACAGCCTAGGGTGACAGTTCATGACATTCTTTCAAACAAGGTTTGAATTGCTTCATATTGGATACATTTTTTTTCCTTAATTCATATTGACCAATCTGAGTTTGACCAATCACGCATTTCAGTTCTTCTGCATGCCGTGGTGAAGACAGAATCAACAATTCTGTTCACAAAAGTAATGTAAATACTTCCAAACTTTATAAATGCTTTTCTTGTAACAATGCATTCATATAGTGTCCTGGAATGTGTTAGGGGCATAGGCCTCATATTTAGTAAATATGTATGATGTACTAGTCTACTGATATCTTCTGATGATTTGAGCTTTACTTTGAAGTGAAAGCTGCATATTAATTAGAATTATGAGGAGCCTTGGTCTGTTTCTAAATGACAGAAATCTAGATCCATTTACTTTCTGGAAAGCTGTACATTTTGAAAATGTAGGAAATTTCTTAGTTTTTCCATGTTTGTGTCTGTATCCGGACTTAATTATCCAATGCATTTTTTGAAAATTGCAGCAACATAAAGTTATTAGCAACTCTTATGAGACTATCACTTTATTGGGTAGCATTAAGAAGTGATTAGCCTGCATTTTTATGAACATGTAATGTAAAGTTGAAAACTAATCTCAAGTTCTGCGTTTGTTTTTGAAACCAAGCTTTTCCTTTGTTCTAAAGTTGAAATACAGACATAATACTTTTATTTTGCTATTAATTATATCATATAAGCTGGTCTATTATGAAGCATCACTTGTTTCTAAAGTTGACATAGTTTAAAATAATTCCAAATTTAAGAAAAAAAAGTAGGCCTGTTGACTAACATAAAAATTAAGCAAACTTAGAGTTAGTGAAGTGGAAAAGGGAACCAAGTCTGTCAGCAAGGTGATCATTTAATTATCTTCCAAATAAGAACAGTGGCTCACTAATATGTATTATCTCTGTTTTAGCAAATGGGAAGTACTTTGTAACATGTCCCCCAAAGAGTTCTTTGGAGTGCTGTTTGAAAACAATCAATTCCATTTTAAAATGGCATTTGCTCAGTGGCAGTATGAATTTGCCTATTTCTTTAGAAGTTCTTCATTGTCCAAAGCTCTCTCAGTAGCTTAGTATTTCATTTCAATTTCAAGGGGAAAAAAAGTAGATCAATCCTGTAACTGAGTTTTGTATTCCATAAATAAAACATGAAGTCAGTATTACGGCTATTTTTTTCTGCCTAGGTTGTGTTGCAGATAATTTTGACTGGACCTAGAAATCAAAATAATCAAATTAGAGAATTTGCTGCAGGCATATAAAATGAATACATCTAATAAGTGTAAAATGAAGGAACATTTGAATGTGCTAATGGACAAGTCTCTAGATAATGAGGCTAGCCTATCTGGGAAAGTTAGGTCTGTGTTAGGTATGTTCCTATAAACATTAATCCAGTAAGAATGACAGAATGTCTTCTGTATAACTTGTGCTTTATATTCTAGACATCAATCATCTTACCATGGAAAGTTTGCTTGCATGTGCAAGGAGGTTAGTCTAAACTTTGCTATAGCTTACAATCACTTCACTTAAAAAACGAGAAGTGAATTAAATTGGGCGTCTGACATTTATCTCCTCTATTCTCTCTAGTGATGGGAAATTAATTACAGCAGGAAACTCAGAAAGCCAATATAATTTCAAAATGTTTTTGCCCAGTGACAGTGTGAATGTTTTCCAAGTGTAGTACAATGTCAATGACAGATGTGGTTCAGGGAGCAGCTCTCCCATCATATGTCACTAGATATAGCAGCAGTCCCCCATTAATAAATGCTGTCCTTGCTGCTGTTACTTATCCGCAGCAAAATACAAATCAGCATTTTCAGATACGTAACTTATATGTATTGTGTTAATCGAACAGTAATTCCTGTGTGTCCTGAGTGTGTGCTAACTATAACTAGTTTTCTTTCCATATGGCATTTAATATTGACAGTTATACGTTTTGCTGAGAAGTGTTTATTAATTATCTGTAGAAATATGACTTAGATGAAAATGAGTTTATTGTGGTTAAGGACCAACTGAAGAAAAATCCTAAAAATTCCATGCATCATAAGATAGTCCTTCAAATTCAATGCCCTGCTACGCATTTCTTGATATCTGGAGATTTCCTTGGATTCATATCCTGTTAAAAAATTGCCATTTTAGTTAAAATGTAGTTATGAGAATAATTAATAGTGTAAAACAGCAATCTAAGCAAAAGGACTTAATATCTTAATTTCTAAAGGTTTATTTTTAAAATCTATGATCATATAATACTAGAAAATATAAGCAGGAAAAAGCTGGAAAAAAGAATTGTATGTTTCTGCATGTCATTATGTCAAACTACTTTATGGGCAGCTTGGATCTGCATGCATGCTAAATTGAGAAAATAGTGGTAACCCATGAATTATGAGGGTTTAAATCATTTTAATTTTGTAAGGTTTCACATCTACATTTTTTGTCTCCCTTGCGAATCAAGTAGATGACAGCATGTAAAAAAATTTGTATGTATGCTGATGAAGGTTATTATGCATTCAGAAAAAATAAATAATGTCTTTAAAGGAGGTATTGAGGAAAAACCACAAATTTATCACTCTAGTAGTAGTGCATATGTAAAAACTTTCATTCAGATTTTATTTTTTGTACTTACAAGCATTATACATGGTCTTAATGAGCGATCTAATCAAGTGAGTAAAAGAAGATGCCAATTTTTCTAATATAAACAAAAAAGGCTTCTCTCTTTATAGCTGAGTAAAGCGCTACTCCAAAATTTCACTATCATTTTTATAACAAGTTTCTTTCATTTGTGCTTCAATGTACTATATTCTAGTTTGGGGCATGGAGATGGATTCATTAATTTGAAAAGTTATAGCGATTCTATGTGAAGTCTTATCTTAGGACTTATTATGAAAATGTAAAGGATAGTAAGTGTCTACCTATCCTTATTGATTCAGAAAAAAAAGACATAATTATACATTTGGTTGCATTTTGTCATTTGGCTGCTGTTACGATCTCATCGTAACACTGTAACAGGAAAAAAACCTGCTGTCAAATTAATTTGTGAGTAGTAGGTCAATAAACCTCTGGTTACTCTCACATATCACAAAATCAAGGTTTGGGGATTTTCTTGTTCATTTTCTAAGGCAGTGGAGCTTAGGAGTAGGCCACAGTTTCCAAGCAGAAGGAAGAGCAACATTCAAGTCATCCATTTCCTCATTTAAAACCATCAATGCAGAAAATAAGTAAAAATATATGACAGCATATATATTGCACTTTTGTTCATTTGTTCAGTGCAGTTATGGTGCAAAATAACTACTTTTTAAGTGACAGCTATCAATTTTCTCATCCCTACTGTTAATAATCCATTTTTGTTTATAGTTGGTTTTCTAGCTTTTTTTCTCTATTTATAATATTAGCCACAGAGAAGCTGGATTTGAATTTAGCTCAAGTCATGAGAGATCCCAGAGAGGACTTTTGCCTGCAGTCCAAGGAAGGAACACAGAAGGAAACTGGCCTTTGCTAGTGTGTGAATCCATAAAGCAAAGGACATCTATCCCTACCCTCTAGTATTTTGTGTGTTTATAAATCAGTTCACAAGTAAGCTGTAAGTGGGCAATTGATCACCAGTATGCATAAATTACAGCTGCTTCTTCAGATACTGTTTTTCACTGTAATCAGCACCACTGATTTACAAAAGTAAATCCCAACCTTTCTGTGCAGTTCTTGCTTTGTATAGTTCAAAATATTAAATTTAAACATTCTCTGTACTTTCATGATGAGTTGTTTGCCCTTAAATAAAGATGAAAGATTTGAAATGAAACAATCTTTCATCAGTGAGTCTCCAGTTAACATGGCCTTAAGCCATCATTCAGCAGAGTTCTTGAAGTTTCAAATGATTTAATCTCAGTATGTTCCATAAGATTGCGTTCATCAAGACTTATTCTGATTTTCTTTGGAGGAAAATGACACATAATTGGAGTTGGATCTATCTGCTGTTTTCCTGGTTCAGCAAAGGACATAGTTTTGCTGTGCTGAATCTTAGAAGTGTCCCACTGAATTGAAAAAGAAACAGATAGAAAAAAAAAATCCTATTAACTTAATGAAAGTTAGAATTCTGAGTTTCAGCTTTAAGAAGACTGCCTCATCTCAGGCAGCCGTATGTCTCTTCTTTAAGATCATGTTGGTAGAGATATTGATGGTGTATATCAAAAGCCAGGAACCTAAAATGACGTAACTTAGATACAGTTTTATTTTAGGAGACTAAAATTTGCAGGAGGTTTTGCCTGAATGGGAAGCATCTATTTTCATAGACATTCAAAGAATGTTTATTTTCATAAAGCATTTTCTGATTAAAATAATAGTTACATGCATCAAATGTAGGGATCCATTCAATGCCGAAAATAAAAGATACAAGTGTAAAATGAGAGTAAGAATGCAAAAAATTCATAATTTAAAAACAATCCCGTTTGAGTTTAAATTCTGTAGATTAAAATTTGAGAAAGATATGTCTCATTATATTTCCTTAGATATTAACACTAGACTATGAACCTTTAAGATTTTTTTTTCCTTCCTTTCAGTAGTATCACATTAAAATCCACTAAGAATATAGCTGAGTCATCTCTGGCTAATACTTTCTTCTACCTGAGAGTAAGTTTTTATGCAGCTGAAAAGCAAGTGAAGCACATATCATGCTGTTACGATCTTACAGATCATTTCAGTCAGAAATTGTCTGTAATTGCTTTGAATGAGTTTCTTTGCACTTCCAATGTCATAAAATCATGTTTGTTAGCTCTAATAATAGCAAGGATTCATATCTTTACAACACTAGGATTATTTAGGGTTTGGGGAAAAAGCTGTATTTTTTGAGCAATAAAAACTAAAGAAAAATTATTTTTTCAAGAGGTTTCTTATTTTGAAAGTGGCATATAGCCCCATGCAGGAAAGTTTCTAGCACTTCTGCAGCATTAGAAAGGGGCAACACTAACACTGCCTTTCATACACAGCCCAAATGGGACACTGTTTAATAAATCTAAATATTCACAGATGGAAGTCTTGCTCTAGTCATACATGTTTAGCCAAAGAAAGGAAGAAAAAGAGGTTGCAAAGACTTCCTAGTCTGTTACTCATTTTCTACTCCTACTCATTTAATGCAGAAGCTATTCAGATGGCTGGAATGAAAGTCACATGGTCAAAGGCATAAAAGCAATGAAGTGTGTAGTGGCAATGGTACATATTTTTTATTTCCATGTATTGAAACTGTGCTTATCACGTTGATTTTTGTATAGGAAAAGAATGCTTTTTGAATTATTTACCTTATCTAACAGTAGTTGTTTGTCAGTGTTTCAAAGATGAGACTGAATATTTTTTACAAGAAAAAAGGGAAAAGAATTTAGATAAAAATGAACCTTAGGATTTGTACTGGTTTGTTTGGGTATAGATTCTCTTGCTAGACTGTAAATTAAATACTTGAAAATGGGAAAGAGGCACACTAATATTTACACGGAAGGTATTAAATTTCCCATGCATAAAAAAATAAAAAAGGCCCTAGAGCTTTTCCAAGAAAGAAACTATTGTTTCTGAAAAACTACAAAGTTTTAAGCCAGAAAAATGCTATTGCTGACTGCCAGTCATGGGATAGCAGCATAAGTTGATGCTGTAGCATCCTCTGTGTGTTACGTTACTGGTGACAGACCCTTTTTGGACACTTGGCTGATGTCTGTTCCCACTAAAGGCGGGCTGCCTGAGGTTATTTTACTTTGATGCCATTGTCATTTAATAACTGTTGAAACAGGTATGGATTGACAATCCTGGGGAACTGCCTAATTCCCATGCCAGATTCTTGTAACTGGCCCATTAGCGTCAGAAAAAATGTAAATGTTTCTTCTATGTTCAGCAGATTTTCACAATTATTCTTTTGCACTTGAAAGAAAGTTTGACTTGAGAGCAAAAGTTTGCTAGGGCTATTTTTGAGTAACGATGCTGTGCCAGCTCACTGTTGAACTGTTGGACATACTAATCCTTCATAAGCATTTATGGTATAATGACTCACTAGTCTGCACCGTGAAGTGGAATACACGAGCTGTGAGGATACCTATAAATCTACCTTCAAGGACTAATTTATCCAATAAATAACATGTGTAAGACTAACCACTAAGTAAAGTGATTAAAGAATAAAACAAATGTCCTATAGTTACACTGGCATTAGTGTTGGCAACAATTGAGGGACCATCTATCTGATTTATCCAGCTCCTCACGTGTACCAGCACACGTCTCAGCTATTAACAAAAGGCATCCTATTGTTCGAGAGAGGAGATACAGGAGGTATATGCCACGGGCTACCCTATGGTTTTACCTGTGGGATCACGGAGAAGACATGACAAAGTGGGATGGAAAACCTACTTCAGCTTTGGAGGAACGGGTGAGTGAATTTAAGAGGGGAGCCAGGGCCAAGACTGATCATCCCATGAGAGCTACAGCTTCAGTCTCTGCTGAGCAGTTTCCCAGATGGAGTGGAAGAGCTGATTTTACTCCAGCTCCTGTGATAAGGAAGAATAATCCCTTTTATCACGACTTAAGTGTCCAACGCTGTGATGACCATTAGAGGGGCCCTGCCTCCAGCCAGGTGGAGGTAGGGGACAATCGGATTTGCTGGACTGTGTGGATCAGATGGCCTGGCACATCAGTCCCATGGAAGTATAATGCTCTAGTAGATACCTGTGCACAGTGTACCCTGATGCCATCAAGCTGTCAAGGGGTGGAACCCATTTATATTTCTGGAGTGACAGGAGGATCCCAAGAGTTGACTGTACTGGAGGCTGAAATCAGCCTGACTGGGAGGAAGCGGCAAAAGCACCCCATTGTGGCTGGTCCAAAGGCTCCATGCATCCTCGGCATAGACTACCTCAGGAGAGGGTACTTCAAAGACCCAAAAGGGTACTGATGGGCTTTTGGTATTGCTGCTTTGGAGACAGAGGAAATTGAGGAGCTGTCCACCTTGCCTGGTCTCTCAGAGGATCCTTCTGTTGTGGAGCTGCTGAAAGTTGAAGAACAACAAGTGCCAATAGTGCACCGGCGGCAATATCACACCAACCGAGACTCCCTGATTCCCATCCATCAGCTGATCCGTAGGCTGGAGAGTCAGGGAGTGATCAGCAGGACCCGCTCGCCCTTTAATAGCCCCATGCGGCCAGTGTGAAAGTCTAATGGAAAGTGAAGATTAACAGTAGACTATCGTGGCCTGAATGAAGTCACACCACCATTGAGTGCTGCCATACCAGACATGCTAGAACTTCAGTATGAACTAGAGTCAAAGGCAGCCAAGTGGTATGCCACGATTGATATTGCCAATGCATTTTTCTCAATTCCTTTGGCAGCAGAGTGCAGGCCACAGTTTGCTTTTACTTGGAGGGGTGTCCAGTACACTTGGAACCGAATGCCCCAGGGGTGGAAGCTCCAGGGGAGTCTCGAGGTCGACCCTTTGGCTTTTGGAGTCGGGGATACAAAGGATCTGAGGCCAGCTATATCGCAACTGAGAAAGAGATACTGGCAGCCTATGAAGGGGTTCGAGCTGCTTTGGAAGTGATTGGCGCTGAAGCACAGCTCCTCCTGGCACCCCGGTTGCCCGTGCTGGGCTGGATGTTCAAAGGCAGGGTCTCCTCTACACATCATGCAACTGATGCTACATGGAGTAAATGGGCTGCACTAATTACACAACAAGCTCAAACAGGAAATCCCAGTCATCCAGGAATTCTAGAAGTCATCATGGACTGTCCAGAGGGCAAAGATTTCGGAATGTCACCAGAGGAGGAGGTGATGTGTGCTGAAGAGGCCCCACCATATAATAAACTGTCAGAAAGTGGAAAGCAGTATGCCTTGTTTACTGATGGCTCTTGCCGTATTGTGGGAAAGCATCGGAGATGGAAGGCAGCTGTATGGAGTCCTGGACGACAAGTTGCAGAAACTGCTGAAGGAGAGGGTGAATCGAGTCAGTTTGCCGAGGTGAAAGCCATCCAGCTGGCCCTGGACATTGCTGAACGAGAAAAGTGGCCAGTACTTTATCTCTATACTGACTCATGGATGGTGGCAAATGCCCTGTGGGGATGGTTGCAGCAATGGAAGCAGAGCAACTGGCAACGCAGAGGTAAACCCATCTGGGCTGCTGCACTGTGGAAAGATATTGCTGCCCGGGTGCAGAACCTGGTGGTGAAGGTACGTCATGTAGATGCCCATGTACCCAAGAGTCGGGCCACTGAGGAACACCAGAACAGCCAACAAGTGGATAAAGCGGCTAAGATTGAAGTGGCTCAGATGGACTTAGATTGGCAACATAAGGGTGAATTATTTTTGGCCCGGTGGGCCCATGACACTTCAGGCCATCAGGGCAGAGATGCAACATATAGATGGGCCCATGATTGATAGGTGGACTTAACAATGGACACTATTGCCCAGGTTATTCACGAGTGTGAAACATGTGCTGCAATTAAACAAGCCAAGCGGTTAAAGCCTCTTTGGTATGGAGGACGATGGTTGAAGTATAAATATGGGGAGGCCTGGCAGATTGACTATATCACACTGCCACCAACCCGCCAAGGCACGCTCCATGTGCTTACCATGGTGGAAGTAGCCACCGGGTGGCTGGAAACATACGCTGTGCCCCTTGCCACTGGCCAGAACACTATCCTGGGCCTTGAGAAACAGACTTTGTGGTGACACGGCACCCCAGAGACAATTGAGTCAGACAATGGGACTCATTTCTGGAATAACCTTACAGACACTTGGGCCAAAGAGCATGGCATTGAGTGGGTATATCACATCCCCTATCATGCACCAGCCTCTGGGAAAATCGAACGGTACAATGGGCTGTTAAAAACTACACTGAGAGCAAAGGGTGGGGGAACTTTCAAGCATTGGGATACACATTTACCAAAGGCCACCTGGTTGGTCAACACCAGAGGATCTGCCAACAGGGCCGGCCCAGCCCAGTCAGAACTTTTACATATTGTAGAGGGGGTCAAAGTTCCCGTGGTGCATATGAAGAATTTGCTGGGGAAGACAGTCTGGGTTATTCCTGCTTCAGGTAAAGGCAAACCCACTTGTGGGATTGCTTTTGCTCAGGGACCTGGATATATTTGGTGGATAATGCGGTGAGATGGGGAAGTCCAATGTATACCTCAAGGGGATTTGATTTTAGGGGGAAACAGCCAATGAACTTAATTGTATGCTGTTGCCTGCTATGTAGCACTTCTATAGCCCATCAACTAGATGTCTCCAGGTCACCAGCGACTAGCCCTGACTTCCCTCCAACCATCATCCCAACAGAGAATGAACTTTGATAGAACCGGATGAGTTCTGCAGTAAAGGAACGATCAGCATCAGCAGGCAACGATCCAATACTGCACACAGCCTTTCCTGCCCTGAAAGATTGTTACAAGAGATGGAACCTGACATCATGGACCGAATGGACTCAGCAGCATTATAGGGATTGGTCCATGCACTAAGAAAATGATCTTTTTCTCTTGGTCTGTGTGTATATGGGTGTATATATGTGGGAGAGCAATGGTATCTTGAAAATGTGGGATCTGAGCATGACATGAATGGCATGGAATAAGGGATGGATAATGTCCTGGGTTTAGGAGTAGCAGTCATTTTTCTCCTTCGTGGTAGCTGGTGCAGTGCTGTGTTTTGACTTCCAGCCTGGGAACAGTGCTGGTGATACCGATGGTTTTGGGTGTTGCTAAGTGATGTTTACCCTGACCAAGGACTTTGTGAGGCTCATGCTCTGCCTGGGAGGAGGGGAAGCCGGGAGGAAGCAGAGACAGGATGCCTGACCCAGGCTAGCCAAAGAGGTATTCCACACCACAGCACATCATGCCCAGGGTGGGGGGTAACTGGGAGTTACCCGGAAGGACAGGGGCTTCTGGGTCGGACTCATTTTTTCTCGGCGGGTGGTATTGTATTCTCTTCCCTTGTTATTTTCTCTTATCATTGTTGTAGTTGGTGGTAGCGGTGGTGATTTGTGTTGTACATTGGTTGCTGGACTGTTCTTGTCTCAAGCTGTGGAGTTGCACTCTTTCGATCCTCCTCCCCATGCTTCCGGGAGCGGGGAATGGGAGAGCCCCGGGGAGCGGGGCCTTGATTGCTTTCAGCCTGTCACCACTCACTGGGAGTGAGTGAACAAGCTGTCTGGCTAGGGTTTAAACCACGACACAGTTGTAAAAAATACAAAAAATTTTCTTGGAGACAATATCAGTCAAAATGCAAAGAAAACAAAAATTCCATATGAGTACCATATCTTGTACAATATCTTAAAATATAATTGGTCCATAAAAATATTTTAAATAACAAAATTGCTTTCAGAATTGCAGCCCACTGTCTAATTTGAAAAGAAGTTTCAGTCTACATAGAGACTAATTTTCTGTTCTTATACATTAAATAGAATTCATATCCCCTTCATTGCTTCCTAGCTGTCATTTAACAAAAATTTGCCGAATTCATGCATATCCAGTGTTAATCAGTAATACACGTTATTACACAAAGTAATGTTCCATATATTCCACTGAGCAAAGACTGCTTTGCATTTGTATCTGTGTTTGAGTGTGTGATGTGCCCTAAGTAATGAAGACAACATTAGATAACATTTTAAATACTTCTAAGATAGATAGCATAATGTTTGAATCATCAAAGGATGATTCTGATGAAGGGTGTTAAGGTATTACTGATTTTTATAAGAAATTATGTGCCTACAGGCAATAGTGTTTGCTAGTTAAAAAAAAAAAAAGATATTAAGTTGCTGTGTATATTGTATGTGGCACAGTGTAATAGCACATCAGTCCTGTGAGAATTTTATTGTATTTTTTCCTATTAACTTCTAATTAAGGCTGAGTGATTTTTAGAAGAGATAAATTGGCACTTTTCTGCACCATCTTTCTTAGTAGAGATTATGAGGTCTAAGTCCTGTCCGGACTAATCCAAGCAGGAAAAATTCTCCAATTTCATTCAGACTAAGAATATTCAGTTGGATTTGGACCCCTTAGATAAGTTTAAAGGGAAGGAGAGTCAAACATTTTAGGTTTATACAGTTTGACATTAGGGAAAGCTCATAAAGTAAGTGAGGTTTTTGATTTCCACAAGGACAATGTTTGCTGTCCCTCTGTAACATTGCATGCGTGTTATTTCCAACTTAAATCCTTGGTCACATCACTTTATGTGGGTTGCATGAGAAGGCGAAGAGACAAACTTCCTCATCTTTGTTTTTAAACTTTAGGAGTTGTGCATGAATTGAGTCTTTTTAGAATATAGAATGCTATAATTTGCTGCTGCAAGTGGCGGAAGGGATCTCCTGGAATGGAGGGCACTGGCTTCCAGAGCAGGAAATCACGTTATTGACTAAGACAAAAGCTGAACTGAGCAGGAGTGGTCACCTCTTTGGGGCATTATCTCAGGCTATGCTCTCAACTTCTTGTGGTGGGAGATGACAGGATTGTGCAATGTGAACACATGAGGTAAATGTGAAAGAAGGTGAAGTTTTCAGAATTTAGAAGGTATTTGGTTTAGTCCACACACAAAGTGCTCTCTTAGTTAAGAGTCTGAAAACAGTTCTGCTCCTAGCCTTAAAGATCTGGAGGATCTCTAAGGACAGTGAAGTGAAATGCATCTGTGTACCTGTATCTCTGCCACACCACCCCCTCCCTGCAGAATATGTTGTGTAACATGAATTATTTTAAACTGTAAGTAGCAGTCTTTCACTGTTACAAATTTAGATTTCTAGCACCATTTGCTAATATTATTTCATCATCATTATTATATTAACAAACCCATTGATCATCCTGTGGTATTACATACTTGCATTACACTCCTTCAGAGGTTGGAGTAGGCACAGCACCATTTTAATCACCTGGGAAATGAAGTGGAAATGGCCTCAGCATGACTCGAAGATCAGTTAAACTGCAGGAAAATACTGTCAGGAACAAGGTGTCTGTTTTCAGATAGCAAGTTTACAGATTTGTTCCCAGTAATATTTCCTATGCAATAAACAATGCCTAATTAAGGTCTCCCATCTCTGTACTTTAGCTCACCTCATGACATCTGTACAGCAGCATTTTGTAATTGAATAACAGTAAAGATGAAAATGCAAGTATTTGGATTTTATTTATAGCTGTGAAAGCATGCTTTACCATTAATCATTCAGTCCAAGAATTCAGTTATCTTAAAAGGAAACTAAAATTTTCAATGACAAGTAGCACTTTGGACTAAAAACTCAGCATTTGCCACCAATAAATCTAATTCACATGCATTAAAGAGAAGAATTTTGCTGACGGTGTTTTATGACTTGGTGCCACTATAATATTTCATCTGTTTCAATATACGCATATAATCAAAATAAGTAACAGTAGTATGTCTGTTTTGTGACATGGTAGCTGTCATTCTTAAAGATTGCTACTATGAATGATGCCTTTGTGTACTATACGTTATAGCAATTTTTTAAAGTAATATCTAATATTTAATTTGTTACCCAGAAACACAAAGCATTCTATAGACCTTTTGCAAAAGAATGTTAAACTTCTTAGATACACATGATGAAAGCAGAAATATCGCTTTGGCTTTGAAAGGTAATTCAGATGCTTCTAAAGAATATTCCACATGTCTGTCAAGGAAAAGGTTGAAGGGAATCCCTTGCAAGTAGGCAAGAACTATCAGGACGCATTAGGTAAAACTAACTCACACAGTACCCTCATACCCTCGACCTTCCACATGCATTTGTAGGTAATGTTGATGCTTCTGACAGCAGACACAAATCCTCACAGTTCTGTGGAAAGATATTTCAGTTCTGCATTGAAACTGTATTTTCTGTAGTATTAAAAGTCAGTCATTTTTGTAAGATACAGATTTTGAGTTTTGTGACAATACAATGTATGTTATAGCCCACTGTGCAAAATATAGCCATTATCTTATAATGCTCAGCGTAAGAAAGATAAGTTTTTTCTCTGCGGCACTTGGAGAACAGTCTAATCTGGGTCTAATTATCAATGTCTGGCAGTTAAGAAGAAGCCACTTAAATTAAACTGCCAAACACCCTGAAAGGCAGTTTCTGGATCCCAGCTTTCAGCATCTAGATGTTCCTGTAATAGAGAGAGGCAAGTGGACTAAGATGAAAACAAAGACTCTTACAAGAAACAGCTTTCTAGAACAATGGGTTTTTTTGCTTGTTTCCAGAAAAAAAAAATCCCTACTGGAAATGTGGTGTGAGAGTACATATAAATAGAAAATGCTGCTTTTACATGAGCCCTGTTTTGAATGTATATTGATGTTAAGCTGGATTTATGGAAATGCCAATATGTTTTCCTTTATCCTTAGATGCTGGTAAAATTAGAAAGGTTAATTTAGTGTTTGTTTACTATCAATCTCATTCTGCATTTCAAAAATGTACCCTTTTGATCTGGGTGCAGGCATAATGAAAATGCAGATTTTGTAAAACACGTAAAATGTTAAATGCTGACCACACTCCATGAAAAACTGCAGGCTTTATACAGAGCTATGCATTCTGTCAGCATATATATTGTTCCTGTTTAGTCAGAAAAAATATTGCTAGAGATAAGGGAAGGAAACATGGGAGCGCTGGACTATTTTTGCACTGCCACCTTTGAGCTACCAGCCTTTCTGCGCTAATTCCCCCAAGTTTATCTGTTGCTGGAAGCAGATATTGGGTGACTCAGTGGAAAACCTCCTGGGAGGGGGACTTAACTTACCCATGTGCTGGTGCACTGACCCTCAGTGCCCAGAATGTGGCAGTACACCTTGTGGTCCACTTTTGCGATCTCCCTGGCATGAAGCCCTCTCCATGGGTTGGTCTGATTTATAAGGTATGGCTGTGGTTCAACAGACCTCACAAATATCCAAGGAAATTACAAAGGCTGAAGGAGAGGAAGGGAAAAAAAGAGGGAAATTTATTCATGCATGAGCAGAGGATGGGTTTTGGAAGTAGGCTTTTAAACAAATTCATCTTACTACTTTTAAAAGGCCTAAGTTTTTGTTGATGTCCAGAAACATGCCTATTCTCTCCTTACTTCCATCAAGGAGGCTGTACCTGTAGAATGTAGAAGTGTTAAGGACCAGTATGCTGTTAACTCAGTATTTTCTTCTCACAAAGTTAAATGTCATCTCCATGTTACTGACACAATGTTCTGTCTTTTGCCACCAGAAGCTGAGCATGTTATGAGAAGACTAACTTTGGGGATCTGTGTCCTGGGACAAAGACCACAAAAAATTAGGAAGGGTTAAGGGAAACTGCTATTCTTACAGCACTCTGAAGAAGTCCCCCAAATTGTTTGTGTCCCTGGGACAGCAACCACATGTGGCTCTCAAAAGTCCCAAAACAGGCTCTATCATTTGAACTGTCTGTCTGGGAACTTGGTCAGGTGATAAGCAGAATAACCCAAGAGCAATCTGTTCCTGGAGTATTCAGGGTCCTGAGCGAAGGAGGGTATCCACATGTTTTTGGAAACCTGGAATCGCATGCCTGTCTCCCCTTCTTGTCTAGCAAATGTTTCTGTCACTTGAGACCTATGCCTAAACAGGCAAGGATTTTAGGACTGTACCAATTAGGCATGGAAAGATTTTTCTTGGATATAAATTTTCACTAATTACAATGAGTCATCATCACTAGATGCTTCAAGGCTTTAATGCAGTATTTTTCTCTCTCTCCAAATTTCAACATTATGTTGGAGAGATTGTCACAAAAGTGTTTTCCAGATGTCCCCAAAAATAGGAATGAAAGAACTGTGGCAATTTAATAGAGACATTTCTAGATGACTGGAGTCACACACTCCTAAAGATGATCAGATATAGACTGACTATGACAATGGATGCTCAGTGTGTGCCTGGTGCCAAGCTGCTCCATAAAGTTTCCCTTAGGTGAAGCCTATCCTGTAATAAAAGACAGCCAACCTAGTTGCATGACTTTTATTAGCTGTGGTTTCACACTCTGTGATTTTTTGTTTGATCAGTGCCAGAGATATTGTGATGTTAAGTTTGAGAAGTAGATAGGATGAGGCTGGGTGTCTTAGTGAGGACTGTTGTAGTGTCTCAGAGGGTTATGCCTTGGGGGCTTTATGTCTTGGTAAACTGGCAGATAGGGAGCTCTCAGATGTATGTCAATGGGATGCAATGGAGAACTCAGAAAGTACTAGGTGGTTTTAAACTTTCATAATAATGTTCCAACTAGTGCCCAAATTTCTCTGAGACTAGAAGAAGGTGAACAGAACTGAAGAAATTAATTATTCAGACTAATCTGACAGGCATAGCCATCCAGTACAGCAGAGAAGAATGTTTTGTGTTTGAAGATCTCTTTTATTACTGTTTTTTATCTTTCCTCCTGGAAAAATGGTCTAAAACATTTCTAGACCATTCTCTAGAAAGAGAAAGTTCTTTAACAGTTCAGATTCACCTACCTAAAAAGCAGAAAAGAATATTTCAGATATTATATGTAACATTTTTCTAAATTGCATTTTTCTTTCAAGAAGGGCTACTAGAAATATACGGCCTTGAAAACTTAGTGCTCATTTCTCTTTTTTGTTAACTCCACCTATGCCCAAACTTAAAAATGGAAGATGCAGTCCTAATGGAGTAAACCTTTTTAGAAGTTCATAAATTGAGGCAAAGTAATTCATGTGCAACTTTATGGTAATAACTTACATTTCAAAACAAGCACATTGTCATAAAGCTGGTCTCTAAGAAGGTATTGATTTAGCTTCACACTTTTTTGAGTAAAATGTTAGCATGAACAATTTTTTTTTCTCTTTTTTTTTTCTTTTTCCCAGAGCTAGAGGCAGAGGAATGGTGCAAACATCTCTGCATGGAGTGTCTAGGAACCAGACTCAATGATATAAGTCTTGGGGAACCAGATTTGCTTGCTGCTGGAGTCCAGAGAGAACAAAATGGTAAGTAACTCTCTAGCTGCTCCTAGATCAGCTCTTAGGCGATGTCCTGTGTTATCTTCCTTGTGCTTGTGGGAAGGATTTTTACTATTGGCTAAAACATAATATCATTAATAGCTAAATGTTTGAGTGTGGTTTTGAGGCTTAATCCTATTATTCCTACAAATAAAGATGATTAAGTTCCATGCCAGATAGCTCACATAGAGTGACTTCATGTCTTCTTTGCATTCACTTTTTGCTGTCATAGGAAATTATGACTATGACCCTCCTGGTTCTGGAAACAATGGCCTCTGTGCAGAAGAATAAAACAGCAGTTGTTGTTCCACAGCCTTTAAAAGACAGCATGAACATATCAACACTACTTAGGTCTGCAAAACACATACTTGCTTTAAACTCATACCTGTCTTAAGTAATTAATTCAAGGTCATCTAAATGTTGTCAAATACAGGTGAAAAGGGCAGTGACAATAACAAAAGAAAATCTGTGATTGTCCATTTAATTCCTATTAATGAACATGATGGCAACACAAAATGTGCTCATTTATTCTTCTCTCTATTACAGCTCTTAATGATTATTACTGTCTTGAAGCTTTTACAAGATCCAACAGCTTTTAACAGAGTAATAAAACAAACTGCCTCAATGGTCATAAAATATCAAGCCAACTATCATTATAAACAAAAATAAGTAATTAAATTATTGAATAAATAGTACTGTATTAATTATATTGTATTAATTTTGTAGAAGAGTACAGACATCTCTGAACCTAATGACATAAAATATACAGAAATCTTTAAGAATTCTTTTTCAAACATCAGATGTGTTCAAGTGCGATTTAAAAGAAGTTCAAAATGTTTGTGAAGTTGTTTGCCAGCTATGAGACACAGAACTTAATCTGTAGTCTCAAAATACTTAACAAAGGGAGAGCTACTTATGTAGGAGAGTGCTAATGAGCAGACACTACTCAAAGCATCCTATCAGCTATATGCTCATAGGCTATAGGTATAAAACTCATGCATGCTGTTGAAAAGTATGTGAGCAGATGGAACTCCTTCACAAATGCAAAAAGGAACAAATCATCAAAAGCATGTGATGTGAGCAGAAAAATAGCTTTAAATTCCTCAAGCTTTCTGCAGTGAATTCATATACTGTCCAGCAGTTTTCAGACATGGATGGCAAATACTACATTTCATCTTGTTCTGGAAAGAGATTCAGTTACGCACACATGACCTCCAGAAGGCATAGATTAGTTTTGTTGTGTGAACTAATCTTGATGCAATTGCCTTGGACTAGAAATTAATTCCAGTGCTATCAACCAATGTATATGAACATAATTAGCATCTTTATTGTTTTAAGTAAATAAATGAAAAGAAACAAAGAAGCAAAGCATGTATTTGTTGTACAAATCAAATGAATAAGAATGCATGATGGGTATTATTAGATATACTCTTTTAAACCAAGTGGCTGAATATGTATAATTCAAATATTTGATGAGCATCCTCTGTTAAATCATTAGTTACAGTATCTCAGACAAGTAATTCTGGTACCTGTGCACTTTCTTTCCCCATCATTTTTATGCACAATTCTGCATTTTAATAAGCATTTGTAAAAGTCAAAGTTTTTTGAAGCAAAGCAAATTCTGTGTAGGGAGGTTTTTAATCAACTTGGAAGAGGGGAAGTGTACAGAGACTATTCATATGAAATCTAGAATTTTGTTCATTTTGCTGTGCTGTAAGAACCTGCAGTTGAACTCAAATTTCTTTAGCAGATTCCTTCAGTAAAATAGTTGAGTGGAGCCGTGACTTCAGTTTGTATTAGTTATCTTATTCTGCAAGCATGGCAGTGTCATTCCCCACATGACAGTGTTATGGAAAAGGTGACTAATTGGAGGGTGGAATCAATTTGTGAGTCATGATTAAGAAACAAAAAAAATTCTTGTACATTTTCCCCATATTGTAGCTTTTAAAGGCAAAACCGGAAAACTGTAATTCCAAGGATACCTAAAAACCTTTCAGAAGTATACTGAGCTTTTGCTGACTTTTTGCTGACCTGAAACTGAAAGGTCAAAGTTAATTTTCCAATTTGAATATCATGAAAAGTGACTACATGTATGAAACGTCTAAACCTTGCTCTTTGTGAAAATGGCAGACGTGTCACTCTCGGGGTCTTTTGTGTGTGTGTGTGTGTGTGTGTGTGTGTGTGTGTGTGTGTGTGTGTGTTAAGTAAAAACTGTACACCAGTATAGTACCTATAGTACTCATTATTTCAAAACATTTTTCAAGTATGTCAACTTCATATAATTCCTCTTGAGTTACTCAGTGTATTCATATTTACTTGAAACAGAGATGTGGGAATACTGTTTGTATAACCTGTGATAGAATCATAAAGCCTCAGCATCTAATTTCATGCACGTTCTGTTGCCTGAACCATACAAAGGCTTTCTTTCAGGGCACTGAGCAAGAAATGTGTCTTAGTATCTGAGCAAGACCACAGATTGCATTGTCATAAAGACTACAGCGCTAGTGGTTTTTCAGTTTTAAAAATGTTATATTTTTTTACATTTTAAGAGCTAAAAGCGGTTGAATAATGGTGTTTTGCTGTTGATATCTCTCTGATATGGCAGGGTGTTAATAACATCAATCCAAAAGAACAGGTGTATTAACCATTAATCCCACCTCTTTTAATTCCACTGTCTTTCCCACCATTAATTCCACTGTCTTTTTTTGAATCATTATTTTGCCCTAAAGATTTTCTCAAATGTTTAAAATTTTATATACTTCCTTGATCATAAAAGAACTAACCTATGGGCAATAATATTTTTACTATGCTGTGTTCTTCATCTGTCTAACTACTAGCCTATTCCTGTCCTTAAGGACATTTTCATGATGTACGTTATGTATTTGTAAGGGTATTCATTGGGGGGATCAGGTAAACTTGCTATCGCAGGAAAAAAACCTGTGGTTTCTGTTGTATTGATGTGTGGTTTAGCAGCTGTATGTGACCACTGTAGCCAGTGCTTTCAGTTTGTAACATTTGTAAGGACCATAAAAATTGCTACTTATATTTTTTATACCCAAGAATTCACATTTCAGAAAATACTTGGCAAGGAAAATATATTTGCTTTATTGGATTTGTCTAATACCTCTTTTTGTTATATATGAGCCTGTTCGTCTTCCTGCTCTCACTCTTGTGGTTCTGAGATGAGCTTTTGATTTCAGAAGGAAAGACACCTGATTCTTTGTGACACAAATGCAATAATATGGTTTTAAAAACTGTTCCAAAGGCTGGTAAGATTGCTGCATAGTGTGCAAATGTTGTGGCTAAAAGACCATACATTCATAAGGCATTTCTGTCATATGAGATTAAAAATTTATGGCAGTGCAGCAATCTGAAAGAGATTGGCTTTTTTTTACAATTCTAAGTTGTTCAGTAGGTGCTAGTGAGATCTATTTTATTGTAGTTGTACTGTTGTGTGACCCTCCAGCACCCAGCAATTCTGCAGTGCTGATAGCTAAAAGAACCAAACTATAGATCTGCACTGGTTATAGCAGAGACCTCTAGCTATTATGTCTTGCAGGTAGAGAAGACATCTAAGCAATTCTTGTGCAAAGCACATCAGTAACAGAAAGCTTCTCACTGGGTTTCATCTGTTATTACTTTCAAGAAGTATTACTGCAAGTCTTGTTGTGTAAACTCTCCTGTAGAAAATGACCCTTAGGTGGTTTAATTTTTACATTTAAGGCTCACAACTAATAGCTGCTTAGTTTGCATTGATACGCAGATTCCAATAAAAGTGAGATTTGGAATGGAGCTTCTGTTACTCTCCAACCATTTTACCTTCTCTCTCCTGCAAATCCAAGTGATTTGTTTGTGTTCCTCAGCCCTATAGCAGCAATCCTGTTTCTGTTTTAATTTATTTTCACACCAGAATCTCTTACTGTTTATGAATGCCCATTTAGATTATTTGATAAAGAATAAAAATATAGTATTAAATCAAAATCAGTAAAGGCTAAATGATCCTGTTCAGGTAACTAATTTAGCATAATGGCAGCGGAGCTGTATATACAATGCTAAGACAAATAATAATGCACAGTTATAACTTCAGAAAAGAAAACCTGGACTCAGTAATGCTGGATCTGATAACACTGTTGACAAGTTGTTTTCTAAGCGATATCCTGTGATACTGACACACACATTTCATATCCCTTAGGTTTCTTAAGCTGCTGCTAGGAAAAGAATTCTTAAATGTAGAGTGCTGTCTTCATCTGGGAAAATTGGAAACTTCCTTTCCAGCTCTTAATGCATTTAGAAGCTTTTGTAATACACTTCAAAATATAACAACAAAAACAAGTCTATTTTTTTTTAAATCTATTTACCTGCCTGCCTTTTATCATATCCAGAATTTGTTCATGCTTGTGTTTGGTTGGTTGGTTGGTTTTTAGATATCACTATTTCCAACATGTCACTATTTTCTTTCTTTATAAAAGGAGGTAATTCGAAAGAAGTCATCCAAATAGACATTACAGACTATGTTTACTGAGAAACGAAACCAGAATATTTAATACAATATTGGTTAAAAAAGCATTATATGTACACAGTGCAAATAAGTTCACTCTTTAAGAACAGGTGCTTCCTTTTGGTGAACTCCGTTCCTAGCTCTTTTGAATGCTAAACGATAACACTATTACTTGCACTAAATCATATTCCATTAAACTTTTCTTATAAACCTGATATAAACACTGAAGAAAGTAGGCAAATGTAAGGCAATTTTTTAAACTGAAGAAAACGCCTGATCCATCTTTGGTGCTGTAGCTCCGTTATTGTAGGTGTCATGCCTGTGATGTCAATATGATGCTTTTATATTATTAATTACTGGTTCTTTGGCCTATTTGTTTTATTTATTTTAATGCATTATGAAACTAAATTTTATTTTAGAATTCTGGTAAAGTTTGGAAGATAATTGATTTCTTACTTTTACTTCCTGCCTAATATTTAAATTTTATCTTATAAAATTACTTCCTTTGTAAAGTTTTTTCTCTTTTTCATAACATTTTTTTTACTCTCTTTTTTTTCAAAAAAAAAAAAAATCCATACTGCAGCAGTCTTGCTTTCTGGGTTTTAATGAAAGGCCATCATTAATTTCTGTTAGCAAAAATGTAGCCTTTCATAGTGAATAACTTCCTTGAATTCTCAGAAGGGGATTATGAATTATTTCTTTATGCTACATCTTGAGATTACAAGCTACAGCCAAAACATAGAGTCTTTGTAATTACTTTCACAAGGATGACTTGGGTTTGGTTATTTTCTAGACTCTGTAGAATCTCTGTTAGTGATTGATTTATTACATAAATGCATTTTGCTTGTTGTTTATTCATCTTCTGTTATCCTTAATGCATTATTACATTTTGGGATTTGGCTGGGTTTTTTGTTGTTTTGTTGTTTTGTTGGGGTGGTTTTTTTGTGGTTTTGGGTTTGGTGTCTTTTTCATAAACCAAATATAGCAAGCTTTATTCAGAGAAGAAAGGTGTTTACAGTTTTAATGCTGGTTCATCCAGTGAGAGTTCATATTCTTCTCTACTTTACTATTTATCAGTGAAACAATTTAAAATAATTTATTTATGGTAAGTTTTATATTTTCATTGAGATGTTAATAAATGTTTCCATTTTTAATGGATTCAAAGCAGAAAAATTGCAAGCAAAGGAATAAAATTAATTCTGGAGTCCTGGTTCTTCACTGTGTAAAGCAGGACGGAATCATCCTCATAAACCCGACATATGAATGAACACAAAATGCCCTGACTTTAAGACTTAAAGCTCTCTTTCCATGTGAAAGTTAGTCACAGATGGGCGGCAGCAGAAGTCTCAAAGATGGAAGATTTTTTTTTTCCCAGATAGAGATTGAATGTTTGCTTTTAAACCCTTTTCTCATACAGACCCCACCAACCTGCCTGCCTCCTTCTATAAGTATTTTTTCCTCCCATTAAAGCTCAAATGAAACAAAGCATCTTGACTGCAATATTTCAATGTCATCTGGTCAGTTTTCTAAGTGGGATGACTTAGGCAAAGGAATCTGGTCATAAAATGCTAGAACCATTATCTTTGGGCATCAGTCATTTTTTTCTTCCCCGGTACAGCTGGACTTGGAGCTGAAAGGCTGAGGGTTTTTTCAGACTTCCTGCCAAGTCTCTGTTTCAGTCAATATGCTTGTTTTAACGAAGACTCTTGTGCTCCTGTGCTCTGGAAAACGTTATTAAAGGTCATATTCCTGCCAAAGCCTAAATGCTAAGCACCTTTACATGCAGAAAGTGTATGATGAAGTATTGCTCTGCTTATTCAAGGAGATGGGAAAGAGGAGTTACACTGAAAAGAGTAGAATAATAAGTGTCGATATGTCAGCATTTTTTTTTCTCATCCTGGTTCCCCCATTCCCTGAACATTGCTCTCAGAGATTTTAGAGGAGGGAGGAGGATAGTGATGCTGGATGCTGAGGAACTGCACCTGCTCAGTCTCAGCCTTGTCTTGTTCAACAGGATAGCGTCTCCTTGTTTGGTATCTTCAATCTCCCTTTTTTCTGGATCCCTCATTAAATTCTATTTATTTACATAATCTTACTACCCAGTGAATCATAGAATCATAGGACAGTTAGGGTTGGTAAGGTGAACTGTTGTTATCATACTCATACGCACATAGTGTCTGATCCACAGAAAAGCAGAATATCCTTTTCAATGTGATTCAGAAGATCTGATGAAAGAATTCAGCAGGGATTTCCAAATCTAGCCTAAGAATGTTTATTCTTACCTGGATAAGTTTAAGGGCAAAACTTGCCACTAAAAATTTAATGATTGTATTACAGTTATCTAGATACCTCTTTTAAATATTTTCTGAAATGGAAAAATTGGACCTTGCATTCCTAAAATCATTTAATAGTATCTGCACCTTTCCATGTCCTAAATTTCCCACTATGCAAAAGCATTAGTTTTTAATTCAAAAACAAATATATATATCCTCAATCTTCTCCAACGCATACATTTATATGCTTGCTTTTCTTCCTAATTTGAGTAAGTTCCAACTGTACTACATTTTGCCCTGCAGCTGATGTTCAGTTTAATCAGACATACTTTCTTTAATCTGTGGCACTTCACCTCAGACACTGACCTTCCAAAGTCAGCAAATGTCTCCTGACAGTTTGAGGATACCATATGTCCTGAATACCCTTCATGCAATAATATCCTCAAACACTTCGGAGAAGTTGAGCGTTTCATGAGTATCCTGGTAATTTCTACCTTCAGAACAACAGTTTAATGTTTACTTCAGAAAACAATTGTACCTTTCCATTTTCTCTGCTGTCTGAGGCACTCTTGTCACTGAAGACAGGGAAAGAAAGATTTCTGTTCTCACATGGTAGCACTGTTCCCCCATAGGCATACTGTGTGATATCATGTGATGTAAAAGAGAACTAAGTGATATGTCAATCATCTGCATCTTCGTTTCAAATAGAGAAGGTAACAATGAGTAACAGCATGACAATGCAAAACTGGAACATAAACTTCTTTTTTATGATAGAAGCGTACCTGCAGAGCTCCTAGGCATTTTTGCATGACACACAGATACTGAAAAAGGGCGTCTATCTATCTATATCTATCTATCTATCTATCTAGAATATCATTGCAAAGTATAACCTAGCATGTTCTCTACCATTCCCTTCCCAGTGTACTCATTGACTCATACTCCCATGTGTGAGTCCTTGCTTTTACTTTAGTAGACATTTGGTTAGAGTTGTGCCCAGTGCATTCCATTGAGGGTTAGGGGAAATTCTTTGCAGTGATCTCAGGAGCACATGCTAATCTATTTGTGCTTTGTGTCAGATGGCTTTTACAAAACGTTAGGAGTTTCACACTTTGGACGTTAGTCATAAAATTAAACTTCTAGGGCAAACAGTCATTACTGTGATTAATGAGAATTAGAGCCTGGGAGAAGAGTTTGAATGGCTATGAGAACGAATGAATAAATTGGGGAGTCATTAATAGGACAAAATTAAATTGCCTGAAACAGAATAGCATTGGGGATGAGAAGTTTACTTCTAGCTGCTCATGAGCAGTTCCCTGCTTCCATTAATTCCTCACCCAAACTTTTGCTACTATATTATCTCTCTCTCCCTCTTATTCCCATTTCTAACATATTTTATATTAACTCACTTATTTGTAATATTTTCACTGACTTTTCATAAAAGTGTGTATATATATATATATACATATCAAATGTTTTAAAAATACAGCCATAGTATTTGTGATATTGAATGTCAAACAATGGGAAGCTGGGTCTAATTTTGACTATTATGATAAATTTATCTCACTTTATTCCTCTTCTGATTATTTTAAATTCCTTCCTAATTTTTATGAGAAAATTCGGTTCAAATGGTGGCATAAAAATGTACCACACCAAGCTGTAATTCGTTTATCAAGTAGTTAGAGACAAGTTTCTGATCAGGTATCGCTTTAAAGTACATTTTCCCAGTACTGATTGTTGAGTGAGCATTGCACTTACTCATACTTTAAATTGTTCTTAACTTTTTTATCAACACCCCTCAGTGCAGTACTATTAACATTTTGTATTTCTATCCTACATCAAAACTAAAAGAAAATTGTGAGAGGAAGTTGTGAATCAGCTGCAATCCCCCATATTATGCTATTAAGCCCCTAAGATTTCAGTGCCTTTAGAGTTAAAATATAGGCTAGCACTTTCAACTCTACAACTTGAAATTTAACTGACATTTTCATTCTTCATAGAAGCAACCTATAGAAACATTAGTTATTCCTCAAAGAAAATTGAATTTTGATTTAAAATTCTGCTGCTGTTGCTGTGGTGTAATTCCTTCCATGTGAGTTAATGGTGTTTTATATCATCTTGTGTTGTTTTCTTTTTCTCCCTTTTTTTTAAGGATACTTTTTGCATCGCTTGTTAGATCAAATGCAATTCAGGCACTTCAGAAAATTGTTAATGCCCTTTGCCTCTTACTGCAATGAGTGCACTTTGCAGTGAAAGAGCAGCTGATAGCAGTTGATGTCATGACCATAATAATATATCATGTTGAATCAGATTTCTCAAGAAAGCAACAGATTATTTAAAATGTTATTAATTTGACAGATGATAATGACTTGGCAAATAAATAGAAATTGAACACAAGGAACATAATTATTAACAAGCTTTGATAAGTAAACCTGAGTTTGCTATTTGAAGTACAGACTTTTTAAGGGACAGTGGTTTGTCAAGATACCTATAGTTCTATTCTTTGAGAGAGGAGTGTCTATCAGAGGTCAAGTCATTGTAAATTTTGATTTGCAAAGAGTTGTTGACCTTAATGTGAGGAAAAAAGACTTCACTTAACTTGCTGGGGACATATGTCAGGGGGATATGTCAGAGGGACATATGTCAGAGGGACATCGCAGATCATCTGTGAAAGATGTTTCAGTCTTACTCCACCAATGTACACTAGCAAGGCTTCTTTAATATCAGTGGATCCTCTCCTCTGTTCAAAGCTAGAAACTGGACCTTGATTTCTGAACCAGCAGCACCTAAAGACATATTGATTATTTTTTTTTTCTCAGTATAAAATCTTGCTTTAACTGGCCATATCTTATTCTGTGTTTGTTTCTTGCAGAACGATTCAATGTATATCTTATGCCTACACCAAATTTAGATATCTATGGGGAATGTACAATGCAGATCACACATGAAAACATCTATCTCTGGGACATCCACAATGCCAAGGTCAAGTTGGTCATGTGGCCTCTGAGCTCTTTGAGGAGATATGGACGTGACTCAACTTGGTTCACATTTGAGTCTGGAAGGTAAGAATTAATGAGAAACAGCAAGAAGAAATAAGCAGTGGTTTTGGGAAATCAGTCTGAAAGCTAGATTAGCCTTTCATTATAAAGAAAGATGAAATATATGGCCTTTCCATAGACTTTAGTTTGTTGAAGATTACCTTGCAATATATTCAATCCAGTGTTTGAAATAAATGTTAGTATATCTTATGTTTAAAATGAGCTTAAGCTTCCTTTGACTTTCATTTAACTGCAGTTGAATTGTCATTCTAAAGGTTTATGAGTCTCACTGTGCTTAAACACTGGTGTAGTATAATTTGAGTATTTTTGATGTAGAATAAATTAATTCTGGATCATGAAAAAGGCTCATCACACAGTATGAATGGAATAATTTCCATTACAATAGTTATTACTCTTTTTTGATGTTCTTGATGAGCGATTACCACCCTGGAGTATAATTGCAAGCAGAAGTACAGAGAACACTGTGAACTCATAAAAAGGCTAGCTCTTTTTTCTGCCTGCAGTTTTAATCCTCTTTGTCATTTCCATCCTCAGATCAGTTTTAAATGTCCATGGATCTCTGTTTTGCCTCCCTTTCATATCTTTTTAATGCATTTCATATCTTGCCATTAGATCCACTGCCTTACTGCCTTACGTATGAAACACTGCATGTCTGTGCAGAAATTACTCTGTTTATCTCTGTGTTTGGTGATGTTCTATCTTGTATTTCATGGTTCTAGACTCTACCTCATAAAGTTTGTCATACTCCCTTGTGTGGAGCCTGAATTTTCTGAAGCAATCTGAAATCACAAGTGTCTCTTCACTCTTGGGTTAGCCACGCAATCTTTATATGCATTTGGCTGTGTGCTAATTCAATTAGCAAATATTCCCAAAAGTACAGTTCGTGATCTCAAACAAAAGCATGGGTCAGTTCAATCTTACAGCCCAAGGAGGTAATGACCAACATTCCTCTGCAGTCTCTTATAGATGGAGTTACCACTTAGCTTGTAACTGTATATTCAGACTGATGTCACCTGAGCATTTTAGTGCTCTGTTACTTTTCTGTGATGATTTCACCACTACAATCCATATTGTCCTGGGTTCAGCTGTAGCAGTCATTTTTCTCTTTCTTAGTAGCTGGCGCAGTGCTGTGTTTTTGACTGTCAGCCTAGGAACAATGCTGATAACACCGATGTTTTTAGTTGTTGCTGAGTAATGTGTACTCTGACCATAAATCAGAAGGGAAAGCCCAGATCACTGATTGGGTCAGGCTAGCTATCGGTTGGCGGGTGGTGACCAATCGTATTCTCTCCCCTTGTTATTTTCCTTATCATTATTATTATTGGTGGTAGCAGCAGTGGTTTGTGTTATACCTTAGTTACTGGACTGTTCTTATCTCAATCCATGGAAATTGCATTCTTTCGATTCTCCTCCCCATCACTCCAGGAGTGGAGCAAGGAGGAAGGGTGGGGAGTGAGCGAGTTGCTGCGTAGTTATGAGTTACCGGCTGGACTTAAACCACGACACATATAAACATCACTACTTTTTATTATTTAATATTTTTTTTCCTAAAAAATAGCAATGGCTGACTCCTGTTTCAGTTTAATTTCAATGAAATGTACACTTTTAACAAGAATGCTTTGCTAAATCATTCCTTCCCCTAATTCTCAAACTACCTCATGTGAAACTAGTTCAAGTGGCGCACCTACACAGTACCATAAAGCGAGTAAAATGCCAAAATCACTGCCTGAAGCCCACCATATTATTCTGGGGAAAACAAATCAAGCAAGCAAGCAAAGAAGCAAAACCCCTAAGATTAACTTAATCCTATTCTTTATGAATAAACCATTCGTTTGATTCTTTGGCTAAATTTATATTTACAAGTATGCATTTTATTAAAGGGGAAGAGTTTATTTTTTAATAAAAATGTAATGCTTGAAGACTTACTAATGTTTCTTATTCAGAGTAGTATATCTATCTGTGAATAGACCCATTTCTTTTAATTGATTCTGAAGGAAACTATCTTCAGAAATGCAAATCATCATTAACTAAAATTAAACTGGTAAAGCTCATTCATATTAGTCACTTAAGGGTGATTTTGTATACATGCCTCAAAGTGTGTGTCATTCTCTACAGTGTTTTAATTACGAAAAAAGTCATACGATATCATAGTGAAATTCTTTTTTTGCAAGATAGTTGCTTTCTGTACTGCTCTATTTTTATTTATGTCAAATCAGTACTAACGAACTATATGTAATGATTGTATACATTCAAGTAAAAATGTGACTTATCTCTGCCTTTTCAAGCCCCTTACAGTATTTTGATTCCATACTAGTATCTGAATATCCTCTTCCGCTACAATCCATGGACCATGCAACCTGGTGAAAATTGGATTGTTCTCCTGTATTTTATTATTATGAGCTAGCACTGCCTTTATCTGTCATGCTTTATTGTCTTTGATATGATTCCTCCCTATTGCTTGCTTGGGAGTGCTTTATCCGTCTGATTTGGAAATGCATAAAGACTAGATTTAGACTGACAGAAAAATGTAGAGGTAAAGAATACAACTAGAGAAAAGTCAGTATCTTCAATAACATCTGAAGACTGTATAGAGCAACACTAACCCTTATTTTGAAATCTTGTTGATTTCTTTGGGGTTATATTTTTATTTTTTATTCAGCATCTTTCTCATCTTTCTGAGCATGATTTTCTTTGTCCCCTCATCTGCTAGTACCTTAATACAGTTTATTCTTGATGTATGCTGTCTTATCAGAAGTGAAGCACTTATCAGTGTTTTAGGAGAATGTTATGCAGTAAAAGTGTAGTTGCTTTAATTTTTCCCTGAGGCTTAAATATTAAATGTAGGCAATTGCTTTAAAGGAAATATTTTTAGTAGGTTCTTATTTTTTACAGAGTTTTAGCTGCTATGCACTATGTGTATATGAAGTTTGCATGAACATTAAGAGTTCAGTTTTATATATTTATTATCCATCCTCACTTTTGGAATTACATCATTTTGAGAAAATAAATCCCTCCCATTAAAATAAATTGAAATATTCTATCCATGTACATATTTGCAAAGAGATTATATGATAAATATAATGATGAAAATTGAGCTTCCTGACAATTAAATCTGTCTTTTAAGAAATATATGACTTTGCATTTAAAGGGAAAATGTACTCAAATATATAAAACTAAACTGTTTGCTTGTCTAATGAAATATAATAGCTACACGATTTGGAGGATGTAATTTCTCCTCTGTGGGAGGAAGGAACACCTTTTTTAAACTCCCAGATTTTTCTGTTTAGTTTTGCACTAAATTGGAATTTGTAAATATGTAAATTTGCACGACCTATGAAGTTAGATATATCCTTATTTTTTGTTATTTAGTGGACCAATAAAAGCAAATATTTCTTTCACGTTGATTTACTTAATTTGTATTCTTCCCTATCCAAACTCTGCCAAGATTTGTGGAAGCACAGTTTTGTGTGACTTACTTCAATACCAGGTAGAGAGATTCTCATTATTTGAAGTACCTGATTAGAGCTAATCCTATGGGTTGTATCCATCAATCAGAAAACAGTAATTCACAACTCCATTAGCACTACAGTAACTTTGTACTGATTAATAACATGCACCTAACACAGTGAATTCCACAGTATTTCTGAGCATCTGAGGTAGGAGCCTACCATTTACTTTTCCAAGAGCTAGGCTTTCTACCTAAGCAGCTTTGGACTGGCCTGCTGGCTTCTGCTGAGATAATTAACTTCATAGTAACTAGTATGGGGCTATGTTTTGGATTAGTGCTGGAAACAACATTGATAACACAGGGATGTTTTTGTTACTGCTGAGCAGTGCTAACAGAGTTAAAGCCATTTCTGATTTTTGCCCCACCCCACCAGCGAGTAGGCTTGGAAGGGGACAGAGCTGGGACAGTTTGCTCTAACTGACCAAAGGGGTATCCCATACCATATGGCATCATGTTCAGCAATGAATCTGGGGAAAGAAGGAAGAGGGGGACATTCAGAGTGATAGCATTTGTCTTCCCAAGTAACCAAGTGATGGATCCCGGCTTTCCAGGGGATGGCTGAATACCTGCCTGCCCATGCGAAGTGGTGAATGAATTCCTTGTTGTGCTTTGCTTGCAGTCACAGCTTTTGCTTTGCCTATTAAACTGTCTTTATCCCAACCCACGAGTTTTCTCACTTTTACCCTTCTGATTCTCTCCCCCATCCCACTGAGTGGGAGGGAGTGAGCGGTTGCGTGATCCTTAGTTGCCAGCTGGGGTTAAATCATGGCAACAGTTTTAGTGTTGAATCATCTATGAGTCAACAGGATTTCCTTAATTTATGGACATGGATAATGTGTTCAGACACCTCATTCTCATTATTTAGGGTATAGAATATGTTGGACATACTGCGCCTAAGAATGCAATTGATCTGCACGAATGCACGTTCTTCTCTTCAGACTTTTGGAACTGCTGCTCCACGTACACGAGTATTTTTTTCCCTGACTGACTGATTATAAACCCCTGAAATGGGAAGTGTGCTCCTTATGGAACCACCCACCTAACTGTCCAGATGAAGGTACTGTAAATTTGCACTGCATTGCATTAATTGCATGCAGTACAAGAAACATAGCACAGAAGTAGTAAAACAGGTACAGATGACATATCTCATAGTCAAGATCAGGTGTGAAGACAGTGTTTTCAGACTCTTGCTGAAGTTACAGGATTCATTTTGCTGATGTTGTAAACCAAACAATCCATAACAAAGACCATAAGCAATGTTTAAAATTCACTGTCTGGAACTGCAAAAGGCAGTTTTCCAAGCTTTCCTTTTATCAAAACAATCTGACGGAGGCATAAGAATTGATGCCTAAGAATTCAGAATTGAGGCATTGAGAAAAATAAACACAGATGGACTTTTTGTTCAATTTGAAATGTTCATTCTTTTGCTCTACAGCAATTCTGCCATTTACGTTAAACAGTATTTTCTATGTATGGAAGCTGTCTAGTCAACTCCTTAAGCACTGGTCATAAGTATATTAAAAAAAACAAAGTCAAGTTGAAATCTAGTTAAACACAATTAGGGGATGAGCTGTGGAAACCCCAGCCAAACCTTGTCAAGTACTGTACTTTTCCAGCTGAGGAGAACTTGAAGGCAGTAGGTTTGTACTTGGAGTTTCAAGAACAGGAGCCTCAAATGTATGACACAATCTCTTTGCCAAAGTATATTTTCTTATGTGTTGTAAACAAGACGTTGAATTTTCAATGGTTTCAAGTATTTCCAAGTTTATTCATGATATGCATTTAACCCATTTAACCATACTGGACTATTCCTTCTTTATTTGCCTTTGATTTTGTTTTTTGATTCATCAGAGAAAATCTAATGAAATGTGGTATTCTCTGTCATTTCTAAGATCTGGAATCTTTATTTGGTGTAGTAAAATATTAATCTCAATCACTGCAGAGTGGTGACATGAGAATTTCTCAGGACTTTTATTTCCCCTTTATGAAACCCAAGACTGCCATACCTATTTTCTCAGTGGTAGATACACAGATGCTACACTACATGCAGAAAGTTCAGTGTTTGCTTCAGGCACTACATCTGACTGAAATCTTTCATTTGTCTGACAGTCTTCTGTGGCAATTTTTGGTATTAATATGAAATTTATTAGTCAATTAACCCTTAAAGTTAAGCTACAGAAAACAGCCTCATTTTTCCTTTATGTGGCGAGAGTTCCCTTATTGTATGTGCCTCATGAGACCATTGTTCTGGGACTTCAGAACCTACACTGTGTAGGTATGAACTCAGGTCTATACCTGCCTGAAGAGAAGCCTTCAACTCCTGATTGCTGGTGGATTATCTAAATTCTGGATTAAGATTATCAAGGGTTTATTATGGAATTATAAATTATATGTTATAAATTATTCTAAGTAACGTTATAAATCATAAGCTTGTAGTAGAATTTGTAAGTCACTTTGGGTTGAGCAGCAGTATGAACACCCATGTGCAGATGCGTATATATCTGAAATAAATAGTTATTTCTCATAAGCATTTGCTGAGAGCTCTTAGTATTTCACACTTAATAGTTAAGTTTGTTAGGATCTTTTTCTTCTTTCAGACTTTTTTAATAAAAATTAAAAAAAAAAAAAACTAATTACCCATGTTGTGAATTTTCTGATCTGTTTTCTCACTGCTTCTTTACTTCTTGCTCATACTTTCCCCAAGCAATATGTATTGCTAAAATCTCAAAATAACTTGAAAAAAAGAAACAGGAATCTCTTTTATATATCCTCCCCTTGGGTTTTTTTTCAGTAATCAGATAGCTCCAATTTTAAGAAAA
Source organism: Pezoporus wallicus (assembly GCF_028554395.1). Classification (NCBI taxonomy): domain Eukaryota; kingdom Metazoa; phylum Chordata; class Aves; order Psittaciformes; family Psittacidae; genus Pezoporus; species Pezoporus wallicus. Next base: position 4,652,143 of record NW_026639478.1, on the reverse strand, counting down.
CTGTCATTTTTACCGCTGAAAAGGTTTAATTATTTCCTGGTATTTAGCAGTACCAAGGTTATACTGTAATATGTTATAATTGTAGTTCCATTCCTACCTTTTTTCCATTCCAACTTCGTTCCATCTCTCAGTTTACCTTCTGTCAAATTCCTTTCCTGGAATAAGTTCTGCATTAGTCATCTGATTCACTTAAACCCTACTTAAAAATGAGTTGCATGTTTAACTCATCTACAGGACTCTTAATCTGTTTTAGATCATGGTGCCTAATCTAAAAGCTCTGTTACAAGCAAAAGGTAATAGAGCTCATTCTAAGTGATTTACAAAGTACCCATTTCATTTTTCTCTCTGGCAAGGCTCCTATCAGACTGCTCTAGCACTGGTAAATCAGAGTGAGTTCCACCAAAACTCACATAACAGTGAAATTCTCCACAGTATATCTGAACATGGCAAACAGACAGAAGGGTTTATATATAACCTTCTTTATCCTAAATTTCTATTTTAACTTCTGCATTTTTCATCCCTGTTTTGAAAATTCAGCCATGATATACCCACCTACAAAAGATTTTCTTAAACTGTCAAAGAATGCCTGAACCATTACACTTTGCTGTGAAAGCTATAATTTTGATGAGAAAAATAAAGGCATCTCAAAAAAAAGACAACATATTGAAATAATAAAGTTACATTTATTGAGCTAGAATTAATCAGAAATAGATCAAGTCAGTGACTCCTAGGACAGGGCAGCAAACTCCACAGTTGAATTTTTATAACATTGTCATGAACAAATTGATAGGAATGAGCACATCACTAATTCATTAATTCACCATTGCATAAACAGTAAATTGCCTGGTGAATTTGTACTGAATTAAACGTATGCAGTTAGAAAAAAGTTACTTTAAGTTTGTCCAGTTAACACAGAAGACAAGCAACTCAGAAGTGAAGCCATAATCTCTGTGGTATCTATAGAAGTGGTTCCTATGTGCACTTTTTACAACACAGAGGGTGCAGCGTGAGTTTTCAGCTGATCCCTAGATATCCAGTATCATTGGCCTAATTCAAATGTTACAAAGGTTTTTAATGAAATTGCCAAGAATTGTATTGTTTTTGTCTAATGTATCAGCAGAGAGCATGTTATGCTCCGTCTCATGATCCTGAGATAACATGAACTGTGCCTTTCAGTTGAAGTGCACAATTTGCCTTCTCCCTTCATAGGACAGTTGTATGTCATAATCAAAATAAGACTTGTTTTATTATTTTTAGACCAGCTGCCATTTTGCTTTCAGATGGCTTTGCACCCATGCTTGAGCCCAGAAAATTTGTTATTAACTAACCATATTCTAATTGTTCTTTTCCATACATGTGCTCTCCTGTAAGCATGAATTGTTGGACTAATATTCCTGATGCCAAATGTAATTAATAAGATTATCGCTGTGTAATGTATGAGCAGAGAAGAAGCAGATGAAATAATTCATACATTCTAAATCACATTAGGACTCGCTTATTGTTTCAACTCTACATTTTAACCTTTGAATTCCGCACTGAGTAATAGCAATAATTAATCTCATATGGCAGTTCTGAATAACCTGCCCCAACAGCAGGTTTGTTTCTCCAAGAGTCATAATAACATAATAACATTTAAGCTTCTCCCTCAAAATACAGGAAGATTGAAATATGTCAGATTTGAAAGGTAAAAAAATGCTTTAAAAGGCCCCATTTAAACAACAGCAAAACTCAAAAACACATATATATAAAATATGTAATTTTTAATATCCTTTATTTTTATTTAATACAATTTACAGTAAGAGCCAGAGTGTCTATTTTAGCATGTAAATACTGTTGCATATCTCCCTCACCAAGCCTATTTGCATGAGCTAATTAAAAATGCTGAAACTGGGCACCTAATTATCTGTACAGACAGTAGAAGAGTGTTAAACACTTCGCAAGGGCAATCCAGAAGGCCACGTTTTGCACAGAGGACCACCTAGCCAGCAGGCATGCTAAGCACAAATAAATCCTTCTTTTCTTCAAAGCTTATGAATGTAGTATCATCGATTGAGGAGGAGGTTTGGAATATCCTCTGTGCTCAGCCTATATACTGTACAGACATAGAAGCAGGTAAGCAAAATGCAAAAGCTGGAATTTGCACAACAAAAGAGCCTTACTCATTAATATGTAGGAACCTGTGCAAACCCCTGTTTACACGCATACACGTGGAGTATTATGCAGAAGCATAAAGGGGCACGGTTTTAAATCTTTGTAGGCTTTATTTGTTGTCAAGAACACTTTTTCCTCCACTTCAGGTGGCAAATAGATTTATTCTAAATGTTATTTTACTGTGTGAATGGTTCTCTCTCGTTTGTCACATGTGAGAAATTGCAGTGGAAGTTTGATTTTTCCCTCAGTCTTGGGATGGTTATACTGGAATCAAGTTGAGTATAGAGTGACTGCCAGTCACAGCTTGTGAGCTGAGAATGCTGCTTTAGCAAGATTGTCTTGGAAGGATTCATAGAATTATAAAGTCATAGAACAGCAGGGTTAGAAAGGACCTTAAAGATCATCTAGTTCCAGCGCCCTTGCTATGGGCAGGGACACCTTCCACTAAAACAGGTTGCTCAAAGCACCATCCAACCTGGCTTTGAACACTGGCAGGGATGAGAAAACTGCAACTTCTCTGGGCAATCTTTTCATGTGTCTCACCATCCTTGTAGTGAATAATTTTTTCCTACTATTTAATCTAAATCTTCCCTCTGTCAATTTAAAGCCATTCCCCCTTGTCCTGACACTAGATGCCCTTATAAAAAGTCACTCATATTTCTTGCAGGTCCCCTTTAGGTGTTGGAAGGCTACTCTAAGGTCTCTCTGAGCGTTCTCTTCTCCAAACTGAACAAGCCCACCTGTCTCAGCCTGTCTTCATAGGAGAGGTGCTTCAGTCCTCTGATCATCTTCTTGGCCCTCCTCTGGACTCACTCAAGCAGTTCCATGTCGCTCTTGTGTTGGGGGCCCCCGAGCTGAATGCAGGTGGGGTCCCATGAGAGCAGAGTAGAGGGGGAAAATCACTTCTCTTGACATGCTGATCACGCTGGTTTGGATGCAGCCTAATAGCTACCTAATATCTGCCTAATTCCTTCTGTTCTTTCAGATAACATTAATTCACTGTTCTAACAATTAATAAACTCATTTATAAAATGCCCATTGACATCTTTTTGTTTATCTTTACTTAAAATGTAGCTTTTCTGGAGGATAAGGTTACCCAGTAACTTCTTTGCTTCAAAAAGAGGTCAGTGAAGTCAGTTTGGCCTTTACTGTCATTCACTGATATATAGAAGTTCCACAAATACTTCTGTATTCTGGCTATGGTAATAGTGTAAGAACAAAACCTAGTGTGGAAATTTCCAAGGTGATTCTTTTTTTTCAGTAGCTGTATTCTGGCTTTTCATTAGCAAGTTGAATACCATTACCAACAGAGCTTTATATATATATATATATGTGTGTATTTTAGATACATATTTTCAAACATATATATATATTCCAAATTTACATATTGGTCTCAGTGCACACATGACTGTTTTGGAAGATGTGAGTAACTGTTACTTACTTTTTAATATCTTTTTCTTTTGCTTTAGTGTTTTATAAATTTTGTTTGCGAAACTCAATAATCATGAAGGTAATGATTATTTTCATCCATTAACTTAATTAATTTCATTAATTTTGACATTAGTTAGAAAAAATCTACTCTTCTGTAGAAAGCTATAGATAAACAAAATCAAGACAATGGCATTGAAGGCAAATTAATGAGGAGCTTGCATTCACTTGCTTTTTGTGTTAAAATGACAAACCAGGGAATACCTGGGATATTTTATATCTAAAAAGCTCTTGTCACATTGGGGAGATGGAGAGCACTTTATAGGCAGTGCCTACTCAGCAGCATTCTGGAAGAGTCAGGCTATTTTAGAGGTGTATTTGACTGGTCACACACACTCCTTTAAGCTTCCCCTTATTTATAAGGTAGCAAAGGAAAGTTTGTCCCTTAGCCCCTGTTAGAGGAAATGCTATTAGCTGCTGTGTCTCTCCTAATAGAACTTTTTTGCCATCACAGTAAGTTATTACTATTATTGCGCTATTAATAATGCTGTACTCTATGATGTGTGATTTATTTCTTCTGTGAATAGTCATTTGTCACACATTTTCTAAAAAGCTTCCATCTTATTAGAAAGAGGGGAGGGAGGGGCAGCATCTAATGGAATCCCTCAATCTCAGTGACTCCAAGCATCATTTGATCTTTCTGACTTTTTGGAATAAAACTCAGTACTGTTCTATAATTCACTGAGGTGCTTCATCAACTTGATTATCCTGTCAGTGGCCGAAAAGTCAAATATATGTACTTGCATGGCTTGCTTGAATCAGATTTTGCACACAGATTTTCACATTGTTGCACTTTTTCTTTTTTCTTTTTTTTTTTTTTAATCTCTGTCCAACTTGGAAAATATTCATCCTTTAAAATGATATTTTGGATGATCCCCAGTACGCTTTCTGAAAACAATATTTTGGAGTGAATGACAGAAGAGATTTTATTTTCCTGAAATCTGTGCTATTATGGCTGAAATATCATCAAATGGATTATCAAACTAAATAAAAATTGTCATCACTTACTGTAAAACTGCATTTATTAGTATGCAGCATTCGGACTCTAAAAAACTGTCTGACCATACGTATCATTTACTGTTAGGAATGGGAGTGAAGGAATTGGATGCGAGTGTTAGGAATTGGATGTGAGGGCACTCTGGCTGCGACATCTGTCACCCCATTGATCGCCAGGGTTGATTCGGCTGATCTGGCTGGCTAGGCGTGTGTCCGCTTCCTCCCTCACCACTCCGCGTGCGTCCCTCCCAAAGCTGCACACTTGGTTGAAGAGGATGACCTTCCCTGATACAGGCGGTACCGTTCATCAGTCACGGGTATACGGTAGCTGTGCTCCACTGCTACAACCTCCAAACAAGATCAAGGTCCAGTTGTAGGAGAGTGTAGGGTAGTCAAGCTTCCAAGACTGCAGACACATCCAAGTGAGGCACTGCACATGGCAGTCTGCCATTCTTTTTTTTTTTTCTTTTTCACGTGGGACTGAGTGCACCCTCAGCAAGTTTGCGGATGACACCAAGCTGTGTGGTTCGGTTGATACGCTGGAGGGAAGGAATGCCATCCAGGGGGACCTTGACAGGCTTGTGAGGTGGGCTGATGCCAACCTTATGAAGTTTAACCATGCCAGGTGCAAGGTCCTACACCTGGGTCAGAGCAATCCCAGGCACAGCTACATGTTGGGCAGAGAAGAGATCCAGAGCAGCCCTGCAGAGAAGGACTTGGGGGTGTTGGTTGATGAGAAACTTCACATGAGCCAGCTTCAGTGTGCGCTCGCATCCCAGAAAGCCAACTGTATACTGGGCTGCGTCAAAAGGAGCGTGACCAGCAGGTTCAAGGAGGTGATCCTGCCCCTTTACTCTGCTCTCGTGAGAACTCACTTGGAGTATTGTGTGCAGTTGTGGTGTCCTCAACATAAAAAGGACATGGAACTGTTGGAACAAGACCAGAGGAGGGCCACGAGGATGATCAGGGGACTGGAGCACCTCCCATATGAAGACAGGCTAAGAAAGTTGGGGCTGTTCAGCCTGGAGAAGAGAAAGCTGCGTGGAGACCTCATAGCAGCCTTCCAGTATCTGAAGGGGCCTATAGGGATGCTGGGGAGGGACTCTTCATTAGGGATTGTAGTGACAGGGCAAGGGGTAAAAAGTTAAAACTTAAACAGGATATAAAGAAGTTCTTTCCTGTTAGGGTGGTGAGGCACTGGAATGGGTTGCCCAGGGAAGTTGTGAATGCAGCATCCCTGGTGGTGTTCAAGGCTAGGTTGAACAGAGCCGTGGATGGCATGGTTTAGTGTGAGGTGTCCCTACCCACTGCAGGGGGGGTTGGAACTACATGGTCTTATGGTCCTTTCCAACCCTAACTATTCTATGATTCTATTATTCTATGAAAGGCAGAAAACTTTAAGTGATGATTCAGTGGAAAACCCTGAAGTTCTTTGAGAGGGCGCCTGAGTTTTATTTAATGAAAGAACAGGTTGGATCATCTATATTTCTGGTGACTTACTTCTGTATGGGTACTGTCACTACCACCAGAGAACCGAGAGTGACAGCAGCGATGCAAACCAACACTGGTCTGTAGAGGAACTGAGCATGTGTGTGCTAAAGCTGTTTTGCACACACATATTGGACAGCATGTGGGCTAGCTTGCTGCGACAAAAGGAATCTCAATGGACAGATGAACATAGAAGTCAGCATAGTTGGGCTAAGCAGATGCAGTAGGAAGAGATAGAAATGTGGTGGTGAAATACATGGGCTGGTAAGACAGAAGCAAAAGGTAGCTGGTTTCCTGATGGAAGACTGTAGCAGCTTTTAGAATACATATAACATTTTAGAAACAGCATCTTACCAGAAAGTGTTGAAGATTTGTACAAAAAGTAGCAGGAAAATGTTGGGCAGGGTAAGTGCTTGTTATTGGCAGGTGTTGACAACGCCATCTCAAGTATTAATTTCACAGGTACTTTGCCTTTTTTATGGGAGACTTCTTTAAGCTTTTTTGAACCAATTTATCAAAAAGAAAAAAAAGCAGTGTGATTAGCTCTTTGTCTTAGAAGCACAGATGAAATAGACGGCAACAAAGAAAAAAGTGGTCAGTGCATCCAGAAGTAGTGTCAAATAGCTGGTAAAAAAGACCATCGAAATTAGAGCAGAAATAGTAATTCACAGAAGTAGAAATGTATATTAGCATTTAAGACTAATATTCAGTCTGTGATATGAAGGATACGTATAATATGAATAGTTCAGAATGACAGAGTGGAGAAATACCTCAAAAGGCTTCTTAAATGTTGCTCAAAATGGTTTTAATGGCATATGTGAAATAGCCACACACATACCCAAGCTATTATGTATAAATGTCCAGGGAAAGCATGATCAACTTTTGCTGCATAAGAACCATAAACATCTATTAGATATCATTTTGCTCATAAGGGTTTTGTACCCTTTCTCTTCTGCCACCTATAGTGCTTCTTTGTTGGATAGCCATATGTAAATGTTTGATGAAGCCAACAGGTACTAGATCTATAGTTCATGGATTTTTTTAAACCCGGCATACATGATCATGGACAGAAAGCATTGACACGTTCCAGTATTCAGAGCAGTTCCATGGCTGTTATAAATTTCTCACAAAAATATTACTAAGGCAGTGTAGAAGTGTGGAGGCCTCAACTCTAAAATACTGAGCTGGATGAGTAAGCTCCAGTGTAAGAATACCTTGTTAGTTTTTTTTCACAGCAAAAGACGATAGCTTTTTTGATTTTGCTTGCTAACAATACCCCAAGTTCCCTGGGAAGAGAGCAGGCGTGTGCTTTAAGATTTTACGCATTAGAGAAGATGCATTTAATACTTTCAGATTCTACTCTCTCAAATTTATTTTGCAGTCTTTGCTTCTCCTTCTGCTTGACTTGTGCATTTCTTGCCAATTAGTAGCATCTTGTGCTATACAGAGAGCTATTCTAAGGGAAGATTTGCCCAAAATAGGTAGTGGCACATAGACACAATAACCATGATTGCTGCCATTCTTACTTAAATCTTTTTTTTTTTTAAAGCAAAATCCTCATTAAAGATAGCATAGCCTGTGTCTTTATCTAGTACAGCATTGTTAGTTTCACACAAGATTGGTAACAGGTATTCGACTAAAAGAACCTAATCAGCATAAGTGATTGCTTTTCATCAGAGGTGAAAAATACACGTTTCAAAACATCAGAAAATGGCTGGCCATTGCATCCTGTGAAGTTTTAGAGAAAAAAATATTATGTGAGATGTAAGATATTGTAAGAAAATGTGTGGGAAGCCCAAGTATGTAATTATAATCTCTAAATACTTTCTGCTGATTTTCCATTCTTTTGTATGCTTTTCCTGTCCTTTTTCTTTATTATTTGATATGTGTGATTCTTTGTGATGATTTTGTTTTGCAGCACTCTCTTGTCTTTGTTTTTATCCACTTTTATCCACTTGTACCTTTTCCAACCCACTTACTTTTGTAATTGAAAGGACTGCCTTTTTTTATGTAACAAAATTCTGCAAAAAATATTTTGAGAGTCCTCAAGAAATTATCAAGCTGCTACTTACCTGAACACCAACTACAACTGATTTTAGCTATCAGGCTAATGAGGAACTCTTACAGAGAGTTTTCCTACTGCTGGAAGTACACAAGGATATCGTATACACAATCAAAGTTGGAGTCAGAGATGTCAGGTGAATGCAGTGCAAGTTGTTTGATCCATAACAGAACTGGTGCTGTTTGTATATTGGGAGAACAGGGAAAATCTGTCTACTTCACTTTTGCCTGGCTTATGTCAAAGAGGAAAAGTTAAAGTGAGTGGAAGTCATGTTTCCTCTGTAAATTACACAGCACATGTAGAAAACTGGTGGAAGGTAAATGAATGTTTTATACTTGTAGTGCAGTCTGTATATTTTCTGCAATTATTTTTGATTTCACATTACTATTGCACATCCAGATTACCACTGAAGATATTATTTGATCGCTTGTCTGTATACATGCTAGTTAAAGTTTAGACCAGGAATGTGGACTTCAGTTAAGATCTTCAGTTCTTACTGTCAGCAGCTGAAAAATACAACTCTTTTTTATTTATTTATTTTAATACAAGTCCCTGTCTTTTCTCATCCCTGGTGCTTTTGCCTATGCCAGGGGTTGCTGCCGTGGCAGGCTGCTCCCAAACTGGAGCTGACAACCTGCCAGTTTTGAGATTACTGTTGATGAGTCCTTGGATATCATTAGCATATGTTAATTACTCATTAGTGTATGTACATATCATGCCTGGTGTGTGTCTGGACAATCCTGTGTACCCATAATATTTGCATATGACTTTCTAAAACTTCCTTTGTGGCCACAAAGTGGTCAGAGCAGTAGCTCTAATACCTTGAAGATGGAGAAAGTGACATTGAAAGAAAACAGCGGTGTTTAGATCCCCATCACAATAAAATCGTACCTTGCTGGAAGTTTCAGAGGAGAGGCGCTGACCATAAATGTTTTAAATGGTCAAAACCATTATTGATGGTGCATTTAAAAGGGAAGGGGAATTGGGAGCATGGGACAGGGAGGGAAAAGGGGGTGAACATTTGAAATGCCTTATTTTGAAGTATATGAAACTAAACATAGAGTACTCAGGGTGTTCCCTTTTTTATTTCTTTGCACTTTGTGTGTCCCGCTTTTAAAATGAGAGAATATAGTATTTGTTTTACATAAACTAGGAAAACTGATGTTTTGAATATATGTTATAATTGTCTAATTCACTTTTTTTTCCTGGTAATATGGTTTTAAACATGGCTCTGTATTAGTTCCTTAATACTTTTTACTTCTATTGTCTTGAGAGTATTCATCCATCAAAAATGTTAGTTATATTAGTTCATTCCTGTTCAGCCCTCCAGAAATTTTCCCACTTTATTTGGGTATATTTTGATCGAAATTATTAAAATGCAGGAAATATCTTTTTCTTATGCTTGCTGTCAAAATAAAAAGGAGAGCAATTGCACAAACACAGCATCTGTCTGCATCGTGTTAAGTGCAACGTGTTTCCAATAGCATTTAATACATAGATGACAGATTAATGAGTCCTTATAGGAAAAATACACTTGTAGGTCATTTCAAATGTGGTCCCATGTTAAATTCTTAGTATCATATTTGTTGGTGTGTGCAGATGCAAAGCCTCCTTTTACTTTTATTTTTAGGTTGAGCATGATAACTCCAAATATTGGCACCTTTATAACACTTTCCAATGCCATAGCTTCTAAGCACCCCAAGTTCCTCAAAGGTGAAGTAAAATGAACAGATAAATTTATGCAAATTTGTTCATTGGCTGTTACCGTGCTAACATCTGTTAACTGGCAGATGCCTTCTCCCACACCTCAAGTTCAGAGTTATGTCACATGGTGTTCAGAATTAATTCAGAGTAGCAAGTATCATCTGAGAGGATTTCCATCCATACCACCTTGAGCAAAAAGTAGTCCTGAATATAACAATGACTTTAGGGCTCCAAAAGGGAGCTTGTTGTAGCAAGCAGTGATGTGGTGCCACAAGGTTTTTGTATTATTACACAACCTTTTATTTTAATTAAGAATGGTTTTATTTGTGTTTTATATCTAACATTTTTGTGTTTGTCAAAGTCAATGGTATACATGTAGATTAATGGTGCTTCACAGGTGTTCTGCTAAATATGAACTGAATAATATTTTCATAGAATGTTTTTGTCTTCACTGGGGAATAATAGCTTTCAACAGGGTGCCAGATCTCTGTTAGCAAATGTCTGTATTTGAATATGTTCCTAGCTTCCAGGATTTGGAACATATATCTCACCCATTCAAAATAAGCTGAAAATTAATAGCCAATCCATGATAAGTGTAAAGGTTTAATTAAAGAAAAATTTAGCTGCTTGTAGTCTTTGCAATTTCTTCACTTTTCTGAGACTAAGCTTTTTCATGGTCTGTTTGTTGTACAGCCAATTGTAACTGCTGCTTCTGTGCTGAAATGTTAATATAGGAGTTCTTGATGTATCTTTCACAGAGCTGGTAAGAATAGATACTTGTCCAAGACACTGTTAAATAGTATTTCATCATTATCAGCAAGACCTGAATTTTACAAACTAACAGACCTAATTATCAAACAACATTTTTGTGTTTGTTCTATTACTTAAACTCGGAAATGCAAATGTCTTGTGTATTTAAGACCATGTCAACAATTGGGTTTATTACCCTCTCTTTAATAATTGATTTATTCTTTTTTCAAGAAAATGTTAAGGGGGCAAAAATCTTCATAAATTGGGTTTTACATATACATATGCATTTATTATCTACACTGATTTGTTAAATAATACGAACTGAATACTGACACAAGAGGGTAATTTACATGTGCAACCTAGAATCCTTCTTATAGGTGATAAAGCACAAACAACACAGTTCGATCTTCCTCATCAAAATGTCTTAAGTCATGTTTTATGAAGCTGGTCTGTAAGCAGGAAGGGGTGAAAAACGTAGTTATAGTCCTATTAAGGTATTTGGAATTCAACTTCTTAGACTCCAGAATAATGCTTTGCTTATTGTCTCTAGTTTAGTTTTTAACGTCTAGGATGTAGAAAAACTGAACCTCTCCACAGCATGTTTGCTGTTACGTATGGCTATATTTCATAATGTTAATCTCTACATTCTACGTTGTATGCATGACTTCTGCTTTTTTATACTGTAATGAGCATTGAGAATAATTTACTGCCTTTAAGTCTGCAGCAGTAGTTACATTTATTCTGATATATCAAAATAATTCATATAAATAAAGACATTTTAATGAGAAGAGATGGAAAGTTTTGTAGCAACCAAATAAAAGTGGTCTGAAATAAGTCCCTGACAGAATACTCCTTTTAATCAAAACTGAACCTCAGGAAAAAAAAAAAAAAAGAAATAAAATTTTTCCACTGTGTCTTATGATGAAAGGGGATTAACTCCATGGAAATGAATTAGAGAATTACAGTTACAGTGGACAATCATTGATATAATCCAGAAAAAGACATAGCTTGATTTCTTCACTTCCATTAAGCAAAAAATGGAAAGCCTCTGACATGCAGGAATCAGTTAGTGGCCCTGATATGCCCCACTAGTCTAAATTTGCTATCACAGAGTGCAGCACAGAAACAGTGATTGCAGAGGCAGCACAGGCAATGAGTATAAAAAATATCACAAGAGGAATAATTATCACTAGTACTGTACAGAAATGTCTCCTATCTGACAAAACAAATAAAAGCATGTTTTCATGAGAAATTTTGTGTTTATATTATACTAATTAAATGGTCATTTGGTTTAGGCAGAAAAAGAAATAATCTTATCATGTAAAACCATTGTTCACACAAAACATGTCCCTTTTAGAGGAGATGCTTTTCTGTTCACGAAGACTTGAAAATACTAGTCATCAGACTGGCACCAAGAGTTTTGTTACTGTGACTGCAAATAATATTTTAAAAAGATGCGCAACTTAGAATCATAGAATCATAGAATAGTTAGGGTTAGAAAAGACCTTAAGATCATCTAGTTCCAACACCCCCTGCCATGGGCAGGGACGTCTCACACAAAACCATGCCAACCAAGGCTCTGTCCAGCCTTCCCATGAACACTGCCAGGGATGGAGCATTCACTACTTCCTGGGGCAACTTATTCCAGTGCCTCACCACCCTTACAGTAAAGGACTTCTTCCTTATATCCAATCTAAACTTCCCTTGTTTGAGTTTTAATTTGTTACCCCTTGTCCTATCACTACAGTCCCTAATGAAGAGTCGCTCCCCAGCATCCCTATAGGCCCCCTTCAGATACTGGAAGGTTGCTATGAGGTCTTCACGCAGCTTTCTCTTCTCCAGGCTGAACAGCCCCAACTTGCTCAGCCTGTCTTCATACTGGAGGTGCTCCAGTCCCCTGATCATCCTCGTGGCCCTCCTCTGGATTTGTTCCAACAGTTCCATGTCCTTTTTATGTTGAGGACACCAGAAGTGCACACAATACTCCAGGTGAGGTCTCACGAGAGCAGAGTAGAGGGGCAGGATCACCTCCTTTGACCTGCTGGTCACGCTCCTTTTGATGCAGCCCAGGATACGGTTTGCTTTCTGGGCTGTGAGTGCACACTGAAGCTGGCTCATGTTCATTTGCTCATTGACCAACACCCCCAAGTCCTTCTCCGCAGGGCTGCTCTGAATCGCTTCTTTGCCCAACCTGTAGCTGTGCCTGGGATTGTTCTGACCCAGGTGTAGGACCTTGCATATGTCATGGTTAAACTTCATGAGGTTGGCGTCAGCCCACCTCACAAGCGTGTCAAGGTCCTTCTGGATGGCATTCCTTCCCTCTAGCATTATCAACCGAACCACACAGCTTGGTGTCATCGGCAAACATGCTGAGGGCACACTCAATCCCACTGTCCATGTCAGTGACAAAGATGTTGAACAAGACCAGTCCCAACACTGATCCTTGAGGGGCACCACTCGTTACTGGTCTCCAGCTGGACATTGAGCTATTTACCACAACTCTTTGCATGCGGCCATCCATCCAGTTCTTTATCCACCAAGTGATCCATCCATCAAATTGATGTCTCTCCGATTTAGAGACAAGGATGTCATGCAGGACAGTGTCAAACACTTTGCACAAGTCCAGATAGATGACATCAACTTCTCTACCCCTGTCCATCATTTCTGTAGCCCCATCATAGAAGGCCACCAAATTGGTCAGGCAGGATTTCCCCTTAGTGAAGCCATGCTGGCTGTCACCAACCACACAAATTGACTTGGAAAGTAATAAACTCCTCCAGAAAATACTGGAGGAGGACTCCTGGGTTCCTCTGAGTAATAAAATCCTAGCTACCTGATAGCAAATTGTCATCACTCATTTCCATCTGAGAACTGCAAAATGTTATCATAAGTGCAGCAGAAAAGCTGCTTTGGTGGCATGAGGGATCCTTTAGTTCTTTTAGTTGAAAATGCTGAGGATGACTCAAGAAATACAAGATCTGACCTTGAACAAATCTTCAGGGCTAAGCTCCATGACCAAGTTACTGAGCTGTATCACAGGTATGGTAATGTTATATGTTTCCTATATCAGCTCAGCCTAAATTCAAAGAGATTCCACATGTAAGAAATCTAATTTAAGATTCAACACTGCTATCTGTATCTCATGACCATGTGCAAGAACAGTGAAAAGCTAACCTACCTCATCTGAAGAGCAATAACATGGCAATAAAAGTTATGGAGAAATGTCTGTCACCAGCAATTAGTAGATATCATGCATAATTACTTTTTCATGTTGTATATTCTTGACAGTAAATGGCATCATTAAGGGGGGCAGGCAGATGCCATATATATGAGATAATTTTCATTATTTGCTTCTCAGATCATAAAATTGCCAGGACAGCTATTTGACATTCCAGATAAAACTGAAATGCTGATGGCAAAACATGGCAATCTAACTCATTATTTACATAGGGGTTGAGTAACAGGCCACACTCGGTCTGTCCGCTTGTTCTGGATGTTGCCCTTTATGCTGTGCTTCATGTTTACGATCTTCATTTCCCTGTCACAGATTTTTCAGAGGACATTTTCCCCACTTTCACTGACCTTGATCCAACTTTAGGTCTTTCTAACATCTGCTGTCAAAGTTCGCTACCTGAATATCACACTTTAGTGCACATTTTCCTTTCTTTGTCTTCTCTATGCTTCATCCATAGACCTTTCCTAGGTCCCATACATATCCTATTTATGTAGTTACCATTTTTCCTATTGATTACCCCACCAATTTTATCCCTTTTTTGTCTGCTTTATTGTAAGTTAGGATTCTTATCAATATTTCCTTATTTCTTCCTGTGTTTTTCTGCCCTTTCAACATAGAATCTGACTTATAATTTTATAAAAATATACTTAGTTTATTTTTCAGTTGTTTTGATGAGTATTCCTAGATGTAAAAGGAGCTTTTCATGTAAACATGCCCCTGCCACAAAGAGCTTGTTTGCTTTCCTAGCTTTTTTCATTTTCTCAGAAAAGAACAAGTTTGGGAGGAAGCAAGCTAGCATGTGTTTAAGGCTGGAATGAGTAAAGAATCTGGACCCTCAGGGGAGATTTGCATTCATTTTATAGTGAGGTCTACTGGTTACCTATCTTGTCTTTAATGTATGCTGTGTGTAATATCCTTGCACACAAACGGTACTTCTGTCAAAATAACTTAGCTCAAGTTGAGATAACAACAAACAAGGAAAAAATAAAAGTTAGGTATCCACAAGAGAGATATTGTTTGTGTATCTCCACTGATAATCCAATTAAATTGGAATAAAAATTGCTAGTTTCCACCATATTTTAGAAAATCTAAACTGTAGCAACACAAGAAATAAGTGTCTCAGTTCAGAGTTAAAAATTGCATACCAATTAATTTTTTTCCACAGCTTCAGGACTTTAAAGAAAGGGTCTTTTATATACCATTTGCCTTGTGACAGTATGAAGTCTGGTTCCACACGTGCCATCTGACCACCTTCATCAAGTGATCTTCTCCTCTCTCCTTCCATCTTCCACTGATGTGGGAAGGAATGGGAAGATTCAGTTCATGAACAATTGGCTTCGAGACTGGTGCTACAGGCAGGGCTTTGGATTCTTTGATAACGGCTGGTTTTATAGGGCACCAGTCTGGACAATGACAAGTGAGAAAGGTTTGTCTCACAGAGGGAAAAGGATGCTGGGGCACGAATTAGCAGGGCTCATTTGGAGAGCTTTAAACTAGATTCGAAGGGGGATGGGGTTGTAGCTGGGCTTGCCCCAGTGGGGCAGCGCTCCAGAATTAATGAAGACTGGGAGGCCTCCTACAATCCTAGGGTGAAATCGGTGTGCTCAGCTCGCTCCCTGAAATGCCTGTACACCAATGCGCGCAGCATGGGAAATAAGCAGGAGGAGTTGGAAACCTGTGTTAAGTCAGGAGACTATGATCTGGTGGCAATTACAGAGACGTGGTGGGACAGCTCACATGACTGGAATATAGTCATGGAGGGCTATGTCCTTTTCAGGAAAGACAGGCCAGCCAGGCGGGGTGGTGGGGTTGCTCTTTATGTGCGGGAGGAACTACAGTGCACCGAGTTCTGTCCAGGGACAGATGACGAGCGAGTTGGGAGTCTGTGGGTGAGAATTAAGGGGCAGGCTGGCAGGGGGGATACTGTTGTAGGTGTCTGTTACAGACCACCGGATCAGGGTGAGGAAGTTGACGAGGCCTTCTACAGGCAGCTGAGAGCGGCCTCACAGTCACAGGCCGTGGTCGTCGTGGGGGATTTTAACTTCCCTGATGTTTGCTGGAAGGACCACTCGGCAACCCAGCCACAGTCCAGGAGGTTCCTCCAGTGTATGGGTGATAACTTCCTCCTGCAAATGGTGGATGAGCCGACCAGGAGAGGAGCGCTGCTGGATCTCATCCTCACTAACAAGGAGGATCTGGTTGAAGCAGTAAGGGTTGAGGGCTGCCTTGGTTGCAGCGACCACGAGATGGTGGAGTTCAGGATCTTGTGTGGCAGGACTAGTGGAATACCAAGTAGAATTGCAACCCTGGACTTTAGCAGGGCAAACTTTGGCCTTTTCAAGCAATTGCTAGGGGAAATCCCATGGGCAGGGCTGCTTGAAGGTAAAGGGACCCAAGATAGTTGGTTGACATTCAAGGACTGCTTTTTCCGTGCTCAAGATCGGAGCATCCCGACACGTAGGAAGTCAAGGAAGAGGGCCAGGAGACCTGTGTGGCTAAATAGGGAATTGCTGGGTATGCTCAAGTGGAAGAGGAGAGTTTACAGGTCATGGAAGGAGGGGCTGGCCACTTGGGAGGAATATAAGGCTGCTGCTAGAGGATGTAGGAAGGCAGCTAGGATGACTAAGGCCTCCTTAGAATTAAACCTGGCGAGAAGGGTCAAGGACAGCAAAAAGAGGTTTTTCAAATACATGGCATATAAAACTAACACCAGAGGCAATGTAGGCCCACTGATGAACGGGATGGGTGCCCTGGTGACAGAAGATACAGAGATGGCAGAGTTACTGAATGCCTTCTTTGTCTCTGTCTACTCTGCTGCAGGCAGTCCTGAAGAGCCCTGTACCCCTGAGACCTTAGATGAAGTCAGGTCAATGGAGCGGTTTGCCTTAGTCGATGAGGAATGGGTTAGAGACCAGTTGAGCAATCTGGACATCCATAAATCCATGGGTCCAGATGGGATGCACCCGCGGGTGCTGAGGGAACTGGCGGAAGTCATTGCTAGACCACTCTCCATCATCTTTACCAAGTCTTGGGAAACGGGAGAGGTGCCTGAGGACTGGAGGAAAGCAAATGTCACTCCAGTCTTCAAAAAGGGCAAGAAGGAGGACCCGGGTAACTATAGACCGGTCAGCCTCACCTCCATCCCTGGGAAAGTGATGGAACACCTTATCCTTGGTACCATCTTAAGGCATATCAAGGATAAGAAGGTTATGAGGGGCAGTCAACATGGCTTCACCAGGGGGAAATCATGTTTGACCAATCTCTTAGCCTTTTATGAGGAAATAACACGGTGGATGGATGATGGCAGAGCGGTGGATGTGGTCTACCTTGACTTCAGCAAAGCATTTGACACAGTCTCCCACAGCATCCTCACGGCTAAAATGAGGAAGTGTGGACTGGATGATCAGGTAGTGAGGTGGACTGCGAACTGGCTGAAGGAGAGAAGCCAGAGAGTTGTAGTCTATGGGGCTGAGTCTAGTTGGAGGCCTGTAACTAGTGGAGTGCCTCAAGGGTCAGTACTGGGACCGGTATTATTTAATATATTCATCAACGATTTAGATGAGGGAATTGAGTGTACTATCAGCAAGTTTGCTGATGACACTAAGCTGGGAGGAGTGGCTGACACGCCAGAAGGCTGTGCTGCCATCCAGCGAGACCTGGACAGGCTGGAGAGTTGGGCAGGGAATAACTTGATGAAATATAACCAGGGAAAGTGTAGAGTCCTGCATCTGGGCAGGAACAACCCCAGGTTCCAGTATAGGTTGGGGAACGACCTGTTAGAGAGCAGTGTAGGGGAGAGGGACCTGGGGGTCCTAGTGGACGACAGGATGACCATGAGCCAGCACTGTGCCCTTGTGGCTAAGAAGGCCAATGGCATCCTGGGGTGTATTAGAAGGGCGGTGGTTAGTAGGTCGAGAGAGGTCCTCCTTCCCCTCTACTCTGCCCTGGTGAGACCGCATCTGGAGTATTGTGTCCAGTTCTGGGCCCCTCAGTTCAAGAAGGACAGGGAGCTGCTGGAGAGAGTCCAGTGCAGGGCAACGAAGATGATTAAGGGAGTGGAGCATCTCCCTTATGAGGAAAGACTGAGGGAGCTGGGTCTCTATAGTTTGGGGAAGAGGAGACTGAGGGGTGACCTTATCAGTGTCTATAAATATATAAAGGGGGAGTGTCACGAGGACGGAGCCAGGCTCTACTCAGTGGCAAACAATGATAGGACAAGGGGTAATGGGTACAAACTGGAACACAAGAGGTTCCACTTAAACTTGAGAAGAAACTTCTTCTCAGTGAGGGTGACGGAACACTGGAGCAGGCTGCCCAGGGAGGTTGTGGAGTCTCCTTCCCTGGAGACATTCAAAACCCGCCTGGACGCATTCCTGTGTAACATTATCTAGGTGTTCCTGCTCCGGCAGGGGGATTGGACTAGATGATCTTTCGAGGTCCCTTCCAATCTCTAACATACTGTGATACTGTGATACTGTGATCAGCAAATAAGCACTACATGTCTTCATTTCTGGGCCTTGAAGTATCTGAGTAATCAGCTTCACTGTTTAAAGGAAATAATTTTTCACTCATCAGGTGCAGACTATGGAACAGCAGTTACATCCAGTTTGGTACTGTTAAATTTTAGCACTCTGATTACTGGACAACACCTATTCATGATATGTTCTCATTTAAAAAAAATAAAGTTCCTTTTTATTCAAAGAACTGTAAATGTTAAACTAGGGTACCAGCTAGTTATCATGTATTAGCTATTAATAGCCATAATTACTAATAATAAACATTTTAGGTTGTTTTTTTCAGGGCCTACTTAACGATCTTTACCTTTTTAATGAATCATTTGCATGTAACTTTACATACTTTTGAGTATACGACAGCCATTATTTCTTTACTGCTAAACTACTTGTGGGTAAAAAGAAGCCGTTCAAATACATTAAAATTTAGATTTAGATATATGAAGAACTATTTTTTTTCTGGTTACAATGATCATTTATCCTTTATTTTAAAACAATGCCTTATAGAAAATAATGTTTCTATGCATCTTAGTTTTCAGACAACCTTCATTATTGTGAAAATGAATTTTACCCTTAACTGAAGTAGTGAAATGAAGCTGAGATGTCAAATTCCTGTCCTCTTATGCAGTTGCTGAATATTGCACCATTAAACTTTCAAAATATTTCAACTATGACAGGAGAGCATGAACCTCTAATTGGCAAAAGGTGCCGCTCATAAATGGTAGTCAACAGTTTCCTTTTTGAAGGGAATTCTACGAGGTAAATATATAATTAATATATAGTCTTGATTCTGCTCTAAAAGATGAAGTTACTGTACTGACCAGTGGGAAACCTCACAGGAAGTTGGGAAATGCTGAAAAAAATCTGGCAGTACTGATGGGAAAATCTCTTTGGCCTGAACAGAAGCTCTACCTTTGAGTAAAAGCAAGAACTTTCACTGTTGATCTCTTTCACCAGTTTCTGGGCCACAAGCTCTCATGTTCTTCCTATTCCTTACTCTGGCTCTTGAGCCAGATCTGCTAATGATGATTGTGAAAAGCTATGCAAGTATTTTAAGAAGTAAAACTTATTATTGGTTTACCTGCTAGTTTTGTTATCTGCCCAGTTATATCAATCTTTAATAACATAGAAAAAAATGCACTCTCCTATTTCTGTCAAAGCACTTGATACATTTTAATGTATTGAATCCTTAAATATCCTAAAGCATAGGTTAATAACATTCCTGTTTTAAAGTTGGAAAACACAGAAATAGACAACCTAATATCAGCACTTTTCAAGCGTCCACAGACAGTTAAGTCTCTCATAGAAAAATTTAAGTATACAAAATCAGTGAAGTTTCTTGACAGTGAAGGTCATACTGAGTTGGTAGACCTGTGGTGCATAACTGCAGCAGCATCAGGGGAAGAAGAGGCCCACATCTTTGTTGTGTCTTTTCTCTAAAGTGATTATAGGTTGTACAAAAGTTATGAAGATGTTAATAAATTAGCAGCTGAACAATCATATCTGCACTAAACATAGAAAAAAAATATTTACCTTCAATTATTTTATTTTTACTCATAATAAAGCAATGCATTATCAAGGCTAAACCTAAAACTGTAGCTTTAAATGGACAGTTACCTGGCAGCAGAGAAGGCTGTAAAGAAAAGAGTTTCTTTGTTTTTCTGGCTATATTTTGACTGTAAATAGAACAAGCCAAGAATTGCGCTTCAACTTATGGGCTTGTCCATTCCTGTACCCAGATAAGTAAAAGGCCTTTGTTTTTTTTGGCAAAACTCTTAAGCTTACAAGAGCACACTTACCCCTTTGCCTGGCCCCATCTCCATCATGCTTTAGAGTGCTTCTATTTTAGTTTGTTTCCTTGCCCTAGAAAGAAAGACTGAAGCTAACCCTAAAACATGCAACTGATCTTCGTGTCATAACTAGAATAGAACTGAACAGGAAATAGAAAATAATAGAACAGAAAAAAAAAGAACAGAACAGAAAAAAGAACAGACTAGAACAGAAAGGAGAAGGAAAGGGAAAGGTGAAAAAACTAAAGGGAAAGGAAAAGGGAAAGAAGGGAAAGGGAGGAGAAGGAGAGAGAGGGAGAGGGAATAGGAGAAGAAAGGGAAAAGAAGGGAAGACAAGGCAAAGGAAGGGGGAAGGAGAAAGGGGAAGGGGAAAAGGGAAAAGGAAAAGAGGAAAGGAAAAAGGGAAGGAGAGGAGGCAAGGTGAGAGGGAAAAAGAAAAAGAAGGAGAAAGAGAAGGAGGAGAGGGATTGGCTGCATGTATGTCATCCATCATTAGCCAGGGAAGCCCACAGTGCAGACACAGGGAGGCTGTCATCTATGATTTTCCAGCATTTCTTTGACATGTCCACCACAGTCACCCATTGCTGTGGGGAAACAGGCCCCTGCAGTGCTGTCCTGTGCAGTGGGTGAGGTGCTGGGGCACCTCCACAGCCTGCACTGCTGGCTCCACGCATGGCTCGTGAAGGTGGTACAGACCCTAGTCTGATCAGCAGTGGTGGCAATTAGGTTTTGCTCTGTCAAAACACACAGCTTATCTCCTGAATCTTAATCATGCCCCATTTCCTGTTTCCTTGTTTTTATCCCTGTAGGATTTTTCATCCTCTGGAACCAACAAAGAGATCATATTTTGCTTCAGTTTCTGAAGCCTTCTAATTTTTTCCAGACTTTCCATTTCACGCTGTTTGAATTTTATTAAGATCTCTTTGCACAAAAGGAGAGTACCAGCTATATGATGCCCTGAGGGATCTGAAAAGCTGTTGCCGTAATGTTGCAAAACTCTGGAGACATTTTATTTCTACCAGAAGCTCTTTGGAGGACTGTGGCAAAGGATATAAAGTATCTTAAATATTCACAGCAGGGATATTGATCTCTGTTGGAATTTAATAAAAAAGTTGGAGTTTTTTTTAATCTATTAATCAGTACATCACATTAATACTGATCAAATAATTCCTGTATCCAAAATACATTGTATTTTCTCTACATCTTGGGATGGAGAAGACTATTTTCATTCCAGAATTATGGATAATCTCCATATGGATAATATTATGAATCATCTATTCTTAAGACTATGACTTTCTTTTCCACACCTCATTACTAAGTATTTTCACCAGGTAGTTTCCAGAAGCACCTCTCTTTTCTCTGTTTCCGCCTTCAGTACTTTCTGTTCTTCTCACACGTAGCTATGCATAAGTTCTTTATAGGAGTCTCACAAAAGCATGTCTCCTCCAATGACAGACAAAGATTTTGTAAGTGTTAATAAGGTTTTATCTTCAGTGGTCAGCCTTGAAATCAAAAGCAACTGCTGAGCTCTCAGTACTCTCTTCTGTAGCACAATAGTCCTGTTCAACCGAGTTTTGAAATAAAATTTTGTGGGAAGCTGTATTGTAATTTGACAAAAAAATGTCTCATGAAAAGCATTATTCTATTTTCAAGAAACTGTAATATGATAGTGTGTGCATGTAACATAGCCAGAGACATATTCAAATGATTATTTAATTAAAATATCATAGATCTATATGTTCATTTGATGGGAAAACATTTTTAAAATTCAATGTATGAATAATCATACAGAATCTGGGGTGTAAACTGTAAAGATATTGTTATTTAAAAACCTGCTAGAATGTTAGACTACTCAGGACACATTTTTCTAAAATGCTCAGCAATTTGCCTCCTGATTTCTGTGTGAAGGTCATTCAATAACCTAACATTGTTGTCTCTTCCCATTTGCTGTATTTCCCAGCCCTCTTTGTCATTGCATTACCATGTACCACTTTTCTTCCACAGAATAATGCTACATCGATATCACAGATAAGGGTAACAGCAGTTGTTCTTTCAAAAGAAGAAATTAAATTTTTTTTTTCTGGGATTTTTTTTTCACTATTTAATCTTCTTTTACTATAGAAATACTCTTCCTATTGTCAAATAGACTGAATGGCTTTTGTAAGTATCAAGGTAGCTTTAGACACTGCCTCACATAACTGCACTAACAGAGACAGTTATAATTTAACCCTCTTAATGCTGTCTTTCATTACTTAAAATGTCTTTCATAATCACTTCTTTGTAGCAATTAACCATAACATTTTTATTTGGTCACTGTTCTCTTCAAATATCAGCTTTTCTAAGTCCTGATGTGCTTTACACTTCTGGCTGGAATTGGTTTAGAGAATAAAATTTTGCTCCCTCTTACATGTGCAGACATTTTAAACAATGCTGGAAATAGCTGACTGTATTCAAGTTTTTATTCTATGCTAAAACTTCTTTCTCACTACCCAGATGATGATTAAAACTGAATTTAAAGGTTATGTTCATGAAGTTCAGCACATCTGCTGTAATATGCCTCTCTTCAATGGTAAAAATAACTGCAGATGCTCAGAATTCCAGAGTTTAACTACAAAAGCTGGAATTTCCTACTGCAAGGTGTGCACTTTTTGTAATAGTTAGATAAAAATTACATAATGCTCATTTTTTTACTTTCCATTCTGTTTAAATCTCACTACAGGATGTGTGACACAGGAGAAGGGCTGTTCACCTTTCAGACACGAGAAGGAGAAATGATATATCAGAAAGTCCATTCCGCAACACTGGCAATAGCAGAGCAACATGAAAGATTAATGATGGAGATGGAGCAGAAAGCAAGGGTAAGCCCTTTTCACTGATATCTTTAAACTTATTAAAAAAGTTTAAACTTTTTTTAAACTTCATTAAAAACTGGTAATGAACAAAAGAAGTGTGGAGTAATGGCATTCCATGGATTCATCTGTAATGACAGTATTAGCTGTGTACAAAGACAACAGATATTTTTGAATTCATGCTATTTCATGGTCAGGGATTTTCAGTAAGCACTATATAATGATTGTTGTTGATGTGTTTTTGGTCCGGTGAGTGCCATAAGCTATGCAGAAGCTGTGGGTGGTGTAAGAGAAGCTGAAAAATCTGTTGATTTTATACTTCAACTAGTAAGCTAATGGTGTTTGGTTTTGAAATTTACTTCATTTATGGAGGTCTCTGGACACAAAAATTCTGTTTCAGAATATTAAGTGATGATACATTCATTTTTATGCTAAGAAATCTGTTGCTGAAGCCAAGTAAAATGTTAGAGAGAGGCATGAGAAGAAACTAAGCCTTTCCGTTTACCTTTGAAAGGGCACGGACTGGAAGCAAAAATGTTATGCGGCAGATAATTTTAGTGTGAGGTGTCCCTGCCCATGGCAGGGGGCTGGAACTTGATGATCTTAAGGTCCTTTCCAACCCTAACTATTCTATGATTCTATGATAATATAGTACCAAGTCTGCTCCATTGTCATCGTGAGCAGAAGCTCAGTTAGTTTAGTAGTCAGTCATGTACGCACTTTTATCTTCTGCCCATTTCCCCTTCAAATTATAACACTGGGAAAAAGACCTGAAGTATGGTATCATTTGTGACTGGCGTAGGTGTGGGTTTGAGTTAGTTATTGGTTTTATTGACATTAAAGCAGACTAGATTTTATTCAAATACTACAACAAAGTGGACAATGCTCTTATGTGTTTGGGAAAAGAATTAATTTGTGCCAATGCTAGTACTTCAGTTGAGATTCTTTTCAGGGAAATTGTTATCTGTATATTCACTTCTTTTGTTATCTTTCTTTTTTTTTGATGGATCAGTGTAATACAGATGGCAATTTTATTTTGCAGCTGTTTTGCAGAGGAGGGGGCAATTGGAGTGTTCAAGACCAGGTTGGACAAGGCCTTGGGTGATATGATTTAGCGTAAGGTGTCCCTGCCCACGGCAGGGGGGTTGGAACTAGATGATCTTAAGGTCCTTTCCAACCCTAATTATTCTATGATTCTATAATTCTATGATTGTACAGTTTCAGTATAACAAATTAATTAAAAAAACATTGACCGGCTTTCTATTTACAATATCATATTTTGTACTGTTGTGTTATCTGTATGCAAATGTCAGCAGTTCTGGTTTTATCATCTGAATAATATGCCTTCTTACAAACCTCTTCTCTTGCCACTTCCATGTGCCCCTGGGGTTTTTTGTTTGGGTTTGGGTGGGCTTTTTTGTGTTGGTTTTTTTTTGTTGTTGTTGGGGGGTGTTAATATAATTTAGAAATCTGATCATATTGTTAGTCTTGGAATTACAGAAGAAAAAAGTGTTAGCCTCAAAACCAGCATGTATCCCCACTAACTGTAGCCAGGTGTTAAGCATAGAAGATGCACATCTGAGTCTCTAACAGCCAGTTCTATCACCACTCTCCAGTCCCCAGTCTGGGCTGCAAGATTTTTCCACTACCTTTCTGTTAGCTTAGGTGCTTATCTGACTCAGTGGGTCAATTCAGCTTTCTAATCTGGAAAACCAAAACAAAACCCTACTTAAAAGGAATAGGATACTGCAGGGTTACTGAGATAAATTGGGTTACAAAGGCGGCAGTAAACTGTTATATCTTCTCAGTTGTCTTGTCCTGAGGAGAGAATGAAAAAGAGTCATTCACCCTCAGTAAATGCTGAGTACCCTCCTTGGAATCAGTAGATGATGTTGGTTTTGGTGATCTTTTTTTAAACTCTTTCAGATAAAAAAGTTTAAAAGGTACTTTTCACAAGCCAGCATATGAGTACAGTTGGTTTCAGGAGCACTTGTCTGCCTAGCCTCTACACCAGGATGCAATGATTACCAAAACATTTTCATCCCTAATGCCAGCTTTGATCTTCTGCCACTCAGCCTCCACTGGAAACACTCCTGATGTAACTTCTTCACCCACTGTTGTTCAAGTGCATAACATGGGGAGTTAAGGGCTGTAGATTTCTCATGTTATGACTATGCATATGAGGGAGGCTAAGGAAATAGTCATACCTTTCTAACCTTATAAATTACTTCTTTCAAGAGCTGCCAGTAAAAACCTATAATGTAATCTGAAATATATAAAAACTTACAATGTGTAAAACAATAATTCTAAATAACGTAGCACTAAAGTTGATGTTAAGCAACTGAAGTTAATCAAATGTCAGTAAAACTGAAGTATAAATGCATGAAGCAAATATAACGGCACAAGTTTCATAACTTATTGTTGTAGGAAATTTTCCATGGCACTTGTTTTGCTTTAGACAACAGAGCTGTAAAAATAATGCTATTTAGACTGTGATCCTTTAAACATTTGCAAGAAGATAAACACCTTTATGGACATTGCATAATATTTTTTTCGCATCATCATTGTTTACAAGTCTTGTCTCTAATATTCAACTTAATGTAAGTGAAGGAGTCATCATGATAGTTTTCTGACATTTAAAACAGATATTATCAATCAGTTTATATGTTTAAAAAAAAAATGTTATTGGGGGGGAAGTAATAAGTGTGCCAAATAAGACACATATCAGGCAATGCAACTGGGCTTAAGGTGAGGTTTAAGAGGAAGGTGGCTGAGAAATAAGCCTGGGAGTCATTTAATCTTTCTTTTAATCTGGAACAGATTGAGGAGGGTAACAATGGATGGGTCTGAGGATAAATATAAATTACAGGGTGTCAGACACAGTATTAACAGGCATGTAAATAGAATGAAGAATATTACTATAAATTATCTCAGAATCAGAAAAGAAACAAAAATAATCTGAGTCTGGATACAGTAACAGCATTAGTGTCATAATGAACTTTTAATTTAGCTTTGTCATGTAAGTCTGTAATATGTATTTCTTCATCTATTTTTAACCTGATCACAACACAAACATATACTTATCGAAACATTACAGGATCAAACATCATCAAGAAATATGTCAAGCATTTTAAATTTTCAATTTAAAATTATGGTTTCAAATTGAAGTATCCCACCATTGCCAGTGCATCTCCAGAACTTCGTCTGGTTTATGGCTATTTATGTCTTTGTGCAATGGTATGCCTATCACTTATTATTTTCAAGTTGTAAAGTATGGGAAAAACAGAAAGACACAAGTGGATGCTGCCAGCTCAATGAATATAAAATATATTTAGTTAAAATATACATCTTTTGGGCTCCATTTCAGTACTACAATTTACTTACTATGACAAAGCTCTTTTATGTTCTAATTTTGCCTGAGTGCATTTGCGTTGTGTCAATACCTGGATGGGAAACTGGAGAAGAAAATTAGTGGAATCCACCATAGATGATCCCATGTCACAACACATTGGTCTTTTAGCATGTTTTCTTCTCTTTCCAAATGTTGATATAAACTCAGCCACTGAGGTTCTGAATTTTTAGGATCATTCATGAACTCATGCACTTTCTGCAAGTTAAAGTATAGCCTAAAGCATAGGCCAGTTATTCATTCTGATATTTAGTTCACTTTTGTTCTTTATTTCCCATCTATGATTTTTCAGTATAATGTTTGTTTAGAAACTTTATAACCCTGTAAAAAGATGGATGCTTTACCGCAATACATAGTGAATTGTTTACTTGGTTCCCATGGGTGTTGTGAAGCTTATTTCCAGAGCAGAACGAAACAGAACAGAAAACAGAACAGAACAGCAGTAGAATAGAACTAGAACCAGAACAGAACAGAATAGAATAGACTGGACTGGACTGGACTGGAATATTTCTGTTGGAAAGGACCTACAGCAATCTTCTAGTCCAACTGCCTGACCATTTCCAGGCTGACCAGAAGTTAAACACGGTGTAAAGGGCATTGTCCAAATGCCTCTTAACACTGGCATGCTTGGGCATTGAACACCTTGCTAGGAGGGCTGTTCCAGTGTTTGATCACCCTCTTGGCAATAAATGCTTCCTAATATCCAAACTAAACCTCCCCTAGCTCAGCTTTGTGCCATTCCTATGTGTCCTATCACTGGATTCCAAGGAGAAGAGCTCAGCACCTCTCCACCTTCTCAGAAAGCTGTCGAGAGCAATGAGGTTGCCCCTCAGCCTCCTTTTCTCTAAACTTGACAAGCCCAAAGTCCTCAGCCACTCCTCACAGGACATGCGTTCTAGCCCTCTCACCAGTTGTTACTCTTGTCTGGGTACAGTCAAGAATCTTCACCTCCTTCCGAAATTGTGGGGCCCAGAACTTCACACAGTGCTCAACATGAGCTTGCACCTATGTTGAATACAGAGGGATAATCACTTCTTCTGACCATCTGTTTGTGCTATGTTTTATTCACCCCAGGTTGTGGTTTGCCCATTTGGCTGCCAGGGCACACTGCTGACTCCTGTTGAGCCTGCTGCTGACGAGGACCCTCGCATCTCTTTCTGTAGGGCTGCTCTCCAGCCACTCTTCTCCCAGTTTATACTTATGCCTGCTGTTACTCCATCCTGAGTGCAGGATCCAGCATTTGTACTTGTTAAATTTCATCCCATTAATCATTGCCTGATGCTCCAGTCTATCTAGATCTTTTTGCAAGGCCTTCTGTCCCTCAAGGGAGTCAACAGCACCTCCCAGTTTGGTATCATCAGCAAACTTGTTAATGGTGCTTACAGCTCCTGCATCCAGAACATTGATAAATGTATTGAACAGAAATGACCCTAGAATTGAACCCTGGAGAACACTGCTGGTGAGCAGTTGCCAGCCAGATATAGCCCCATTCACTTCAGTCCTCTGAGTTCTGCCTTTCAGCCAGTTATTCATGCATCCCGCAACTGGACAACTTGTCCATAAGGGTGCTGTGAGGGACAGTATCTTTGAAAGTTACAAGTTAAAACTGAAAAAGCCTTGCTGCATTTTGGGCAGGAGAGGGCTTCTAGAGCATTAAAGCTCACACTTCTTTGTGGTGGAAACCTATAATGGAAAATTGGGAGTGTTCCACCGAAGTATGTGTCAAATCACAACCATCTGTAGATATTGCCAAGATTAACAACAAGCCCAAGAATGCTGAATTCTTGGGTTTGGGTTTGGTTTTTTTGTTTGTTTTGTTTTTTCTTCCTTCTAAGTCAGAATCTGTATACTTTCAGGTTTGAGTTATGTAAAGTTAGCTCCCATAAGTATCAGTAATTTCCCATAGGGTTCTTGTTTCATTAAGCACATAATGACATTTTCCTGACTCAGATTTTTCTGTGAGAACTTTTAAGAATTTTATCAGGCTCTTTGCTAGTCCTTGGGCTCAGAAAACTGTGTGGGCAAGGATGAAGTGAATCCTAACGTTTCATCACAATTCTATTTCTGGCATTCTCCACTTCAGAAGAAAGTAAGGGATTTGTGGGCAGCAATTAATGATTCCTTCAACTGGAGCTGTTTTATTTTTTAATCTTATTTGAAAGAAAATATTTTGTTGAATGTAGATTTATTTCATTGGCATTTTTGCAGAGACTACTGCTAATATTCAATAGTACGCATTCAAAAGCTGTGCAGCAGGTGTCATTCACTTCCTAAAGAAAACGCTTCATCTCACCATGAGATTGAGACTTCCACAGCCATTAGAGTCCCTCTCCTGTTCCTTTCGTGACGGGGCAACAGCTCTTTTACCACCTTTTCCTCTGCCTGTTGTGCCCCTATACAGCACCTTGCAGGAAGTGAGAGAATAAGGTGTAAAGCCCAGCTTCTGCAGGGGATGCTGCATGTGGTTGTTGTTGCTGGATGGTTGTGCTGTGCGTTTGAATGAACCCACAGTGTAGGGCAAGTCTTTACTATGGTAACAGAGTGTCAGTGCAGCTGCTCATATGAAGTGATAAAGCCGGGGTGGGTAACAAGAGGTATTTGTCATGTCAGAAGCACTACAGGCAGCGTAAAGGTTTATGAAGTGTGTAGGTAGGTGGTGTGGGTAGGTGCAAAAGCAGAGCTGGCAAGTCCTTGCATATGAGTGTATCAGATATTTTAGTAGTTGGTGATATAATTTAAATGCTGTTTTGCCATTTAAAAACTAAAGATTGCCCTGGAGTTTTGAATGTTCTTGAAGTGGTAAAACAGGTGAGGGCTTTCAGTCAGAGTATGGTGGGGAAAATTTAATTCTTCCCTTGCCTAACATAATTTATCTGTAGCCATTGGGCTGGATGACCTTGAATGCAAAATTATGCTCTAAATCTCTTTTAGAGACTAGAACCCAAGAACCTCACCATATGGACATGCATCCTAACCTAGAAATTAATCTAATTTTTTCCTCCTAAAAAATTTCTGGTCTATTTTATATGTTAGTCTTCTTTCAGATTTTTCTGTATTGTGCTACCTCAGACTCAGATTTTAATCCCCCTATTATAAAGTAGGAGCTGAACCAAAATTTGTAATAAATGCTTCACAGAGGTGTCTCATAACTGAGACAATACAGTTTCTTATTTGCAAGGAACCTGCCCCATCCTATGAATCCATCCTAAAGCTGTGCATACATGAATCCTATGAATGCTGTTTTCCCCATTTTGTTCACCTCATTTATATGTTTGTATGCAACTGTGCTGTACTGTGAGCATTCTGATTTAAGCAGCTAGTGTCTGGTTAGTTTGTTTAAATGCAACAGGGCAAAGATTTTACATAGTAAGATATCTGAACATGCAGCTCCTCCTGAAAATTTAGCACATAGAAGCTTTAAAAATCTAAGGAGCCACCTATCTACATTTCTGGGAAATTTTTAAAGAGCATATTTCTTGGAAGTCAGGTATCATTTATTTTAACTTTTCTTTTTTTTTTTCCTTTCTCATATTTTGCAAAATGTTGCATGTTTACGAGCTATGAAAGTAGTTGGAGAGGCACCGTCATGTTGAAATTCATATTTGTTTCTAGAAAATGCAGAAAGTGAAGAACCAAAGAACCTTCCCTGAACAAAATTTATGATTTGATTAGCAGTCTTATTTGCTAAAAGCTGTGGGTGATATAAGTGATAAATGAGGAAAGGCAGATGTAATTATATGGTAGTTGCTGCATGCCTGACTTAACCCTGTTTGGCTATTCCCAGCCCTCCCCTTGACTAAACTTTGAGAAGCATTTAATGTGGAAGAGAAGTTTTCTTTCGTATTGTGTATATTTAAAACAACTTGCTTGTGCTGGTGGGTTTATGTCATCAAACTCCCTTAACAGAGAAGCAGGCTGTGTTGACTTAAGTATTAGGAGAAAAATAATTCTCAGGCTCCCATGGGCTTAATTATTGTTAATCTCGTATCTGCTATTTTAAGAATAATGTTTCTTGTAAAATGAACTAAGCTAGCCTATAGAGCTCCTATTACTATTAGCAAAAATAATAGCTGATGAAGCACCTGATACTCTCAGGAGACAGGTATTATTCTAATAATTATACTAATGAGTAAAATGAGGCACAGAAAAATAGGACCAAATTCAGCTGGGTATGAATTGCCTAAGGTCATAGAGTAATCAGCTGTATGCTAGGAATAGCACAGCAACAGAACAACACCACAACAAATCCTGAATCATAGTCAATTACTTATTCACAGAAAAATAACTTCTGAAAAGTCATTTTTCACATGGTTTTCATCAGCCTTCTTAACTAAAGTACTATTCTGTGTCTTCTGTTAAGCAAGGCCTTCCTTCGTTTCAGCAGCTCTGTTCATGAGTTCTTTGTATCACCAAGGGAATAGTTAAGGCATTGTCTCTGATTAATAAGAAACTTCTTGATCACTGATTTACAGAGGGGCACAGTGCTTTTCAGAGACTAGGAAAATTATAAAAAGTAATAATCTGTGAGGGGATCAGAAATTCTCAGAATAGTCTTAAAGTTACTCTGTAAATCCCTCCTGTGCATTTTGTGCTTTGGCTCATCAGGTACCTGGTGGTAGGACAAAAATTAGGTGAAGTTCACACTCTGTCTTAATTTTGCTTTTTTTTTTTTTTTCTCTGCTTTCATTCCTTTTTCTAAAGACAACAGCTATTTTAACATGAAAATTATTTATAATAATCTCTCTGATTATGTTTAGACTGAAGACAACAGATATTGAGTATCTAAAAAGGCCATATCTGAAATAAAGACACTTTTCCAAGTATAAGCTGTCTTTGAATATGTATTAATCAAAGCCTGTCCAGATAGGGGCTGTTTATGTTCTTTTTCCTCCCAGCTGTGTGTCATTGTTCTTATGTTACTGATATCTCATATGATGCCACCCATGCTAACAGTTTTTGTTTATCAGCTGTGTAGGAATCTGGTTCAGGAGAAATGTAAGACAGTGATACAGAAAGTACAGACACTGTACTGTTGGTTTGACATTATTTCACTTGCTACAGTAGCTATATTATGTAAAGATGTGCAGCTACTACAGTAAGCAAAATAATGTCAGGTCAATGCACTGGCATAGCACAAGTCATTAGCTCTCAGATTTTCAAATCCATTGAATATAGGATGAGAAAAAAAGACATTTGGAATGACTGCTCATGGTCAGCTCATCTAATCTTCTGTTGAAAGCAGGGGTAGCATCAAAACTAGATGGAGTTACCCAGGGTCTTATCCAGTCAAGTTCTGAATACCCCCAAGAATGTAGATTATGTCTACTGATTCCAGTGCTGGGCAACTCATTGTGAAGAATTTTTCCTTAAGTCTGTCTTGAATTTCCCATGCCATAGCCTGTGACTACTGTCTCTTGTCCTTTCACTGTGCACCTCTGGTAAGTCTTCTCTCCAACATATCTTTAAGAAGAGAGAGAAAAAAAACAGAGTTAGATTTCTCTTAGCCTTCTCTTTTTAAAGCTGAGTAAACATTAAATTCCTGTCAGCCCTTTCTTCTGCTTTGCTGAGGTCCCTCTGAATGGAAGCCTGCCCATCTGGGTGTTTGACTGCTCTCCTAGTTTGATGTCATCCCCAAATTTGCTAAGAGTGGGTTTGGTCCCATTGCCCATGTTGATGATGAAAATGTTAAAATTACTGGAGTGCTGACCTCTCTACACTGCAGGAATAGATTTTTAAAATTTCTGCAGTATTCAGCAGCAAGCTCTGAATGACGATTTTCTGTGCTATCATGGAAGCATACATCACTGTTACTTATGACTGTCTCAGGGTAAAAGCTGCTAGTCTCATCACATATTCTGTCTGTCAGAATCCATTTCCATAAAAGTAGCAGCCAGACAAGATTCATATGGGATTATATGGCTGGCTGTTGAATGTGTATCTCTATATATGTATGCATGTGCCTGATTCAAAATCCATTGACAAATCAGCATAAGTTCTTGTTTATAAAAATGAAATAAATTGCGATCTCATTATTCTTAATCATTTGCTTATATGGTACGGTGGGAAAAGTTGAAATTGCTACCAGATGAGAGATTTTGTAAAATCATTTGTAAAATGTTGGCATTTCTGTAATGTTTCCCACATATTGTTCAGTGATCACCTTTATATACATTTTGTAATACATGAAGAAAAAAAGTGATGGAGTTGCAGATTTCCATGGCAACAGGTATGATGCTGTTTCGTTTGTTTTGGGAAGGTGAAACTTGCCACAACAGAGGCAAAGCATTGTTCTGTTAAATGGCAACCATGGATTTCAAAAGCCTTGAGTTATACAGCATTTGGTCATGCATCTACAACCTCTACTACACCAAACAACTTTTGCCAGTGAAAAAAAAACCACCCCAATACCCACCTGAGTTACTGTCTGAAAATGAAATTAAAAGAGAAAGGTTGCCAGATGTAGGATGTATTAGGCTGATGCAAGATACAGCAATTTACAAACACTTCTGTGTTTTTCCCTTTCCAGTCTGGGTTCCTGATTTGCTTCTATTTTTGCTACATTAGTAAACTAGCATCAGTAAGGAAGCAAAAATTCACTAGCTTCATTTCTATGCACAAATTTGGACTGTGATTTGTGAGTCTTGTCGCTCATTTTAAGTTGTTTCTGGACCAAAAAAAAAATCCAAATATACATTATGTGTATTTATATAGAATTGTATGCACTGCTTTTGAATGATTGCTTATTGCAATTTTAAAACTGAGCAATGTCAAGAATTCTCTGGCTGTATCTATCTATACACATGATCATGATGTGATCACCATGTGTGTGAGCGTACGCAGTGGAAAAAATAGCCCTTTATTTTTATATACCAGCTTCTCAGTCAGTTTTAAGTCTGTGAAAAGCCCACAAATGTAATGGAGCTACTAAAGTTAATATTAAATGAAATATGAATAAATTACTTTAAACTAATATGTCTACCTGTGTGTCTGTATGCACAGGCCTATTTTTTTAGCCCTACCTACAAAAGTGTAGTATATTTCAAAGCTAAAACTTAATATTTTATATTCATGTACATTCATGTGCTTTGCACATATATAACAATGTATGATTCAAGATGCATTTGTAATATTTAAAACTAAATAGTTAAGAGGAACAAAATGTGTTATTTTTAGAAGGTATTGAAGGGTCACCTAAGAGGACTTTATTATGTGATAGTCATTTTTATGTATTCTGGGTTTGCTATTTTTTTCTTTTTAATTGAAATGTCTTTGTATGATATATAAAACTAACTTCTGAAAATGTCAGAAAGTAGAGGTCAGCAAGACTATATGTTTTACTGAATACGAGAGTCACGCACTGATAAGCTTAATAAGGAATATTCATGGAAGTTTATTGATGATTATTGTTTCAGCAAGTATTCAGAAAATTGTCTTCTTGTCATTTTATTAAAGTTCATTGGTACCAACAATTTCTATGTACTGAAATGAAATAGCTAAAAGAAATGTGATTTCCACAAATGTGTGTAATTGGAAACTACTGATCTGTTTTAGACAATAAAAGAAAAACTTGATAAGAAAGCCTGTGAGGTCCAAGACATTTGGTTTATCAGAAATAGTGCAATTCAAATAACTATCCAGTGAACATGCTTAATACAGATTCTGTAAGTGCCAAAATACTTAGGTAACCCTTAGAATTCCAGTTTTGCAGCTCCAAACTTACTCAGGTAAGGTTTCCCATCTGGGATCATTCTGAGTTCATCCTTATTTCACCTTTCTTGCCACATGGTAGAAAGAGGTTTTCAAGTCTGTTCTCTTCTGAGAGACAGTTTTTCATGCCATGAATTTTACCATACCAGCTCTAAAACTGGCCAAAGCAGCTTCTATGAAGTCAGAAAGGCTGTCCTTCCAGTACTGTCAGGTAAAATACTGAGGACTTCAAGTGTCCCAAATACCTTTTTCTTTTGGCAAGCAATGCTGTGAAAAAACTGGCATACTTTGAAATCTTCTCGAAAACATATCAGGTTGAGGTCAGACACAAGCAGCTTTTTCAAAAAGAGGAATACCTAGCAGAGCAAGGAGAGAATAAAACAGACAGGAAGGAGGACAAGACTGTAAGTCAGCACTGATGGCAAGCCTCACTATTTTTAACTGTGGCTTGACAAACCTCATGAAAGAGAACTTTCTGGAATACCATAAATCTCATGTTGAACTCCCCAGGAAACACTCCGGAAGATCACAGGAGAAATAGTGTCAAAAGCCTTCCTGAAGTCGTAGTAGACAATATTCACTGCTCTGCCTTTATATACCAAGCCAGTCATCATTGAAGAGTATCAGACTGATCAAGCATATCTTCTTTTTACCACATCATCTTCCTAAGGATTGAGGTGAGGCTGACCAGCCTGTAGCTCCCCAGGTTTTCCTTCTTGCCCTTCTTGAAGATAATGGTATCACTGGCTTTCCTCCTATCTTTAGGGCCTCTTCCAGTCACAGTGCTGTTTTGGCAAACCAAATAACATCTCCTGTACTTTACTAGCTACTGTTAACTCCTTAATTCACTGAACTCCTCTTAGCCCTCACATCATTGACTTATATTTTATATCGCCTATTAGCAGACACTCATAATGATGCACATAAATCACTGCTTGGTTTTGAAATGAGGCAAAGCTGTAAGTGAACATTTCAGTAATGAACTGCTAGAGCCAAATGACCCCTAGAACATATCTTTGAAGGTTAAGCTAATACCCTAGAGTTTAAGCTGATCTCTGTCAGTGCATTCTATACCATCTGCCTTCAGTTTAAGCATTCATGAGTCAACGCTGTGAATTGTTCTACAACTGATTCATTTCCATTATTTACTTTGTTAAAATGTGTAGGGATGTAGTGTTACTTTGGATTTTTTCAATTTTAGGTGGTTTTTGCTCTGATCCTCCCCATTTCCCACCTGGAAATTGCTATACCTTTTTGCAATTTTATCAGTATTACGCACCTTCAAAAATCCTGTACTTTTACTTTTAAATCCTGAAGACTTTTCCCTGGGTGATACGGCTGAGAGAAATTTTATAGTTCTACACAGTCTTCAAATGCTGTTTATTTTCAGATCAGCAATATATGCAAAATCTTTTCCTTCATCTCATCTAGCACCTCTCTTTCATAAAAGCTCCCATTTCATAGTACCAAAAAGGACAATATCTGCAAATAATGTCTGTGCAATACTGAATTCTTTATCATATATATACACACACATATACATATTTATTGAAGAAATTAGCTCAACTTCCTTGCAATTTCTCCTGCGTCTTAGAAACTCCTACTATTTAGTTGTGTTTGTATCCACTAAGACCTAGTGTATAGTCAGATTTGAAAGTCTCACTTCTGTTTATGTTGGCATCACCTCCTATGATATTAATGAACACTTCTATGCAGTGAAAACTAGATAAAGTGTTTCATATATTGCCTATGTATATTACAATGTCTCAAAACTTGTAATGATCTAAGAACCTGACTTTCTCCCCTCACAGTAATTGGTATAGATTCCATACAGGAAACTTCTTTCTTGAATTAAACAGAACCACAATTCTGTGACAAAATATGAGTGAAAACACATTTTACTATCATTCAACAAACATAATCCCAATGCACTGTAAAATTCAGCTAATTTTCTCCAACATTAATCCATTCTGTCAAACAACAAAATGATCTATTATGAGCTTCTTTCAGAGGAAAGAAAAACAGAAGAAAAAAAAAAAGAGGACAAGAAACCAAGTACATTTCTGCCAGAAAAGGAAAGGAGAAAAATGTCACAATCCTCTCTCTTCAGAGTGTGGCCAAGGAGATTACGAAAAGAAGAAGAAAAAAAAAACAACCAAAAATTAGTCCTATTGAATCTCCCTTCAGAACGCTTTTATTTCGCTATTGCTTTATTATTCATAAATAGTGATATACCACCAAAAAAGAATAATCATCATCCACCTTGGCACTGAAGAGTGGTGTTATTCTTTTGAGATCTTTTCCTCCATAATTGACTAAAAACCTCTCTAAAAAGTCATAAGAAGCTTAGAATATATACTGAAAACCTGAATGCTAGAAATACAAAGGTTTAAATCATGGAACTGACTTTCACAGCTAGCTTTCTTATAAGTCTTTTCAGAAGACTTGTGAGGTCATATATTGGTTGGAGTTTTGCAAAGACTGTTCTATCAGGAACAGCAAGCTGGATAAAATTGTAAAAATCAACATACAAAATGCTTAGCAAATAAATAGTATGCTGATGCCTGTATAAGTTTCTATTAACAGTAGGCACTTTAAAGTAATGAACACAGTCCAAATAACACATGACTATTTTCTAAGCTAGCTAAATGATTATAGAATCACAGAATCATAGAATAGTTAGGGTTGGAAAGGACCTTAAGATAGAATCATAGAATCATAGAATAGTTAGAGTTGGAAAGGACCTGAAGTTCCTCAAGTTCCAACCCCCTGCCATGGGCAGGGACACCTCACACTAAACCATATCACCCAAGGCCTCATCCAACCTGGTCTTGAATACCGCCAGGGATGGAGCATTCACAACCTCCCTGGGCAACCTATTCCAGTACCTCACCACCCTAACAGGAAAGAATTTCATCCTTATATCCAATCTAAACTTACCCTGTTTAAGTTTGAACCCATTACCCCTTGATCTATCACTACAGTCCCT
This sequence comes from Pezoporus wallicus, assembly GCF_028554395.1. Classification (NCBI taxonomy): domain Eukaryota; kingdom Metazoa; phylum Chordata; class Aves; order Psittaciformes; family Psittacidae; genus Pezoporus; species Pezoporus wallicus. The sequence goes on along the minus strand of NW_026639478.1, from coordinate 4,615,014 downwards.
AATGAAGAGTCCCTCCCCAGCATCCTTATAGGCCCCCTTCAGATACTGGAAGGCTGCTATGAGGTCTCCATGCAGCCTTCTCTTCTCCAGGCTCAACAGCCCCAACTTGCTCAGCCTGTCTTCAGACGGGAGGTGCTCCAGTCCCCTGATCATACTCGTGGCCCTTCTCTGGACTTGTTCCAACAGTTCCATGACCTTTTTATGCTGAGGACACCAGAACTGCACACAAATACTCCAGGTGAGGTCTCACAAGAGCAGAGTAAAGGGGCAGGATCTCCTCCTTCGACCTGCTAGTCACGCTCCTTTTGATGCAGCCCAGGATACGGTTGGCTTTCTGGGATGTGAGTGCACACTGAAGCCGACTCATGTTAAGTTTCTCATCAACCATCAAAGATGTTGAACAAGACCGGTCCCAACACCGATCTCTGAGGGACACCACTCATTACTGGTCTCCTACTGGACATTGAGCCATTGACCACAACTCTGCATGCAGCTGTCCAGCCAGTTCTTTATCCTCCGAGTGGTCCATCTATCAAATTGATGTCTCTCCAATTTAGAGACAAGGATGTCATCTGGGACAGTATTGAATGCTTTGCATAAGTCCAGATAGATGACATCAACTGCTCTACCCCTGTCCCATCAGTTCTGTAGCCCCATCATAGAAGGCCACCAAATTGGTCAGGCAGGATTTCCCCTTAGTGAAGCCATGCTGGCTGTCACCAAGCACCTTGTTGATTTTCATGTGCCTTAGCATGCCTTCCAGGAGAATCTGCTCCAAGATTTTGCCAGGCACAGAGGTGAGACTGACTGGTCTGTAATTCCCTGGGACATCCATTTTCCCCTTCTTGAAAATGGGGGTTATATTTCCCTTTTTCCAGACGTCAGGAACTTCACCTGACTGCCATGATTTTTCAAATATGATGGCCAGTGGCTTAGCAACTCCATTCGCCAGCTCCTTCAGGACCCGTGGATGGATTTCATCAGGACCCACGGACTTGTATATGTTCAGATTTTTAAGATGGTCTCGAACCAGATCCTCTCCTACAGTGAGCCCAAGGTCTTCATTCTCATAGTCCCTGCATCTGCCTTCCAAGACTTGGGTGGTGCGGTCAGAGCCTTTGCCAGTAAAGACCGAGGCAAAGAAGTATTAAGAACCCAGCCTTCTCCAAATCCAGGTAGGCAGTTCTGATAGCTTCCTGAGGGGGCCTACGTTGTCCCTAGTCTGTTTTTTATTCACTCTATACCTATAGAATCCCTTCCTGTTATCCTTAACATCCCTAGCCAAGTTTAATTCTAAGTGAGCCTTAGCTTTCGTAATCTGGTCCCTAGCTTCCCAGACAATATCCCTGTATTCTTCCCAGGTTGCCTGTCCTTGCCTCCACCTTTTATAAGCCTCTTTTTTCCTTTGAATTCTCCTCAGCAGCTCCTTATCCATCCAACAAGGTCTCCTGGCTCTCCTGCTGTACTTCCTTCTAGTTGGGACACAGCATTCCTGAGCTTGTAGCAGGTGATCCTTGAGTATCACCCAACAGTCTTGCCCCCCCCCCCCCCCCCCCCAACACACACCTTCTAGGGCTATATCCCATGAACCTTACTAAGCAGGTTCCTGAAGAGGCCAAATTCTGCTCTCTTGAAGTCCAGGGCAGTGAGCTTGCTGCACGCTCTTCTCACTGTCCTGAGGATCTTAAATTCTACCATCTTGTTGTCGCTGCCACCAAGGCTGCCCTGGAGCATCACATTTCCAACGAGCCCTTCCCTGTTGTTGAGCACGAGGTCAAGCATGGCACCTCTCCTTGTTGGCTCCTCTATTACTTGCAGAAGGAAGTTGTCTTCCACACAATCAAGGAACCTCCTGGATTGCTTGCCGGGCTGTACCATCCTTCCGACAGATGTCAGGGTGGTTGAAGTCACCCATGAGAACAAGGGCCTGTGAGCATGAGGCTTTTCTTATCTGTCTGGAGAGCGCTTCATCCACAGGTTCTTCTTGATCATGTGGTCTGTAACAGATCCCCACAGTAATGTCTCCCATAGCTGTTCTCCCTTTAACCCTGACCCACAAACTCTTTGTCAACTGCTCACCTGTCCCCAGACAGAGTTCCATACTCTCCAGCCTGTCCCTAACATAAAGGGCAACTCCCCCTCCCCGCCTGCCGGGCCTGTCTTTCCTAAAGAGCCTGTAACCTTCCATTCCAACACTCCAGTCATAGGAGCCATCCCACCATGTTTCTGTGATACCTATTATATCATACCCCTGTAGATGTGCCCACTTCTCTAATTCCTCTTGTTTGTTCCCCATGCTACGGGCATTTGTATAGAGGCATCTGAGCTGAGCTCCAGCTGAAGCCAGCTCATTGGCTGGAGCAGCTGGGATATCTCTACATTGCTCCAAGCATTTATTATAGGTGCTGGCAACTGACTGGGTGTGTTGGGATGGAATGATGCCCCCCTCCCCCAACACATCTAGTTTATGAACAAAGGTTCATTATGAACAAAGGTTATGGGGAAATTATAACCAGAAAGTAACTATTAGTAACACATCACCAAAATGAAGAACAGTCTCGTTGGATTTGCATAGGAATATATCCTGGATCCAGTTTTCAGTATCTTCAAAGAAGTTCTGAATCAAGGAACAATCTAATTATTAGATGTCAAGAACTTAAAGTTACAAGAAAATATGAAAGTGGGTCAATGAAGAGACAGAATTCAAAATGACAAGTTGGAAAAAAATGTTTGTAATGGCAGAATCAAATTCGACGAAAACCTGGGCAAAACACTGTGCTAAAGAAGAAATAATCAGCTTCATAGTACTGGATGGGAGCAGCTTTTTGAAGAAGAGGTCTATGTGTCATAGCACAAAAGTCAAACATGAGACAACAGCATCTGTTTTTATAAAAAAGGCACACATGACACTTTTTTCCTGGTCATTACTGAAAATTTATTAAAACAAGCACACAAACTTCTTTCATCCTGCTTGTACTCTAACTGAGCTGATTGATAGCTGAGCTGGTGCTTCAGCTGATGCTACCCTCTTAGATTTTGTGATTCTTTAGTAATTTTTCACTGCGGATACACCAGTGAAAAGAGTCTGTGCTATTCCACTGTCAGCTAATGGACACTTGAGAAATTAAATATATTTTTTGATCCCTCTTCCTTTTCAAGGCATAACACACAAAGCAACCTTATTTTGAATTATAAAGAAATTAAAAATCTGAATAGTGATATTTAATTCATACTTCTGTACTACAATTCTTATTAGTCTTATGTGACCTAGTTCTTTTGTTGTGTTTCAGAAGAATGTGAAATTGGCTGGGGTTTGTGGTTTTGGGGTTTTATCCATAATAAACTAAACTATTTTCACAACATATCTGTAAAAAAACTGTCTTTGTTGCAGGCTAAAAAATGGAATGAACTGTATATTGTTCAGTTCTTCTCCCAGGGCAAATGTATTTTCTGTCACCTTCAGCATTTTGACTTTTTTAATGCAAAAGGAAAATGAGAGAATAATATGCTAAACAGATCAAAGCTCAGAACCCTAATACATTTAACAGGCTCCATTCTTGGAATTGTATTCATTATTGATATCAGAGTGACAAATCTGTTTAAGTCAATGGAGATAGCCTATGGAAATTAAAAGGAAATTTAGCCCTAAGCCTTGTCTCATAAAAGAACTATAATGAAAAATATGGGGAACTACTTACAGTAGAACATATTAATAGATTTATATTGTTATTTCTATTTTAATCAACAAGTCCTTAAGAATTATAAAGTTTTTACTAACAATGCAAAGGCTTCATATGAGTTAATATTTTTGTTATTTTGGATTTGGATACAGGAAACAAATATAATGTTCACTGTGTGAAAGTTATCAAAGAAACACTGGAGGAAACTGGAGGAAACCTAACTACTAGGTATATCATGTTAGATAACAAAAATGTTTCAGTTATGGAGTTTTTATTCACACACAAAAAAAAAAATCCTTGAGTTGATGTGATTTTGCTATATGCATTTCTGCTTGTCTTTTTACCCAAGTTCTAATTACATTATCAATCTTCTCCCTCTTAAACTGGGGAAAAAAGTATGGATTATGTTTTTGCGTTTCCTAACATCTAATCAGATTTGAGAAATATTGGTAGCAAAATCATTCTAGATGTATGTTTTATTTAATGTTAATATATTATATATGCTAATGTATTATATATATTTAGTCGGGTATAGTGCTTTTACTTTTCTCTATATTTCTATACCTAGCAATAAGGTCAGTTCATAGATGCAAGACTGCAAAAAACCCCTCAGTGAAATCATAGAATGGTTTGGGTTAGAAGGGACCCTTAAAGTTTGTCTAGTCCAGCCCCCCCACCACAGGCAGGGACAGGTTGCCCCATCCATCCTGACCTTGAATGTTTTCAGGGATGGGGCATTTACAACTTCTCTGAACAACCTCTTCTACTGTTTTGTCAGTCATTGTAATAAATTTCTTTGTTATACCTAGTCTGAATGTAGCTTTACCGAAAATCATTGCCCCTCATCCTATTGCTACAGGCCCTGCTAAAGGCTTGCCCCCAGATTTCTTATAAGCCCCCTTTAGGTACTGGAAAGCTGCAAGAATATCTTCCTGGAGCCTTCTCTTCTCCAGGTTAAACAACCCCAACTCCCTCAGCCTGTCTTCATAGAGAGGTGTTCTGGGCCTCTGATCATCTTTGTGACCTTCCTCTGGAAGCATTCCAACAGGTCCATGTCCTTCCTGTACAGAGGACTCCAGAGCTGGATGCAGTATCCCAGGTGGGGGTCTCACCCGAGCAGAGCAGAGGGGGAGAATTGCCTGAAATTCATTCCCAGATCAAACCAGGCAGAAACTAATCATCTCAGACCAGGAATAATGATATAACTTTAACCACCAGATCAGTCCATGGATTTAGCTTTGATATAATTAACCACAGTCACAGTGGTTCCCTTTGCTAGATATTTTTTTTTTTTTTTCCAGAATGCATTCCAATAGAAAATACTGCCTATTGACTCAAAACTGTAATTTACCTTTTTGGTGAATAAATTATTAATAAGTCATCTGTGTATTGAAGTTACATGATTTTATTTTTATTACTCAACAAAGTTACCTTTGTTTCCTTTAATATACTAACATGGTAAGAAAACTTAGAAGGTTTTTTTATTACCCTAATCTCCACAATAAAGGAAATTCTCTGCTTCAATAAACTTTAAATTCTCAAGTCTCCCTAAAAATAGAATTCCTGTGATTAGAATTTGGAACTTTTTTAATGAAGGAAACGTTTCTGCAAGCTCTTCACTTCATATGGAACAGCTTCCAGTAATGACCTGCATCACTGACGAATTAGAAGAAGAGACATTAACTGTATAAAGGAAGTAATTTTGATTACAGTTCTTAAGAAAACAATGCAAGTATTATGGCAGATTGATCTGAAGCAAAATATCTGCCACACGTCAGTGGGTGTTAGAACTCAAAAATGAAATATAGCTCTTTGGGTGGATACTGTCTCTAAAAGTTGGGGGATTTTTATTACAAAATAACATGACTTTGTACTCATAAAAATGGCTTTTTTTAATATGTCATCATGATCCTTAATGAGGAATCCGTAGGACTCAATCATTAGTCTGAGTTATCCAGACCTTAAATACCTTCTACTCTATAGCTGAGCTCTGAAAATGTGGGGTTTTTAGGCACACCATTTCAGAGTATCACCCTCACCATCCTGGTGCCTTTCCTGATTTTAAGAGGTTTTCCACTCTAAATCTGCAGACATAACTAATCCTTCATTGTTCATTCTTCCAGACATCTCCTGAAGAAATGATGCCCCACAGAATCATTGCAATTTGTTAGATACCACTATTTTTATGTATTTTATCTTCTGTAATGCCATTGATACAAAAAATTTGCATTCGTTCCTTCTAGACAGAAAAAAAATAAGTTATCCAGGTACACCCAAAGAGGCTGTCAGGATGCATAGTTCTCCATCCTTCTTTTTTTTTTATAGCTTAGCCTAGTCTTTCACTCTCATCCATAGTCCATCGGAGACAGAGCTCTCTAATAAATTTACATTCCTTCTGTCAGGTTTCTGTGCCATAGCTCTTGCAGAAATGGACACTTAGCATGCAATTCACAGTTTCAGTTACACAAAGTCCCCTGGACTGGGAAAATTTGCTCTTGAGGCTATATCCTGCTCCTGGTGATGAGATGCCTCCACTTTAGTGGAGGATTAGAGGGTTAATGACTCTTCATTGTTAATTCTCTGGTGGTTGTCGCACATTCTCTCTTAGAATCTTTCTGGGTATTCAGTCCAATATGCGGGTTAAATGGCCAAAAAGAAATGTGACTGTAGAGGGATTTAAGATTTCAGGCATATGTTAATCTGTCATTATCATAAAGAAAATAACAAAATCCTGAAAGCAACAAGAATAGCTGCAGATAAATAGGAATATATTTCTATCCCTTAATATTAACCTGTGCTAATAAGCCTATATACACAAATACACTTTTGCAGCCTTTTCCTGAGCATTCACAGTGCTGATGCTTATAACACAGCTTAAATAACAGTATAACACCAATGGAAATTCAGGAAATACTATCTTCATAACAACATCCGTTCAATTTACAGTTTTGAGAATTTCTGTCAAGTATGGTTATGTGTGATCTTCCATTAATATTTGCTTTGTTTTTTAGCTCCAGACCAGTCTGTCTGAACCAATGACATTATCCAAGTCGATCTCACTTCCTCGTAGTGCGTATTGGCATCATATCACCCGGCAGAACAGCGTTGGAGAAATCTACAGTTTACAAGGCAAGTTCTTTATACGCAAATACAATGTCCATTAGCTTCTTTCCATTTGACCAGAATTCATGCAAATTGCTTTTTATTTGCACTGGTTGTTTTGTCTCCATTTCAGTTTATCAATTGTTAGGAACCTCAGCAGGATTCCCAAATTTACATAAAGCTGGTTTCTTTTAGTCATTTTGTAAAGTAATGGTGAAAATAATTCCCAGAATCACCGCATAAAGCTGGGCAGACAATTTGGCTCAATGTAGCTTCTCAGTAGCTAATGAATGTCAGGTTGTTTTAGTATTTTCTTCCAGTAAGTTTGTGTATGTATTTGAGCAATCTCAAGGTGCTCAATTAAATCTACATAAAGTGGCTATGACTTGCAAGATTAAACAAAATAATTCTAGGAATAAGAGCTACTCTTGGTGAATTTGCTTGGGATTAATATATAAGAATTGTTGATTTGACTAACTTGCAGTTCTGTATACATACCATCCTTTTATGCTTCCAATTCTTTTTCACCTGTTTAGATTCTAAGATATTTGCTGAAGACTTTAAATGCTATAGTTAATATAATTTGATGATGATGGTGATGATTCACTGGGCTTAAGGTGAAAGTGATTTGAACCTTTTAGAAAACTGAAATCGTTGCTACATTTAAGATGTAGATCTCAGTTAATTCTATTATGTTCACTTTTAAAAATAACAACCTATCATAAACATGTTGTTTTGTATTACTTGAAAGGGGTTTAAGGATTTCATTTCACTTCACTCTTAATAATGTTTGCATAAGCAATTTACATTTAGATAGGAAGTTGGAAACTGCTCACAAATAAGAATACGCAATGCAAGAAAACACAGTACATATTTTCATTAAAATAAGCAAAATGCAGTATCAAAATGAAAGACATAAAATGTTTTGGTTTGTAAATTATCACGTAAATTAAAATCAGCAGGGGAGCTGTGAATTCAATGGGTGACTCATTAAAGGGTAAAACAAGGTGTTTCCCATCATCCCCCATACAATAAAGTTAATTTCTAATCATGATTATATTCTTACAGTTAAATACCAATAATGGAAAAAAGAAAATAACCTTCCAGTAGTTGTTGTTGAAAAATGTTGTCCTTCAGATCACTTTAAAAATTTTCATCGTATGACTGGTATTTCTTCATGATCACAATAAAAGAATAAAAAAGGTTATTTGTAAAGATGTTAGAGTTCCTCTCCTTATGACCTTGATAGGTCTTGCCTTTGGCAGAAAAGTAGTAAATGTTTTATGATATACATGAAGATAAATATATGGAATGTTGTTCATTTTCACAATCTTTTGTTTCATATAAATGGCCTTTGCCACAAAGGAAAGCAAAACTTCTATATCAAGTAATAGTTTATTATGTACACCAACTAGCTTTGCAGGGTGCAACATATTGGAAGTGTATTATTAAAAATGCAAGAATTTTACTTTTTGGAAGTATGCAGATTTTATTCATGAGACAAATATTTCAGAACATAAGATTTTTATTTCTCTTACATGTACTATGATGACAGAAACTTGAGAAAAGTTGTTGACTTCAGGACAGACTATTTTAGTTTTATCAGTGGTCTAAGAAATGCATCCAAAGGACAATTTTGTCTCCCTGTGGTTGCAAACCTTTTACAAGCAAGAGTATTCATTATATGTAATGAAGATCTCTTTGAACCTTGCTGCTGCAATGACTAATTAAATGCAGTGTATTTGTACAGAATCTGAAAGGAGAGCAAAGTACACCTTTTCCTCCTAATACCGGTTCATAGAGATAGTCTACATGTGAGATATCTACCAGTTGTCAAAGCATCAGTTCACAGGATGCTTCAGGATGTGGGTGGAAGGTAGGTAGTGAGGGAGCAGGTTTTAAGCAACCTTCAGCCCTCATATTAGTACAGCAGCCAGATGAGAGGAGCTGTTGCAGATGGAAAAATCGTTTACTACCACTGTGAGCTTGAAAAGGTGAATTATACCTTCAGAAAGGATATGTTTTCTTTAGGGAATAATCACAGAATCATAGAATCATAAAATAGTTTGGGTTGGGAAGGGACCTTAAAGATCATCTAATTCCACCCCCCCTGCCATGGGCAGGGACACCTTCCAATAGACCAGGTTGCTCAAAGCCCCATCTAACTTGGCCTTGGGGTAGGGGCAGCTGCAACTTTCTCTGGGCAGGCAGTTCCAGTGCTTCGCCACCTTCACAGTAAAGAACTTCTTCATATTATCTAATGTAAGTATACCCACTTTCAGATTATTTGTCAAACTCATGTCTGCACTTCATGTGTATTTATGACAAGGCTTTTCATATTCAAGAAACAAACTTGAAAATTCCACACATTCTTTTGAATATCTCACAAACTCTAAAATGAAATAACTAGAGTGGTCTCTACCTACCTATATTAAGATTACTATAAACATCAGTAAAGTAACACCCTAACTCCCTTTTAAGTATACTGTAAAAGTGTTTCCATAGTGCCGATTATTTCAAACTTGCAGTCTGAAGTGACTAGAATTGAATTAATAACAGCTGGTGATGTGTAAGGAGAAATGAATATGTGCTCATGCTACCTTAGATAAATTGGCTCTTCGGGAGTTATTTAGCAATCGAATTTAACTTAATTAGTAGTGTGAGTTGATCTGATAATGAATATGCTGTAGAGTAAGAAAGTAGGGGCTTTTGTGGTTTGCTTTTTTCTTTTTTTAAAGACTACATTTCACGTGGGAAATGGCAATTCAATAAATGACTATTGGGTTTATCATCCTCCATTTGCCCATGAAAACACTTATGTGTACAGACCTGAAAAGATTAAAACACAGAACAATAGTGGTAAAGAAACACAGGTTGCACAAAATATCCTAAAATGAGGTGGGCTGGCTTCTCTTTTTATACAACTTTTCTTCCATTTGTGTCTTCCTTGCACTCTTTCAGTTCTTGGTCGCTCCGCCAAGATAAAAATAGTAGTCTAATTGTCTAATTAATATTGTCAATAGGAATAACTTGGTGGGTGGGAGCACATCACTACAGGTATTCACTTCAGATTTTGCAGATAGTGCTGCAGGTCTGACAGTTTCCATCTATGATCTGCAGCCACTATAGAGGTTGTGGTGTGGGGCCTCATTAGCTGACACAGTGACCTCTTAGAGCTGTGCATTGCCTCTTCTCTCTGTCCAATGGGACATCAGGCATGTGGCAAGCCCCAGAACTGCATAATAAAAAGGGGAATCACTGCCATGTCAGAAAATGGGAAAAAGTTTTTAAGGCATCAGGTTAAATTGCAGTCTAAACTTCTGTGTTGAAGTGATTTCACTTAAAATCCCAGCTGATACCCATGGCTTTACAAATCAGTGCCTGTTTCTAAAGTGTGCAAATCGATAATCCATATCTTGCCTTTTATTGCAGTTAAGAAATGAAAAAAAAAAAATCCTTGCAGATTTTTAATTATAGTTTAAGTAACAGAGAAAATGATATATAATTTATTCTTATAAAATATTTTTTTTAATTTATTATTCATAAAATATATATACACAGCATTTTGTGCATGCATGAGTAAGACTTAAATGTGTTGTATATTTTCATTAATAATAGACAGCTCTGTAAAGTATTCAAGCCCAACATAAAATAACATTCATTGCTATGTTATACTCTTTTATACATCAGGATTTACAAAAACACAAAAATTGCAAGTCAAGAGTAACCTTGTGAACTGAAATCATTGCTCAGAAGGAGAAAAATAAAAGAGCCATGTAAGCATGGAAAAAAAAAAAAAAGAAACTGTACGTATTTTCAACTCATTGCCTGTAGTTGCTTCCTGGCATAAGATTTAGCACTGTTTCACAAGATACTAAATACTGACAAACAAAGCACATGTCTTTTTAAATAGCCCAAGGTAACGGGTAGCGTTAATATGTGACATTTCCTTAAATCTCCTTTTGAGAGTTTATATTTGCTTAGGACAAAAAAAGGATTACAAACTGAATTTTCAGCTAGCTGAAATTTAGTGTTGTAGTCTTTGCTCTAGGGAATTTGGATAGTACAATTTTTACACACAGTCAATTTGTGTAATAAACAAATAAGGCCAAATAAAATTTTGGTGTGGAAACCTGCATTAGCTTTTTGTATTGCAGTTATTGTAATCCCTGAGGAAATTATGTTCAAAAAAAAATCTAATTACAGTCTGGCCTTTCTCCAAGAAATTCAAAATTAAGAATTGCTTTCAATCACCCCAGTTGTTTTTGAGTCTGGTTTGTATTCCTTATTTAGACTTTGTTTTTGGGATCCGTACTTAAAGTGATGAACACCTACCCACATAAGCAAGCCCATTCATTTTCGTTTGAGTATTCACATGAAGGGATGTGTTTGTATCAGAATTCATGACTAACATCTTACATGTTTGTTGTAAGTACATGATCAAAACCCAAACTAGACTGAAATAAAAACTGGCCTTGATGAGGTCTGTAGGAATTTTGCTGTTGGTATACAATTATAATTTGTATTTCACACTAAAAATGCAAGAAACATAAATCTGCTTTTGCAAATCAAAACAGAGGGAAATTCTGGCTCATCTTTGTCCTCAGTGAGCAAGCCTGCATTGCCCTTTGTCTTTTGGCCTTGTTAGGTGGGAGCTCATCATTCCTTCCTTTTTTAATATATTTTAAGTAGAATAACATGTGTTAACCTGTCCAGCTGAAAGGTTTTGCATGTACAAGGGAGACAGTTGTACATGTATGATTTCTCCAAGTTACGTTAGTTTCCAGCCTTTTTAAAGTAGAAGTTCTGACATATCATTAAAAATAATGAGAGAATATTTGAGTTGCTAAATATTTTGAAGGGTCTGAATCATCCTGTTCAACCCCCCCTAAGCTAATCCTGCAGGAATTTCCAGTGTGGGCTTCTGCATTTCTCTGCAAATTAAATATGTAAAATGAATTGGAGGATGTTTGTCATTTTGGCATTTCCATTGTTTGTTCATATCCTCAGCAATAGAGTACAGAATCCATTTCCCAATCTAATCTTGATGCCAGAATAATGTGAATGGCATAAAATGTTAGAATATATCTGTTGCATAAACCTGATCACTCAGTAATGTTTCACTAAGCGTCTACCAGCAGCTAAAGCTGAAATGCTTTATAGCCTGCCACCTTCCCATTTCCTTTGCTGAATCTCATCAGGACTTTCACATTAGTAAATGGAGCCTATAAAATTTGAAGTATGAATAAAGGACACCTGAAACACGATACTTACTGAGTAGAAACTACATTATATAAAATGGCTGTATTACATGGTTTCTCAAGTCTTATAGAGTAGATTCGATTCTTTTAAGCTTTGAAATTCTGTGCAAAATAGTGCATCACTAGACTGATTTTTAAATGGCATATTGGAAATGAGAAGCATCTTACTCAGAAACTGGTAAAGAAGAACTTCATTTTGTTCAACAGTGATTGCTATAGCTAATTAAGAGCATTACTGACAAACTCTGAAGAGTATCTTGACAGATTCCCTTTCATTCTGATAAATGATTGCTGAGGTAAGATGTTCTTACAGTTATGAGCTAGGAAAAATAGGGGGAGGGGAGCCAGAAAGATTGGTAAAGCATATTCTGCTGTCAAATTCAGAAGTTCTGATTTCATTTAAGCCCTATAGTGTGATGCCCTTTTTCTCAAAAGATGATCCTCTGGTGAGATCACTTGTCAATGAGGTTATTCTTTGCTAGACCAGAAAGCGTGGAAGTCTCTGTAGCTCAATTTACAACTGAAAGCCCAAACAGTGTAAGAACAGCAGTTAAATACTGGCTGATTGCCTCCTCTCCCCTCCAAAAACCAGCAAATATAAGTTCTTCGATGCAAACTACACAAATATCTTTTTATGTCTTAATGACTTCATGAATATGTGATGACACTAACTTCTCGCTAACTGTTAGTGTGAGAAGCAAATCAGCCTTTGCCCTTAACTTAACTGAACTGAAACCAGGAATTTTTACCCTCAGTTGACTTAAGACTAATTATAGTTATGCTACAGTCATTTGATTTCCCTTCTGTATCATAAAATTCAAGGTCCTGCATTGTATCATGACAGTGGTAGTTAATTGTAGTGTAGTGGGAGAACAGGAGTAACCAGCTCCATGGATGCTAACTGTCAGCTGGTATGGGATTGTCTGAACAAGAAAGGCTTGTTCAAAAGAAAATGGAAATACTTGTCAAAAGTCAATTTTTGTGAAAAATGTTGGGTTTTTTCTATTAAATCATTTCACCATTATGACTATCTTATTTTGTGTTAGAATCAAGAAGACTCTCAATTCAGTTTTGTATTTTTAAATGAAATATTTCTATGTGACTAACCAAATTTTCTAATCAACTTATTACTTAATGTCATGGATGATTAAACCCCCTTTAAAACAATTTGGAGCAGGGGAAGCCTACATATTTGTGAAAGAAAGAAATAAGCAATACAATCATATAATAGTTTAGGCTGGAAGGGCCCTTCAAAGGTCATCTAAAACACCCCCCCTATGATAAGCAGAGACATTTTCGGCTATATCAGGTTGCTTGAAACCCCATGAATACCTAGGTAAGACTGATGTATTTTCTTTAGTATCTATTTTGCAGAAAATGTTTGTACTCCTTTTTTCTTTCAATGATTATTTTTAAAGAAAGTGAAACTTATTGAAATTGACACTTCTATAGAACATGTTCACTATTTTTTTAATAATCTACGAACAATGTAAGTTTTTAAAATAATCTATGTAGTGGGAAGAGTGACGGGATTTTAATGTACCAGCTTTGCCAGCCGTAATGGGGGAAGAAGCCAAGCACAAGGATTTCAAGTAATTGATGGTGTTCTACTTTAAGTGGAAAAAAGATCCAACCCCAAACACATTCTAATGTTTATGACATAAAATGGGATCATATAAATATATATTTAACTGCTCATCTGAAATGACTTAATATTGGCCTACCTGCCTGTTGATTGTTATGAAGTTTAAAATACATTTGTTATGGAAAGAATATTGTAAGATCTGGAATACATTAATCTTAAATTTCTGTAAGGTTGTCTTTTATGTGTATTTCACTTTACTAATATGCATCGATATTATGGTGACAATATTTGTGGCACAGGCCATACAGTCAGTTGTTGATACAGACCTATGTATTTTTATGGTAAGGCCGATTTAATCACAACAGACACCCTACCCAGTATGCTCAGTTTAATCAAGCCATGAGAATATATTTTATAACTTCATACTGAATTTCAGCTGTGCAGAACTGATGAAGAAATTATAGTATTATTCAGCAGAGATTAAAAAAAAAGCTAAAAAAAAAAATCTTAGAATAGCTTCCATTCTCTATATGTTCAAAAAAGCCTTTTTATTGTGGTGAATTCTCATATCCTGCCAACTTTTTACTTGCTCAAAATGATACATTGTAGGAAACTAAGATAAATTTCACAGAAGTAACAACTGTGAATAACAGTGGTAATTTCCTCCCAATGTAGAGTTAGCAAGATTTCAACAAAGTGAAGGTTTTTCGTCTTTTCCAAAACTAAAGTCTGCAAACTCCTTGCAGTTCCATATTTGAATATTAGAAGTGAGTTTGCTATTTAGCTGCTGGATACTTGTTTATCCTTCAGAATTCTTTGAAGATGCCCTTTTGGAAAGGATTTTAATCAAAGGTTCATTGTCTTAAGAGCAAATTAAATACTCTGTTATAAAGCTGCATAGAAGAAAGGAAAATGCAGTACCAGACTGAGAGAGTGATAAGTGAGAAAGGTCTTGGTAGAAACTGGAGTTGTACACTGTGGAATTTACATTATAAATATCAAAGGTTCTGTACTTCCCTACCTCTAACAAAAGATGTCCACATGAGGATTCAGTGCAGAGTAGCAAAGCAGTGTACTACTGGAAAGTCATACCTATCCTAACTGCAGAGAGAACTGAGGTCCTAAGTGGGATGAGGCTTTTCACTGAACAGCCTCAATTGGACAGTGAGGATAAAATTAAAGGATCCTTATTACTTCCTTTAATGACTCTAATATTTAAGTTATTGTAACTAGGCCAAGTTTACATGCAGATGGACTATAGTATAGTTATTTTCTCTGACCTGGTACTGCATGTGACATAATGTGGCATGGGTGGTTGCATTCCCAGAAGCATCCTGCCTCCTCCCATGTGCAATAATGCCACCCCTTATCCCAGCCCAAGGAAGTGATGGAAAACCAGCAGCCTGCATGAGGAGGCACAGCTTATCACCTTGTGCTGGTGGGGCAGTTCTGCCCAGCGTGTATTGACTGAGAAACTAAGGATGCATTTTGTCTCTGCCTCTTGTCCCACTTGTGCTTTCATCCTCACTTAGGGTAGAAGGCAGGGTCTTGTCCAACCTACCTCTGTCACTGGGTATCATCCTTGGTGGGGACTTCTACTGCCAGTAATGAGTCTCCTTTCTATTCTGCAAACTCTGTTGAGCTCTGTATAGTCACCTCAGGCTGTTCCCAGAACTGCTTGATATGAGCTGAACTAGGTGCAACTTGCAGTCACTATCATCTACACTTAAAGCAAAGCATCTACTTTATTAATGAATACTTAGCTGAGAATTACCTAGTTATGCATAAGTGTTTTCAACCTACAGAAGGCTAGTTAGTTATATCTATACCACTTTTTTTATCTTTTCTGAATGAAATAAAAGATAATTTTGATCAGTTGTTCGGTTTCAGCTTCCAAGAAAAATACTACTCTTCCCCTGGCTTTGAACATCGCTTATTGTTTTCACATTTCATTAATTCAGCATTTAAATGCTGTTGCCTTTATTCTTTTCACACTATACCTACATAAAATTGTCATTGCTGGGTATGGTTCTTCTTCATGGAAATTAGTGAAAACTGCATGAGGCAAGTTTTCATTTTTAACTCATTTTGCCACATTTCCATTGTCACGAAAAATGAGTGGTTGGCATCACTCACAGAATCACCATCAGAGATATTAGCAAAAAATATTTTAATAGACATTTATATAAGTGTGATTCAACAGAATTCGATAGCAAGGTTCATTCTACTACATACAAAAGGAAATTGGCTTTGGCTACTTTTTTCTTTATCCACTGTTGTTGTTACACTGTTCCAGGATGGCTCAGCATGTTTTCAGGGCTTCTGTTTGTGAGATGACATTCCCATCATCACCAAACATTTGATGTCACAAGCATTTTATGATAGATAGCATAACCTGTTCTGGGAGCGGAAATGGAAATGTATTTCATTCAGTCTTGTCAACTGTCTCATTATTTGCCATTCACCAGAGCAGGTATTTAATTCTGAGAAATAGCTTGGCAGTTTTTCATCCCTTTCATGCCTCCTAAAAACACTTTCCTCTGATCAAATATGTGCATTTTGTTTTAAGTGTCAATCTGTTTGTGAAGAGTCTTGTTTTGCTCCTAACTGTCACTATGTATTAACTAAGACAACCCATTCTTAACAAAGGAATGGGGTGCGGGGGTTGGGGGAACAGGGCCAGAGCCAGCAAATACTGAATACTACCTGTACTGATGAGTGGTTTTTCAATCCTAATATATACTGGTTTGTATGCAAAAGTAATGTCTTTTGACTCTCTAGTGAGTAGGTCTCTTCTCAATGCCTGTGGCTGCAAAATTCTTATAACTTCTAGACCATAGATGATCTGTTCATCTAGTGTAAGAATGAGAAAAAGGGGATTTTTTTTTCTCAAGCCTCTTCATCATTTTGTACTCTTTCCTGATTTGCTACCAGGATTTAATTACTCCATCTTATGCTCAATCTTTGGACTAGCACCAAGGTATCTTGAGACTGAAGAAATATAAAGGGCTCAAGATGCCTCTTCACATGCTCTTATTACCTTAGTTGTACTTAAAACCTTGTATTGAGCTGTAGGAATGAGCCATAAATTTTGCACTGGTGTTTATTGTGTAATAAAATACTAGAGAGGGGGACAATTTACGCTATTATCTTAAAGGTGTGACTGGTTGTTTTTTTGCTTATGCTGAAGTAAATGAGGAATGTTGCCAGGGACATGAATGTTATTAATGCTAGTGTATAACTACTATAAAAAGGGAGAATGTGCAGAAAATTTGAATGGTGTCATTGCTATGAATATAAGATGCTTATTCATTTTGATTAAGTGTTCAAAACTATGCACTATGTAAAAGAAAACCTTCATAAATAGACAAGAAAGAGAAGTTAATTTGTTGTTAAGGCACTGGGTTTCAGCTGTTGCAAGTCATCCTTGCTCATGAAAAAAAAAAAAGAAACAATTCTGCTGACCTAGACAAGATGAAAATCTTTCCCTATAACTCATGTCTACAGATCACTGTAGCGTAAGCGGGTCTCCCACTTCTGAGCATTTCTTCAGTGGCCCATGTAATTATGTACAGTCATTTTAGTGGAAGTTAATCTTTATTCTGATAGTCATGGATTTCTGTTAGATTTTTACATTATAATGTAGTTGTATTTTATATGATAAAATATCTGCGCATTTGCATTGGACTTAAAAGTCATCTACATGAAAGTAAATTCTTTTTCTTATTTTTCACACTGGTGTGTTAGACAAAACAAAAATAAACTGAATATCATTGTAACTGTGGAAATGGTTTTATAAAACCTTCTTACTGCCATCACATAGCATGAAATTGTCCCAACACATATACTGTTGCAGTGTAGGTTAATACCTAGAGAATAGGTCCATACTGTTACCCTGTCAGTAAAGCAATATTCAGCCTCAACAGTAGGGGAATGATGATGCCCTTATCTCCCTGAAAACAGCCCTTAGTCAGTAGGAGCTCTGAAGCCAAACTCTCTGAGTTGCTGCTTCAAAGTATTTTTTATCCAGAAGTGATAGACAGAATTAGCTTTGAACCCTGGTTTTGCTGACCTTGGAGGAGTAAATTACTTTACTCTTAGAGGCAGTATGATTCACTGTCTAGGTGTTTGCAAAGCATTTACAGTTTTCACCTGGCTGGGGAAGAAACACTGAAATCCAACAGCTATCGTAGCATCTCTCATCTGACAGACAAGCACTGTTCTTTAACCATGATAGTGGAGTATACGTACAATTTTAGTACAAATTTGTTGTTTCTTGAAATGGCCAATGAAGCCATTAACACATCAAGAGAATTTTTCCTAGGAGAAAAATTAGTCAGAATTAGTTCATGGCATTTTATTTGGAACAGAAATAGTTATAGGTATTTTCATTGTGCAAATGTGCTTATAAGCATAATGTTTTTCCAGGCAGTTACAGGTGGGTGTTTTTGCCTGGAGTTTTGCTAACAGACACTGAATACAAAACCCACAGATATATCAATCGTTCCCCAAATATCTCATACATAAATATTAACAGAATTTCTAAATCTACATGGTGAATAAGCAAACAAAAAAGTACTATGCAGATCAAAATAAGTTATATGATTGTATATAAGATGTGGTAAGACAAACCATGTTATAAAATGATATTTCAGCAAGAAGAGTTTCACATAAAGGGTGGCTACAAAGAAGACCGAGACTCCATTTTTACAAGGAGTCATGTGGAAAAGGCAGGGGCTAGTGATCTCAAGTTAGTCCTGAGGAGGTTCCAGTTGGACACTAGAGGAGAATTTTTTGCCATGAGAACAATCAGCCATTGGGATAATCTCCTAGGGAAGTGGTGGATTCCCCAGAGTTGGATACATTTAAGAATCAGCTGGACAGGGTGCTGGGCTATCTTGTCTAGACCATGCTTTTGCCAAGAAAGGCTGAGCCAAATGATCCTAGAAGTCCCTTCTAACCTGAGATTCTATGATTCTGTGATTCTGTATATTATCATACTTTACTTTTGGATGCATTGTTGTAGCACAAATGTTATTTCAATGTGAAATCTCTTCTAAACTGCATAGCTAAAATACATCAAGATATGCCTGATCCTGAATATGTAACTTGTAAGTCTTGTAAATTATACAATCAATTTTAAATAGCTGAAAGCTATCCAAGAGTTTTTTCCTCACAGAATTGTGTGTTAGATAAAAAATATCATTTAGTTAAAATTGTGGTTAAACCAAAGGCCATGTTATCTATCATATTTTTTACATGTTTATCAGACTTCACAGACATAAAATACATAGCCAGGTAAAGCATGTTATAAATCTCCTTACACCTTCTGTGTCAGATGTTTGTCTGAGTTGCCCAATGTACATTATTTTCTTGTTAAAATCTTTTCTGCCTTCTTTCTCATGTTTTCATTTCTCGTGCATCATAAGTGAATTTATTACTTATTACTCAAATGTCTATGATATCCAAATAGTTGGTGACAATTGCATCCAGTATTCCATATTCAGTGACAGAACAAAATGAGTAGCAGATCCCAATTTGTTATGGATCAGGATAGCTCTGTTAAAGACCTCCAAGTGTGCTTGCTAAAAAGATTCACATTTGTATTCTTACCCTAGATAATATATCAGAAATTTTTATCTCACCACAGTTAGGTGTCCAGTATATGTTATTATTCTGTACTTGAACTGTTATCATAAATGCAATGATTAATAGTTACCATTTTAATGTGCTACAGATATTTTTCATTTGAAATTTTTCTTGTCATCCTAAAATTTCCTTTGCTCAGAATATGGATTTATGTTTTGTTTTCTATACCAAACTATGACTTAAAAGTCTTTATGTTGGCATTATGGCTATGTGCAAAATGGTATCACTGGTAAGTATTTACTGCACTAAATATAGTGTCTGTGGAGAATGTAATAGGCACATTTACTGCCACATGACGGCTGGAAGCCTTTTTCCTGAGAAAACTGCACTTCAGGCACAAAGACAAAAAGGAAGCTTTCTGATCTGGATGGTCACTATGAAAGAATTATGGTATCACAATATTGCACCATTAGACTGAAATGCAGATGCCTTTAGCAAGAGTTTCCTATAAGGTGACAGCAATTTGAGTCTTTCATATTCACTATGACCATCAGTACACTGAAAAATGAAGTGATGGAGCAAGAAGAAAGTCTACCTAGCAGTTAACGTACTGTAGTATTAATAAGAATTGTTAAATTGAAAGACTTCGTGTCATCAACTGCTAACTTAATGAAAGATGTGCATAGTTGGGGTTTTTTTGCTTTCTCATTTTTAATGGGAGAATACCTGCATGGATTTTAATGCACAATTTACACATACAAATTATAGGTGATAGCACTGTCTTGATTAAAATATTGCCTTGCTTCCTTATGATCCTCCAAATGCATAGAATAGGACTGTGATTTGATGAAACAATAAATCCACTTTGAAAGTGCCTACTGCTTGATAAGAAATGCCATGGCTATTTGATTCAGTGTGCTGAACTGACACAAACTTATTAAAACAGTTCAAATTTGTTCAAAATGTTTTGATAGGTAGCTTTGTGAAGTCAAACTTTATGCCAAATTAGATACCCCTTGACCTTTATATCAAATTGTCTGTATTGTCTGTTGTCTACTTGCTAGCATAACAGCAATTTAAAGGCATATGGCTAGCATGAAAACTCTGCTGTTTGTTCTCATTTATTCAGCATAAATGAGCTCATGTTACAAGTCCTGATCTACATTCAGTCTGTGTGATCAAATGATGTGTCTGTGCCTCAATGATATTAGGCAACTTGACTCGAATCTCCATTTCAAATTTTTCTCCTCCCTGCTGCAGCTGTGGCGCTCAGGTCAGCGTTCAACAGGGATGTGAGAGATGACACAAACATTTGCGACAAAACGTAATTGTCCTGCTCTGAACCACTCTAACATGTAAATTGCCCTAAATCTGGCAGTCTGCCTTTCAGGTAGAAATTACTGCTTCCTCAGTACCTCAGGGGTATATGTTTCCTTAGACCTTTGGAAGGTATAAATTCTTAAATTGAAGTCAGCGCTTCAACTGATATGATTATAACAGTTCATGCAAGCTGAAGGTGTGACTCATGGGCAAGCCGACAAGTGCTCTGAATTCTCACTAGCTATGAGTAGTGTTAGTACAGGAAGTACCTGAAATACTGCAAAGGAGCTTTCAGTCCTTCTCAAGACCATGTGTCCTGGCAAAGGCTGCATAAAACAATATGAGTATTTCCAGATACCTGTGTCCATGGTATTTTACACACCATGTTCATGAAAATCTGAACATCTTGACTATTTTGTAATTTTCTGGGGTTTTCTTGGTTTGGGTTTTGTTTTTTTTTGGGTTGGTATTTATTTTTTCAATGATGCATTTCTGTGATAATATTTTTCTTTTGTCAATTAATAAATCATTTTCTCAGTTCTCATAGCTTATGCTATGAAGCAGGATCTGGCACAGACTGTACAACAGTTTCTTCCTTCTGGAAGACAGTGGTAGATACATCCCATAGAAATTATTGGGAATAGCTTGTCTAATCTGTGAAATTAGGAGGTTTTTCCCTCTGAGCAATAGGATGATTTGGAGAAACAGTATACGTAATCACCACTGTAGTTTCATGTACATGATTAAGGTAAAGGCTGTTAATCATTAAACGCTACTAATGTATGATTTTGAAATCAAACAAATAATTATACTTTAATGTCTTAACATGATTCCTTAAGAAATATTTGGGTTTATTTGCTTTACAGTTTCATTTTTATTTTGAATACTTGTTTCGCTAATGTGAAATTTCAGTTTCATCATTTTACTTGAAAAATCTAACTCACTTCAAGAAGCCAAACATACACAGAAAGTAGATGAGATACCTCAGAATGGGAGGGAAAGGGGGGTGAGAATGGGAGCATGTTTTCTGAGAATTTTTTTTCTGGAAAGAGAACTTTTTGAAAAGTAAATAATTGATATTATATTGGGTCCCTCCCACAAAAGAAGGTGTGTACCAGGATTTAAGGTTATTTTTAATAACTGCTGTATTTTCGTGTCTGGAGAGTTTCAGTTTGGATTTGAGCTTGAGCATCTTTGGAAAAAGCAGAAATGCATTAAACTTTTCCTTTGATTATTAATTGCTTAGAAACAGTGCATTGTATCTGCACTCATAGCTACAAACAATGAGCGCCTTTATGTTCTGGTCGAACTGGAATAGGACTATGTAGTCTATCATTTATTTGACCTAGAGGAAGGAGTGTGTTTAATATAGTGTGTTTAAGACTTTTGTAATCCTATTGAAAATAGAGAGGGAAGAAGAAGGTAAAGCTATATTTTATAGTGACTCAGAAAAATGAAACATTTTGTTCTCTGCCCTGGAATGTTAAAAAAAGCACTGTAGTAACAATAACACATAGCCTTTTCCAGGATGGAAGGAACAGAAACGTATGTTCTGCCTTCTGGCAAGAACAATGGTAAAGCATTTATCTGTCAACTCTATGTGTGTATGTAGTGCTTCTAGAAATATAGTATATGTGTACTAAAATACGTGAAACTTAAAGGAACAATTCAACAAATCAAAGTCACGGTGAAAATAAAAAATATGTTCTGAATTGTATATCTAGGAAAAAGAAGAACATTAGAGATGTTCATTTTATAAACATTACCTAAATATTAAGTAGGTTTTTTTTAGCTGTGTAAATAACACAGATGATATCCAAAGAAGAAATTAGTTTTTTATGAGACTATCAAATAGCTCAATTTTGACAGAAAGTTTTGCATATTAAAAGTTATTACTAGATTTCTTATAGTAAGCTAGAAGTTTTAATATAAATTTTCCAAATTTCTTGGGAGAACTTACTTTTTTGACTTTGAGTTATGAGAAAGTGGCCATAAATAATACCACATTTACAAATATTTTGAGAAGTGCAATCATTACCAAATAACTTAACAGACTATTAAGTTAGAAATTGAAATCCATTTCTAAAATACTTCATTTTAGAGAAAAAAAAAAAACTAAGCAAAGAGTGTATTCTATCAATAATCATTTGGTTTACTCAAATTTACATTTATTCATTTTTAAAATAAAATTAATGTAATAAATTAAAGAAAGCTTACTCAAAACTAGGTTTTAACTTTGAAAATTTCTTGAATTTTGATGATATATATCTGCATACAACCTTATTTTCTCACAGTGCATGCATAAACTAACTCAATTCTACATTTGTATTTGGCTAGATTTATATTTGTATCACTTCATTTTCTTATTTGTTGAAATTAGAGATACTTAGAAGTGGGCTTTTACTTGATCTTTGCACACTGCAGTTGCACTCATGCTGTTTGTCTTGTATTTCTTCTAGCAACAACAAACAAAACCAGTTTTGGACCTCTGTACAGATGAATATATTCAATATATTGTTAGTATATTTTTATGTGATAACTGCTTTGTTATTTTCAGGGTTGTATTTAACATGCCAAGGAGTTTAAGCTCTGTAATCAGACTGGAGGAACTAACTATGTGAACAAATTACCTTATCAATAATCATTCTTAAAGGACTAGCTCACACACATAGATTTCAGTGAACATCCGGATCATTAATCAGCTTTGTCTTAAACAATTTCATTATTTTATTTTCCAATTGAAATTTCACACCAAAGAGGAGAAAAAGTCATACTGATTTCCACCATGTGTTCTCACTATCATTTGAGACATGTGATCCACTGATTTGATTGTAATTTCCTGGAAGTATAAATGTAATAGATGATAGAATTATAATTCTGTTCGCTGTGTTAGCAAAGACCATTGCTTTTTGCTATAAAACTAAGCCAAAGAAAAAGAAAAAAAAAAAAACAAACACAACAAAACCAAACCAAACCCTCTCACAGCACATTCAGCTCTTTATACGAGAAATAGAAATACTGTAATGAAAGACTCACATGAAAGGGTGAATGAATGTGAGAATAGTGATACTCATTTCTGTGTGAATTTTATCTTAACATTTAGCCTTTTAACACTAAGTATACTTTTTTGTTGTTCACATTGAGTATCTATACAAGAAACAGGGGTTTTACTTTACCTTTCTGTCAATCTGAATGTAATAAGTTTACAGTGAGATGATATAATATGCCTATATATATCTTAAAATCATAATCTATCATCAGCATCTCTGTGGTTTTGGACAAAAATAAAGGGTAAATATGAGAACAGTGGCATAATGACACAGTTCAGTATATTACTGAACTGCCTGAAACAACTGCTTGCAATAGAGGCACCTAGATTTTACCCAAAGAGAGAGAATGGAATTTTCTACAAATTTCAGATGTTAGAATAAATCAGTGGAGGACAAAATGAAACCAGAGGAGCATTTGATTAAGCAGGATCAGGATAACTTCTTAGTCTATAATTTATCATGTTATTTTTGCTAGCTATGGGATGGATTATTTATTATCATATTTGAAAAAGATATATTTTTTTCTCAGAGAGTTTATTTTCCTTCTCACTTATTTAGCTGATTTTAGTCCATTGCTAGAGCTTCTCATTAAAGATTACTTTATTAAATGAATTTTAGCTGTTCCCTTTGCTCCCAGTCCTTTAACTGTCAATGAGTAAGGGAGGGTTCTAAAATCTAATGTTTAGAATCTAAGTCATCAAAACAATGTATGAAACACTCAGTTCTAAAGACTACAGATGTGGTCCCTCTGTTAATTTGCAAACTTTGCAGAACTCATTGAATCATAGAACAAATGCTATTTTGTGATCAGAAGTGACTGCTTAAGTGCAACCGTATCACAGCTAAAGAAAAAGGTGACCTAAATGCTCCTCCAGAAAGAGCTTCATACCACTAGACATTAGGTCTATGAAAGGAAATGGAATAGGCAAAACCAGGTGGGTTTTTTCAGATTTTTTTTGTGGCGTACACAAACACAACATTTTGCATGCCACAAATTAAATCTATTGCAGAGCAATAGAAACACTTGAAGGAGCTTTTACTTTGATTCAGTATTAACCATTATTAATCACTCATTCATAAACTCGATTGAATTGATCTATCTAGGATGTTGAGAGAAAAAAAAATTGCTGATGACTGCATAGAATTCATTTTATCTGTCTGCTGAAGTGCTGAACCCCTTCCTCATCAAAAGTGACAACTTCAAAGGAATGCTTTAGCACAAGGGTCATGTATTTGATAAGAGAAGTTGAGTTGTACTCACTAAAGTGTTGTGACAGAGGAGCAGAGTTGTTAGCTTTACTGCTCTAAATTCCATCCAGACTGTTCAGCTAACTGAAACAAGAGTATCTGTTGAGATGGGCTGTATTTCATGTCTGTATATATTTTTACTATTTTAAGAACTTTCATATGTGAATCTTTATGTTTTCCTTCTTCTGACACTAAGGTGATCTATTACTTTTTCCTGCAGAAATCATTTTCTATGCATTTTTACATGAAAGTAGGCATTTCTTAAAGCAAGCTTATCGTAGTTCTGCATGTAGTCCTGAGAGTGGAAGAACTGCTATTTCCTTAGCCGTATAAAACCTAAAGTCCTGGGTTCCTTTTCCATAATTTTAGCATAACAGCAGGATGAAGACGTCAATTTTCTGGTGTAACTCTTAGAAGTTTAAAATATTCCTTCTACTACAGGTTGCAAATCTGAATCCAAATACCAGTGCATGTTTTGGTTTAAATTCAGAAAAATAGAGTATAAGCATAATGATTTTAATTTCTGAGCATGATATTCCTCTTTTAATTGTTGTGAAATTGTCACAGAAGTTGTTGAGCAGGTGCTTTGTTTCATTCCCACACTGCTAATTTTTAGCATTTTTTCTCTATTTGGGGCCACACAATGCTCTTGGTTCAGTGTTAGGCAAAGTATGTAGGTGGGAAAACATGTATGCTATTATTCATTACTTTCCATTATGCAACTCATTTTAATTGTTCTTCTTGCCTGTTTAATGACAGAGCAAAAAATAGATATTATAATTCTGTCAGGCTGTACTTTTATGCAATATCTGATATCATACAGCCAAATTATCACCCATCATTAATATTAATAAATGGTCATTTTAAATGTCCTCTTTATTAAATACATTCTCAGACTTTCTAACTTCTTTCTGAACGTATACGTGATGGATGAATCTGCATATGACTGGGTGAGAGAATGCAACCAAGAAGTAAAGGCGCTTCAAATTGAATACTGTGCCATGTGACAAAAAAGAAAAAAAAAAAAAAAAGGAAAAAGGACACTTTCTAGGGCCATTTGTCTTTTTAAGGTCCTAACTAAACATGGTGTGGCTTCAGAGCCAGCGAATTAAGATCCAGTGTTCGGTACATTACAAAACTGGAGGACCTGAAAGTGCCCATAACCTAAGTAGGAGTTGGGGCAAAGGATCTGCTGCCTTTAAAAATAATCCTACAACAAGAAACCATACTCCAATGCAATTTCAGTTTATGTGAGTTAAGTTTGGTAAATTTAATGTCACCAAAAGTGGTGATTCAGGATGGGGGGAGCAAAGAAGCAAAGGATGACCAAGCCTGCCCAAGGCTGGCAAGACCTGCCTCTATGGCTGCTCAGTCAAAGCAAATCACCTTGTCAGTATCTTATCTACTAAACTCTCTGTCGGTTGTCTATGCTTATCTGGTATTAAAATAGAAACAAACTCCTTTTCCCTTTTTTAGAATGGCTATAAATACCTTTTCAGAGTCTAAAAAAGTGTTGACACTTTTCTGGCAAACTAAGCTTTTAAAAAAGAACATATTCGAATATTTCCAAAGTGAAAACATTCTTAATTTCAGAATTTGTTTAAGAACATTTAACAATGGTCAATGATCAGAAACATGAATATCTTCCCCTTTTCAGACTGTGATTTGTTGAGATTCAGAGTCATATTAGGCAGAAATCTTTTGCA
Source organism: Pezoporus wallicus (assembly GCF_028554395.1). Classification (NCBI taxonomy): domain Eukaryota; kingdom Metazoa; phylum Chordata; class Aves; order Psittaciformes; family Psittacidae; genus Pezoporus; species Pezoporus wallicus. Next base: position 4,588,473 of record NW_026639478.1, on the reverse strand, counting down.
AGACTGAGGAAATAAACTAGATTATATCAACCACAGATTAAAAAAAAAAGTTCTTTAAATTTCTAGCGGTTTCATGTGGAAGGATGACAATGTCTCCTCACTCTTTGATAAGTAAATGATACTTTTCATTCAGTTTAAGCTTTCTGGCTTGCTTTGTTTTCCCCAGTAGTTTACTTTCTTTGAATGTGGAGACCACAGCAGTAGGTACATGCCATAGACAGAGGTGAACTTCTGTGTTAGCCTAAATGGGTCATCGAATTTTTTCTTTCCTACATTACGTATTTCCAAAACCATAGTTTGGCTGTGACCACAGTATTCACAGTGAGGAACACTGAGCAGGAGAGAGAAGAGGCTTGTTGGCAGCTTATGTTGCATCAGACTCAAAGGATGAATTGCTTTCATTTCTCCTTGCTTCTTTCTGTCAGTAGTATGGTTATATCCATCCAGAACAAATTTTGCAGCTACCACATGTAGGTGTCTGTGCTTCAGCCCTAGAAAATGTGTATTCAGCCCCTGAATGGATTGATACCAGAACTCTTTGATTAATTCTCTGTCACCTTCTACTCTTTTCCAGAAGGACTCCAACAGAATGTATAGGTTTCACAAAACATTATTCAAAAACTGTGGCTGAAAGGGTAAAAGACACCATGTCTTTAAAATGCACTTACAGCTCTCCTGTATATGTAAACAACTGTGCATGTACCCAGACATGTATATTTTTGCAGAAAGGAATAAGTAACTTTTATGGATCATTCATTAGCTCTGCAGTTGAAAATGAGACTTTAGGACTAGGTTTCATGAACTTATTTCTTCTCACTCATTTCTTCCCATATAAATTGAGAGGTTTCTTCCTCGGTCTTTGTCAGTGACAGCCGAATAACAGGCTACCTCCTGGATCTAAAAGAATCATTTACTCTTTCTTCTTCCTTACTCTTTTTTCTAAACAGAGTATCAGGTATAGTTATTCTTACACAAACAGGGTAGAGTTTTTACAAGTGCATGGTTTTTATTCCTACAAAATTCCAGCAAGTTCTCTAATGTTGCGGAAGATTTTCACCTAATCCAGTTCTGCAGCTGAATGTATTGCAGCTCAATGCCAGGTGGCCTGTGTCTTGTGACTGTACCCCCTCATAAATACAGTGCAGCAGACGCCTAAATGGAAACACATCTTTTTGAAACCATCTGTTATTACAGATATCTGCAACAATAAAGAAAATAAAGGATTTAAATGCTGCTATGCTGTTTTGAACCTTGAAGGAATTATTTTGAGAAGCTGTATTTATTTCACATGGAAATAACTTAGCTGCCATGTTTGTTGCTGTTCTGTTTATGAGCTTTGGAGTATCTGACTATAGCTGGCTTACCTATATCTGAATATTTATAAAACAGAGCCTTTTGTCGTGCTGGGATGGGTGGGGTTTCTGTCTGGTGAATGTAGCTTGTCTCTAATTGCACATTTTATAATAGCTTACAGGGTGAAACCATTCCCTTACTAGCTTGTTTGCTCATTTGAGGAAAGTTGTGTGTGATTTACTCAAAGAAAATACTGCTGTGGCTCAGCCACAAAGCTGGTAATCTTTAACTGTTGCTTATTCATTTAATTGCATCCCGTTGCTCTTATGATATCTTGACTGTAAAAATGCTCAGTTGGAACAATATTCCTAAACTCATGTGTTTAAATCGTACTCTTTAATTGGTGCATTCTATATAATATTAACACTGAATAAAGAAAAAATAAAAAAGGTAATTTTCTTGCAGGGGTTGAACCCGTTGTTCTGTCAGTGTTGTAGTCTTTTGTCTATAGCAGCTAGTAAGTGCAGCAAAAAAGAGTACTATTGCAGTTTCATATCCAACAAATCTTATAACTGACATCTAATTTATAAGATTACAATAACTTTGCTAATGCTGTGGTCAATATTTTAACTCTGTTTACAGAATTTCTGTAGTCCCCTGCAGTAGTATTTCAAGACAGATTTCTTCTGCAGTGAAATAGAGGACAACTCTCAGAAACTCAAGATACAAACCAATATATGAAACTGAGCTGCAGTGGCATAAGCTGTCTTATTCCTGAAGGACTAACAAAGAGCAGAGGTGACATAGGGAGAAGTGGTAAATAGAGCTACAGCTTTTGACCTAGAAGGTCAATGTTAATCCATAGACACCTCTGGTTTATCTGAAACAGTTAAACCTATGTGCCACATATTTGGCAAGCAATTCTGCTTAGGCGTCAAATTTGGGGAGGAGAAATGGCATAGGCATCATACCTAATAGTGTGACTGGCAGGTTTTATCTGTATATAACTACCTGACAACATAAATTTACAGGACGCATGTTTGCCCTTTTTCCATCATATCTCACTTTCAGCGGAGTTATGGAGCAGGGGAAGGTTGCTCTTGACCACCCTGGAAAAGGTGTCAGTTCCTGAACCATGAAATGTAATCTCCCTTTTACTTGGGGCCAGAGGCACATGCTGGAAGAGAAATCTTTCCACCCAAGTGTCTTGTCCTAGTGAAAAGAGAAATTAAATGTCACACTAATTATCCAAGCAGTGGACAGTATAGGGAAAACTGGCTGCTTTGTGAAGCTGCAGACTGAGCCCAAGTTACTGAATTAGATTGAGAGGGTTTCTTATGCTCTTGGCGCCACACTTGGTTGTCACGCTGCATGCCACAGACACCTGCATGCGGGTGATAATCATGTGTGACTGCAGCAAGATGAGGTTGTGAGCCTTTAAGGGGAGCGTGGAGGGGAGTAGGGACTAAATCAGCCTTTGATTTAAAAACCCAGAAGTCATTGTGATGGCATTTGGGAACAATTCTCCTGAAGGAGATGGAATTGCACAGCTGCAGCTGATGTCTGAAACAGTGATGGAGACTGGAGTGATGCCTGGGTGCACTAAAAGCTGTGCTCTGCTTCAGTTTTGTTTTGTTGGTAGAATTAAAAATAATCCAGATCATCAGGAATGTTTAAACCAGCACAGGGATTGGAGTAGTTATTTCTCAACTAACTTAGTCAACTGCAAAGTAAAACAGAATGTGAGATATAATATGCTATTTTTTATCAGGAAATTAAATCTTTTGGGGAAATTTTTTTTTACTTTTAAGGTGAGACTAGGTCATTCTCATCTGGATGCTTTATATCCAAGTGATACACTTTTCTTTATTTCATTTTTATAGATTTAATTAATATTCACAGCTTTCAGCAGGTGTGCTGACTTCTCATATGACAGTGGGACGTTCTGCTAAGTGCTGTGAAATAACAGCAGCTCTGATGAATGATATTAAAATCTTTTAAGCAACAATGGTGTTCCAGCTGATAAAGCATCAGTTTGAAAAAAAAGAATCTATTGTTTCTAGGACAGGTAAACAGCCAAAGGAGTCCAGCAAGACATATGACGAGTGATAAAATGGTTAACAGTGTGTCTCAGCTTACTATACTTCATATATTTCTCTTCATTTCCCTCAATAATATTTAGTATATGCTCTATAAAGCATCCTGTTTTAACAAGCCCTCCTCTAAATATGTGGGCACTTGAGAAAACCTAATAGACAAAGAGGAGTTTCTACCTGAGATGTGATCTGTGTATATGAAAAAGAATCATAGAATCATAGAATCATAGAATAGTTTGGGTTGGAAGGAACCCTAAAGATCATCTAGTTCCAACCCCCTGCCATGGGAGTAGGGACACCTTCCACTAGACCAAGTTACTCAAAGACCCATCCAGCCTGGCTGGCTGTAGCTTTTTGATTCTTCAAGGCTATTTCTAATGTACAGAAAAGCTGCAGAGAGTCAACACTGAATTTACACCCCCAAGATTTAGGACAAGAGAACTGCAGCCTAGCTGGGGGGAATTCTGTAGCAGCAACCTCTGCCTGCTCTACATCCCCTTTGTGCTGTTTAACGGACAAAAAGTAAACCTAGCAGACCTGAGAATTGGGAGCAGGTCTATGGTTACAGCTGAGCACATTCTGATCCTCGTTCTTGTTCATGCTAACAAGTTCTTGGCACTGTATATATCTGAAATAGAAATAAATCCTATGACAAAAAGTAGTAAAATACTAAAAAATCAAAACTATTTAAAAGCTACCAGAATATTTTTAAGATTCTTGGTAATAAATTATATATTTTCTGCAGCTCACTCTGTAATGCTTGATGGAAAATGTTCATGCATGATATTGCTGATGAAGTTAAAAAGAGATGGAAATACAGAAATAGGGGTTGTATGAATTCTTAGAAAAATTCAGTTATATGTGATCATCTCATCAGAAAATTTTCCATCATCTATTCCTTGACAATATTTGAATTATTTAGGAATATTTGGAGGGGGAAAAAATAGTTTAGTATTAAAATTATTATTTCTCCAAATTTTAAAAAGTCAAATATTTATCTATTTTGTCATTTATTGTCAACCACTCTTTCAATTCTTATTCAATTAAGGTGAACAAAGGCAAGTGGCTTAATTCCAATTGGCTCTCATCAGGGAAAAAGTATAGTTTGAATTCTGTTGAAGTCTAAGAATTTAAAAGATTTCTCAAAAATAAGCAAAGAAATATGTGTGCATGTCAAAAGGGATAAAGTTAATCCATTTGATGGAACTGCTGAGTAAATATTTTGTCATATAAAATGAACAGTAATGCAAATTCAAATTATTTGTAAAAAGACTAGCATCTGGAAATATTTGGGTTTACTTTTTTTCTTAAAAAAAAAACTTCCTAACATAATAAATAATATTAAATGGTGTATACAGTGGGAGAAATAAGTTAAATAGCAGACTTGAGAGAGACACAGGGAGCAATATTCAAATGCATACTTTACATCTGCCAAGGCCCCCTATGTTTTGCATATACACATTTACTATAGTTTAATTTAGAGACAAGTCTTAATAGAATAGCTCTGCTTTATAATAATTTCCAGTGAGGCAGGAGCTAGATGCAGTGCAAATAATACTAATGGGAGAAAAATAAGAAAAGGCTCTGTTTGAAGAGGTGCTCTCCATCTCACTAAAAAGGACTGTACTGTATCCCTGTACCTAACTTTGATCATCAAGGAATAATGCAGGTTGCAGAGTGACTGCTGTACAAAAGAGTGTCTTAGACCTTCCAGCCTTATTCCTACTATAGCACGAGTGGGTTGAGCAGCACACAGATCCTCCTAGTGGTTTGGTATTGCCCATAATTTGAAATTATTCTCACTGGTTTCATAGCTTCTAGTTGGTAAGTTAAATATACACATATATATACTAGGTTCTTGTTAGGCAAAAATGGGACATTAAACAAACTGTTTTGTGTGACATCACAAAAGTGACTACAATAGATGTAAAGTCCCTGATCAAAGGGTGAAGAAAAAACGCATCCTACTTTGAGGAGTAAATGCTTTGTGTCAGATGGTGCCTCTATTCTTAAACAGTGAAGAATGTTATTTGCCTCCTTTATTTGGTTCAGAGTTAAAATACTAAGATAATACTTCCTTTTCCTCTACCCCAGTTCTTGCAAAGGCGCTGTCACCCAAACACAATAGATACTACTTCACACTACTTCACACTGCTTCACCCTACTTCACATTTTTTTTCTTTTGCATGGCCAAAGTTCAGAAAAAGAAAAAAAAAGAAAGAAAGAAAGAAATCATGTGCTGCGGAGGTTTTTCTTCTCTTTCTTTTCAAACTAGAATTCTTTGCTTTTGGGGAAAGGGAAATTCATGATATTGTGACATATCTTTGATGCTTTTTCAAGGCAATAATTTTTTTAAATGAAGAAGAATAATAGCTAGCTGGTAGAAACAATAACATTGTGTTTTTCAGTGTGCTTCTTGCTGCTACTGCTTCCTTAATTTTGCTCTTAAAGCAACACTTTACTAGTGATAAGACTGTTTTGTAGTGCATTATGGCAGTATAGTTGCCTGAATCATTGCTACTTAGCCATTCTACCAAAGATGTAAAAATTGGATCACCCCTTCCTCATTGCCTCCACTGAAATCCCCAGGTATCTTCTGAAAAACACTTTTATAGGAGCAAAGCATATGGTCTCACAGCCTTCAGCAGCAGGCCTGAATGTCTTCTAAAATTCGCATAGCTCCCTAGTTGTCTTTTAAATTCAATTCCTGATTATCCTCTAAAGTAAATGGACAGGCAGAACCTATACCCCAGAAAAATGCCTTTTCTAGCATATGGTTGGTCTCATGAAGCTCTTTAAAAAAGCAGAAATATCTGTTTTGGTTTTCTTGTCAAAGTGAATTTATGAAGCCAGGGATTGTTGTACTGAGCAGTGACTGGCAGACATTTTGAGTTAGTACATCAGTTTCTGAGCTACTTTAAAGGCTTTTATACCTATTCCTGTATTTTATTAAATATCCATTGTAAAGAAAGGTGGAAGTAACTAACTGTTAGGTGGATCCCATTCTCCCACTGATGAAGAAAACTGTAACATCATAAAAGAATGCAAAGTTCTCATCTTGTGAGAGACAAAGCTCTCCAAGAAAGATATAATACTCTTTCCTCTGTGCCTTAGTAATGCTCATGTCTGCAGCTGCAAAACTATATAAAGAAAATTATTTTAACTACAAGTTCTAGCTATGGACTGTAAATGTGGTGATTTTATGATGCAGAATCAGTGTCCTGAGTAATCAGCATGATACAGTCATCACTGGTGTGAGCTATAACATAAAGGAGTGTAACTCTCATTCTTCTTCTGACATAAATCACTTATATTTTGTTGATAATAGCGTACCTGTCCTACAAAAGTTATCTCACATCTCAGCTTGAGGACTCAGCTAAGGACTCCTCAGTAGTGCTTTATTTTCTTGAACAAGAGATGAATAAAAGTTCTCACAATTACTGATTTTTAATTATTATTTCGCCAGGGAGGAGGAGGCTATAAAGAGATATATCAGAAATAATTGGGAAAAGTAATCTGCTTTCTTCTTTATTTTATGAAATTGCTTCGCTAGGCATTTTTGGTTTGTTTGTTTTTTTCTTTTTACCCTTAAAATTGTCGTCAATATGGTCTTAAAGGAGAGAATACATATGTTTAATTTTAGTTTAGCTTTACTTTTGCAACCTGGAGACAGTACCTTATACAGCACATTTTTGCAGGCTGCCATTTTGCCTTAACATAAAAGTATGTCATCACATTTCATCAGTTTCTGCTGAAGTTATACTTTAACTTCATTTTAAATCACAGCTGATTTTCTGCTCTCAAAATTCCCATTTTTGTCCTTTTGGAAAGCTGCTTATATTCCATTATTCACTTCTCACCTTTTAGAGCTTAACTGATAAACCTAAAGATTTACATGTGAGTTAATAATTTTTGCAGTGTTCATGAATAAGTAGCAACATAACTCAAGAATACCACTGCATATGGTATGCTTCTACATAGATGTTGCTCTGGCAGAATGGGCAGTGAGAGCAGAAACAGCACAAAAAGCAAGCCATGGTGGAGGAAGGCAAAGCTGGTTTTAGTCTCTTTTTTATCCTAATATACTCTGAGCAGCATTCCATGAAAGGCTGCTCTGAATTTCACCTGCTGGTGTGTGGCTTCCAATAGCTGAAAATGACTGGAGCACTGGATGGTCTAGACATACACAAGAAATTCCTCAGACTTCATTCAGAAATTATGAAGTGGGTCCTTTTTGTTACTCCCTTTCCCTTCTACTGCTGATGGCTCCATCCATTCTTCACACTCTTAGCTAAACTGCTACCCAGTACCAGTATCTTTAACATTCAGTCACCCTGTGAGATTCACCTTTGTTCACCTCATCATCTGTATAGTACAACTGCAGACACTCATAATGAATTTAACTTCTGCATTAGAGCTTTTTCCAGTCCAAGCCAATAGCAAAATTGCCATAAGGAAAATGCCTTGCTTTAATGTAAAACACTTTTCTCCAAATCTCTGTGTGAAGTATAATTACTTTGTACATGTCCTGTTCTCCATAGGATTGCTGGTTATTGTTTTGTGCTAAAGGCACTTTTTTTTTTTTTTCATTTCCTAGCCTGCTTTAGTAGCATTTAACTAATAAGTAATGGGAGAGGACAGAATGAACGTCTCTTAAGATATGATAGTTCTCTAACCCTTCCTGCTCCAGCCGGTCAGTCAATTGATTTGCCAGAATGCACTGGGGTTGTCAAGATCCCTTCCCAGCAGCTGGGATTAAGGAAAGTTGTTGAAGGGACTGCTGCTGTGCTGTTCTCACAGCTTCTGTGATTTGAGAGGCCACAAAAAGAATACCAACAAAAAAACAGCCTCAGAGAGCTGCGGAACAGAAAAGGCAGAACAGGACAGAATATTTACAGATTTAATAACAAATTTTAGAGAGAGAAGACATGTAGTTGATAATTTCAGTGTGTCTTACTTTTACCATTGGGTTTTCTATTCTATTTATTTTTTTATTTGCTAGGAGCAGGGGGAGAAATAAGTGCTTTGGCTTAAGCTGTTTTTAGTCATCCGAGAGAGTAACGAAAAGGGGAGGCTCCCATCTCCAGACACAAGCAGATCAAGCAGTTTGACATACCTTCACAAGATTTACCTTCACTCATTTCCTCTAGCTTTTCACAAGTCTGAGGAAAATGACACAGCTTGTTCACACTCAATCACAGTGAATTTCTCTTTCGGGTTAAAAATGGGAAAGAACATCACTTGCATCCCTCAGTGAATTATAGCCATTGTTTTCTATTTCCTGGTGGGTAATTGAAGGTTTTCACAGCTAGAAAAAAATTATTTATAGTATCATGAAAAATGGATTAACTTTCCTGAGTGCTTCATTGATGTTTTAGGCATCTACTTTATTCCAATTAAACTTATATAACCTAAAATCAATGAGCTTCTTTATTTTGCAGAATAAATTATAGAGCAAAATAATTTGTTTAGCCTCTGTAAACTGCCTTATTTTCACGTTTTATATAGATAATCTCTGCAAGGAACGAAAGAGCACAAAGTGCTATTACATTCAATACAGGCAGTAACATTTCCTGTATTCCCAGTGCCTTCAATTGGCTGCACAGAAGCTTTGGGAAAGAACTTAGTAGCTTCCCTGCCAGATTAAAGCTAATAAACTGTTCAACCACCTGTATTGCCTAATAAAAAATGACTCAGAAGACAGCATGGAAGCATGCAGGAGATTTGATATATCTGTCCTCAGAAGTAGGTTTATGCAATTTCCTATTAGTTAGAGAATTTTTCAAACTATACCTCAAGTATTTGTCATAAAATCCATTTCTGTTTTTTTTGTGTACAGTATACAATTTCTCATCTGAAAATAGTAGAATTTGATTTCCAATTCAGATCAGTGCATGTCAATTTATTTCAAGACAATATTTAGCTAAGACAAGTGGAGTGTTTAATGGTCACAGGTAAACTAACTTTAGAAAGTACAATGCAATATTTTTATTCATAGAGAAAAAAAAATCAGTCTGGATACTGAACAGAATATGGAGATGGAAAGATCCTCAATTAAATACCACTGACTGGAAATGGTCTCTGTTATCATGTCAGCAATTAGCATCAGTTCTGTTGGGCTAGCTCAGGATGGGATCCAGTATTACTTATTTCAATCTTGTTCAAGTTTTACCACATGGATCTCAAATTCTCCTATTAATGACAAATTGTTATACTATGAACTTGTCCTTGTGTTTGAGCCTGAAATATTTTAAATAAGCAAAGGTTTTAATTCCTTTTTAAAGAATCATGCTTGGATTATCCTGAATAAACCGCTAAATGTGAGAAATCTGAACTAAATCCTGTAAAAATAAAGGAGGCATTAAGTTGTCATCCTTCAGAAAATACTTAAGAGTCTGCTTGAGGCAGATGGAATAATAATTGAAAAATATCTAAAACAAACAAAAAAAAAAACTAGTTTCTTCTAGTCAGTCTTTTCAATTTTAGCTTCAGTTTTCTCTCTAAAATATAAAATATGCTCAAAATCATAAATCGCAATAGTATAATGGTAGCCTGCAAAATTCCTTACTAAAAAAACAATTACTTTTTCTGGTAGAGCTTTACAACTTCATCTTGCAAACCGATATTAAACTCATAATGATACTATCATTTCAACGAGAAGATTCCCTCTTGTGTGTATAAGCTTATTTGGTTCAGTGCTCCTTTTCAAAACTCTGCTGGTTTCCTACTTCCAGAAGTATGTAAAATGAGTTTTCCCTGGAAAGATTATACTTTTCTAACATTAAAATTAGCTATCACCACACTTTCATTGGGTTAGTACTACTGATGTATGTAGTCTAAGAAACATTTTTAAGTTACAAATATATATAATGACTGCATGCCATTTGGCAGATCATCTTTGCTATTTTAGTGGGAATGTATCAATGCATTCCTAAATCTGTAGTTACGGTTTTTCAGTAATTCACTAATTCAGTCTATTCTTTTAAGTTGTTCTAAGCAGGTGCAGTGAAAGGTGAAGTCCAATTTTAAAGTAAAGCAAGTTCACATTTTAGATAAAATACCTGCAGTCTCATTAAGTAAGTTTAAGGCAAGCCTACAATTTCAAATTATAACACAAACAAAAAGTAAAAATCTGTTGTCCTTTCTACTTTAAAACTGCTGCAGAGGTGTGTCTTCATGTCTTCAAGCATTTGAGGAAACTTCTTAATCATTGCCAGAGAGCTAATTATTAGCTAAGACAATATATCCACTTTTATATAGCATCTATTATTACTATCTGGTTGTGGCTTGAAATAACATTAAGGACTTCTAAAGAATATTTCTAAGGACAATTTCATAGAAAGCTCTTTCATAGAAAGTGTAAGTAACAAATGGCTTAATAAATGCTTTCATTGTATGGCTAAAAAATAGAACACATTTTAATAGGTGTAAGTTCTAAAAGTTGTGTTTCATCCCTGCATATATAAATGTGAAATCTGTTATCCTTTCTGAAATTCATTCACTGGTGACAGAAAATAATGGAAAATCTTTAGTCAGTTTATATAACTTATTTTATTAAACTGGGAACTATGTTTTTACCTCTGATAAACCACCCTTCTCCTCCCCTTCCCAGCAAAATATATATAAGCAAGACCGATTGCCCAGTTCAAAGTTCCTTGAATGAAAGACATTTTACCAAGACTTTACCAATGTCTTTGGAAGACATTGCCTTCAGTTTGGATAGCATTTTGTTCTTAAATACCTGGGAAGTGCAGTAATTAAATGAATATGAGTTCTGTAGCAGAGGTACAAGAATATTGTAAACACCGATGATTTTTCCTGCTTCCATGCAATAAGGAGTGCTAGCAGAGTTCAAACAGGACTGAGATTGAAGTGCAACAATTTGCTGAGGTAATCTAAGACACAGCTGATGCTAAAACGAGTGGTGCCATTACACCTCATAACAAGTTTCAAATCCCAGGCATTCCTTTTCTTTGAACAGGCCAGAAGTGGCGCACATCTGACTCCACAGCAAAAGCCAAGCAGGCATAAAACATGTTTTGGATTTGGTTTTGCTCTTTTGGTTGTTTTTTATAAGGGATAGCTTTGTTACCATGTATCTCCCTATTTCCTTGGCTCTTCAGGTAAGCAAAGAAACTGCCTGGGACAGCCAAAGGTAGGGCTCAGCTGTATCTCCTGCCTATCTTAGACTTTATATTTTATACGTGTTTATTTCTCATGTTATATTTACATGATAAAATTGTCTTTTAAAATTAGTGTTTGTAGAATAGGTATCCGTTTGTGGTCTCATAAATCCTTTGTCCCCATCTTTTCCTGTGTCAAGCAATATAAACTATACTGCCTGCCAAATTTTTCTTTTTATTTTTTTTCCAATCAAAGCTGTATTTTACTTACATAAAAATGTGCTGAAAAACATATCCCCTCCATTGCCTCAGACCAAATTTGCTCTCTGGCTTCAGACCTCATGTGCTGAGTTACATTTTATGGCAATTTTTTATGGGCTAGTTATAAATCTTTGTGATTTACAATGAAAATACTAGTGGGTCAGGAAATATTGGCCATACCAAAGATCAGCAGAATTAAGACAACAAGAAGATTGAAAAGTGCTAATCACTCAGCCTCCAGTAGAATCCATTTTAAAGTGGAGTGTGCTATCTCCACATTATAGACACATTGTCAATGTATTTTTTTCCTTCATTTCACTTTAGATAGTCTAATTTGATAATAGAAATTCATTATTTCATTTCATCTCTGTATTATCAGTAAAATTGCATGAAGCCTGTATAGTGTTTTGTGGAATACATATCCAAGGGGAAATGTCAGCATGGTTTGAAATGCAATAAATATTTAACAGTGAGATATTCCATATCATCAAAGTGATATGCAATGTATAAATTTACATTTTTGAATTGCATTTTTTAGTAAGATGCTTTATGCTAAATCAGTAACAGATTTAGGGGTTGATTTTTTTTAACAAGTTGTCTGATAAAATCTGTGTTTTGATCAGGCATTTATTTTGGCTGTAATAAAAATGCAACAAAAACATTCTGAGGAAGGGAAAAGTGAACCATGAGCTACCAAATTGGTAAATCAAGATGATAACACTGCATACATAGCTACCTACTTCTACTCTGGTAACTGTAATTTTTCAAGGATGTAAAAGAAAAAGTAAATTATGCTCTCAAACTATGCACAGAGATCAACAATCAGTTGACTCTCATAATGACTTGCTACTCTACACAGGAATCAAAAGCAAAAGACAGCAAAGTGTGTGCCTCTACCTACTTAAATGACAGCAGATATCATTATTTGAGACAAATTGACTGAATCCAAGCAATTTCATCTATCTTGCATGTTTGTTTCTTTTTTTTTTACTAGCTTTGTATTTTTTTCTACTTTTCAGTTATTCCAGGAGCAGGGTAATGTTATTATTTTTCCTTTTGTTGCTTTATTATATCCCCATGATGCAAAGCACTATAAAGACTAAAATAATTTTGTTACTGGAGTTTTCCTTAGCTGTTATCTCTTCCCCCTACTTTAGCCTTTCCCATATGCACTTAGGATCAGAGCATTCATTTCTGCTTATTTCTTGCATTTTCCTATCATCATTTGTCAACATTCTCATCCAATTCTAATATTCCTTGAAGAGAAAGAAATAGTCACTTGCAGGAATTTCCATTTTCTTTTTCTTTCCTTAATATTACCAACACAGAATGTCTCAATTTCCTGAAGTTTCTGTTTAAAAAGTTCATTACCTCAAGCTTGAATAGGAAAATGAAATTATTTACATTTTGTATAAAAATGCTTAGTCTCTGTTTACATCTTTGGTAAATGAAATAATTTTACTTTACTTTGGATAAGTGAAGTTCAAGAACAGAGTTATTAGTTTTGTAATAAGTCTTAATTTTGCAAATAATGTGGACGTGTTTTATATTAGTTTCTGGTTGACCGAGTCTGTGGTTGAAAGGATAAATTAGGCCGGAACTGCTAACCACTTTGTACAAGGTACTAAGCCTTTTCAGGTAGCTTTGTTACAGCACTCATTAAAGATTTTATTTAAAGTCTTAATTCAGTTGGTGATATTTTGATATGTTTCTGTATTAAACTGCACACATTTTATCTCAAAAGCTTTTCTTCAGGGTCATAGCAGGGGGGTTGGAACTAGATGATCTTAATGTCCTTTCCAACCCTAACTATTCTATAATGCCTGTATCTTTCATTATAAAACAAAATCCTTGACTGCAGTCGTTTCTCTAACATAGACAAATTGTATCACCTGTTTAATGATTCACAGAAAACTGTGACTCTCCAAATACTGTGTGCCAGGCAGGAAGAACAGCTGAATGTTTTCTTTAACTGATTTAAAACAAAGTAATTTTTTTTTCTTTCACAAAGCAAACTGGCTGAAAATACGGTATTGCACCGTATCACAGAAAAGTTTGGGTTAGAGTATGGGTTTGGAATTGATTCATCCCTCCTGCTTGCTTAGTGCAGGGCTAGCACAGATCAAGGTTTCCTGATAAAGACTTTAAATATCAATAAGCTAAAAATTGAAAGTATCATTAAAAAAAAAAAAATAAAAGAAGAAAATCACTTCTGTAGGATCTGTAAAACCGCATTCAGAAACTCTTGTGATAGGGTTGTGAAACAAGTATATTCCCCTTAGATACTTACTAATCTTGATGCTGGCCAAAAAAAAACCCTCAAAATTATTATTTTAAGTTCAAATTCTAAAGAAAATTAAGATGCTTTTAACTGAGAATAAAATTAAATATTTTAAAATGCTAGCAGCTTTGGGTTTTGATTTGTTTTTTTTTTTTACAGTCACTCTCAGTATATTTCCTATATATTTTATCATCAGTTTATTTTTTTATTCAACGTTATTTCTAATTAATAAACTAAACAATTTTTTTAAAAAATGTTTCCTGATATTCATTTTCCCTTCAGAAAGATAAATATTTAATTAAATGGAATCCAAAATTATTTTAGAAAGTATAAAATTTGGAGCCCACCCATGCTCCCTGGAGTTTTAATTCCAACTGTAGCCAAATTGAAGGGAAAGCTTGTATTTCTTTATTTAAAACTGAAAGAGACCCACAGTTCCATGTGCAATAAGTACATAGAAATCAATATGCTGTAATGTAGTTTATACTATTTTTCAGTTTCCATCTGCTTCCTTCCATTGCATCTTTTTTGAGTGACAGCATAATTGCTGTAGCAATTAATGCCCTTCCAATCCAACTGCATCATTACTGCAAAATAAATGTTTTGCTTTATAGCAGTTTGTCCTGCTATGAAACTTTGCTTTAGTTATTCCAATCATCTAACAGCAGAAAAGGAAAAGCTGCTTTGTCATCAACAGCTTAATAGAAGACACTGTATATTCAATATGGAGAGCTGGCAGAATTTTAACCAGTATAATTCAAAAATAGGATAACAGCAATCATTTATTTTCTGCCTTAAATGAAAATATCTTTTCTGGATGAAATAATAGACACTTAACTGATTTGAGATTGTAGTAAGGGTTTGGTTTTTTTTGAGGAACATTTTCTTTACCCAGAGTAAAATGTGGACTCTCTTTCTTTGCAACAAAAGCCCTTAGAAGATAAAAGCTTCCATCTGAAATAAGCAGTCATAGTAATTTAGTTTATTGCAGTTAGTTTTAAATTTTCCCTAGTGGGCTTTAGGTGCATAGCTGCAGTATATTTCCCATTTTGTCCTGTGCCTTAACAAAAATGCTGCAAAGATTGTTAGAGGTTGAAGCACTTTAAGACATTCTTTCCCATCAAAACCATACCCTCAGTGTAATCTTTTTGGCCTCCTTTAATATAAACAGGCACTTTCACTGATGCTAGGAAAGTCCTTAGAGAACATAAATCTAGATTAAAGGCTAGTACTATTTTTGTGAACTTTTCTGGCTGAAAGGATGCATTTATTCTCCGGTGAGAACTGCATGAGGAAACAACGTACAACTAACCCCTTCTTACTAGCATTTCATTCCTGAAACATCTGTTAGCTAATTGGGTTTTTTCCACCTCCTTGCACCATCCTTTGTAGATAAAATCCTATCGTCTCTGTTTCACTGATTTTCAGACTGTTCTGTTTATTTTGAACAACAGAACTTTCCAATGAATATTTCCAAAAAGAAAAGATTGCTTTACAATGGAACCAGTGATTCACTTTATTTGGTTTTCGCTTGTACTGATTGATTCATAGAAATTTTCTTTTGAACAACTGTGGTTTTCTATAACATTTATAGAAACATCTATTGCAATCACAGTGCTCTTGTCCTCATGAAATCTGAGAGCACTCCCAAGTACAAAACATAATACTAATAAAGATATCAATTTGGCTTTAATTTAATGGCTTTGATTTCTGCTCAGAATCTTAGGAATGTAAATGCAAAATTATATTTTCAAAAATAAATTTATTATTATTACCTAAAAAAAGTAAAACTGTATTTGAAGCACATAATGTTGGGTTTTCTTGCGAAGTCATCTGTTCAGAGGTTAAGAAATCCCAGATGAAAGCTTGCTGTGCAGCTGCAAAAGTCCGGTTATTTTACCTAGTGACTATGTAATATGAGGTACTTTCAAGATCTGCAACTGAAGCTGAAACACAGGAGTCTCTGGTTCTATTAATTTTTAATTACTGAACTGCAAAACCTATGCACTTATATTAGATCTTACATTAGAAAATGCTTCGTCACAGGTTTTCAAAAGTGATCCTGCGTCAGAGAAGTGAGTAGTCTGCTGGCAATAGCATTCACCTGCATTTGGTTGCATATTGCTCACAGGTCATCATTCCCCAAACAAACTATCTCTACCAAAGCCAGTCTGACAAAAACCCTGCCATCTCTTACGCTTGGCTGCTCCTTACCTGTGCCAGTTCAACTGCTTGTAGGGCTTTTGCAAACCAGATGACCAAAGTGCTTCAACCTTTCAGCTGCAATGGCACAACTGAGGGACAGTGAACAGTAGTGTTGGTAGAGAGAAGAAAGGGAACATTTTCAGCTGATTTTTTTTCTGTTACAGAAAGTGTAATGTTGAACTGTACCCACAGGCAGAGAGGAATTTTAACACAGGCCCTGTACATCAGAGATGAGTGTTCTAACCAAAGAACAGCAGATGAGTGTCTTGAATTCTTGCATTGGAAATGAAAAGCATGACCTTCTTTTTCATTTGCAAAAGAAAATGGTTTGACACCTGT
Source organism: Pezoporus wallicus (assembly GCF_028554395.1). Taxonomy (NCBI): domain Eukaryota; kingdom Metazoa; phylum Chordata; class Aves; order Psittaciformes; family Psittacidae; genus Pezoporus; species Pezoporus wallicus. The sequence goes on along the minus strand of NW_026639478.1, from coordinate 4,571,875 downwards.
CTTCTGGTTAAGAATTTTAATTTTGAATGAAAACCAGAAAAAAGTGCTTCCCAGTGAGCAGCAGTCAGGGAGCTTTTAAAGCTTATTCCTGGATCTCTTCTTTTTTTTCTTTTTTTTTTTTTTCCTTTCATTTAGCTGAGTACTGCAAGTTTTCTCATAGAAATTGTGATCGATTTACTTGTATGTTCATCCATCACTGCTGTTACTAGGAAACCATTGGGTTTTTTTCCTCTACAGAATTGTTAAAAATAAGCACCATGCCATGAAATAAGATCCTTGTGTATAATGCCTCTGCTTCCAACATAATTAAGATCAGGAAAAATCTAATTTTGGTGTAATTTGCCAGTTTGCATTAAATTATCTTGCTGGATCATTCATACCTAATTGCTTTGGACTACAGCTTCATTGCATTCTATGATCCAGAGAGTAAATTTAAATAAGGAAAGGCATTTCCTGTGCAAGCCGCAGGAAAAAAGACTCTCCCGGTCCTGTTGGTGTCTTCAGGTCATGAACTGTGTGTTAATCAAATTCATCTTATGCCAACGTCAGAAGAACTGTAGAGAAGAGTTGGTCTTGTATTCTTGAAAACAACTGTGGTACCAAAGTGCTGCAAGATCCATGAACAGCATTCTTCTTTTCTCTTAACCTTTTAAGACCCAAATGGGGCACAGAAAATACTATTGAAGGAGGAAGCTTAGAAAACAGTGGAACTCAAATTCTACTCTAAAATCTTCTCCTGTTGAAACTTGAATTTCAAAATTCTTACTGCTGACATAAAGTGTAATTATGGAAACACTGCAGTACCCAAGACTCTATAAGGCGGATCAGTATGAGTATTAAAATAATATTTAGTATTCAAATAAAAGAATTTATTATAATTTAGAGTTTCCAGTATGGGATATATATACCAAATAAAATTAAAAAAAAAAAGCTGAACAAACCTCTAAATTTTGGACATTTACTACTTAGAAGTCTTAGGCCAACTCAGAACCATTGGACTATTTAATTATTTTACCACCGTTGTTTTTTTATTAACTTTATTTAAATACATTAATATAGTTCATTCTTTTAAAAACAATATAAGTTGAAAGTAAACATATTGAAAGAGCCATTCTTTCCTAAACTTGCAAATTCTCTGTTACCCATAGCTTTCTCATTTCATTTGAACTGATGTCCTCTACTCATTTTCTGATTATTTCCATAGATGGATGTCACAGTTTGGCTTGAGCCAAGGTGTCTTTGAACTTTAGGGTCTGTTGAGCATGTCTTATTGGATCTAATTATTATATAATGTAGCAGTCAGGGAAAAATCCACTTATTTTCATTAATCCTTTTGGCTAGAGAATAGCTAATATCAGCCCTGTTGTAAGATTTAGCAGCTAGAAATAGTCATTAGAACAGTAAGGACGTGGTAGCAGCTGAGGCATGCATACAGGAAACAGAAGACTTGAATATAATTTCCTTTTTATCCTAAATGGGATTAAATTAATTCATTGGGTTTTTTTTCTCTCTTGGTGCTAGTATTGCTCTCTCTTCTTCAGGGGAATAATGATTATTTATTTTCATGAAGCTGTCAGTAACATTTTATAGCCAAACTTTTCCAAATGCATGCTGGGACAGTTTTGCCAAATCTGGTGAACATCACTCTTAGTTCCAGCACTACTCGAGTAGTCTAGAAAGCTGCCAGCTGTTTTGGAACATTTCACCGTGAGCCTAGTGCTTCAGTGTTTGAGCATATATTCTATCCCTTAATATATCTGTGGTTGACGGAGAAATATGATTTTGCATTCCTACATATAATACATCTATTAAAGACATGTTTAAAAGCATATATCCAATACCATTTTAAATAAGGCTTCAATATGCATTGCCAAAAAATTGAGAATATATGTTGCATGAAGATATGAACTTTGGAAATGAACTTTGTGCTACTAATTAAATGCCAGTTTCAAAAGGGAATTTAGAGGTAGGAAAATGATCAGGTTACAGAACTGGGTCATAGGAGTCATCTTCTGAGTTTGGTCATTGGCTTTTCATGGTTTCCCATCTTGCTGGCTGCGACTGAGCAAGCCATGGTTAATGAGATTCATAAGCCCATCTAAGAAAACACTTCACACATACTCTTCCCAGCTAGTATTCTGCCACATGGGCTATATCCCACCTCCAGTTCATTTTGAAATTACGATGATGCTGTGTTTGCCTGACAAGCTGGCATCCTATTCAAAGACAGTAAGTATATTTAACGGCATTTGTGTGACAAATCCCTTTGAAACTGCTGGCATTACTTCCACTACTTAAGCAGTGCTTCAGATAAAAAAGATGTGCATTAGTGTGCATTTATCAGCTCTAACTGAGAAACATAACTGAGATTTAGAGTAGCAAATATAAGAGATATTATTGATATTATGCAATTAAAAAAAAAACCCAACAAAAATGGCCAATGTGGCACGTCTCCTCTCCAGGTACCCTGGCGCCGTGGGGCAGTATGAAGCCAGCCTATCGAAGTCCGTGTAAATGGTGAAAGCAAATTAAATGAAAGACGAGTTACATCTTTTGTGTCCATGTCCCCTTTACCACAGGTCACAACCTCAGCTCAGCGAAGGTGTCCCGGGCGCAGACATTTCCCAGCTACCAGGAGGAGCAGGGTGAGGAGCACCAGCAGTCCCTCTCACTGGCCAGCAGCTATGCCTTCGGCTATGGCTCAGGCCTGGTACAATGACAGCTGGGAGCAGCCTCGGGAGAGAAACAGTCAAGCCTGGAGCCTGCGGCCAGAGCTGGGGAGCCGCTGGCCCCCTCCACTCCCACTATTTGCCGTGAAAACTGATGCCTACCAGCTCCAGCCGGGTCACCGCCAATGCGGAAACCCGGAGAGGCCGCTTCCCCGAAGCAGAGGCTAAGTCTTTATTTATTTATTTTGCCTTTTGTCAAGAAAGGAGGGGGGCTGTGGGGGAGGGGCGGGAGGGGATGCTTTCGTGTTGTGAGAAATTGGTGGAAACAAATGAAACTGTGTTGATGTGAAGGTTTCTGCATGACTGGAGAAGGGCTGTTCTAGGGCTCCATTGCGATGGTGCATTTGACGCCAGAGCCTTCCTTCCTGCCTCCACCATCAGGCTGTCCCGTCTTAAGCTGTAACATCTTTAGGTCCCACTGATTCCCACTGCAGTCATTGAAGTGTCACCTACTGGAGAGACAGCATCGGTGCTGCAGGGGTCACCTTCAAATCCAAGCGAGTTTGCTCAGTACCCTAGAGGATGGTTGGGTGGTTTTTGAGCCAGACACCGACACATACTGGAGTAGCAGGCTAATATGGTTTGTCGGAATAGAGTTTGACATGTTAAGGTAAGGTTATTGCCTGATACAGCTCTAATCTTAAATTCCCAGGGCACAAATTCATCCCTTACTAATACACGCATAATTCTCACAGCCCCCCTGACAGCTGTGAATGTCCCTATCAGCAGCAGAGTCTCACCCTCAGAATTGCTGCAAAGTCATCTTATTTTCAAATTATTTAGGTAACCATGCCTGCAAGCCTAACTTTAAAAAGTGGGAAAACTGTTCTTCAGACAACTATAAGTGGGACACACCCCCAGCTCGTGACTGCTTGTGCCATGGCTGGGCCAGATATGGTAGAGCTCTGGTCTTGTCTTTCTTATCAGCGTTACTTTGATTTCCTCTGTTTCCTTCTCAGATTTCTGTTTTAGATGCACATTGTATCTTGTATGATCATGTGTCAAGCCTTGATTTACTTTGACAAGGAGGTTGAGTACCTCTCAGTGGAAATTTTCTGTCTTTCGAAGACATCTTTAAAATATGAACTGTGGTAGGTGTGTTTGTAATCAGTAAAATGAGGGAATAAGTTGGAAGGCATACCTGTATGTAGGGAACAAGTTTTATCTATTCTGATCATTTAGACTTTTGTAAGTGGTATCGAATATTTATGTGCTCCTCACAATGCGCTGAAATGTTTCAAATTGTGAGGAGAGAAATCTGCCCTCTTGCTGTGATTCGAGCAGCCTTGTGTTCTGTTCCCAGTAAGAAATGATTGCCATGATTACCAGAAGGATTCGTCTCATTAGTTGTTTCTCAGGACAGGTTCAGGCAGCATATCAAGGAGGAGACACATAGACTCTTTGCCAATGAAATAATCAGTTTTCTGTACCATAAGTTAACTGAAAAAGTTCTGTTGGGCTGTTTTATATATGCACATATATATGTATTAAAAAGTACAGAAGAAACTTCTGCTTTTGTTTAAACAGTATGTCCATCTTTTCTCCAACCATTTTCCAGGCTAAGAGACCTTGCAGACTTACAGTTTTCTACACCTCAGTGAACAGCTGCTGAATAAAATAGCTTTGTGATCCACTTGAATGAAACACTTCTACCCCACCACAATCAGCTTTATTTATTTTTCCTCTTTTTCCCTGTCTCATTCACTACCTTTTCTCCCTTTCACAGTGCTGCCATACTCAGGAATAGAACAGCACCCTAGAGAGTGTATTTTGATGAGCTAAATGAAAAACTGCTCTTCCACACTGTCAGGGATCTGTACCTTTCGTGCTTTCTGAGCTTTACCCATCAAGGAAGCTTCATTCACACTTTTATTTAAGAAAAAAATGTGGTTGACATTTTGCTTTGGGAAAATTTCCAGTTTGCAAATGTTACATGCAAAATGTGATACAAAAGGATAAATGCTTTGCTGGTGTAATACCATTATTCAGGCAGCTTTCCTAAATATACACCTTTTGAGAAACTGGCCAGTTATTTGTGTTCCTATGCAACTGCAGTTCTTTCATATGCCCTAAAATTATATATTTTCTTTAAAATTCCTTAGATTAAGTTTCCCATATGTTCTGTAGATTTCTATGCTGTGTCCATGCAACTATTTTCCTCTGTGACTTGAATACAAGTCATTTAATACTTACATAGTCTACATAGTCCAAAGGTGAGGAAAAGGCAAAACAAGAGAGTATCAAGAACTGCTTTGTAGTTCCAGTGCCCGCATACTTTAACAAACTATCTAAATCCTATAGCTAGTGCTGTAGCTGTAAAAAGCATAAGATCTATATAGTGTGCTCTTTCCATTTCCTGGGGAATGTTTGCTGTCTGTCACAGATGGCTTTGTCTTCCCCTGCAGGGCACGGATATTGTCTAGTTAATGGCAATGTAGATGCTATTTCCAAAGAAAACACACCAAAAAAAAAAAAAGGGGAGGGAGGAAAGATTTGTAATGTATAGAAGCTTTACTAAATAAAATATATTTGCTTTCGGTGCGTAATACAACTACCTTCTCAGCTCATGCATTTATAAATATCTGTAAAGTCCCATCTTGTAGCAATATGCAAAAAAACTCCAGGACAAAGCTGGAGAATGCAACCAACAACAGGCAAACCTGACCTATTGGGAACCTGTTTCTTGCAGGGAGTAAACACAACCACAATGGAAGTTGAAAATAAGGATGTAGCTTCACAGTGTACTGTAACACAATCTAAGAAATCTGTGCACCTGACACAAAAGTATTCGGCAGCCAATAGATGTTGCCATTAGTGCCACTCCAGAACGTCAGATGATTTCACTGTAACATTTGTGTATCTGTATAGTTTCCAGAAATATTCCTCAGAAAAGCTCCATGAGCAGACAGGCACTGCACCAACAGTTTGCCAGAAAATCCTGTTTTCATGGAATTGCTTTAATATTCCTGGCATATGCCTGTCGATAATCTAAGTGATTCCCCACTGAGACTACTTTGTACAGCTCCTAGCGCTTCTGCCAGAAGTAAAACTCTCTTTTGGCACACGTGGTAGAGCTGCCTGCCTAGAGACTAGAAGAGTCTTTGAATAGGCTCAGGGACCCCATGGGACCCTGCTCAAGTCTCGGCACACACATTGACTCCTGACCCAAGAAGAGCTCTCCCGCTTCAGCTAATGAGCTGTGAAGAGATGGAGGGCAACAAAGTGTCTTCAGGGGTAACTAAATGCTACTGGTACAAATGAAACTTAGCACTAGTACATTATAAACAGAAGAAATAATACAAGGCTGTTGCTTTCTTTTGGTTTTGAGGATGCAGTAGAAATATATTCCTGTAACCATGTTTTGTTTTTTTTTTTAATAACCCTTGGTATATTCACCCCTATGAACAAATAACTCACAGCATTGCTAAATATAGTTACTGATGGTAGATCCTATCTGTGAATATTATAGATTGATGCATGCTGGTACTTTTGATTTTTAAGTAAGTCCCTTGGTGCAGAAAAGGAGAAATTGAAGGAGACTCATAATAAATCATCAGATGGTACTAAGGTACTTGAGCTGCCCCATTTTTTAAACAGCTACATGTTATTATTGATATTATAAATCATCTTTGATTATACTCCTCTGAAACTATTTTGTCTGCATATGTAAAGGAAAAAGAGAGATGAGCATCTTGTAACATGGACTTTGCTGATTTACTGAGGAAATGTTTGGGCTTTACTTTCTGTGGTAGGCTCTGATTTCAGCTCTTCACATGTACCTGGTCTGCTTAAAGTTCTGTTCTTGGTTGTTTTTTTTGGTTGGTTCCTCCCACCACCTGAAATCTAGCAATTAAAGCTTGGAAATATATTGACAAACCTAAGAAGCTTGTTAGCAACAATAGCCGCTCTCTTTCATTTTGACAAAGTCTACCATTACATTTGGGGAAAATAATTCCTTTCACAAGATATGAATAGAAATCATGTTGGAAAGCAGCAAACATTTCTAATCATGTCTCATTCTAAGCTACTAAGACTTTGCTGGAGAAGGGGTTAAAATTAAATATCTGAGTTCAAAAGTCTTTTAAAGTGCTCTCTATAGCAATAATGTAAGTACAACATATAGTCTTCAGGCACCCAGTCATTTAGGAGTTGTGAAGTATAGGCAGTCTGAGAAGACCCTTACCTGTTCATGGCCAAGAGAAAAAAGAGCATTAATCAAATGTCTGCATTGCATTTATCAGAAAATGAGTGAACTTCATTCTTGTCCAGCTCTCCAGCCTAACAGGCAATACTGTGAGGAGTAGTGACTTTTGAGATATTTGATCTATAGGAACTAAGACCATTAGCCTGAAGCGTATGAACCTCAACTCAGACTTAGCTCACCAGCTACATTTCTAGTTTTCATGTAGTAACCTCGAAACTGCAGTATGGTTTTCCATGAGAAAATATGTCTCTTGAATGGCTGTACTTTTTAGCATAAAAACCGGAATTATTTGCAACTGTTTCTTCCTAAAAAGAAAGGAGAAAGATGTTCCAATTAATATCTTTCTTAGTGTTAAATATCAGTGTATTTTAGCTTCTTTTTGTAGCTGCTGCAAAGGAATAAATGCAGCTTCTACCCACAAACAGAATAGAGCGGATTGCAGAGAAACTGTGAAAAGCTGCTGTTTCATTTCAAGAGCAGATCCAGCAGCACCAGTGTTTCATTTTTCCATACACTGTTCAAATACTTGCAATTCTTTTTCCAAACAAACTTATTATTGTATGTATCAGCATCTTTTATTTTTACACCACAGACAACTGGTCAGGCTGCCTGCCTATATTTTGTAAGTAGAAAATAATGACTGTGCAACACCATTGTAGTGGCATAATTTTAAAATCAAAGGGTATAATGTTGGATATATTAATTCTGCAGATATAAAGTCTTGCACTCCATAAATGGTGCTGTGTTTGTTCTTTATATTGTAAATAAGTGTTCTTCACTTTTAATTTTAGATAAAAAGGTGTGCTACATTGGAAGCAAGTACAGGCATATGGTGAAATGAAAGATACGTCAAAGAATATTGACTAACCTGTTGTAAAAAGAAGTTAGTCTTTCTGCCCAGGCCCTTACAAGACAGTAAAAGGTGGTAGGTGAAGGTGTTGTGTATTCAGCAGTTATTTCAATGGTATTATGCTTAGAAACCTAAATATTAAAATCCACAGGTGAACTGGTTCTATTGAGGAAAACAGAAGTTTCAATTAGCAAAGATGCAAAAAGCACCTTTGCATGTGTATGCAGCTTGACAGATTTTTGGAGATATGATTGAAACAAATATGAAAGTAACTGAGGTTTAAGTATGGCTAAATATAATTAAAGCATTTTAAAACGTCCATATTGTTATGAATATTGCAAGTCGTAATGGAGAAAATATTTTCTTTTTCACTAAATGCAAGCTCAGAATCTAACACTCTCTCTAAGTTGTCAGTCTTTTTAAATCACACTGAAAGTCCCAAAGTATGGAATTCATTGGTTTCTTTTTCCTTCGGTACTGAAATCCTCATGAAGTTGAGTAGTTTTACTGCGTTCGCTTACAATCCTGGAATTGTCAAGTGAATGGATAGATTGCACAGTAGATTATTTTCCCATGACAATATTTGACATGAATAAAGTTAACCTTCATTTTTAATATAGGCTACATATTGGTTTCGATTTTTTTTTTATTGTATGATAACAAGACTGAAATGGACATAATAGAAATTGAAGAAAATTCATCAGCTGTCTTGGCAATACCATACCAGTAACAAAAATAGAGGTTTCAGTTAAACATTTATTCTCATCACTGCTCCTATAGCTAAAACAGAATAGATGATGTAAAATAAAGTTATCCTAGTTGATGTTAATTATTGCATTTCCTGAATTTCTATAGATGACAGGCTGTGACAGGAAATATCCAGAACTGCTATTTGTAAGTTGCACTGATTTAAGATAGTTACAAGGAAAAACAGACAATGCAGAAAAAAAAGATTAGGAGAATTCAGCAGATACTTAAGCACAAAGCAGTGGGTCATGTTGAGTGCAAAACAGTTTCCCAGAACATTCAACTTCTGGCTTTATCAGGGGATGGGAATGGTATTTTGTGTCTGCTTCAGACAGTTTTATTTCAGAGGAAAAAATGGTATTAACAGAGAGTTATTCTTAACATTCATTTCTGTCTTCAAGAACACATATAGACATCAGCACAAACAGAGAGAAGTATTGGGGGGGGAAAAGAGAATAAAGGAAAGATACTGTGGATTTTTTTGGCTGTATCTTAGTATGATAAGTTATTGATCACTTAAATCATGTTATAAAATTTATGGGTTAATACTAGAAATGAAATATTTAGTGTAACAACCTAATTACATAACCTTGTAAGGAAGTTGTTAAATATCCTTTAGAATAACCTAGCCACTTTTTGCCTAAGACCACAAAATTCTCTTTTTAAATAAACATAAGTTTAGAAGAACTATGCCAACCACTGCTAGTAATTCATATTAGTTATTTTATCTAAGTACACCTTACTAAGACCTTAAATAATAGGCTAAGAACCTGACATATAGTTTCTGTTCCTGGGGTCCACAGCGTAAAAGAGCATTTTAGCACTTATCCTGTAGACAGACAAGTCTGGTTTTGAGACTAGCCCTTAGTGTCAGACTTGCTAAGCCACTTAGGGCATCAAGTCCTTCTGGTCACCTAGGCTTTTTAAAGGAAAGTCTTTCACTTGCACTGGGGAGTACACACAGGGGCACAGTTTCAACTTCTATAAATAATCACCATTGATTTGAACTTTTGCATAGCTCAGTAACATAGAATATTTAGAGGGGCATGATGCAGGTAAGATTTAAAAACACATTTAAAAAAAATCAGAGCCCTGGTTTCCTCCCATATGTCTTTATGATTACAAAGAAATCCTTACTACCCTTACCTGACAATGAGGTTAGTCCTCTGAAATCTTTTCTTTTTCAAAGTAATCTTTTTTTTTATTTGGATCTCTCAGGAGCAGGCTGGCATCCACCTGTGATCAAACAGGTAGCACCTCTACATTAACTATTCTGCCTGCTTTGTTGCCTTGGTCCTGTGCCCTAATCCTGGGATAAGATTTGGATGGGAAGCAGTTGGTTAAGTTGCACAGCACAGTTAGATCAAGATGCTGATAAATGAAAACAATTATTTGCCAAACAGAAAAGGTACCAGGGAATTTAGGGCAGGTGGAGGTCAGAAAGAAGGGGATTTGGAGGAATCCAGCTTCTTGTGTTCCTTGGTGCGTCCAGCCCTTAAAGCAGGCTGTTTCCTCACAGAAACATTGTTTTACCCCCAGATGCATAGCCAAGGGAGAGCAGAAGACAGGCAGAATAATATATATTAAAGAGCCAAAGAAGCTCTTCAAAGTAAAGGAACGTAATTGAGATAAAGAAAATAATAGGAGATAATATATGTTACCGTTGTTTCACCTTCTTTCACAGACTGAGTTTCATATTTGCCCTGTTGAGACATACTCTGGTGACTGCCACTCCTACATTCAAAGATCCCAGCAAAGACTGATTACAAATGTTTCTTTCTCTGATTTCATTTAAAAAACAAAAACAAAAACAAAAAAGTGAGTTTACACCCTTTAAAAAGTTAGTAGAACTGTTTATCATGGAATTTTCTTTTGAACATGGGACTTAGCCATCCACCTTTTTTCATCCTGCATAAAAGATGAATTTTATTATTATGGAAAAGAAAACTGATTTTGGTTTTCTTAAAAGCTCGTAGATTCATTTTCCAGTTACACAGAAGGTAGTTACCCAGTAATTCAAGACTCAGTTTTTAAATGGTACCGTGCTTAATTATGTTTATTTCCTTGCAGCAAAGTTTCCAAGGCATTAACACACACACACAAAAAAAAGAGAGAATTATCTTGGAGTTTAGCTAGTGTGCTGAGCTGGTTCTGTCTATAGTTGTGTCATGTTACTTTCTTGATTTTTTTTCCCTTGCTCTTAATTAGTTGGGCAAGCAATACAGCATGTAATAGCACACTGATTGTTCAACATAAAATTTCCAAATTGCAATTCATAAAGTTTACTCAAAAGGGACTAAAATTTTCCCAAAGAAAAGGGGAAATCTATGGAAAGTATTGGAAATAAATAGCAATAAGCAGCAATATTTTGTACTATTTTACATCGGAAAGTCTATTTACATAATTCAAACTCTTTCACAGCAAACAGACTTTTACTGACTCCTGTCTTGCCAGGCTCATAATATATCCAAAGTTTTCATATTACATTTCAAATTACACTTTTGGAAGTTTCTCTTACGTGTAGCTTGTGTGTAGTTTTTAAGAAAATTATAATATTGATAAATTTGGGGTTGTTTTTCTCTTGGGTTTTCATTTGTATCAGTCTCATGTTCAGCTGCTGTTCACTGATATTACCATGGTAGAAAAATGAAGCTGTTGTTTTACATTTGTTTTTAGAAAAAGAAATAATATATTGTTCTTATTATGCTATGTGTGATGTGGTTTTCCCTGTGGACTATCCTGGTAGAAGTAATATGTCTATGAAATTTGAATTAAAATAGATAAAATACCTGCAAAGGTGTGCACTACAGATTTTTTTTTCTTCCTCAAATCTCAAAAATAAGTGATTATTTTGAGAAGAAAAGCTAAAAGTACCAGTGGAGGCAAGAAATAAGGGTTTTACCAGAAATAAACAAAGCTATCCGGTATTCCAGCTACTCAACCTCAACCTCTCCTGCTTTTACCCTTAGTAAAGTAGGGATGTATTTTGACTGTCTCCACAAGCAGTGAAACATTACCAGCTTCTCCAGCTTATGGATATTTCTGTATCAGGCTTCCATCTGAGAACTTCAGTAGAATCAAATTCATTACATTATCATTTTAGCTTTTTAAAATAAATGGGATCATCAAAGAAACCCAGTACTACAGGGTTTTATTTGTAATGCTGTGCACAACTTAGAATTATCTGCTATAACATTTGATAACTCAGGAAATAAACCAACATATTAATAGTACAGTTCTGTGTATCCTCATCAACTTCGCATGCAAGCATTTATATATCTTGAAAGCCCTCAAAGTGAAAGAGACAGAAATAGCCCTTACAATTTGTATGTGTCCTTGTTCAGGGGTACGCAAAACGAAAATGAGATGTTTTCTAATGTTACATGACATTGTACACAAGTATTCAGCGATAAGTTGAAGAACTTTTTGGTTTAGGATTTTACATTTTTAGTTGAGGTGTAGGCTAACCACACAGCACTATTATAGCTCAAATAGTTCAGAGAAGCCCCGTGACCACTTTATCCTCAGAAGAACCTAGACTCCTATTTTTCTGTGTACGTGAAGAAAGCTTTCCATCGCAGAAGGCTATGGAAAATGTGCTTTTCACTGTCAGGCTGTTGATGCACCTTCCTAGTGAGCCCAGTGGAACAGGTAACTGAACCATAGGCAGACTCACAAATCTTCCCCCTCAAAAAAAAAACAAAAAAACCAAAAACAACTTTTACTAATGCTTCAAATGAAAAGGGGAGTCAAACACAGGTGGGCCAGGCACACAGCTTGTAGTATATGATTATCAGCCATCATGGTAACACCTTCATCTACTGGGATTTTGTCCTCAGTAAAAGGCCAAAAGATGTGTAGAACCTAATTCTCAGGTCTGCCTTCTAGTTCTGTTTCTTTAAGGATTTTCTTTTTTTGGTTGGTTGGTTGTTTTTTTTTGTTTCTTTGTTTTTTTTGTCCAATTTCTGTGTGGTTTCTTTTGTAGGTTTCAGCTGAATATATGCACACATACAACTACATATGTATGTGTATTGTTTTGTAAATGTTCTCAATCACATCTTTTTCTGCTTTGCATCATTTATTCATATATCTTCCATGTTCTCTTTTATTTTTTGCGCTACTAAACCTTATAATAAATTATTATTAAATATAACCTGACAGCTACAGTCTTCATGGTTGTTTTTTCTTTCCTGGGCATGGGGGGAGAGGTGGGATGGAAGGAGGGAGGGAGGAGAGCAGGAGCTACACTTCTATTTCATCCACAAATAGAAAGCACTGAAATAACTGTGATGAGCAGCAAGAAACCTGTAAAACCACACAGCTGTTAGACAGCAAGCTGCTGTTCATACTTTTAAATCTACGTTCAGGGATCCCTGATATATTTGCTTTTGTGAGCTGAATAGTACTCTTTGCCCAGCCGCAAACTAACACCTCCTTTGTGGAAAATAATGGAAATTTATTATTCTATAAAGCACTCCATTTGAGATGCAAAAGTCATGGATATAGACAACATCGAACACATTTTCTTGCTCAGCCCTCTCATATAGGCTTTTCAGAAGCATCGATACCTCAGACCAAATTAACTTTTTGTAAATGCTCCATTCTGTATGTCAGAGTTAATCTAAAATTTTTAAGAGTACACCTACTGGGTAAAACCGTTTAAATTTCAGAAGTACAAATAATCTTTACATATGAATCAAAAAAAAAATATGCTAATGCTGCAGGCTCCCATACAGCACAGTTATATCTGGTGTAAGCTAGCCCAGGCTAGGTGTCCAGCCAAAGCAGCCCAGGCAGTGCTCAGCACAACCACTTTAACCTTTCACAATGATGCAAAGAAAATGAAGTCTAAGCTGGAAATATAAGCCCTGCACTCTGGTTATTTCATTCCTAAAAAGGAATCAAATGGTCTTTTCTTAGGTTTAAATGAGACATCATCGCAGTTGACATAAATCTCCTCTGTCTGCTCAAGGGATGATTCTTCTTCTCTTCTTCCTGTGTTCCATGTGCCATGAAAATTAGAACTTCCATAACTGTTACCAGGCTAGAAGAACATTAAAAAAAATAAGAAAAGAAAAAGAAACTTTTAAGGAATTTTCTTCAAAACAGCTGCAACTTTGAAAAAGGAGAAAAATGCCACATTTTCCTCATATGCTGATTTATTTTGGGGAAATATTCAACCATCAATTGATTATTATTTTTTTTTTGTCTTCATGTATGCTACAGATACGTTTTAGGTTAATACATATGAAAAAAGTTTCACTTTGAATGTTTCCCAGCTGTCCTGCATCAGGTGCCTGGTAAAGCACCAGTGGAATGCCCCCTTCCCCTCCCATACACACCACAGATAATAAAGTAGTCTCTCCTATGTCAATCTTAAAACATTCTGAATTATTCTGAAGTTATTGACCATGCTAAGAATTAGTCATGTATTTAAGACAGCTTAATGTGACCATGCTCTGATTAACTGGCATGGGAGGAAAGGTGTTTTCTGAAGTAAATGACTAGCCCGTAGCCTATGGTCACTGGTAAGAGCTTCATTCTGGTACAGTGACCCAACAGTCAAAATGAGACTAATGGAAATAACATGAGGTCAAATGGCTTTATAAGGATATATTGACAGTGGAGCTCACCATTGGATCATACAGAGGATCATCTGAGAGGATATAAGTGGAAAGCCAGTCTCATATCCACTGTGAAAATGGAATCATTTCCTTAAGTACAGCATAGCTTCATACCCCAACTTAAAATATGAAGAGACAAGGCAGAAGCAGTGAAATTGTTTTCCACTTCTGAAGGCCTTGAATAGGATTATTGGGGGGGGGGGGAGGATGAGAGGGGAGGGAGTTGGGGGACAGAGAGCTGCAAAACATTGATTATGACAGTACAAAAAAAGAAAGAAGCACTGAAGCATCTGTCCCAACAAATTACAGTGAAGCGCAACTAGAAAAAATAGATCAAGACGAAGATTATCGCAAGATACAATTGTTTGCTTCAGTTTTACAATAGTGACTTGAAGAAAATAAATAATAAGAATGCTAGTGAACCAAAAGAGCTAATTTGTTAATAACATGGAATGCAGTTACAACTCTAAATGTATCTGTAAAATATTAAAAAACATTCATTAAAAAAATAAATAGCAATAATCACACTTTAAAATATTACATTTTTCCTGTCTATATAGTTTAAGATTAGACCATAAGATTTAGGGGATATAAAGATCAGATACAGAAGAGAAAGGTCAAGAAATATACAAGATGTGAGTTAATTCCACCTGCATCTGAGTAGGACACAAATCGTTTGAGAAAGTCTCTGTGATCCTCTTCCTCTTCTTGCTGAGGACACACATTCAGTCAGAAAAACAGTGGAGGGATCTGCATCATGAATGATAGCATACTTCAAAATATCTAATTCCAGCATACAAGAAATAATTCTGGTCTTGCTCACTGAAACCAGTAATTACAATAAAAAATCCAAATAATCTTTCCTCTGACTTGTAAACTATAACATGTATGAGATAGATTAGCAGTGTTTCATAAAAGCCTGGACAAAGAAAAAGAGGCCCTTTGATTCAGGAGCAAATGTGGGAAGCTGTTGCCAACAAGTTCCAGATATTGTGGCAGGGGAAGAATTTTTTTTTCTGCTCACTTTTTCTTTTCATTGGAAACAGAGATTCTGGATCACACCAATAGCATATACTTGGCAAGTAATACAGCCAACTTAGATAATGGTTTAACAATGAGTTTGGATCCAGCTGTGAAAAAATTTGGAACTTTAAATCATATGACAGAAAAATGCTAGAAGATGTAGAACACCCCAAGATGTCACCTGCCCTCTATGCACAAAATAGGAAAAGTCTATGCCTAGGTTTATGTTATTCCTGACAGATTACCTTTGGTGTGAAATTCCAGCTAATACCACTGTAAGCATTTAGCTGACTAAGGAACTTCAGTAAGCCATTTGTTTTTCTAATGTGAAAAATAAGAGGGGGGAGGGGGTGAGACACACCTCCAACACGGACATAAACTGTCATTTCTTTCATAGGCTGTAGAATGGATTAGGTTTTTTCAAGTTTAAAATGTTGGTGAGAAAATTCAATTTTCACATCTACATTTTTTTTTTTAACTGATACTGAAGAGGATAGTAGCATGAGCTGTTAACACCTTCGCATTTACCTGCTTCTGTATATTAAGCAAATTGTTTTGTTACTCACTTTTTGTGATAAGCAGTGGTAATGAAGATCGATAGAAAAACTAACAGTAAGACAGCAGCAGAAATTCCTCTAGCTATGCTGACGATAAACCGTTTTTGATACCAAGTTGCTGAAATACAATAGTAATAAATATCGTTAGTATTTTGCATAAACCAGCATGAACTTTTTATGACAAAATAAGTTGAAAATCAATGATCATGTAGAGACATTATTTGATGACAGCTCATGATCGATATTCAGACCTCACAACCATTTCTTCATTTCTAAAACACCTTTGTTTTGCTAAGCTAGTTATTATGAAATTGTGAAAGGTGAGTGAGCACAGTTGTATGAAAAAATCCTGCTGCCTTGTATAATCCTTTCCTATTCCCTTCCCTTCCCAGGTAAGAAAACATTGCATACATAAGTGACCTGATATATGGATAATAAAAGCACTCTGACTACTTAAGTGAATGCTGTTGGCATTGTAAAAGTTAGATAACCAACAATCTTGCAATATGTCCATAAGCAACAAGATACTTTTCAGAGTACCGGAAAGACCACCTCAGTCCTCAAGAGGATTTCTATTCAGTACTACACACAGTGTGCCAATTATTTTCTGCTCTAATTCAAAAAGAAATCTCTTCATTTTTTAACAAAAATATTTCCACAGAAATTTCTTCTGTTTCATCACTTTTTTTTAATAACATATTATTTTACGTGCTTTGATGATGGAAGTCCACCCTATTTGTTCTAGCCTAAGCAAAAATAATTTCTTTGCGAATTACAACCAATGCAGGAAAAGTTATATTTACAGTAACTTTGCTTAAAATGCAGACTTCTTCAGTATGGAGTCACATCTTCAAATGAAGCTAAGGAGCAACTAGGCAGGAAAAGATGTGATAACTAAAGGGTAGAGACAGGCAAGACACTGGCCTCTAGTTATAAGTCAATATATTCTTGCAGTGCCTAAGTTTGTGGAGTGGTAATGGCATATTATTCTCATTTTTGAGGTGAAAAAAGCTGGGGCAAAAAACAGAGGTAATATACTCAAAGTCACACAGGAAGCCATCACACAAGACCTCAGTACAGTTATCATGCATTTAAAACTCTTAGAAAAAGAAAGTGTTAAACCACATAACTTCAAGCCAGCTTTTTGCAGCACACCACAGGGCCCTGCTTCCTGCTCCTGTGTTGCACCTCTACACTTCCTTCAATTTCTCAACATGTAAGAGTAAAACAAAAAAAGGTACAAAAAAGTGAGGATGCCCTGGGATGGAAAAGGAGTAATACCTCTTGTGTTACTTAGCACAAGAGATGGTGGTCATATTTCATGGCCACAAGTTGTTTCATGTATTTCAGATAAACACTAGCAATTCATTGGTGAACAGAGACGAAAAAATTGTCGTTAGATTAATCACTCTTTGATGTTCTGTCCACTGCACGGGGGAAGATAGCATTCAAAGATGAAACCACAGCTTCCCTGAAGACCTTTCATTCTGGGTAGACAAGAAGGTTACATGCTCAGTTCTTAGGCAAAAGAAAACAGTCAGTATCACTAAGGACTTGTTGTGGTTTAAGCCCAGCCGTAAATCAGAGCCACGCAATCTCTCTTTCACTCCGCCCCTCTCCCCTGCTCCTGGAGGGATGGGCAGGAGAATCGAAAGAATGTGACTCCCATGGGCTGAGATAAGAACAGTCCAGTAACTAAGGTATAACACAAATCACTACTGCTACCACCAATAATAAAAATTATAAGGGAAATAACAAGGGAAGAGAATACAACCGCTCACCAGCCATCGACCGATACCCCACCTGACTCAAGCAGTGATCTAGCCCTTCCGGATAACTGCCCCCAGTTTTACATCCTGGGCATGACGTGCTGTGGTATGGAATACCTCTTTGCTTAGTTTGGGTCAGGTGTCCTGTCTCTGCTTCCTCCCACCTTCCCCTCCTCCCTGGCAGAGCATGAGGCTCACAAAGTCCTTGGTCAGAGTAAACATTACTGAGCAGCAACTAAAACCATTGGTGTTATCAGCGTTGTTCCCAGGCTGAAAGTCAAAACCACAGCACTGCACCAGCTACTAAGAAGGAGGAAAATGACTGCTACTGCTTAACTCAAGACAGGACTGTAGTCCCAGCTAACCAGCTGCTGAGCCATCACCATGTCTTTTCTCACCAGGATCAAAAAGGTTCACAGCTTCTTATCTGGCTATCCTGAGTAGCAGCTGAGACATGCTCAGGTACGCATCTTTAGTATTAATGTGATCATTGGAAAAGATAAAAAAAATATAATACTGATTACAGAAAAGTCTTATCCTTGCATTCCAATGTTATTTTACTGGAAAGAAAAAAGAAACAAAATCCTCCCAGAAGTTTACACTGATGAAGGTATGTGACACAACAGAAAAGGCTGCCTGGTAGCAAAAAGTGATGCCTTCTGTATTATAACCACATATGAAATCACTCTACTACCAGCATGTTTTCATCTGCTGTGCACTTAAAACGACAGGATAGTGCATATAATTATGATCAAATTCAGAAAGATTATGTCTTTTTTCAGGTATTCAGCTACCTGCCACAGAACATCATTTTCTCTGCCATGAGTACTTAAGGAGAAAACATCCTGTATTCATGGAGAGAAAAATTTAAAATCTTATATTTTATCATCAAGGATGGTTGAATCTGAATAGAGTTCCATACTTCAGCATCATCCCCATCCTTCACTCCAGATCTAATTTTTCTGAATTCACCCTCAGCTTTATCAGGTTAAGATAATCATCTAGGAGTTAATGAGTTTGAGAGATGGGATTATCAGCTGTCAATTAAATCTGGATTAAAAAAAAATCGTTAGATTTTATTTTTTTTTTAGAACTGACAACACCTCAAAGCCCTTTTGCCTTTTCTCATTTGAAGTGAGCAAAGCCTTCCTGGAGCATTTGTTTTCTTTAACTAAATAAAACCTTTTGTAATTACTGACTTTAATATAACATTCAAAAGTTTGCAGAAACATGTCAGAGGCTTGTCATGTGTCTCTTTAGTTCTTGTGTTCTCATCAAAGGTGGCATACTGATGGCAGGCTATTAAGTGTATTTTCAGCTGCAGTTCAATTTCTGTTAAGTATTAGACAATGTGTCTCTCTCTCTGCCATCTTTCTAGCCTTGGCACTTTATATATATATATATATATATGTATATAAAACTTACATATACAGACAGCATATATATATATATATGCTTATCTATCAGACGGCATATATATATATATATGCCGTCTGATAGGCCAGACAGCAATTTGTTTTAACAAGAGATTTGAACTCACTGTAAAGATCTGCATGTAGTTTGTCACATGCCTTGCTGGACTGGCACATATGGTTTGCTAACTAGACATCTGAAATAGTTTTGCCCAAATCTCAAAGGCAGAAATCCAGCATGAATGCATTCATGCTCAGAGAAAGGTGATTTGTTGAGTAGAGACCCACAGCATGGTCTGATATCTTGTGTTCACACTGTATGAATTTATGAGGAAAGAAGGAAGTTAATTTCACTCCTACCCTGATTGTCCTCACCACGAGCTGTAGCCTTATATTCTGTTTTCTGTGGCACAGAAGTGCTACTTTCTTCTTTTAGCTCAGAAGGACATAGATAACCCTCAATGACTGGACAAGTTGTAGCCTGCTTTTCATCTGCTGCTGTGAAGATCATACTGGGTGCTGTTGAAAATAATCTAAAGGCACAGTCAACATGGGTTCACAAAGGGAAAGTCCTGTCCAGCTAATGTGATTACCTTCTATTAAGGTAAGGTAACCAGCCAAATGGATGAAGGGGACAAATGCAGGATTCTACATCCAAGACAGAGTAACAGCAGGCATAAGTATAAACGGGAAGTGGAGTGGCTGGAGAGCAGGCCTACAGAAAGGGATCTGGGGGTACTTGTCAGCAGCAGGCTCAACAGAAGTCAGCAGCCAAAAGGGCAAACAACACAGGCAGCCTGTCAGAAGATGTGATTATCTCTTTGTATTCAGCATTGTTGCAGCCTCACCTTGAGCACTACGTACAGTTCTGGGCCCCACAATTTGAGGATATTAAGGTATTTGACTAAGGTGTCAAGAGGAGGGCACCAAAGCTGCTGAGAAGGCTAGTACAAGCCATAATGTAATTCTGACCGTAATTATACATTTAAATATAAGCCCCACCCAGCTTTTCAGACCTAGTGGAAACACATAGCAGCACAAGATGTTTCTATTTTACTTTGTCTAAGAGAGCTTGCTATCCCACTTGCTACTGAAGCAAGAAAAACCTTATTACATCTTTCTAAAAATGGCTGGGTCTTCAGGATGGAATAAGCATTCCTTTTTTAACTCTGCTAACTTTTCAGTTCTTTCATGTGGTATCTCACCTTCTTTCCCAGTCATCTATCAAAACAATACATGGATTGTAAGTCAGTTTCCTCCATTCAAAAACATGCTCAAAAAAAAAAAATCTAATAAAAGGAAAAGGCAAGGTAAGTAAAAATCAGAAACAGGTTCAAATGTGGAATCTGGTGACATGACCAATCTCCATATCATTAGAATTTTTAGAAGGAGAAATATGATGAAGAACACACCAGAAATTTATCCAAAGTCTCTTGAATACATTATATTATTATGAAATATTCAGCCTTCTGTTTCTGTAGGTGCTGTCCAACAAAAGTTACACTCCTTTGCATACACATGCTGCTTTATGTGTGCCAGGTTTCAAGGTCAAAAAGATTAGCAGAAGGCTCCTTTCAGATGGAAATTCCTGTTACTAAAAACAACAATCACAATATTTAGCGGGATAGACTGGACGAACTTAATGATAATGAAAGCACCTTACGGTTTTACCTTCACTCATGTTGAAAAACCTTAAATGCAGCATGCTGACTTCTACTGATAAAACTGCAAGAATAGTTCAGGCTTTCCTGACATTTGAATACCTTTTCCCTCCTCTCTTCCTTTTTTCTTCATAGGAATACCATGCTGATTTTCCTTGCAAAAATACATTCACCTATAGACAAGAAGCAATCTACTTCTTTCTACAGTACCACCTCTCAGAATCTGAAGGTTTAGAACTATCATCAGCTCTGCAAATAATCCTGCACTCTTATTTCTACTTCCTTTCACCCAAGATTCCTCCTCTTCAGACATTCTTGGGGTCTCTCAAAAAATATTAATAATAAAAAAATTTCTTTTCTTTTACTTTCTCTCTACCTAATCAGAGTTTTCTGTATTACTGCTTACAGTGCAGCTATTGTCCCAACGCCTAGACTCAGTATTTCAAAACATCTCTGAAACTGGGCAAAGCAAGAAGATTCGCAGTACGCATGCAGAATCACACTGACAGACAACAAAAATTGGAGGAGTTTGGTAGCAAATCCAAGCTCTTGTGTGGCTTAACTGTAATGCTAAGCCAAAGAAAAAGATGTGACTGAATTGACAGAACATACACAAAGAACTAGCGTAGCAGTTTTCTGTCAGCACTTGCTTTATTCAAACCACGTCTGTTGCATCAAGCAAAGGCACTCATGAATTTGTGAGAGACTTCACTGGCTGGGCTACACATTGCGGGGGGAAGCTGGCGCCTGGCCTGTTGCTTCTCTCCCCTTAGTGTTTCTCCATATCTCACTGCAAATATTGTGTTATGAAACATTTCAAACATTAAAAGAGAAATAATTGGAAATCCTTGAGACTTCACTTCTTTTGAAGTTAGTGAAAATTCAACAAAACCCACCTCATATCAAGTGAGGGCTTAAAAGGGAGACAAGGGAGTGATTTTTGAATCAGACTGTACTTCAGCTTCTGCAATGGTTTTATACTTTTTTTTTCCTCCAGTAAACAGGCATAATTATGCTGGCATTGTTAGAACAAAAAATTATATATAGGATCAATTTCAAGAGCAAAAGAAACATGGAAACCAAACTCTTCTTGAAAAAAGTTGTTTGTGTAGGTAGTTCTGGTAATTCTGAAAATTACTGTGTTGCTTGCAACTCATATGCATTCATTTTGGTATGAGAAGCACTTGGAGCAAACAGAAAATACTTCTATTACTCTACAATTTGGATATGCTTGATTACACCAATATCGTAAATATTTTGAAATTTGAATGTTTAAAATTCCTAAAGGTGAGAGGAATTTTTGTCCTTATACCTCTTTCTTTATGGCATTCTGCTCAATTTCATAGACTTTCATGGTCAAGTATCAAGAGTAAAGCAGATCAGCATTTTTTTCCCAAGCATATTTTCCACTTCTCAATTAATCATATTGCAGATTAAGCATATTCTGAAGTTTTATACTCCATGCTACAGCTCTTAGATATGTCTACCAACACTCATGTATTACCAGGCGCAAGGCAGAACACCAAAAGCTGGACTGAATACTGCAACAGAAGAAGGACCCATGTAGAACAATGTTGTGGTTTAAGATCGGCTGGCAACCCAGAAACCACGCAACTGTTCGCTTACTCCCCCCCCTTCCTACCCCTGCTTCCAGAGGGATGGGGAGGAGAACCGAAAGAATGTAACTCCCATGAGTTAAGAACAGTCCAGTAACGAAGGTATAACACAAATCACTACTGCTACCACCAATAATGATAATGATAAGGGAAATAACAAGGGAAGAGATTACAATCACTCACCACCTGCCAATAGATACCCAGCCTGACCTGATCAGTAAACTAGCCCTTTCGGGTAACTGCCCCCAGTTTTACATCCTGGGCATGACGTGCTGTGGTATGGAATACCTCTTTGGTTAGTTTGGGTCAGGTGTCCTGTCTCTGCTTCCTCCCACCTTCCCCTCCTCCCTGGAAGAGCATGAGGCTCACAAAGTCCTTGGTCAGAGTAAACATTACTGAGCAGCAACTAAAACCATTGGTGTTATCAACGTTGTTCCCAGGCTGAAAGTCAAAACCACAGCACTGCACCAGCTACTAAGAAGGAGAAAAATGACTGCTACTGCTGAACCCAGGACAAATAAGAACTGTATCTTCAAAATACATTCTACACAAAAGAACTAAAACTACATGTGCAGACCTAAGCTCCCATTACAATCAATTTATGACAGTAGTCACAGTAAAAAACACTGAGCTTCTCAGTTCCCCCCAGAGAAACTCCTTACAAGAGTAAGGTTGAGGCCAGTATATATTTACATTTTCAGCTGAGTGTGCTCTTTGTCTTCATTGGAGGGTAAGTCTTGCCCTGGGCCCCTGTTTCTCTCTGTGCTAATAGGGAATTCCCCTCATATCTTCTCTGGAAGAATGCCCTCCTCTCCCTGCAAACTCATGCTGTCTATCTTCTTCCCACCATCAAAACAGTTTTTCACAAATAGATTAAGTTCAATAATGAGATCACACAAGCTTAAAACAAGTCTCTTTCTGTGGAAATATGATTAATTGTTAACTTTGCCATATTTTACATGCTGCTAATTGGAGTATGGTATTATTTAAATTAACCCTCACTTGTTACCAAAGAGTTATTTTATATGGGTGAAAGTGTTGATGCCTCAGAAGGTCCTATTGTGAAAACATTTACCGCTTCCTCCTTCCAGCCACAGTAAAAATCATTACATGGGTTTTGTTTCTCTCAGTAGCTACACAGTGGTAATTTGCAAAGTCAGAGGCTGTAATGTTTGGGATAACAATATAGGAGTTTGCCTGATCAGAGCAGCCCATCAGTGTACGCTCTTTGAAATGTGAACCAAAGCTTTGCTTTCCTGATGAGCTGCACAGAACAACAATATCTACTCAATCTGCTTTAATCCTTTCCCACATCACTTGCAGTACTGAATCTGCAATGTTATAAGGGCAAGTAAAAGCAACACTTTCTCCTGGCTTGTTAAACACAAGATTGTTTTGTTTCTGAAATTCTCCAAAAACATTTGTTGGAAAAAACACAAAAAACAACAAAAAATGCTTATAATTCATTCAAGGGAAGTTTAGTATCAATAATTCCTGTATGGCAAATATTGATGAATTGACTTACAGCAGAAAGATATTCAGATCATTTGAAATACTGAAAAATATATTGATATTGTAAAATATCATGACTATTTTTTTGTGCACATTTAGACAAAACAATCTTTATGGAACCATGAGTCCGTGATGACATTGCAAGAAGACTACTTCTATAAATTTTGAGTACAAGTGTTTTATTAACAGTTTCAGCAAATATTTAACTGCATTAATTATGGGACCAGCCTAATGAAATTTGCAATAGTCTTGTTCTGCTTTCACACCAATTAGAATAAGAAAATGGTTTGATGTGACCCTCAGGACATCCATTAGTAAATTATGTTAAAAGATATTCCAGCCCATGAACTACAATTCTCCCATTCACAAACCTCACCATTTAAATAAAAAAAAATCTTATCTCTTCATATACTCTACTTGGGAAAAACCTACATGATAGGCTATGGCATGAAAGGGGACTTCCAGACAAATTAAAGCCTTCTACCACATAGAAACCATAGGTGTATCTTAACATATTTTTTACTTAAATCCCTGTGCGTCATTGTTTTTGAGTTATTGTTTTTAGTAATGAGTTATTGTTTTATTGTTTTTGGTAATAGAATTCACTGCTTACAAATTTAATAAATAAATAAATAGACAAAATTAAAAATAAATTTAAAAGCTCTTCAGTGGAAACATTTTCAATGTTTCTGATATCCAGAGCATTCAATAGTCACTTGGTTTCTAAAGTCAGCTATGTAATGCCTGTATCTCCTAAGTTAAGAGTTTCATCATTTTGAAGACTAACGTTGAAATGATCAGTAAACTGTAAAAAGACTGATCTTTCAAGCTCCTCAGTTAGTTTCTTTTGTATTAGATATCTTTAAGTAAAAAAAGGTCACTGCTGTGCATTTTTAATATGTTTGCCACTACCTATGGCAACAACTGGAAGCAGAGAGAGAAAATTAAAATTGCTTAGGAAAAATGACAGTCATTAAAGGCATCAAAATGTGTTTATAAAAGAAGTTTTAAAATGAACATGTAACCAGATTCATGGGGATGGCTACAGAAGGACTCTGGGTGGAACATAATACACTTTAGAACTGAGCTAGATTTAGATTCTCCTTGATATATTTTTTTTATTGAAAACCAAGGGAGCAAATGCTGATAAATTGTATTGTTTTGGATGCTGGTAGTGCCATGGTTGTCTATGTCATAGGTACTAAAGAAATCATCATTACAGGGGGGCCTAACTCACCTCCTAAGCTAGGTGCAAAGAGAAGTAGGATTTCATGTGGGAAAGTATACTACTGGAAATGTAGGAATAATCCTCCATGTTGACAGGACAGAGAATTCATTGTGGAAATCTCTGACTTCTGAGACTTCTGCAGTCTTTGTGAAATGATGAATGAAAAAGTCTAGCCTGCAGTTTTTGTTAATGGAACACAGCAGAGAAAACTTACATTCCTCCTTCCTTTGGAGACCAAAATTATGGTTAAAACATTGAAATGCGGAAAGACAAAAGGAACCGTGTCTAATGAGTTTACCTTAAAAAAAAAAAAAATGAACTTGAAGATCCATTTAGACTGCAATCGAGGAGACAGAAAGTTAATGACAGACAATAACAGAAGAGAGGTAAATTCACTAAGCTAAGCAGAAGGTACAGCACAGTGAAGCTAATTAAGTCCTTGGACAGCTTGCCAAAGGCAGATAAATTTCTATTACAGAATATGACTGCCAAGGCTGGATAATCATTTAAGATATCATGCTAGTTCGAGCAAGAATTTACTCATGGAAGCCTAAGGATTATTCAAATTACACTAAATGACTACTATGATGGGACCGTACACTTGCAAAATATGCTCCTTGAAGTGCAGTCACTTAAAAGTCAGTATATTAGAACAGGTAATATTTTTTATGTCTAGAAGAGTCATATCTGCAGATTGAGATTCAGATCTGCCACTGAAGAGGAGTAAATGAAAAGGTGATTGAAATCAATTTTCTCTCTTTCATATCACATTCTTAGAGGTCAGATCCTTTCTGCCTGTTCCACTTTTCAGACCACTAAATTCTAGCAACTATGTGCATTATGGTAAAACCCATTTCTTCTCTGAGAAGTGTCTTCCTCTTAAGTGGGCAGTCTTTCCTGTTCTCTCCTATGAGCAAGCCCTACTGCTACCCACATTTGCCATAGGAGCCTTGAGGTCTCTCCATCCTCTCCTGGGTCCGTCTTTGCTGTTCTAATTATTTCATGCCAAAGCCACCTTGAACTCCAGGTATTTCTCTTACTTAAACATGTTTTTCAGGGAAATTATGTGTATGATGCTACCTCCCACCTTCCAGATGATTCCCATCTGACCCAAAGTGCACCTATCCGGGACTGTATAACAACCAGCCTACTTCCCTGACACTCTGTTATACGTAGAAAAATGTACATTACACATATGGTCAGCTGCAAACAAACAGATAAAATATTTCCTTCCAAAATAAAGAAAATCCCTTCTGCCTTACAATTTATTAATTAACTTTGTGTGTTATATGGACATGGACAGTGGGATTGAGTGCACCCTCAGTAAGTTTGCCGATGACACCAAGCTGCGTGGTTCAGTTGATACTCTGGAGGGAAGGAATGCCATCCAGAGGGACCTCAACACACTTGTGAGAGGGGCTGATTCCAGCCTTATGAAGTTTAACCATGACAAGTGCAAGGTCCTGCACTGGGTCGGAGCAATCCCAGGCACAGCTACAGGTTGGGCGGAGAAGAGATTCAGAACAGCCCTGCAGAGAAGGACTTGGGGGCGTTGGTCGATGAGAAAATGAACATGAGGCAGCTTCAGGGTGCACTTGCAGCCTAGAAAGCCAACTGCATCCTGGGCTGCATCAAAAGGAACGTGACCAGCAGGTCAAAGGAGGTGATCCTGCCCCTCTACTCTGCTCTTGTGAGACCTCACTTGGAGTATTGTGTACAATTCTGGTTTCCTCAACATAAAAAAGGCATGGACCTGTTGGAACAAGTCCAGAGGAGGGCCACGAGGATGATCAGGGGACTGGAGCACCTCCCGTATAAAAATAGGCTGAGGAAGTTGGGGCTGTTGAGCCTGGAGAAGAGAAGGCTGTGTGGAGACCTCATAGCAGCCTTCCAGTATCTGACGGGGGCCTATAGGGATGCTGGGGAGGGACTCTTCATTAGAGACTGTAGTGACAGGACAAGGGGTAACGGGTTCAAACTTAAACAGAGGAAGTTTAGATTGGATATAAGGAGGAAATTCTTTCCTGTTAGGGTGGTGAGGCACTGGAATGAGTTGCCCAGGGAGGTTGTGAATGCTCTGTCCCTGGCAGTGTTCAAGGCCAGTTTGGACAGAGCCTTGGGTGATATGGTTTAGTGTGAGGTGTCCCTGCCCATGGCAGGGGGGTTGCAACTAGATGATCTTAAGGTCCTTTCTAACCCTAACTATTCTATGATTCTATGATTCTATATTTGCCAAACAATATAACCTGGCTTCCCAATAATATAAAATACAACATAGTGTAGCATACTGTCATAGGCACATTACATAGCTAAGGTTGCCTTGCAACTTCAGTGAAGAATTTGCAGATACAAATCTTGATATATTTGTACAGTCTTCTAGTATACAAAAAATAAATAATATGTTAATAATGAGAGCTATGTACAAACAGCCACGTTAAAATAGAAACAGGTTTGAGATTCTTGGCTCCCATACATTCTATGACAACCATTTTTAAACATGGGTACCCCGATTTTTTTTTATTTTTTTTTTTCCATTTGTACTTGTCAGTGTGCAGCAACGTTCAGGTATTTCCACTCTCAATAAAAGATGTAAATCCCTTCCCTTTTTACAGCATGGTACCTTGCACAACTGAAATTATGTAGAGCACAAGGAGGGGAGACCTACGTAGTTCTAATTAAATCTTCCAAGTACACTAAAGTGTTCCAGGCTTTTGTTTTAAGTGGTTGTCCCATTTTATTTTGACACTAGCATCAGCATAGTTCTTTCATCCTCCCTCTCTGTTCAACCACTTTCTTTATTTAGCATCTTCCTGAACACAGTTGCTTTGCTTTCAGCCTGGTACACGTAGGATGAGAACCTCCCACTCTGAGAAATAATTCTATGGGAAAAAAGCAGACCCACACACCTTCACCCCCACACACGCACAGCTCAAGGTGGCACATGATGGGTGAATATCTCAGAAATGCAAAAAATAATCTACCATTGCATCTGATAAAAAATAGAGGTCCCCTGCCCACTGCTCATTCCAGCCACTGCCACTGCTGCCTGCTCTGCCCTTGCCATGGCCACGTCATCTTGCCTCTTGGACAGAAAATAGGAGAGGTGGCAGTATTCACTCTAGGGGCATTTGCCTCTGCATAGTGAAGAAGTGCTCTGTGTTTGATATCCTCCCACAACTCTTTTGGTAGGATGGTAAATTTTGAAGTTATTCATGTTCCTATCTACCATTAGACATTTAAATGAGAAAAAAAAAAGTGAGTTTTCATTTTCTTTAAATATACGATCTTTCAATATTTTTCTTGGAAAACAGATCTTGAAAATATAGAGCTATAAAAGAGTATAAACCAGCTTCCCAGTATTTAAAGGATCAAGCAACTAAACTCAAATTTTGCAGTACAGAAATTGCTGGAATTAAGAAATAGTTTTTGAGGAAAAAATAATACTGATGTAGTCATTTTATTTTTTTTTTGTTTCCTTTCCCTTTCCTGCCCTTGCTGCTAATAATTAAAAGTCAAAATGAATGCCATGTAAAAATTTGATCCCCATTCTTTTGGGTGCAGGTTTTCAGATTTTCTACTTCTTGGTTCCAGTCCTATCCACTTCAATTTTTTTTGCACTTCTCTTCAGCTTGTTTATTCTTTTTTAAAGTCAGGTATCTATGACATTTAAAGTGCTGTGCACTGCAAGTTTAACTGGTCCCAGGTTTATAATTTTATACAAGGTTCAAGAATTTCACTCTGGACAACATATAAATCTCATACATTCCTCTTGATTTAAAAATGTTTATGACAAAACCAGAAGTCATACTTCAAAATCTATTTCTGCAGTTTCAGAAAGGCAAAATTCAACACATTAAAATAAAATGTACAGAAACACTCTCTGGCTTAACATGTTTCTGCACCTCTGTTGAGGTTTAAAACTTAGCAGAGGTTAAGTACTGTCAGAGCTGGATTTATATAAAGAGTGTTACACCAACACAATGTTCTTCTTCTGCTTATAATAAGAAGTAAGAAATCAAATTGCAGATGAAAAGGAGGCTTAAAATTTATGGAGATGAACTTTCTCTGGAGCTCTTCTTTGCACCAAGAAAATAAACTTTCAGGTAAGGAAACACTTTAAGAATGACCCCTTTACCCTTCTTAATATACTAAATATAGAATTATAACTAGCTCCTAAACTAATGTTTTCCAACTCCATTAGGACATACCACACAGTTTTGTTGAGTTTCTAAAAAAAAACTGGTTTTCCCTTTGTTGAATGAGACCCAGAAACAAGGATGCATAACTATTGAATAAGTTAGAACAGCAAAGACCTTAATTTCTGATGAGCCACTGGCACTTGTTCTACAGTTGGACTCAAAAACCAGCAGAAGTGCTGTGTTTGAAAAAAAAATATTTTTCTAATAGCAACTGTTTGGATCATAAAAGCTAAAATAAAAGTATTTATGTTCCTATACCCTTAAAACATCCCTTTAAATATATATTAAATTATAGTGCAACAGTTTTGTGAATCTTTCTGTACCAATTATGAATTCTGCATGGTGTTATAAACACTTAATATGTAATTGTAATTCACCTGCCAATTGAACTTTGTTTAGATATATTCCATTGCTCTTTGTTTTTATTTTACTCTTGTAAGGTGAACTTTAGTTACCTAGAGTGCAGGGAAAGGGAAAAACCAAAGAGGGAGAGTGAGTACAGTGCTAATAAGAGTGAGAAAACACATGCTTTCTTCAGTATAAACATTCATGAACTTCCAGCAAAGAGAATTTGGTTGTTGGGGAAGAAGTCATGTGATGAAAGCATAAAATGCATTATGTCAAGATTCACCTGCAGGACAGTCTTGAAGATATGAGAGGTCAGAATATCAAATTTTCATTCTCTCTAGGAATTTCATCATCAATTCAGGATGAAGAGAATTTACCAGCAATAGGAGTTCAATGTGCAGACAGGAGTGACACAGCCTGTCTCAACCTTCACTTTGTGTAAATAACCCATATTGTCTCATGGTGGATGAAATGTTATACTGAGAAACCGCGCGTCAGCATGTGAATGTGTGTGCGTTATGTGCCTACCTGCTCATATCTTCCATGAGGCTCCTGAGGGCTGGACTTTAACCAGGGCAGAAGATATCATGTTTTAAGCCATACAGAAGAAAAAAGGTAGGGAGGGAAAAGGTGTAAAGAATCAAACTGGATCCTAAGGACAACTATTTGAACTAACATTTCTCAGGAGGGAAAGCCATGGGTGCCAAAGCAATGGACAGGACACACAAGTAAGTTTCCCAGCCCCAGAAGCGTTGTAACTAAAGCTCAGGAGTGAAGTATGAGGATGCACTGTGGGAAATTTCTGCCCTGTATCTCAGATCCTAGTTGTTACTTTTAATGTATTTTTTTATGGATTTAAAATATATTGGAAAAGAAGGAAAGATACATTTTATTATTTCATAAATTTATGAGGCAGCTTTGTAACAGGTAAGAAAATTGAAGAAATCAAATGTTTCTTTTCCATTTACTTTTGTCCTTTTAAGTTATAAATTATATTCCTGGTCTGACAAGCCAGCTGAAAGAAGCATTCATCATTAGAAATACAAGCAGCAAAAATAAGTTCTGCAGATAATAACATTTCAGAAATTAAAATATTAATCACCTCTTAGTTATTTCCTTTAGAGTATTTGGAAGTTGAACTATCTGAATCTGTAATTCCTTTTACCTTCTGCTTTTCACCTATCTCTGTTCATTCCATAACCTATCATATATTTCCCCAAATAAAATATTATTCAGTCTGTCTTATAAAAATTAATAATATTTCCTAAATTTGGAACATTTTAAAGCTGTCACTGTATGCTTTCCATTTCCCCCTGCAACTGCATCCTGTAATGATTTCCAAATTCCATTATCTCAAAATTTCATGCATCACTTTTACACTGAGAAGCAAAACTCAAAGTTATAAAACTCTTGTATTGGTTTAACTACTGGGTATTACAGTAGCTATGGTTGATACTAGAGGAAATACCATACTCCAGTAAATCGCTACGTCACATCGATAGCTGCAGTGGCATAGAAGAGTAGCTGAGAAGATGAAGTATTTTTGGCTTATAGAGGTTGGGAGATACTTGCCCCCCAAAAAAAAAGTTTAACCCACTAGATTCAACTACAGGTCAGTTTTGACTTCCCTAACTGCACCCATTTGTGCTTAGATAGTATGTCAAGATTCCTCCCAGGTCAACTGCCCCTGCTTCCATCCCATCTATGCTTCCTGGTTTATGCTTGGGTTTAGTTAGGAAATTCTTGTCTATACATGCTTGCATTACAGTATATTTGCTTGATTTTCTGCTTGTCTGGATGGACAATTGGAAGACATTTCCGTTGTAAATCTTTTCTCCGTTACCCTTGGGATTCTTCCGAGAAGATCCCTGAATGGGTCAAAGTCTGCTCTTCTGAAGTCCAGGGTTGTGATCCCACTTTCTTTTATCCCCCCTTTTGGAATTATGAACTGTACTTCACAGTGAAGCTTGCCCCTGATCTTCACAACCCCTACAAGTTCTTCCTTGTAACTGGTGTAAGACACCAGTTGAGTGGAGTGCCTCCTCTCTTCAGCTACTTAATCACATAGTGAGGAAGTTATCATCAATGCACTCCAGAAACCTACCAGATAGATTATGACCTGCTGTGATGATCCTCTACAGTTAGCAAGTTGTTATACTTTCCAATGAGGACCACAGAATGTGAAGCTTCTTCCAGTTTTCAGGTCTTATCTATATCAGTCCTGATTACCCTGATCAGGCAGTCAGTAGCAGACACCCACCTCAACATCACCTGTGTTAATCTACCTGCTAATCCTTATCTATGAGTTCTTGGCTGGCTCATCATCCATCCCCAGGCAGAACCTCATGCATTTTTACTGCTCTCTCACATGAAGAGCAGCTCTCCTTCCCTATTGTCTTAAACTGTCCTTCTTAAAGAACCCATATCTAGCTATTGCAGCACTCCAGTCATGTGAGCCATCCTACTGTGCCTCTGTGATCCAAATGATATCATAACCCTGCAATTGCACACAGAGCTCTAATTCCTTATTTGTTGCCCACGCTGTGTTCACTGGTGTACAAACACTTCATATAATCATCCAGTCATGGTTATTTCCCAGAAATTATTTCCCACCTCAGTGTGTCCACTTAGCATTTCCTCATATTTGTGGACATACTTGGAATGGTCACATTGTGCCCCGATTTGCTGTTTTCAGGATTACTGTCTATATAATCCCATGCCATTTGCTTGGCAGCCCAGTCTACTTCCTTGCTCACTAATGGGTTGTTATGTCACTTTCTGTTAAAGCTTCTGTCACCAGCCTATCAGTAAGGACGTTTTTTTCCCCATGTTATTAGGTGGATCCTGTCTCTTCCTGGCAGTTCTTGATCATCAGAAAGTTCTATGAAAAGGTAACATCTTGTTGTTGACACCAGCCATGCAAATGGATCTTGACCTATGGAATCCACCCCCTCTTACCACAGATTTTCCCATCTTCAGCAGGATCAAGGAGAAACCACCTAAGCCTCCCATTCCTTGACCACCACCTCCAGCACCATGTAGTCGTGCCTGATGTGCTCCAGGTCTCTCCTGGACTTGTATTTTGTGTACATATGAAGAAGCAACAGAGGTTAGGAGTCTGAGGACTGGGCAAGGCTTGGCATTCTCACTGCAGCATCCTAGTGTCTACCCTGGCAAGCAGCATATCTCCCTAGACTGCAGGTTGGGTCAGCAGCTGAACACTGAGAGTCATCCCCAAATTATCACACAACAGCAAGTCAGTTAATAGCTATAGTAACCAGCTGACACACAATGCATGTTCATCAAAACAATGCTCTTAAGGAACATATAAAACAACCCTTCTAATTTTACCTTATTTTGGTGAAAGCAAAACAGTCCTGATGGGTACTGATTGCTACAAATTTTTTCCTTAACATAGCATATTCTGATGCAAGCAAAGTAACCAAGAGTACATAAAAGCATCATTAGCAACTAACTGGACATTCAAAATGGTAAGGAGTAAAAAGAAGAAAAGAGGAGAAAAAAAAAACAAAACAACAACAACAAAAAAAAAAAAAACAGGGCTGAATAAAAGGATCTGGATGCTCTGATTGCCAGCCAAATAGAATCAAAAATGTTCTTACATTATCTGTTTCTAAAAGGCAAATTTTCTCAGGTGACAACAGTCATATACAAGTCAAAGGATACACTAGTCTGCATCATTTAGCAATGATGGAACACAGCGTTTCATTCAATGTATCTTATCAATAAGGTTATATACAAACTGAAGAAAACTCCTATGAGAATAAGAACGACAAAATTTAGAATCATGAATTAAGAAGAAAAGTTAAAGAGTTGTGTTTGTTTAGTACAAAGTGATTCAGAGGAAACTCCAGGAACAAACTCACCAACAAAGTTTTCAAGCTGACAAGCAGGTATTCTGTATTGCAGCACCGGGAGACATGGGGGATAGCTCCTTCTAATGTCTGTCCCCGTATTGCTACACAAGCCGTCCTTATATAGTCCCTGGGCATACATTCTTGAGGCTACATATAGATTACATCATTTTCCAGAAAGTTTCCCACATGCCTTCAAAAATGTCGTGGTGGTCTCTGAGGGTCATTTACTTCTTCCAACAATCTCCATCACTTCTGGCAGCCTTTGAAGCACACGCAGTAGGTGTTTATACCAGCTTAATCGGTTTGTTAACACTACAGACACAGCAATCATTCTGTCCTTCTTCTTATCAGTTAGTTTAAGGGCAGGCCATCCTGGACACCTGCTATTCCCAGATATTCCCAGATACTCCTTATCCCTACGTCCTGTTTTTCTATACTGTTTTTCTTACATTCATTTTGTACTAAGGTCATAAGGACCTAAAACTACACCAACTACAACAGTTTATCTTATACAAGAATTCTCAGTATGTTCCCTAGCTGTACTCTATTTTTTTTTCTGTGAATCATGTACCTCAGTAATTTTCCATTGTTACTGTTACAAAGCCATCAAACTTAACATTACTTAAAACTGATTCTAAAGGTTTATATATTTCATTTTGTAATTTTGTGCCCCCCTTGTCTCAAAAGGGATGACTGAAGAGTGGCAACATGACAGCTTTCCCCTTTTTTCCAAAGGAAGGACTACGGTGAATTAAACAATCATTTTTAAACAAGAGATACAATGGGAGAAAAAATGCTCCTTGTAAGGCTGGTTAAACACTAGAATGACTACACAAGAGTTTTATGCGTTTCCAACATGGGAATCACTCAGGGATCATACAAATATGCTTTTCCTGCCTCAGAACTCAGAGATGGTGATATTAATTTGGAATGTCTCTTCCAGCCCGAGTTTTCCACAATTCTATAATTCCTTTTGATCTAAGCTTTTCCTTCAGAAAGGAAAAGGAGATACCTACTCTACTCCCAACACAGCTGGTTTGGGTTTGGCTTTTTTTTTTCCCCTGGTCTGTTATACCAAAGGGGCATGTAATCCTTAGTTCATCACAGAAGATAAAAAGTAAGAAAAGCAGCATTTAACAGGTCAATAATCACAGCAGAGTTGTGACGAAGGCATTTTCACTTGCCTATATCTTCTTCCTTTCTAATTAGGTGCTGACAATGTGGTTGATACTGTATAAAATAGAGAGTATACTTGCTCTGGGGAGCTCAGTGTCTAAGAGCCAAAGAATGAAGATCCCTTAGGATTAGTTCTTGTTTCCGTGTGCTTTAAAGGGTTGATAATTTTTCACTGTTAGACCTATGAATCACATTCTAAATTGAGACAGAGATAAATAGAAAGCAAGCTATTTCAGGTGAATAGGGACTTGAAAAAACTCTAGGCAACGTGCTGCTTTTGGCAGGCAGAAGAATATTAATATAGAAGTAAGTGCTGAGTGGCATGGATATCATCACACTAGCTAAGAATAGAAAAGCTCTGTCTCTGCTATCACAGAAGAGGTTGATCACTCTATTTAAAATACGGGAGTACTTCATGGTACATCTGGCATTTAAATACTCTATTAATGAACTTTCATTCTTGTTCAGAGTTGCTAGCAAAATATATCCCCTGAGCAAATGGTCCATTGTCACTGATTGACAGAAACACAAATTTACTCATGAATTAAAAAAAGAAAAAGAAAGAAAATTTCCAATCATATAACAGCTGCACCCCCACAGCCAATTATGCAACTCTCCATAATTCATATAATGGGTGTAAAAGGTGTATAAGGATCAAAAGTATATTTCTCATTCTATTCCAAGCATAGCAAGGGAATTTTTAAATCAAACTAGTATTAATTTTAACACTTAACAGAAATAAAATGCCTGAAAAAAATAAACGTAAGTTTCAAAATATACAGAAATTCATGTTAGAATTCAATAGTCTTGAAAGACAAATAAACAAATGCAGGACAAAAATATTTCAGGTAATTTTAACTACATCTATTCTTTATGTAAATAAGCACACAGCAGTGCTCTGCCATAAAGGCCAGCTTTCAAATAAACAGGTTATATATATCATATAATTTTTCATGGCTGAAGACTTTTGACTTTCCATCTAGATGTTTAACAAAGACATAGTCTATAGGAGTAGAACAATATCATTTTTCGATCTCTCTAATGATGTTTATTACATTCTATATTTTAAGTTAAATTTACAATGTAAATTTGTCTATCATGTATTTTAGGATTGCTGATCTAACTTCAACTGATTGAGTTCTGCATCACAAAGCTAATTTACTTTGCTTCTAAGACAGTTTTTGCCTACACTCAATCATCACTGATTCTGTTAAATATAAAATAATGTTTTAATTATACATTTCAATGGAAGAAACGCCTCCTAATCCAGGGATTGCTACATTTTAATGCAATGCAAGCTAGAGAACTAACTATTAATAAGGCCAAGTAATCTGGGAGGATGTGTGAAGCCCACAAAGCCAAATGTACGTATCAGGACTTCTTAAATCAGAATGACTCAGATTATAACTTGCAGGTATGTGGGAGGCATTAAGACAGTGGTCTGGTAACGTGCAAAGTATTTCACTGAACTGCAGCCAACAAAGAAATGCCTCATACTTTCATAAGGGCAAGCCAGAAAAGGGCAAGATTACCATTACAGGCAAAGAATACAAAACTGAAGACAGGTCTGGAAAATGATCAAAATAAACAAATGGATCTATGACTCAATTGGCTATAGGTAAACAAAGATCTGGGCAAACTAGAAAAAGACAGAGGATATAGTGTGAAGAAAAAGGAATTTTGCCAATACCTCTTCCAATTCCTTTGTAAATAATGGTGATTCCAATAGCCATTCTAAAGTGCTAGAGACTGGAAACGTATCCTTTCTCTGTATACATTTCTTTGTAAAAGTTTATAATTCAAAACAAAAGAAAGTAGCAGAGTTCCTGCTGCTGCTTTGCTGTTGGTTAGGTACATGGATAGCAAATGGCAAAATGACACAGCTGAGTACTCTGTTTTGAGTGGCCACCTGGGGTGACAATTAAACATGCACCTCCATGCACTCCTGCCCAATGGACTGATGGAGTACACTGCTCTCTCAATGCTCTTTCATTCGAAAGTAAAATTACAACACCTGCAGCTACAAATGCCTTCTCTTCGAGGCAGCAAGTGTATAAAATAACATCTTTTTGATGATCAATTTCTGCATGATGTCTCCAAACCTAATGTTTCCTCTATTAGTAGTGACTTCTGTCTCTTCTCCTCGCTTTCATACTGCATGCAAAATCAGTCTTCAGATATAATTTCTAAGCACTCTATATAAGAAACTACAGATCATACTTAAGCTGTTTATGAATGAGAAATAAAGGTGAAATAAAGCTATTCCTACATCTTCATGTCTTATAAAAAATGTACAAGTTTTCTCTGAAAGTATGAGTTTTGTTTGCTTAGTGCAGGAGTATTTGTGACTCAAAATTCCCCCTGAATTCTGTTCTGAACACTGTTGGGTGTATGCTCACATTACAGGAAGAAAAAGAAGCAACAGATTCACCCAGCTGGCAAGTACCTTCCTGTGGGATAGCTAGACTATTCCTTGCCAATATGCTCATGTATAACAGTGCCAGAACATACTCTCGAGCTCTTTGCAATTATGGCACGCAATTTCAGCACTGCATCCACTTGTAAGACTATCCTGAAGTTGCATGTGAAGTTTCCAATATGATATCCTGAGTATTATTGCTTTTCTGTCAGTATGTTTCAGTAACTGCCAATAAAGGAAGCATGGATAATGGTGTGCTGTCTGAAGGAGTTCTTTCTCACCTATTTCATAGATGTTGTAGGAAATCTTTATCCAAAATTTAAAGCAAAAATAACAAAAACCATTTTTATTATGTATTCTGATACAGAGCCCACAACTAGTTAAAACAACAACAACAAAATCACCACAATAATTCCATCAAAAATTTTATATAAGTGGTGATTTATCACCAATTCCAAGGTCTTCCATCTTCCAGTGGTGCTAGGATAGTACATCAAGAAAAGACCTCTATAACCTTCTCTTTCTCTTGGGATCTCAGATTCTTTTGACAGCTCAACCATTGTCTTTCCAAGATTAAGTATGGTTTGGTTTTTTTTACTTTTGTCCCTGCTAGAAAAAGAATCATCTTCACCCCACCTAGCCCATGGTGGGGCTGAGCTTTTGATCACCAACCAGACAACTAAGCCAGGAGCAGAGTCCTAAATAGCGTCTCTTCAGTATTATTTTACCACCTCATACACCGCAAATCACTTGATAGCATCTTTAATCATATATGAAAGACTGTAACCAGAATGGACTTTTTCTTTATAAAGACATCTTTGCTATAAAGGGAAATAAATAGGAATGTTGTTGAAATATTAATAATAAGTGCTTACTGCTTCTCAAATACCTGACTTCTTTCTTTCAAATACTCAAATTTCTTCTTTCTTCTCTTCCTATGACCCCAAATTTTTTTAATTGATTGATCATATAGTTTCAGGCTTGTTAACACTTGAGTTGCTGGATCTAGTGACACTACTGTACTACTGTCGCATATTTAATTTGCAATGTAGATTGAAGTTGTAATATTTTATCTTCGCTGACGGTACACTTCATTCTTTTTGGATCAGTGTTTATAAAAAACATGTTTATAGGCATCTATTGAGATCTTAATAGGATTGTTCTCAAAAACTGTGATTCATTTAATGGAAAAGGATTAAATTTCCTTCAGCATTATTATCTCCCTCTGTAGCAGGATTAAATTGATATACTTGAAAAAAGGGGGGGTGGAGGGTGTGCCTGATGTTGGTTTATGTTTCTGTTTTAAGTGTGCTCAAACCAAGACAGAAATCCCATCTACTGAGAATACTGAATCCCACAGTATTGTTTTAAAAACTATACTTTTGGTAACTGATCTCTCTTTGCGTGGTATACACTGTGCTGAAATCTGTAAGTGGGTTGTCTAATACAGGTGTTGGACTGAAGGTCAACATCCCACAGGAAAGTGACTGCCTTGTTTCTTGCATTGTTTCAGATTAACCCTAGCCTGTAAATTCAAGAACAAATAGCTGAGATCAGTACTGCCTTGGCCAGGAAAAGGACTTAATAAACTTGCAGATCTCTACTGCACTTAACTTTTAGGATTTTACAGAAAGTGAACCCTCTGTAACTAAGGGCTCAGCACTTCCAGAACTCAGGATGGACTGAATCAAATAAGGGATTTGTTTTGCCTTTGCTTGCTCCTTTTTGTAATCAGCAACCTGAATTTTCAGATCTTAGCTTATCTGAATGCAACCAAAATGTATGTTTCTAATACCTACACTTGCAACAATACAGCGCATAAATGGACTGGCAGAGGAAAAGAAACTAAGGAGACACTACTTCAGTAACATTAGTCCTTATATAATAAAAAAGACACCAGAGTGAAGCAAGCATGCAGAGATGCCGCTAAAGGGTCACAGTTGAGACACTCTGACCTGGACTGCAGTGTCCTACTCTGAAGGACCTTGATCAGCTCTTTCATTAGCAGGACATTCCCTTTTACGTGTGAATGACTGCGAATTGTATGGCTATGCTGATGTGCCCCACAGAGGGAAATCTTTAAAATTCCAAGCTATCTTACCTAACTAAACAATCCAGGGAGACAGAATAATATTTTTCAAATCAGGGCTCAATTTCTGATTTGATGAGCAGTAGTTTACTAATAAAATGCTAGCAGAGACAGGAAGATAGAGTGGGATTCCTATTTCATCTGTGCCATCAACAAATGTACTGGCTAAAATCAAATTTCAAAAACTTAGTGGTGCAGGCAGAAACAATCTTTGTTGGATTTTTGAAGTTCAGGTATGTCCTACAGGAGTCAGGTTCGCTGTTTCTTTGTAACATTGAAATGATAGAATTGTAGTTAAAACAGGTTTGAGATGAAGTCTCAGAAGGATCAGGCTAGGAAAGGGCTGTTACTTTTATCTTCTGGACTTTGAAATGATAGGAAGTTAATCTGTATTTAAACTCATTCTTCCCTATCTGGGAAATACAATAAAATATTGAATGAGGTTTATTTTCACTTTGGAGCATGGAAAAGAGGAACAAATTCTTTCTACACTCACAACACCAAATCAATAAACCAATACACAGAACCGGTTATCTTTTGAAAACTATTCTATCACATGTACATAACGATCTTCTAAGGACTTGTCTGCTGTCAGAGAAGCTTCATTATTTGCATTAGAGTTGCCAGTTGACCAATGGTGATAGGCACACATGGGAAAATACTAAAAAAGGGTTCTTTCTCCTCTTACTCATAGAGCTGGAAAAGAGATCAAGTTGGATGAGTGATCAGGTAATTACAAAGCCTTTGGATATGGACAGCTACACAGAATTTACACTGACGTAGTTGAATCTTTTTGTTTCCCTCTTCCCTTTTCCATTTTTAAAAAAGTCTCCTTTTTCTTCTTAAACTTCCCTACTTCTCTCCCTTTTGATGCCACACCATTCCTAAATAGTAATTTTGTTCCTGAACAAGCACATACAGAAAAGCTTCAAGAAAAAAAGCAGCCCTAGTTTCAGACCAGGAATTCCCTCACCATACAACACAAAGATTAAAATATGGTTCATGGGTTACAAAATTCATCCCTGTAATTTCATGGGTAGTTGCAATTTCATCCTCTGAAGAGATCCTATAGCTGTTGAACTGCTATGAGAAACTTGGCCCAATGGAAATATCACCGTTACATTGACCATTAGTATCTAAAGTCTGTCATGTAAATCATTGCTGCTGTAACTTCTTGTCAACGTAATTTCCCCTTCTTAATTTTCCGCTTCTCTTAAAATTACATTTTGTCAAAGTAATATAATTCTTTTCTGTTGTTCTTGTTCTTTTCCATGGATTATTCCATTTCTGCATGCTATATAATTAAAAAGAAAAATTACAATACGAGACACTTCCTAAATTGGCATGGCTTTCTGCTTTGCATATATCAGATTTTTTTTAAAAAATGAGAGATTTACTTACCTGGCAGAACAATTTGTATTACTTTCTCCCAAATACCATCTGGGTAAGTTACGATGGAGCGAAAGTGTATACCAACATTCTTCAAAGTGCTCTTGATGAAGGACAAGGACTTGTCTTCACTGGAAACATTTTCAAAGGGAATTCTGCAGTTGTATTTGTCTTCAATATGTATACCATAGATTGGGTGAAAGACAGCTATATTTTCTTTATGAGTTACATTGTTTCATCCAGGATGCCTGGCTTTTCGTGGCTTTTTTGGGGTATATGCATTGCAGTTTCACCTTCACAGTAAGTTTTACAGTTGAATCTGCAAATTTTCCTTTCACGCTGGTTAAAGCACACATAGAAATTCCATTTCAGAATTAACATAATTGAAAATTGAAATTATAGAATAACTCAGAAACAACTTTGGCAGCACTACAAGACAAATTCTGCAGAATATTTTCTCTAAAAAAAAATTAGCAAACCCTAGAAATCATTATTACTTCTAACTTCTGAATATCATTGAATAGTTAAAATTTGCTTGAACTACACAGTAACACATTTGTGAGTTGCAATTATATCTGTCATGATGCCATAAAAAAAGGAAAGCTGTTAACTAGAAATAAGAAAGCAGCCTTACTTCCACAGAGCTGGAGACCAGCAGTAATGATAGCTGCATGGTCCATCTTAAAAAACACTGGAATCAGTGATTACAGTGTGACCTAGTTTTATGCATATCTCTGTGCACCATGTGCCCTTCATGTAAAATGGATAGTTTTCTTTTGAAATAAACAAAACATCATATGCCTTTTACTTTCACATTCTAAGAAACACTAGGTTCGAGGCCTCAGTGCAGTTGCATCAGAGTCTAGATTCCTATCAAAATCCGTCTCAGAGTAAAGTTTTCATTACTAAAGATTTTTTAGCATTATGCATGAGTACTATGACAACTGATAAAGCCCAGATCTTCAGGTTTCATCAACAGAAGCAAACAGAATTCTTTCATACCATGTATCCAAAACCAACAGAATTTCTCAATTTTTCTGACACTGCAGTTAAATATTTATCCATTATTAAGGGAGTATACAATCTAAAGAGAAGATAAGACACTTCCTATACATAAGAGGTCATCATTCTGTGACTAGTTATAAAAAGTAGTGTCTTCAGGACTGAGAATTTATTTTTGATAACTTGTCATGAGATAGTATTTTGGGATCAAAATTATGCAGCTTGAAAATTCTTTTTCAAAGGTGTAAGAATCCTGAGTATTTGTGACTCATGTTGAAATTTGTCAAAACAAGCCACACTTACATTTTTTGTGTATTTTTCTTAGGAAAGAAACCTAACCTAAGTCTTATGGAGCTGCTTAAAATTGGAACATGATTGATTTGAAGGCAAAACTAAGCTTGAATGAACTGGTTACATTTTAAAATAAAAAAGAAATGTAATTTGCACTAAAGCTGACAACAGAAATGAATATTTGAGGTGAGTAATAACCTGCACAAACTTGTGCAGGACTTAGCATTAGATCTGTTTAAAACATCTTCGACAATGCAACAACCTGTCTGGAAAACAAAATCTGAGTGTATTTTTCAGTATTAATCTATGCATGTTTTAGGATAATACAATATTTTTACTGTTTGCAATAATTTCATATTGACGCTTCCGAGTTAGATCTGTAATTCTCCATTGTTGTGGTTGCGCATATTTCTACTCTACCTTATCAATGAACACAGAATCCACCAAACAGTGAAGTAATAAAAAACTGGACTCTATATCAGTTTTTAACTCAAGAGGATGTACTACATGAATGAGAGCCTGATGTACTCTCAGAAATATATAAATACATTAATAATAATGTGTCTTTTGTTAAAATTTAGGGAAAAAGAAAGTAAAGGCTACTTTCCACAATCTTTTAAGCTGACATGATCCTTGTATTCCTGTTATCTAGAACGATTTTCACTAACAATTCAAGTATTTTATTAGTTTTATTCTTCTGGATGGCCTCTCCTTGGAAGGGAGGAGATCTGAGGTTCAATGTGAAGAGGTAATAACTTTTTTATCCTTCATGATTTTCCATTTTTACTTCCTAATTTTCCTTGTATGAGAAATCATGGTCTCAGCTGTAGGTAATTGCATTCATTGTAGGTAATGTATTCCCCCTCAACCAGATTTTTTTGTTTGTTTTATGAAGAAGTTTTATTCTTTGAATTCACCAGGTATGTTACTCATAGATCAGAACTTCTTTAAAAAAAAAACAAAACAAATTATATGCAAAATCTTTTCCTAGAAAGCTGAGTTTAGTCTTCTAAATAATATTTAATAAAAATGACTCCTCATGAAAATTTCTAATGACCTTGTCTCTTCATCTATGTATTGTTTTTATTTCAATATTATGAGAATTTCTGCAAGTACTAGAACTTCACAGCAGCACAAGTTTTGAGGATTAATAAAGAAGTCCTACAACACAACAAGCTGCTTTCAAGCAACTTCTCATTTTCTAAAATTGGGAATTACTTAAATTTCAATTGACCAATTGATATTATCCCAGCAAAACTAAAATCTGGATTTACAAAGTACATATACCTAGACAGTCAGTAACCTATCTGATGCTGAGTGTAAAAATTGAAACAGAAGAGAACTGAGTTGGAGAATGAGGCTTGTTTTATTTGCATTACAAAGTTATCTTCTCAAGCAGATCAAAAGATTACCCTACATTTAGCCTGCCTAAAGAAACAGAAGTATTATTGATAAGAAAAGCAGGAAATGGGAAGCTTTATTAACTGAACTGCAGATTTTGTATTGGAAGATAAAAGATCTTGTGAGTCAAAGGGGTCCAGTTCCTGGATGGTGTGTGGCATCACAGTCTTTAAACCCACTACAGAACAGAGGATCTGTACAGTTTCAGAAATGATTTAAATTGGTTCCAGATTTATGGTTTAAATCTGCAGCCTCGGTAGCTAGCTATTCTCAAACTGCATTTGCAAAAGAATCAAAAAGACAATCTATCTCGCTAGCTTGAAATATTATTCTTTATGTCATACTGCATATGTATATAGTAGTTTACAGATGAGTGGTGTTGCACAAAATCTAAAGTGGAATGAAAAAGATAAACATATATGGGGTATTATTACTATTAACATTAAAAATGAAACCTTTTACACATCTGTTTTCTTTAATTAAACGTAAGATGAACTACCCAGGGAGTCTCAGAAATGAAGACAAATTTCCTTAAAATTATATTTCACCCATTAATATATATAAATTACAATTTTGCTACTCTGAATTTCATGATTGTTTCTCTCCATCTGGCATTAAAAGAAAAACAGAAGTTAAGAAATTAATGCCCAACCCTACATGATGACTAAGTATCAATGTTAATATGTTAATGTCTAAAGAGTTTTATGTGCTGTACAGCAGGCACAGTTACTACAAATGTCAGGGATTCTTGGTCACCTAACCCCAAGAACAGGGTTCCTTGTCATACCTGCTAAAAAAAAAGCAGCCTGTAACTGGAGTGTTCCTGCATCTCCCTCTAAAGACTGCAATGCAGGTTTCCTTTAGACACCCAGGCAACGCACCTGCAAGTCACAAATTAGAAAGCTGTAGGCACTGCAGACATTGACTCTACTGGTGTCATTTTGAAAAAGGCGCACACTTAAAATGTCATATTTTCACAGAAGACACAACCAGTAAAAAGAAAAATACCCACCATCTCCAATCTACCGTCCTGGGCTGTGGACCTGTAAGAGCAGGTAGTGTAAGGAAAGGTCCACCATGCAGCTCCCTCCTTTCCAGATGCTCCTTGTACCTCCCTTACCTTTAACCTCTGTTTCTCCCTCCTCCCTCTCCTCCCTGGTACTGAGAGGCTAGAAAATCTGCATATCTCTGATCATCTGTGGATAAGAAACAACAGCAGCTGCACATCTCATGGTCACTCCATCACCTGAGCAGCTCCTTGGGCTCTGCATGTCTGGATCTCTGCCTACCTTTCCCAGCCTTTCCCTACCTTTCTCAGTCTGGCTCTTCTTTCCCAGTAACTCCACTTTCTCTCCATCCTTTGAATTCCAATGCAAACGAAGGGAAGGCTCAAAACCAAGCTGCATTTAACCAATTGTTGGCTAAATGCCAATTAGAGTTTGAGACCAAATGCAGCAC
The DNA here is from genome assembly GCF_028554395.1 of Pezoporus wallicus. Lineage (NCBI taxonomy): Eukaryota > Metazoa > Chordata > Aves > Psittaciformes > Psittacidae > Pezoporus > Pezoporus wallicus. The sequence continues at coordinate 4,527,293 of NW_026639478.1, read as the reverse complement.
GGTGAGATTTTTCCAGCTGAATGTACAATTGTAGGATGTGGTTAAAATAAATAAATAAATAAACAAATAAAAAGCTAGAAAGAGAAAGATTGTGCAGCAAACACAATGGAGGTCTACAGCTTGGATTTTAATCATGACTTGAACATGCATCTTTGGTGACCCTGGGTGAGTCATTTCATTTCCTGGTGCATTAATTTCCCAAACTCCAGTACATAGATAATATGTAATGAGTGCCACTGTTTCAAAGCATGTCACAATAATCTCTGTAATGAGTTTTTTTAATGGAAATTGCTATAAAAGTATGAAGAAAAAGACTTACATACAGGGCCAGCACAATATGTTAATACCTTTTTTGATGATTCATTAGTATTTAAGATTTAATAGATAGGCATGTAGCAATACTGCAGAAAGAGTAGAAAATATACTTCCAGATTGCTGTTACCACAAGAACAAAAGAGGCCATGACTGCGGCAGTGCAGTGAAGCAGGAACAGCTAAAAAGGAGACCACTCCAGGTACCACTTCTTCATATACAAACGTGACTAACTGGAAAATGATTAGGACAAAAAAAAACCCTTTACTTTCAGTGAAGATAAATGGGCTGGGAGGAAGGAGGTTTTAGCTCTTTTGCACTTGGTATGAGCATCTCTGAACATTAACCATGTAGGAGCCAGGTTAACCAAAACAGTTCAGTAACAAGTAATATTGTTTTTTTTGCATTCTGCACCTAAGGTAACAGAAGCAGTAAAGTCCCCAAAATTAGATTCATGCTTGATTCAGTAACATAATGGATAGCATTCTTCAGTATGCATTCATTAACCTCCAAGATGTTAACACCATCTTTTCTCTCTAACACATTCTTTCCCTCCTTCAAAGAGAAAAAAAAAGTTGTGAATTCAATACAATTGCACTTTAGGCATATATTGGTAAAGATGATTCAGAGAGGAAAAAAATAAATCTAAGAGGCTTTCCCAAATCTAGAAAAGAAAAGAAAATCTAATCTACATACTCAAATTTCTCAATAATTTTTTATTGTTAAACACACTGGCCTCCAAGAGTCTATGCTATATAAATTATAGTTCTATAATAAAATGCTTCAACCCAAAAAAATCAATCATTGCAAGAGGATATGTATTCAGAAATCTTTAGATAAAGGACCATGATTCTACATTTCTGGAACTGGAAAATTATTTACATTTTTGGCACTGGATTACTAACTGGATATTCATCCTAACATAACACCTAAGTGGGTCAGGAAGTTAAAGACTGCTAGTGATAAAAAAACACAGTTGTAATACGAAGGCAAGATAAGACTAAATGCTGAGATTCAGGAAGGGTATTTTCAGTTTTTTTCAGGGAGATTATTCATGAGTAATGGATGCCATTAGAATATAGAAAGCTATGTTTAGTGACAGAGTAAGCCAGTGGTGAGATGTACTAGCGGTATAAAGGTCTGATTTAGGCAGTGGAAGAAACACCACTGCTGAAGAAATTTGGAATGCCACAAGCAGTACTGCTGCCACCTGTCAAGTGAAATGCGTTTGGCAGGAGATAACAAGGTTTGTGGGTTTTTTTAAGTTCACTGTTTAAGTAATGTTCTTTTGACGTGTTCGTAGCAGAAGAGTCCACCTGTGAAGACTTGTTGAACTTCAGTGAAGTTTGCATGTCTGCCTGTGAGGGGGAAATCCTTAAAGTACCCATTCAAAGTACTCCTCTGTCCATCTGAATAAAACAAAAGTGGAAAATAGAACAAAAAAGTTAACAAAAAAAAATATATATTATAGAAGATGGAACAAAACAGTTTTTTCTTCTATTTAAATATTTTTTGTTCAGTGATCTTGGCTGTAAATGTCTGCCACTTATTAGGTTAAAAAGGTATCAAAAATGTCCTTAAAAATATTTTATAAATTGTTTTACCTTTACAGTAAGAAGGTAGTACTGGATTTCTATTCAGATTTTGTTGATAATTAATCTATTCATTTTCATCCAGTAATAATATGGAAGACAGCAGTAGAAAACATGAAAAAAATTAATTTTCAAATGACAGTAGTAAATTACATTTGTGTGTCTAAGAATGTAATAATGTGTTTGTTTCTATCAGTTTAGTTCCTGGCTTCCTGTCTCTGATTTTATTAGTTTCCAAAAAGTGATATTATTTGCAGAAACCTCAAAGTTTCATTTTGATAGAAGAAAAATGAAAGCCGAAATGCTTCAAGGTTCCCACACAAATCCATTACTGGGACAGGAAATGGACCTTTCTGTTTCAGAGCACAGCCATTCTCATACACCTATTATTTTTCCTGAATTATCCTTTTCCTGGCTCAACCCTACTTTTTATGTCCATCATGCTGTTCAAAAAAAAAAACAAAACCAAAAACCAACCAAAAAAACACTAGAAGTCAGTTTAAGGAAATGAATGTTGCTGAATTTTTTCTTTTGCTGGCAGAGGCATATAGAACTGTTTCCTAAACCATACCTTCAAATAGAGCCTGGATGTGAAAGCTTCCTGCAGAGGTGGTTCATTTAAGCTTGAGGCTATCCTTAATTATAGAATGTTGCAAGCGCAGGTATGTCTCCAAGAAAAATCTGTAACTTTCATATGGCAAAGAAGCTTATGACTTTCAAAATAGCCTTCAACATCCAAGGAGAAACACAAGGAGAGAAAACAATGCATTTTTCACATTGGCATCTTTTAACCTTTTTTGTTGATGCATTCAGGACCTGACACAACCTACCTTTCTAGCAAACAAAGTTATCTTGTGCATCTTCTTTTTCTTAAGCCCTTTTTGTACCCCTTTATGGGGAAAAAGCTTGGTAACAGCAAAGTGACAGTTAATCATTTTCTGATAATGCACTTCTCTTTCCTATAAGATCAGCTCAATGAGACAAGGCTATCTAAAATCTCTCCCTAAACACAAAAGAAAAGAGAGAAAGCCAAAACCAAAGGACACCACCTCAAACATCAAACCCAAATATTCTGGAGTTAATAGTGGTGATTAATAAAGCAGAAAACCAGGTAACTGTTTGCTTTGATAGCTATTTCTAGTTTTATGAGCTCTGAACATTGTTTTTTCTGTTTTAAAAAAGGAGGTGCGTGCCATTGTGCAACGGAGATGGAAACTGCTGGTGGTGCTGGGCTGCCAGCCTCTCCCCTGCCCTGGTGCTGAGATGAGCACCCTCATCTCCTGAGATGAGATCCCAACAGGCATCAAGATGAAGATAGGGGAGGATGCCATGTACTTGCCATGTGGGTACTGACTGGAGGAGTCAGGAACAGGTGAGATGGGATCCCAGAGCAGACAAGACCCATGGACTCAGTGTCAGGCTGCCTTATAGGCTTAGACTGGGCTACTCACCCAGGCACAGTGCAGAGGCTTCACAGCAGAAGTGGGGGACACACCTGTTCCTATGAGGACACAGGCTTCTGGGGAAAATGTATTTTCAAACTCTTTTATTTAGTCTGGAGATCTGACTTTTTAAAGAGTTGTCTTGTTCTCGGGCATTGTGCTCTGAAGAAACTCAGCCAAGTACACCAAGGTTTAACATTGGTACAGTAGCTTCAGGGAAAGCAGCAGTAATTCCTATGTGCTGGCTTAGTGGGCCTTTACATAGAAAGGGTTGCAGTCAGATTTCCAGATGCACATGGCACAAATGCAACAAAATTTATTTCTTTTCCTCTTTTTGTCCTTTGACTGGTTTAAAATGTTGGAAGAGGTACCAACCCTACTCAAACTGCCCCTCAAAAGGAGCATACTTCAGAAGAAACAAACATCATCTTCCCCTACATGTACTTCCCTACTTACTTAATAAATATATTAAAAACAGAAACAAATAAACTCCCCAACATTTTCTAGTATACTTTTGAATGAATAATTAACTAAACTCTCTTCACTCTAGAGGGGAAATTGCTTTCAAGAGGGGATTAGGGAGGACAGAGAAACTACCTCATACAAAATCCTTACACATGGAATTAAAGAATCAACAAAGTCTAAAGAAAAATTTAGAATTCTATTTTATTTTAATGAATTCAGATAATCTGTTGGGTTTGGCGTTAATTTGGGTATCTTTTTACATTTACACCCCCATATACTGATACATAGCAATTCCTCAAGTAAAAATCCCTTTCCTAGTAAAATCTAGAACAGATGCTTCTTGAGCATGTCGTTATTTTGCAGTTCATTTGCTTAGGCAAAGCCCAACAAAACAGTAGAGCTTTTTCAAGAAAGGCATCCTAGTCAACTGTCGAGTAGTGGAACCAAGGAATATCTGCTACAACCATTGTTTTAGTAGAAATAGCATAATTGTACCCTAAACTCCTGCCAGATACACTGCAACATTCTACATCTGGTTTATGGTAATGTAGTTCCAAAGAAATCAATGATATTTATACAGACATAAAACAGCAGTGAGTCATATTCTCAATTAGACACTTCAGTTCAAGAAGGAATATCAGAGATTTTTCGTTATTTTACCAAAATTTAGCCTGTAACCATGTTCACAGCTTTCTAAGAACCTGAAAGTTTAATTACATGTATAGGGCTTCTGAACTTTCACTGCAGAATCATCACAAGTTATTTTATAAGGATTTATTTTTTTAATTGAGTTATTGTGCTGGCATAGATCTTCTGTTTCATTAATGCGCTCATAAAAAGAGGCATTGAACTCTGACAGTTTTTATTTTTTTTTAAATTATGTCGGTGTTCTCTAGGAATCATGAAATTAAAAGTAACATATCTGCTCAAAAGAGGCTTATCAACTATCCTAATATAACTATCCTAACAGATTGATGCTGTTATCAATTAAAAGTATTATGCTTCTAATTTTATGGTTGGGTTCAATTTCTTTTAGTTGAAATCATGTGTAAAGTCCCTGCCAGTTTGAAGTATAACTCATTTTGAAATATACAAAGTTAAGAATTGCAGATATTTTTTTTCTTACAATTATATCTTTCTATTTTTAATGGACTTCTTTGTTTGTTTTTGTTAATATGAAAGAGATTTTTATTCTTTTTTAAATTGTAGCAATCCGAGTTTATGACGTGCAAGTGTTCAAAGATTTACCAGAATAATATAGTGCATTAGATAGACAGGAATTTAAATAGATAATCCCAGGTAAACCTTGCTAGGATAGTTTCAAACAGCTGTCTGACCTATTTAGGCTGATCAGAAATAATCAGAGATGTTTGTTTTGCAGGCAGTTAATTCTTAATGATCTAATGGGAGAATGATCATCATGCACAGGTTAGACTGTCAAACATAAAACTTCAGGGTTTGGGTTATTCAAGCTAATAGCCCGGACCAAGAGCTCCAAGGTCAAAATTGCATCTACCAGATTTCTTGCAGTAGCATTTGTATTCATTGCAAACTACAGGTATTTTGCAATGGGAAACATGACTATATAGCATTAGTACTGTTTGATTCCTTTGAAAAGCATAAAATGAAAGATCCCCTGCATTCTTACAGCTGTGTTTTGTCCCTGGATTCCTGGGATTGAGAGAGTTGTGTGCTTTTTTGTTGCTTCTCTTGTAGATGACAGTAGATGATATTTCCTGTATATTATGTTCCAGTCTCAATGGGCTTTGTTTTTCCACAAATGAATCAACTGTATTTTCTACTAAGCAAGCCTGAGATGATATATATATATATATATATATATATATATTCTGTATATAATAATATACATATATAATTTATCAAATGGTCAATAAGTTCCCAAAGGAAATTAAATGAAACAAAATGAAACAAAACAAAACTTGTGTTTAGCATTGTTAGTGACCAAGTCAAGCATTTCCAGTGACTTCATCAAAACATAGGTTTTATGTCTGTTGTGGGAGGACTTCTTGCCCATGACAGAAGCTGATAGTGAGCTTGGGCACCATTTCACTCTCTGCTGGTCAGCATCAGACTATCTGTAACTCTAAAACAATCTGTGCTAGTCCCTGTGAAATCAGAAGAAATGATTTTCAGTTCTAACTGAAACTGAAAACAGTTACAACCACAGAATAGGAAAATGGCAGAATGGGAACATTTTAAGGGGAAGAAATATAGAACAGGCAAAGTAGTTTGTGGTATACTCTATTTTCAATGGAAAAGCCCAAGGACTTTGCTGTTCAAGCAGCTTGTACCTTTACACTGCCAACGGTTCGAGTAATGTCATCATCCTTGCATAGGTGCATTTGTACCAACAAAAAATTCTATTTATTCGTCACCTACTGATTCATTCACACATAAGAAGGTGAATGCACACATGGAAGTCAACTTTATGTACGGTATTTGCAAAAGAGTCACTAATAATATTGTTGCACCAGTATTAAAAAAAAAAGCACATTAAAGTACTGTAACTATGTTGGCATAAAAACATCCAACATTGAAGCTGTTGCACAAAATCTGTTGACTTATTGTTAAGTGCTTTAACTGCAATTCATACAGAAAGGCTCAACAAAAGTTTCTTGAACCGCAGTAATTGAAAGCATAGAGTCATAGAATCATAAGATAGTCAGGGTTGGAAAGGACCTTCAGATCAACAAGTTCCAACATCTAAAATAGGTCATTTCTAAGCACAAACGGAAAAGAAAAAAAAGAAAAAAAGAGGAAAATAAAGATCAAATAAATGAAATTGAAACTATGATGGCACAGACAGCTGCTGTTTTCACAAGTGTTTATTACAGCTGTGGTCTTTTAAACTTGTTTACTACAAGATCAGGCTATTTTACATATGAAGCTAAATTTTTTGTCTCTTTCACTTTTTTAAGAACCTTTGGTTTTTGCATTTGCCATCTACCACTATTTCCAGTTGGCCATTTTGTCTATAACTGAAAATAAAGCTATGACAGCATGTTGGGGAGAAAGCACAGAATATTTTAAAGTCATATGAAAAAAGTGTGTAGGCTGTTAAGGATCTTTATTCTGATACAATATTGTAAACGCACTCCCAGCATAAAGGAGATTTATTAACATTAAGAGATGTTCCAGTTCAGAGGGAGAGTAAAATAATCCACCCTGAAGAGCTACACTCTGGGTGATTACATTTTGACCTCAATTCTTGCTATATTCTCTAGTGAATTTGTCTGTGCAATAATGTTTCCCCTTCTGGAAACTAATCCAACATCACCTAAAATTAGATTTCTCTATTGATTTTTATGGTCTTTTGCTTCTTAAAATCAATTATTGTTAGATCTATAACAATTTTTTTTTCCACATGATAATTTTTCTATCATAAAATGTTTTTAAAAGCATACTGGAAAAAACCCACAATACTAAACTGTATTTTTAACCATATAGAGACTCTGAATAATTCAAATAGATGAATATAAATCTTTACAATCCATTGCTGTGCTACAATATTTTATTCTTACAGGACGCAAACTTCCTGTCACTAAGAAAGCCAGCTTTATTAACAATATTCATTTTTGCGACTCTAGCCTCAGTCATATTACCATTTAAAACTGTAAAAAAAAATAGTTGCTTTATTCAGATTGAAGGGGAGGTTGCCCTGTCGGTGCATGATAAGTGCAATAAATATAAATAATGCAATGGTATATTACTGTCAACACCCGATGTGAGCAGAGAGTTTTTCTCCTATATATGTTAAATGCAGAAAATAGTAAGGAAAGACTTTCAGAAGCCTCATTAGTTTAACACTAAGCATCACCACTCACTTTCAACTACTTCTTGTTGGTTTGGCTGCTGCGTGGGTGCTGCACAGGGAGGGTTTCTGGCAACCTCCTGTCAAATGGCTCCACTCCTTCTTGTGTATTAATACACATTTATGAGGGATGCTTTGCAAACCTTAAATTATTGCAGAGCAATTTCAGGCAATGCAAGATTTTTCACTCAAGTGTAGCATCTTTATTAGGTCAGAAACCAGCATGCAGGTGAATTTAATATTTCTTTTAAAACTTATTTTTAATGCTGGAAGCCGTGCATCTTGCAGGCATGAAGCAACTACACCAAAGGAACAGTCTAAGGAACAGTTTCCTGAACTGTGGATTAATGAGCAGCTGATGTTTTAATTTACACAAAGAGATTAAAAATCACACCAAAAGTTTCAGAAAAACTGTGAATTCCAATGACATTGCTTCTACCTGCAGCAGAAGCTTGTGAGAGCCCTTTATGCTTCAGGGTTATTTGCCATTTACAAAAAACTTTCAAGGTGCACAGTATCAATTCGCAAAGACACATAGTCTCGGGATTCACCAAATTCCAGGTTCAGGAAGGCTCTGAAATTCAGATAAAGTAGCTTTAATTAGAAGCAACTTAAAAGTTTTTATTCAGGGGCTGTTATTCAACTCTGGAAGACACCTTTCTGAAAAAATCTCCTGCTGGGCATGAAGAACTCTGGCTGAAGACTGAGTCACACTCCAGCTGCCATAGTGATGGGAAAATGGCCCTCTGCAAATCGTCTATTACAGGGAGTACTGCAATGAAAACCAAGAGGAAGGACAATTTTCCCCTTCTTGATTTGGTGAAATCCGCTTTTGAAGCAGAAGCACTTTGAGCGTTTCTGCAACACTCTAAATTTGAATTATGTGATGAATACTGCTATTCTGATGCTAGTATGCTGGTTGCTGTTGCTTCAGTTGAGAATGCGTCTTTCTCTGCCTACCGAAACATTGACACCTGTATTCTCTCAAAACAGTTTTTGCAAGATCTAAACCAAGGACACAGGTGATCTTTTAACTCCCAGTATGTGTAAGGTACCGGCTCACAGGTAGCGAGGTCAAACACTCTCCTCTTCTGCTGCGTGCCATGAGGCACTGCACTGTTACTTAGGGTTATTGAAGGAGTGAGAATTGAAAATATTTGGATTAAAAGGCAATTGATCATATGTTTTTCAGCCTCAGATCAGCCTTCTGAAAATATTCTTAAATAGGAAGCTTTCTAAAGAAAGATAGGCAACACCAGTGAAAAACTGCAAGTTACTTATTCTAGTAAACAAAATCTTGTATTATCTACATGAAGCACTGGGGATTGACAGCCTGTTTTCTAATGGCTTTAAATGCTTCAGACTTTCAATCTACTAGCAGTGTTTCTTCTGAAATGTCATTTAAACTGTAACTGTAAGCTAGACATTACTCAACAGAAAGCAGTCATATAATATGCATGATTCGGGGTTGTTAACTTCAGGCTTCTCAAGACAGAGTATCCGCTTCGATACTAACAGTGAGAATCTGTATGGAGCGATTCTTCTGAAAGCAGACGTGACTTGGCCAGCATTAATTGTGAAAAGAAGCTCAGCAGAATTTCTTGACCTTTTTCCATCTTCTTCAAAAATTCTGTCCAACTGCACCAGTATTGCACTAAAATGGTTGACAAATCAAAGGGAATAACAATCAGCTTCTACCTAGCCTTATCAGCAGTGGACCAAGAATATTTAAGGCACCCCTAAACCAGTTTTTCCCTGATTTTCAGAGAGATGCAACAATTTGGAACTTGGTTGCAGTTTTTCTTTCCCATCATTGAAGTCAGAACCTGCATTCAGTCAGAGCTCTCCTGCTCTAAATAGAGTGAATCGGTAGCCTTTGACCAGTGTGTCTTTTCAAGAGATGCAGGTGAAAGCAGTCAGTCCTGTCTTGGAAGTCATGTTCAATGCTATGTCCTCATGGCTTGTGATCTCAGCCATACATGGCTTAGGCTGGTTCTCTCCTAGCATAACTTTACTGTGAAACAGTTATGGAGTTTTAAGGATATTGCTTATCTTAGTCCTGAACGTAGTTTGCTTTGTTTTTTTTTTCCAGAATATCCTGTAAAGCCACACAACACCCAAGTAAACAAAATACCAGACATAATAGAGGAGTATTTCTAACCAGCTACATCAGATTCCACATTTGGAAATCTTTTGTTTGCTACAAAATGCTTATTAAACAAGTATTCTAATACAAATAGATCTTGCTTGCAGGTTTAAAGCACTGCGTGTGTGATACATTTGGGTAAAGTACTTAAAACATCACACCATTGTTAATATGCATAATTTAGCATTAAGAAACTATTTTTTGCTTCTAGTAACTGTCATAACTATTTATTTTGATAATTACTTACTGGATTTGCAAGTGAAGGAAGCAAGGTTACCAAAGCTTTCAGCTTTTTACAGTGAAAAGCACATTCTCTTAAGTTGGAGGGCATCTTTCTGACAGGTTAGAAATACCAACAGGCTTGTATGCATTGCTTGTGCTTTGAAAATCATCAGTTGCATTTGGTAGCAGGAATTACTGTTACCCTCTGGGATTTCAGTAAAATCACATGAATGTTGGTCTTAAGTTGGGAAAAGGAGAAGAAACAACAGATGCTGCTTAGAAAAAATAAAGAGCAATAAAAACCTGAAATAATGCATGTACTTTTCAATAGAACAGCAAGGATTATTGAAATGTGTTTGAGTCTTGGTTTAATTTTATAAAATATTCTATTTCAGACTAGTTTGATAATAATGGCTGAACATATAGGTGGCATAATTGTTCACATTAAGAAGAATTAGAAATGCCAAATGAATTCAAGATTTGTGTATTTGATAGAATCACTGGCCAGAAGATTTTACATTACTGCATCTAAAAGGTAGATAAGGGCATGTCAGTAATCCACAACAAAGGAAAAGAGAGACAATAAAAGCAGAAAAACAATAGCACTGAAGTTAATAAAACTTTATTAGAATTCTCTGAAAAAATACATTTTAGACATATATAAAAAATAATAACCATTAATATATATATTAATTTAAAATCTTTACGAGACTACTGAGATTCCTTTATAAAGTAGATTATTTGTATTTTCAGCTGAAGTGGAAAGGAAATGCAAAAATTTTGTGGAAACAAGTTAATTTTTTGTTCTAAAGAGCTCGATCACATATTTATTACAAACACATTTAATTCCAACTGTCTCCCAACATTTCCATTTTGAATAAAAATTATAGAATCATATACAGAAATCACACATGGCTTGATTTCCATTAAAATTACATTTCTGTTCAGCAAAGACTTGCCCACACATGCTAAACACCAAGGATCAGGATCTAAAAGCTTAAAACCTCATAATCCCATTGGCAAGTGATCAGGAAGCTGGAATGAGGACATAACATCTGGATTGATCATTCAACATCGGTCCAGACGTTTATGAAGCATGAGTACATGAGAATCTAAGCATGTACATTTGCTGTAAATCAAATGCAGACTGACACGCTCCCTTTTGGATTTCGGAAAGCAAGTGCTGCGAGAATCTCTTCCAGTGAAAAAGGGAACAGCTTTCACATCATCTTTGGGTTTGGTTTTATTTTTCTCTAAAATGTGTGGTGGCTGAGATTGGCTTGGCAGTGGGAAGATGCAGCTGAATAGCAAACTGAATTGTAAAATCCCTACAGCACCTAAATGCTGTACACAGCTATAAAAATAAGACATGCTCAAGAGTAGCTGGCACTGAGCCAGAGGACACAGACCAACCTCATCCATGGGGCCAAACCTTTGTGGATTACACAACAAGGAGACTAACCAGCTCTTGGGAATGCCCAGAGGCCACACAGAATTGATGACTGAGGTTAGGTAATCATGAAAAAAGAAAGAGAAAGTAATGAATTAAGAACTTGCATCTTCTACGGTGTAGCACAGGAGCCAAAAGATGAGGTATAAAAGACTGAGGTTTGAAGGGATCATTTTTTCCTTTTTTTTTTTTTTTTTTCCAACCAGGAGAAACCTGAAGTGCTCAGTACGGAAACTTTCCCTCCCCAGTCTGGCCAATATTGCTCCATCATTCCACTGAAGCTAGAAGCCTGTAAGTGCTGTAATTCCAAGTTTGATGTGGAGAGGAACCAATAAGAAATTCCACCAGGGGCTGTGTAGTTACTAGGATTGAGTGAGGAGAATCCATAGTTCCAAATTGCTGGAAAAGCAAAAAAATGTGCCTTACTCAAAGAAAATCTTCTGAAAATTTTCAAGTAGGCTTGAAAACCTATTACTCAAAGCTCTGAAAACTTCATCAGCAAGTCATTACTTAATGTCTCTATTTGGATGAAAACACACACAATCAAAACTAAATGATTTGAGTTTAATCCACATTTTTTTTACCACTCGAGCGAAAATCATTTCTTTGAAAGTTTTGAACGTGCAATAGATGACACATCAATCTTGAAAGTCTGAAAGCCTCAATTCTAGTGGATTTTATGTACAAGCCTCTTCTGAATTTACAGTAACTTCTTTCTTGATTATAAACTTCTCATAAAAGACAAAGCAACCCAGTAAGAGCATGATGTATTTGCAGTTAGTGCAAATGGTAATTGTGTTCTCTTGGATAAGTATTCTCAAGAGACTTTAGCTTGCATGGCCATGCCTTTTATTTAGAGACATTAGATACATGCTGAATATTACTTTTTAAATTCTGTAGTCTACTCAGTGAATCCATCTCCGCTTCAACTGCACTTTCCCCTGTAGGATAAGAAATTATTTTACAGCTCTTAAAATTTGAAGGTATTTTAGGATTTAATTTTCTTTGAAAACCCAAACATGATAAATATCACATCCTTGGAAATAGATACATCTCCAAAATTCCGAAATTAAGTTTAACTGTGAATGAGGTCTCAATATTTTCTTTCATGAAAGCTATGAAGACTAAAAGTTATTGTGAGACTAACTGAGCTAGTCTAAATGCCAGTGAACAGAAATTGTAGTCTCATTTATGTTTTATAATCCATTTTATTAACATGCAGGAATTCAGGATGCAGCCACTGTACATCCCTGATTTTTGAGGGAAAAAACAAAGGGAATGCTGATTTTTAAATAAATAAATGAATGAATTTGTTTTTCCTTAATCTTGAAGGAGTAAATTTTTAAGTATTCTGTGAAGAATGTGCACAATGTGAATACAGTACATGCCCTTTGAAGCTAAAAATTGTTTGGTGTTGCTGCTCAGGAAAATCAAATCAGAAGTATTTACTTCTGCCATTGCTGCAGGTGCTTCCCAAAATTATAAAATGTTGTAAAACACTGAGAAAATAGTGGTTACATCTATGCTCATTTTGGGATAAACAGAGCACTTGCACTAAGGCTTACTGCAACAGCAAGTGTATTCATAATTTATCTGGATTTTTCAATATGAATAATTCCTTCAAGAACTTGTACAGCTCAGTAAAATTGAAATGTTTTATATACAGCAAGCATCCGGTTCTTTTGTTATTTTATTGTACTTATATTTAATGAGGCCATTCAACTAATGCAGACCTATTTCACCTCACTAGGTTCATGTGTACTTCTACACTTTGAAAGAGTGTTGAATGGTTACATCCATTAGACTTAATTTGGCATTAAGTACTTTCATTCTTTGTGTCTCTAAAAAAGAAAGCAAACTGGCAAACAATCTGAGTTTTGACCAGTAACCTGATTTATGAGAGAAATCATTGGGGTCAGTCAAGTATGCTGAAACATAAGTCTCTGAACAGAGACTTGGCACTTGCTATTCCAAGGGGAAGAGACACACACACACCCAAAGCCCAGGCAGACCCATCTGCTGAGTGTTCCCTTGCCCTGCAGCTTATAGCTCTGCAATACTATGGGATGAGCATGACAGCACTTAACAAATGCTTTGCAAGTTACAATAATTATGCAATGTATCAAGTGGGAATGAATCAGGCTCTGGTGCTGCTTTTTGTTAGGTGGAGGAGCGGAAGGTTAGCTGATAATTACATTTCTAGTAATGATTTAATCCAGCCACTCTAAGTGTCATGCTTATGTCAGCTGAATAATTTCAAGTCACACGTTATTCAAGTATTTCAAGTTATTTATAAGCATCACAAATCAAATAAACAAAATCCCCTCTATCGGTGGAATATACTTCCAGTAACTGGTTAGAAAGACTAATTGCAGGTAGACATGACCTTGGTACAACCCTATTAGAGATGTTATCAAAGTTGTGCTTTCTATTTGCTCCCTTTAAGCTGCCCCTGACAGAAAATAAAAAACTTTAGGTGTTGAAGGAAATGGAAACACCCTGCTAGAATGTTTCAGAAGCACGTTTAGCAAAACTGTCATGTGTTCAGGCATCAATGTGTTTTTCTTTCAAACTCATTCAGAACAGATTACTAGAAAGCTTATGACAATAGTTATATAGTAGCAGTTCAAAGATAACACAGGCCTGGATATCAGACTGTTTTTTTCCGTAGGGAAAATATTTGAAGTGCTTATAAATTGCAAACCAACAGATTATGTCTCAAGTATTTTCTACAATGTTGTAACATAACTAGAACTGATAACACATACCTCCCATCCCAAATAAACTGCTATATTAACATAACTGTCACCTGTAAATACCAGCAATTGAGAGATCTTTTTCAACTGTTAGCATCTTAAATAAAAAAGAAAAAGCAACAGTTTGAACTGAAAACTGTTGAAAATAAAACACACCTTACTGTTCTATACCTAATAGGTATAACATACGACTGCCAAATTTTCATTTCTTGAACCACAGTATGTATTGTGCACATGTACAACATTACAAATGACAATCCACTGACAACAAATGCTGATTTCAACTAAAAACCTCTTTATTAAGATGCAAAACAGCAACATGAATACTTTAGAGTAACAATTTCAATGCATAATTTAGGAAAATTACTGATTTTTCACATCCTTTTCATCTGTACATTCCTTCTTCTGTGTACATACTATACATAGCACCATTATGATTTCCCACTGGGATTACATTACTGCGTTTAGTGCGATTTCTTTGGTTCAAAGTGATGAACTTCTTCCTCAAAGGCTTCATAAACTTCCTCCATTGCATATATGCTGCTGCTACAGATCCATGAATTAGAAGTGTTTCCTTCAAATTTATCACTGAGTAAGCTGTCCACTTTCAATATAAATCATTATCTGATGATGATTAACAATCAAGAAGCTGCACTATATTCTCTAAGCATTTTAAATAGTAGGCATGTAGCTCATTTTCTTCTGGCTGTGGAATAGCTAAAAGGAAATAAAAACCCCATGGTTTGAACTTCTAGTTAATTCTTAATAAAAAAATTACTTTTCAAAAATTGCATCAAATGCTTTGCTAGAACTCATTTATGATCTTAACCTGTATATTAATGAGTAGCAAATCAAGTACTCATACTTTATGCTGCAAATTCTGTTTTTTCGTTTTGTTTTGTTCAAAGGCTAGATTTTCGCACCTTTCCAAGCCCCCGCTTGGTTGTGACAAAAAAGTGACAACTGCCTTTTGGTTATGCTATGTTACAATCAAGTCATGCTTTGTTCTTCCTCAAACTTCTTCTTGGGCTCAACAAAGTGAGAAACATAAAATAACAATAGCCATGTTGAAAAATTCCCCCATTTACACTCAGAAGAACAATCTACCATTTTAGCCCAATTATTACTGTAACATGATCAAGGGGTACTTACTAGGGTAGGCTAGTTGAGAACCTTAATGCAGGAAAATAGAGACTGCAACTTCACATGACTGTAAACTGCAACAATTACAGTTCATACTCAATAACTTCATATCATACTCAGTATTCTGATGCTTCAGTGGTTATTGAATTAAAAATTGCTATTTCAGTCTAGAACGTCATGTTCTAAAGCAGTACCTAAATAAATGGGGATTAATATTATGAGGCACTGGTCTGAAAAAGATACATATTTCTACCTTGCTGATTCAACATACTGTTCTGAAAATTCCCTGATTAGTGGTAGTTATGCTACAAAGAACAACAAAAACTTACCTATAAATTAACACACTATGAATATATGAAACGTTGCATCTGTTATATTTAATGATTGACTTTGTAACGGATGAGCTTGAAACAGTACGCTGACAAAATCAATGGATTTAGGTGACAGTACAGAAGGATTAGCATGAGATAGTCTATCAAGAATACATCTCCTTATTAGTATACTAACAAACACTGGTTAACGTGCAGAAAATCTGTGGCAATTCAGTTGTGCGAAGTACTATGGGAACCTGGTATCATAAGCCCCCCCAGACTGATAAACCTATTTAACGACATCTATCAAGCAATTAAAATGAGACATTTGCATATTTCTGCAAGATCAGAGTGCTCCAATAAACCCCAGCTACAGACCAGTGTTTGAACACACTTCACAATAAATACTCTAGAACTGAAGATGGCAACCTATCATATGAAAGCTATTCAAATGATAGTTATATTCAGTTAGTTAAGCAAAAAACTCAAGTCTTCAGAAAGTCAGCTAACTCATGGTACAGTATTTTAAGACTGGCACAATGATCAGTTCTGATGCCTTCCCTTCGTGGTTGAACACAGTGATGCTGAGCACTGTTAAGCAAAGTCACTGCTAGATGAACAACTTATTGCAAACTTTGCTGCAAGCACAATCAGAACTACAGTTACAAACCAATCTTAGCAATCACCTGAGGTATTATTTATGATATGTTAACCAAGAGGCATTTTTCTATATCTGTATTTTTAAGACGCCTAACCATAAACCATATTATTACTCATGATTTTAGAGACAAAAGTATCCTTTGAAAAAACTGTAGCACAACAAAAACTTACTGCGATTATATAAATTGAAATGTATTCACAATCTGATTGACGAAAAACCACAGAACTGGTATTATTTGCAAATAAGACTTACTTTTCTTCGCTAAAGAATAAGCCTCATCTATTATTCTCCTTATTGATGGATTCTTCAAAGTCACTTTTGCCTGTAGCACACAAAACCAAATAGTGATATGATTTTCTTCCCCACATGTTCACACTTTAACAGTGAAGCTTAGAAAATTAATGTAATTCAGCAGAATCTTAGAATTATCACATGACTATATCATCATACAGATTGCATTTATATAAGCAATCACAAATCACAGAGGACAAGCTGCTTCCTTACCATGTTGTTTAACCTCCTAGTCAGAGCACCTATGCGAATACAAAAATAAAATGGAACTGCTACTATAAACTTCACTTTTATTTACTTAAAGGTTGCTGTATTGTTTACAGCATAAAAGTTACATTACAAATTTTTCAAGTATTTCTCAAAATGCTAACCTTCTGATAGTTGTGAAGCAAAGCCCAAAACGAAGCTGCTCCTATTCTCTGAACATCACAACTGTCACTTTCCAAACAGCCAGACAGGACTGCAATCGCTTTATCTAATGAAGAAAATAAAACACAGCAAAACAAAAAAAAAAAAAAAAAAAAAAAAGAAACCACAAAAAAAACAAACTGCAACTAGAAAATATAATCAAACCCACACAAATACATATACATGTCTCAGTATTTTGGAGCACACTTATTTTTATGACAAGTATTGTATGTCAGAGGAATTACACAAACTTTATTATCCAATTAAATTTAAATGTGCTTATGAAATTGGCAGACTGCATTCAAAGAAGTGTTAAAAAGAATACAGCAAAACAAAACTAAGCAAGGTAAACATTAGGCCATCAGTAATAAAACATGCACAGCCATCAGCTATGCAGAGACTGAGTAAGCCATGAAACTGTTTTACAACTCCCAGTATCCACAATTAGAGCCACATCAGGATGGAAATTAAGATGTTTTTATTTTCCTTAGTACTTATTATGTAGATGATTTCTAACCAATGAGAAATATTTGCCACCCCATGGTAGGTGCCTTAATTTCTTAGCTTTGCTCTGAAGCCAGACTCCTCAAGTTTGCTTACCCACTTTGTGATAAAAAAATCACAGATTATGGAACTGAGTAATGTATGCTTAATTAAGCAGCAAATCAGCCCCTTAGGAAAAAAAGAAAAGCATGGACACTATAGAAAACCTACTGAAAAAGACAGGTTCCTTTTTTGCAGTTAAATAGGGGAAACAGGCCTTTTACAAAAAAAAAAGAGAAAAAAGTTCTGTGAATGCTGTTACATTAAATATACATGCCATGACATAACACAAAATAGTTTGTCTCATCATTTGTGACTTGCGGGAGCTAATACATTTTGTCCGACTGAAAGACAGGATCTTCATTTATTTCAAACTGACTGACACAAAGGATCCCTTCAAAACCTCCCTGAAAATGAGCTGTTTGAAAAAACTGCAAAAATCCTTTTATTCATCATGTGTTACTACATATTATCAGTCTCATCTTTTATATTTTTAACTTTTTGCTTTTGCTTCTGTTATATATTATTTGATTTTCTGCCAAAATATATGTTCTGTAATTACTTCTACAAAAATAATTTTTATGAAAATGCTTTTCTAAACAACAATATTGTGTTTGTGGTCAGTAACTGAAATTGCAACGAAAACATGGTATTTTGGAAGGCCCAATATTCTCAGAGTAAAATAGCCTGAATACCTTTAAGATACTTACCATTAGCTAAAATCTTTGGCTTATTAGTTGTACTAAAACAAATGTTATGTAGAATAAGAAGTGCTAGATGTTGGCTGCTTTTGTGTTTGTATTTACACATTTCCACAATCTGGTCTAAAAACCCATTTATCTTCATAATCATCTGCTGTCCCTCTTCTCCAAAAGATATGTTCAGTAGCAGCTTTAGCCAAAGAGTAGACACATTTCCAGGATTTTTATTACTTCCTTTCAGTAATGAAAGAGACAGAAAGTTCTGCAGGAAGTTACTCTGTCAGACGGAAGAAGAAAGATGTTAGAAATTATAGTAGTCCATGTTTTGTGCATTGCTGTCTGACCTTCCAGTCTTCACACTTGACCAAAACTTAGTATTAATGTTTCATTTACATATTTCAGGGAACCCATTATTATAGTCAGGAATTTTTGAAAGAATTGCATGTGAAAAAGTATCCACATCTTGGTTAAAATGTTAATATGGTAAAATACATTTTCTTCTGTAATAATTTATGCAATGTAGTTACAGAAAAGTTGACCATATTTCTTTAAAGGCTAATTCCCATCACTACATAAGCTTCTTACTATGCACTTAGCATTTATGCCAAAAAATAAGCTAGAAAAAATTTAAGTGAATCAATGTACTACTTAATTCATTCTTGATTCCTTAGTTATTATTGCTTTTATTAGCACATGTTAAAGAGATCACAGAATATCTCAAATTGGAAGGGACTTAATAAAGGATCTACAGTCCCACACACCCTTCACTGACAGCCATAGGAATGTTGTCTGGTTTTGTAAGCTTTGAAGAAAGAGATCAGTGTGTTGATGTGGCATACACTACTCCTTCCTCATCTCAGTGTTTGCCTCCACTGTAAGGAGACTCTGAGCAAATGAAAACCTGTTGCATGGGAGAAAAGTTCTAAGGCAACACTCCTATGACTATGATGAAACAAATCCTTGACTAAATATTCCCAACCTCACAGACTTTCAACAACACATACAAGCATCTAGTTACAAGCTAACAATCCAGCATAAAACCTCATTGTGGTTTTATTCACATGAATGTAATATTGGCAATTTAATTTTAACAGATGGAATTAACAATTTAGCATTGCTTACACTTATGAAAGCAGAGCTCAGGAGAGAGAATAAAGACTAAGTATTATCACATTAGAGAGGAACTCTGAACACAGCAAAAGCCAAACCAATTCACAGACCAACTACCATAGAAAAGAACTCAAACTATCACAAAGTTTGAGTTTCAGCAATTTTATAACTGTATGACCAGATTTTACAGAATTAGCACTACAAAAAGACCATACTTCTCCCTGCCTTCTCTAACAGGCAATTAGGTACAAGCACAGAACACTGTTAATGTAAATTGAGATAAATTGTTGAAATTATTGAACTACTATAAAAGATCCTAAAAACAAACACACTTTTTATAAATTCTACTGTGTTAGCTAGTTTTATCATATCACCACTGTAGCTGAGGTTCTACATGGTTTGACTGCTTAAGGTGTTGAATTTATTTAAATGATCAATGATAAATTTTAACAAAACAGATTTCTCAAAAAAAAAATTCATTAAATAGAGCGAGGATCATTCAATATGCAAATTAAAAATGGAAAAGATAGTACTTATATATTCTTATTTATAAAATAACAATAGATTTCTAACAGCCAATTATAGACATGCAGGACATCTCTTAAACTATAACTTACAATTTCACTGAAATTCAGAGGTTATAAATAGCTCTAGTAAAATTTGGCTCCATATGCTTTTTCTGCTCAGACTATGAACAGGACCGAATTACATGATTCTCTTTGGGAACAGTAACACAATTGAGGAGACAATGGCTTTGATTTCTGCAGAAGCATCTCCATAAGATCACAGAACATTCCATACTGAAATACGAGGGTTTATTAAAAAGGAAAATGCATCCATCACATTCCTAATATCAAGAATATTATGTACTTACCTTCTGAATAATGCCTTTACAGTCATGAGACAAAGCAAGGTTAGAAAGAAGACAAAAGACCACCTGCTGGATTGGGCTGTTATCATTTGACAACTGGGAAGCCAATTTCAAGACGTTATGCATTAATGAACTGCCAGCTGCACTTCGTGCAGATGGAAGTGATGATGATTGTCCACCACTGGCCCAACAAAGTGAAGTACAACCTTAAAAAAATTGAATGTTTATCATATGAGAAATGCACATACACTTAAAAAATAAAATAAAATCTATAGAAAGGGGAGTCTAACAGCTCAAAGATTGAGATGGGACTTTTGAAAGGAGTGTGTTTATTTTTTTCTTTGAACCACAGTGAAGTCAGTGGGACATGCTTTGAATAGAAATGTGCAGTTTTTAACAGCTGAAAACATCTACATGTATTTCTTTCTTTGACTACACTAAGGGGAACTGGTTAACCAGTTCAGAGTAGGTAAGTTTGGGTCACCTCATAAATCAACTGTTTTGAACAGAAACTAAAAATCCGATGAAACTAAAACTACTTGTCCTTATTAGCAATGAGTTAAGAAACAAGAAAGACCATCAGGACTTCAGCTTGACTTCCAGTACATCACAGGACATTACATTTTAATTTTATATCCTGTGGTTGACTAATACATATGTGACCATTCTTCAGTCCACATTAAAAAAAAAGTCTTTAATAAAAAAAGAAATAAAAAGGCATCACGAGCTCATTTAGTTAATGAGGACATTAACTAAAAAACATGGTTAAAAAGCTCAGAGACTGTTCAGTTAGTATATTTTAACCATGTTAACTCTTTTATGGTATTTTGACAGGGAGAAATTAACAGATAGTTATATATCTCTTCAAGCCACTAGCATATCATTACCTGAGTCAATAACCAGGATATGGAATGAGACAAATTCATATCGGTGGAAAAAAAAACCACCAAAAACTATTACTCATAAATAGAAATAAAAGATTTTCAAATGACAGAGAGAATCCTTATGAAAAATACACAAATATAAACTAGTGAGACCAATGCACAAATAAATGGAAGAAATTTAGTATGGAATTAAATTATATTATTGTATATATCAAAACCAGAATGTTCTCAGTAAGGGCTGAAGTACAAACTATATGAAGTACTGATACATTGTTCTTCAAGAGAGAATTCCTAGAGTAGTATTTTTATAGAATACTATTCAGTTTGGCAAGACTTTCACTTTAACCTTCAAACATAATGGTTTGAATTTAATGCTATTTAATCCTTTAATACAATTGTACTCTTGCTAAATCCAATAGACTGAAACAGGATCTGAAAAAAAGTCTTGCATGTATTAAAATAAAAATTCTTGATAGACTTTGATGGACCAGGGCTTTTACACTTCCCTGTTATGGTATTAATAAACATTCTAAAAGTTTTTCTGTCTTAATTATCGGTTAATATTTTGATGTATTACATCATAAAGTGACTCTCCTACCTGCAGGATAGTTTGCAGTGTAGACACAAAGCAAATGCAGAGCTATTTGCATTGAGGAGTCATCCATTAAAAACCATGGCCATAGTGAATGCAGAACAGGAATAAGATGAGCTTTGAGTGCTGCCATCTACAAGAACATGAGGAAGAATTTAAACTGCTATACTATTAAATACTTTGAAAATGAAGCATAAACAGAATGAGAAAAGTGTATTTTTATCTTATTGCATCCCGTTATTTTGCTGTAAAAGATTGTAGGGAGAGAACTGACACCCTAATTTCAACACTAATGAAACCAATTCTATCCCAGTCAAAACCAGCACTCATTTTAATTACTGAGACATGCAAACAAAATTTTATTCATTCCAACTGTGGTTGTTCAAGAGCTTCCTATTCTAAAGTTTTGTTCTACTCCAACTAAACTAATTATTAGAACTCAAAATGCATGGAAATAGAAGACTGCAGTTCTACAGAGCAAATGATAGAAAACTTCAGCTACCAACTGCAACTTCCTCCTCTTTTCCAAGAAATTGTCTCTGCCAACCAAGAAATTCGGTCTCCCTGACCGAAACAAAACAAAATATTCCACAATATCTCTTATCTGATATTATGACACAATAAAATTATGGGGACCTTAAGGACAATGAGATGGCTTATTCAGGACCATAGTTTACATGATACTCTATATAGAAAAGTGGTGCTAACACATGCCCACAATATGGATACTTCTGGAAGGTCTGGAAATCTTGGGTTTCCACCAGTGCATTTGCTAAAACTAGCACAAGTTGTACCACAGTGCCAAGACAAATTTAACCGTGAAAGAGAAAATGGGAATAAATGTGTGAAAGGTATCAGCAGTAAGACAGAGTAGTGATCAGAAAGGAAGAACACAGGAAAGAATGAAAGAAATGTATAAATTTCCCCATGTTAAAAGCAGGTAAGCAGAAGAACCAAAGTAGAAAAGAAATTGAAAAGCACAAACTAAAAAAAAACCAACAAAACAACAAAGAATGTGAAATGAAAAGAAGAAATTCAAAACAAGATTTTGAGCAAGGAAAATTATGAAAAAAAAAACCAAGATGAAATTAAAAATGTACCTTGCAAGATCAGTGTAATTTAACTCAAAGAAAAATAAATACCAAATTATTATTTAGGGTTTGGGATTTTGTGGGGATTTTTTTGTGTGGTTTTGGGGGGGGTATGGTTTATTTTTCTTTTGCTTGTTTGTTTGGGTTTTCTGTCTTTCAGAAAGGGAAAGGAAAAGAGAGAGTAAAGAAGGAAAGGAAACATAACTTTCCAAGATCTGAAGTATCTCTCTTATGTGACTTATGGCCCCACACCTTTCCTCACATCCATTTTTTATATTATATGCTTTTAAAATTGCAATTATTAATTTCAGCAAACAGAAGTGCATATAAAGGACAACAGCCATCTAAAACTTTGGTAGATGATGTTTCAATAAGAACATTGATTTCCTGTGCATGTATGAAATATTCTTAGGAGGCAGGAATTTAAAATATTCCTTCCATTAATACCAGTCTTTAATTAAGCCAGCTTGAAAATAACTTCAAAGTAGAAAAAAAATAAATCAAGATCTTCATTCACTGACTGAATGTGCTCACATTATTTGAGAGTAAGAATACTTACTTTACATTCTTCATTTTGAAAGAGGCAGTTTCTGAGGAGCTGCATAGAACACCTTAACTGTTTGTTAAGGTTATCCTCCTATCCAGAGAAATATATTTGAAGATCATCAGCAAAAGACCAGAATTAATTTTGTACAAGAACAAGAGCAATTTCAAAGGAGAGATGCAAATTTAAGACATCAACACTTCGGACACATCTCTGCAACAGTTTCCTTCTCATCTCAGGTAGGATCCATCTCAGCTAGCTTTAAACACTAGTATACTAAAAACATTTATAACAAGTTACTACTAAAGACATTTATGTTAAGTTACTTGGAGTCATTCTCATCTCTCTTTATAACCCACAGACACTATTTCTAGGGGCACTGATCTGGCCAAATGCAGAGATCAGTAATGTAGAACTCCATATCACTTATAACTAATGAAGAATGGGTGGGAACACTTTCTGAGTATTTGTTCCACCCTAAAGCAGACATCTAAAACAAGTCAAATGAATCACTCCCTAGAAGCACCTATTTTTCTTCCTTGGATAACAACAAGGATAAACTAGCTCTGTCCTACAGATCTCTGCATTTGGTCAGACCGATCTATCCTTATATTCTCAGTGTATTGGTTCCCTATCCAAAATAATAGGAATAGTTTCCATCCTGATAAGAATATTACAAAGATAAATACAAACCTTTGCATAGTAAAGTCCTATACTGAGATTCAAATATGCAAGTAGACAAAAAAAAAAAAAAAAATATCTATCTTTGTGACAGCACTGTGACACTAAAAGTCTAATAATGGCTGACCTAACTTTTATAAAGTTGACATACTAAACCACTTCTGAAAGACAATCAAATTACAATACCTTGTTCACCACAGCAGACTATTTCTGTTCTATCAAACATAAAGGAAGAAAAATACAAAATAGGATTCTTGCTTAATCACAGGAAAGGTGACGCAATGATACTTGCTTATAAATCATATTGCACAGTTGATGACATTTAGAGAAGAAGTAAAAGCCTACATCAACAAAGTTAATGAAAGTCAGGTGTAAGATGAAAAAGAAACACGAGTAGTAACTCTAAGATGCTCCTTCAAGGAACTCCCACACTGTTTATTTATTTAACAAATACAAATACCACTAAATCCTATAAAATGCTACAACTACAACTTATATTTATGTTAAACTTCTATAAGGTTGAAAAAGCTACAGACTGTTGATGGTACTGTCTGTATTTACTTGTTTTAGGTTACCTGGATTTTTACTACGATCCTATTTTGAGGTGTTTTGGTTCTCTTTCTCATTTTTTTTCTTTTTTTTTTTGAAAGCTTAGCTATTTGTAAGTAGTTTTCATGCCCTTAGTTAAGATCACAGTAACTATGGTGAACAAAAAGGAATATCAGGTAAAACAGTTAAAAGAAAAGAAAGAGAAAAAGAAAAGAAGCTCCGATAACTTCACTTTGAGAACTCTGTCCCAGAGTGGGCTGGGGGGCAGTTTTGTGAATCATCAGCTGAATCTTACTTTTCCTCATGTGAAGCTAGACTGCTTGTCATTATGTACCATATATGATGAACAGCACAGTTACATATGATATAGCAACCTACAGTCCCAGCTCAGCAAAGAAATCTACCACAAAGCCTTTTGTAAATCTCTTTCAAATAATTCTTAACTAAACAGTGTTTCTGACCTTTCTCAGAGGTTCTTTTCTGTCAGGTTTTAAATTCCTTCTACATTTAGGAAAAGAACAAATGTCCTCAGATTTTCCCTTCTCAACCCAAGAAATATCAACCTTGCTGTACATATCCAGGGCAGGACACCTTCCAGCCTCCACCCATTGAACAAAGGATAACAAATGTGCTTAGGAGATCTCAAGGAAAAATATGGTAGCTTTCAAATGTCAAGGTCAAACTCAAATTCTTTTAAGAGCTCACTGTTATAAAACACAGTTCCACACTCACAAATCAAGGCTAATGTCTGGATCTGCCAACGCCTTGGAGAAAAATACTATTGGGCTCAAACAATGCAGAAATATCCTGCAGGAAGATGCTTTCCGCAGTTTCTGCTTTATGTGGAAGTGGACAAGATATCAAAGTTGACAGCAGAGGTTATTGTTTGCATTTTAAAAATTCTTTCAGATGAAAGTGGTAGAAAACAACAGATTGCACAAAAATCTTATGAAACGCTTGTCTGATAGTAAGAAATAATCTATGTCTAGGTGTGTTAAGCGAGAGCTGGCTGATGTGAGAGTCTGGAACAACTGGAAGGGAAGTTATTAAAAAAAAAAAAAAAGGCTGAAGAAATTGTGAATGTAGAGAAGAAACTGGGAGTACAAGTGGTGGAAGGACCAGGAGGTAAAAAACCAACTCTGACAAGAAGTTATAGCCAGGGACAATTGAGTCTGATGATAAGAGACTGTGACATCCAGACCAAATATGCAGGAGGACGGAAAACAAATTAGAATTGGAAGCCAGATAATACGACAATGTAGAGAATAAAAAACTGTGACTTACATGTGCAAGCAGGATTGGTTTTGGGGTGTGGAGAAGACTGACTCAGTACAGAGACAAACAACAACAAAGTGGCTAGCACTAGTTGAAAGACAGAGAGAAAACCTGAGAAACAGAAAAAATACTATTGTGGAAAACAGATGGGAAAAATTGGCTGGATTGGGTAGGACCATGAAGTCAAGGCTGAAAATCCAAGTATGTCTGAAAATAATACAGTACTCTTAGATATTGCTGTGAGCTAAATACATATAAATTGCAAGCACTAACAGGTGACAAATGCATGAACATGTATGTGTGTGAATGTCTGAAACTGAACTTTAGAACTGTCAACCAGAAGCCTGCTAGCTCCTGGCTTCAACCAGAATGGGCTAGTTCCTAATTCTAATAACCTGGACTAAAAATGCAAAGTCCTGAATCCTCCAATTACTGAAAAGACATGAGACAGAACCACTAATTCTGAGGCCTATCATGCATTGTATTTAGCATATAGGATATTTAGATTAAGGAAACAGGAGCTTAAGAGTTCTGGAAAGAAAAGTTGGGTGGCAACAAGGACTTCTGAAAAGAAACGGTCTCTGAAAGAAAGAGTCACTGCAAGTGAGAGAAGATCCAGGAGACCAGAGAGACACATGGAGAGAAACATCGGTGCATGCCCAGGGTCTCTGGCCAGTAACACCCAAGACTGGTAACTGAGCAGCTGCAAAGCACCATCTGATGTGATTTTCTGCCTGACTTTCCTGAACCAGCAGGCATTTACATGCTGGAAAGGGAAATTGAGACCTAATGAACATAACTCTGGGTGGGAGAGTGAGTGTGTAAGTTAATCAAGTTGGAAAAAGCTCTAAAATCACTGAAACTTTAAGAAACCCTAGTATACAAATCCAATACAAGCTGTCATTTACTCCGTCTCACCTGTGACAAGTAATAACAGTACTGGCCTCAAGAAAACAAACAAAGAAAACAAAGAAACAAGAGCTTGGAAGCGCCTTAACATACCAGTCTTCTGATTTTTACAATTACCTTTTTTTTCTGTGCTTTCCCAGCCTTTAAGGAATCCAGATTCAGCTGCACATGAATATGTTTCAATTTCTCTATACAGGTGTTTATCAAGTCAACTGAAAGACAAAAAATATTAGCATTTAGAAGTTCATCCATAATCAAAAGTATTTTATGAAACATAAAATATCTTTCTTGCAATGATCTTGATCACTGTTACCCTTCTGAACTGAAATTTAAGGATTTAGATGTTCAAATTGTGTGAGTTCATACCATATGTTATCTTCTTGATTATCAGGGAGTAACTGTCTCTGAAATAGAATGCATCTAGTTGAATGATCTTAAGAAGCAAGCATACATTTGAAACCTTTTGCAACAGAGTCCTGTGAGAAGAATGCCAAAAGGAAGGAATACTAAAATGGAAAGGGAAAGATGGATTTGGGAAGAAGATGATAGCAACTCATAACTCTTCAGGATATCTTGCCTAGAAGGGGCAAGAGGTTATAGCATGCATTTATCTTATCTTACCCAACTTTTCCATAACAGCAGCAGATTTGCTGCATCTGAGGCAGAAGGAAAGCAAATGTGGAGGTGACAAGAAGTGCAGAATCTTGAATTAGGCTCTTTCCTTGGGATCTAGAGTCTTCAATTCACCACAAGATCATGGAGTGAATATATCAGTGGACAAGGGAAGAACTAGGGATCTCATATGAGATTTCCGTGAGGCCTTTGACACAGTCCCCCACAACATCCGTCTCTCAAAATCTGAGAGATACAGATGTGATGGGTGGACTGTCCAGTGGATAAGGAATTGGTTGGACGGTTGGACGGTTACACCCAGAGAAACTGGAGACAAGTGATGTCCCTCAGGGGTCCATAGTGGGACCAGTATTGACACATCTTGAGGGATGGGATGCCACCTACAGCGCCCTGGACAAGCTTGAGAATTGCGCCTATGTGAACCCCATGAAGTTCAACAAGGCCAAGTGCAAGATCCTGCACCTGGGCCAGGGCAGCCACTGGTATTAATGCAGTCTGGGATGAAAGGATTGAGACCAGCCCTGCCAAGAAGAACATAGGGTTACCGGCAGATGAACAGCTGACAATGTACACTTGCAGACCCAGGTGGCCAACTGTATCCTGGGCTGCATGAAAAGAAGCGTGACCAGCATGTTGAGGGGGGCGATTCTCCCCCTCTACCCCACTCTGCTGAAAACCAACCTAGAGTACTGTGCTCAGCCCTGGGATCCTCTGCCCAGAGGGCAAAAAAAATGAGCAGAGGGATGGAACACCACTACTATGAAGAATGGCTGAGAGTTGGGAATGTTCATCCTGGAGAAGAGAAGGCTCTGGGAAGATCTTATTGCAGCCTTTCAATAGTTAATGGGGATTGTAAGAAAGATGGGGACAAACTTTTTAGAAGGACCTGTTGCAATAGGACAAGGGGTAATGGCTTTAGATAAAAAAGCAGGGATTTAGACTAGATATAAGGAAGAAAGTTTTTACAATGAGTATGGTGAAACACTGGAACAGTTTTGCCAGAGAGGTGGCCCATCTGTAGAAATATTTAAGGTCAATTTGGACTGGTCTCTGTGGAACCAGAACTAGTTGAAAATGTCCCTGTTAATTGTAGAAGGGTTAGCCTAAATGACTTTTAAAGGTCCCTTCCAACCCAAATTATTGTATGATTCTGTGATCATAGGCTCATGGGATAATTCAAGTTGGATGAGATTGCTATCAGTTGCCATCTAGTCCAACCTCCTGCTCAAAGTAGGATCAGCTATAAGATCAGGAAAGGTTTACTTGTGGCCTCATTCGGTTGGATCTTGAAACTGACAAAGACAGAGACTGCAAAGTATGTCCAGCTACTGTTTTACTGCCTTTGAATGGAAAATATTTCTTAATAACCAGTTTGACACATTTCAATTTATGCCTATTCTCTCTTGCCCTCCTACATCATGCACTGCTGTGAAAAACCCAGCTCTGTCTTCTCCAAAATCCCAGAGGTACGAGAGGGCTGCTATTAGGTCCTCCCAAAATGTTATTTTTTCCAGGTTGAACACTGACCGTTTCCTCAGTCTTTCCTTTAAGCACAGGTAGGAACAACCATCTTGGTGGCCCTCTGCTGAACTTGCTCCAGTTTGTTGATGTCTTTCTTGCACTGGGCCAAAACTGGACGCATTACTCTGGGTTTGGTTTGACAAGTGCTAAGTAGAAGAAAGATAATCCTTTCCCCTTAATCTACTGGCTGTGTTCCCTGCTAATACAGCCCAGTAGGCTGCTATTTTTCTCACATTCAGCTTGTTGCCTACTAAGACCTCAAGGTCCTTTTCAGCTCCCCAGTCAGCTTGTACTGCTGTAAGGGGGTGTTCCTTTCCAGGAGCAGGATATCTTAAAACGTAGTCCTTAACAGTTGAACAGATGATGTTAGAGCTACAGATATCTTCAGGAGATTGATTTGAACCTCAGAACTTCTCTTCCTTTTCTCTAAGGTTTCTGTTGCATCACAGCAAAGATGATGTGAAGGCTTCTGTACTGTAAAATGTGATGCACTTCATGTACTGATAGTGCTTTCACAGGAAGTTAGGTCTTAGATGATCTCGAGGGTCATCAGTAGAATAGCCCTGATTAAAGCAAGGGCTGAGCAGACCACTAGCTCACTGGGAAAGAGCAGAAAGTAGGTATATAGCACAGGATTTGAAGTTCAGAGTTTTCTTTGCTATTGCTATGAGATTGAGCAGATATGTCTAGGCTATGTATTTCAGCATAGTGTAGTTTTAAAGTACTGAACAAACCAACAGAGAGATGAAAGTAATGAGAAAGCACCCAAGACAAAGTGCACTTGGGCTGATCAGCAGGTATTTAATGTGTGACACAAGAAAACCACAAATTAACCAGTCTACTAACTGTGTTCCACTAGAGACAAAAAGACTTTGATTAGAGGTTTTTAAATTTTGTTTTACTGCTGTAAAATCAAAACCTTAGCATGAAAGGTGATTCATTGCAAGGGAAGAAGGTCCTACTTAAACTGTAAAACGGGAAGAAAGAAACAGAGGTAGCAAAGAACAAAGCTAAGAAAAGGTCTCTTTATGTCTAGGTTATTAAGGTTCTAGTCAGAACTGAGAACACAGGGCATATTTTTACCTACAAACCTGCACTGGCATAGCATGAAACAAGAAATGGAAGATTCTACCAGCACAAAATCTCTGGTTTTGAACGGGTGAATATGCCACTAGCAATAAAAGCTCACAGGTTTCTTCTCATTCCAACACAGAGCTGTGATTTCACCACAAGTTTTTACACTGGATACAATGTAATATTTTATCTGCAGCTGAAAATTTTAATTATTAATAATGTTTTCAGTGAAAATCTGCAAAAAAATGCCACTGAAAACTAGGACTTTTGTTTTGACAGAAACCATTATGATTTAAAATAATACATGAAACACCTGCAAGCATTTGATTCATAAATCTTTTAACATACATTTTGAAATGCTTACCTTCCAAAGCAGATTTCTGGGCACTTTTACTGACAGCTAAAAGAGACAGGAGTGCATTCGTAGCAGCTTCTTTCAGCACATCCTTTGAAGACTTTCTTTCACAGATCTACAGATAATGGAATTTTATTACCAAAATGAGAAAGTGACCAAAAGTAGTATTCTTACCTATAAATATCATGATCTATACTTTCATTTGGATGATTCATCACTATATTCCTGTCCAGAGTTCTCCTCTATATTCATTTTTACAGTCTGTCCGCATTGAAGTTTTTAATTATTTTTCCTAATTACAATGTGAAGATGTTTTTTTGCCCCCTCTTAGGCTCACTCCTCTTTTCTTAACATTCTACATTCCTAAAGCCTAGATTCCCAGCCCTAGCATTCCAAGCCTTTTCTAATATTCAGGCTTGCTATTGCAGACGACTCACTGAAATGCCGTTAAGTGCAATTCCACTTTCCTTCAACACAGTGATGAAGAAAAGACATTAAATATCAGTGAAATTCTTTAGAATAAAAATATCATTGACACACTGATACCTGTGGGTTTTTTAGATACTCTTCCAACCAGAGAAAAATTGTCATTTGTCTTATTTTTGTGAACATCACAGTATCTCTAATAACATAAATATAGCCTCTGTGCTTTGAAAGAAATATTTATTTGGAGTCATATAACAAGATAGTTGAAAGACAAGGATCTGTCTGCACTTTATATATTAGCCACTTGAGAATTTTGTCTACCTAGCAATTTTTCCTAAATTATCATTCCAATACTGATATCCAGTACAACAGAAAATGCTAAGCAGTGTAATACAATAAAATAAGAACTGTTGCTGAATCATACTAGAAAGCGAAACACATTTTAAAGAGCCAAAAATATAGCATCTTAAGAAAAACTTAATACTTCAGACAGAAATCTCATGAGTACCTTAGCCATAGGACCTCATAGATTTTAAATTTCTACATACATCACATATATCACCTTTTATTGGCATTAGCCCTTTAGCTAATAACTGCCACAAATTTTTCAAATTGTAATATGCAATAAAATTTCAACCAAAGCTCTAGGGTTACCAAAGCCAGGCTGGATACGGCTTTGAGCAACCTGATCTGTTGTAAGGTGTCCCTGCTCATGGCAGGAGGATTGGAACTAGATGATCTTGAAGGTCCCTTCCACCCCTAACTATTCCACGAGTCTGCAATTCTATGTGTTCAATGTAACCAGCACTGAAAATGTCGAGGGATGAAGACTACGCAAACAGCTTGAAAACACAAACAGCCAAAACTCATAGATAAGGACAAGGGATACAAAAATAAAGCACCAACGCATGGGCTGGGTTCTGCATTTATAGCTATTAAAAAAATAAAAAAAAACACATTTAGACTACAATTGGTTTTCTTAGATTACACGTGATCTAATAAAACCAGTTATCAATTAGATACCAAAATCAGATCCTAATTAGATCCCAAAGCTACCAGCAAGAATATTCTAAGTAAATTAAGTATT
The DNA here is from genome assembly GCF_028554395.1 of Pezoporus wallicus. Classification (NCBI taxonomy): domain Eukaryota; kingdom Metazoa; phylum Chordata; class Aves; order Psittaciformes; family Psittacidae; genus Pezoporus; species Pezoporus wallicus. The sequence goes on along the minus strand of NW_026639478.1, from coordinate 4,495,416 downwards.
TTTCTGTACTAATAAGTGGTGGTTTCTCTTCAAATTAAATAATTTAGATATTTGTGTAGTTAAAAATACAAAAATCAAATTTTAAGCTTGATGTTAATTTACACAAGCCAGAAAAACATGACTTGGAAGTGTGCGCCTGCAGCCCAGAAAACCAATCACATCCAGGGCTGCATCAAAAGGAGGTGATCAGCAGGTGAAGGGAGGTGACTCTCCCCTCTGCTTTGCTCTTGTGAGTCCCCACCTAGAGTACTGCATCCAGCTCTGGGGCTACCAACACAAGAGGGACATGGACCTTCTCAAGCATGTCCAGAGGAGGGCCACAAGGATGATCAGAGGGCTGGAGCACCTCTGCTATGGAGCACAGACTGAGAAAGCTGGGGTTTAGTCTGGAGAAGACTCTAGGGAGACCTGAGAGCAGCCTTCTGGTACTTAAAGGGGCCTGCAAGAAATCTGGAAAGGGACTTTTTACAAGGGCAGGCAGTGAAAAGACAGGGGAACAGCTTCAAGCAGAAAAAAAAGTATATTTAGATTAGATGTTAGGGAAGAATTCTTCACTATGAGGGTGGTGAGACACTGGAACAGGTTGCCCAGAGAAACTGTGGCTGCCCCATCCCGGGAAGTGTTCAAGGCCAGGCTGGATGGGGCTTTAAGCAACCTGCTCTAGTGGTAGGTGTCCCTACTCTCTGGCAAGACGGTTGGAATCAGATGATGCTTAAGGTCCTTTCCAACCAAAACCATTGTATGAGTCTATGAAAAAGAAACAAAATTATGAGTTCCTTCAATCCTGCATAACCCAAAATGTAGATTAAAGTATCAAAATTCCATTATTTCTTAAAGCATGCTTCTTTATGCTTTTATTTCCTTTACTCTTCAATCAGGAATTGTAGCTTTAATTAAGAAAAAAAAGTCAATCATAGGGAACATTTAAAGAATTAATAATTGACAACTACTAGTTAGTTGAATAGAAAAAAGTTACTGTAAATCTTGAATTTCTCCTGCAAGAAGATTTTATACTTTTAAGCTACTAGCATTAAAGTATTAAAATGTGAATGGACACTATTAACACTTTTTTGAAATTATGATGTATAATAAATTTAAGATGTCCCATAAATCCACAGCAGACATAGCTATGTTAGTCTGAACCTTCTGTAAGTTAGTTATAGGGGAGATGACAGACTTTCTAAAACATTATATATTTTATATGTAGAAAATAAAAGCTAGAGCCTAAATTTGAGACTTACAGATTATGGTTTCCTTATTACTTTTACTTCTGATCTTGAAAATATACATACAAGGGTTAAAGCTGACATCCACAAAAGCACCAAAACCTTTTGAAGTCAACATGTGCATTTACTAAAGTGTTTATATGCAAGAATGCATACTAATTTAGGACCTGGTCTGCTAACATTCACACCTGCAGACAAGGTCCTAAGTTAGCATTTGCCACTGCATATCAACTACTCTGCAGATTTTATGTAGTTAGGATGATTAATGGAGATGAAATGTTTGAAAACTCTCTCCCACTGCCTTTTCTGTGTTAGTCAGCTATTTGCTTAAGTGCTTCTCTTGAAGGAAGGTTATATTTAAATTTTTCAGTCGTCATGTGGTTTGGTACTTTTTTGTGTGAAGTTTTGTGCATGTTTGGCTTTTTTTAACAGCCAACTTTACATCCTATGGGCTCCTCTTTCAACTGCCTCTCAATGACCACTTGTGAGGGAAAGAGGGAAAAAGTAAATAAATATATGTACTTTGCTCTAAAAATTGAAGCTGCTTTTTTTCCTAATTCTGCTATTCTTTTGAGGGAATCATAGCAGCTATATCCCTTTAACGCATTATAAAGCTCCAGCTAACACAAGTTATCTTTTGAGCTATTTTATGAACAAAATGCAATGTCTATCTACTGCTCTGAACAGTTAAAGAGCAGGTTAAAAAGCTGCTGTCTCTTACAATACCATGTCGTAGTGTCTGATGTACTTTTGGCCTGGCTGTAGTTACTTCTTCATTGTGTAGACTTTTTCTGCTGTCACCATAAGAATCACCACTTTTTGATAGCAAAGACTGGTAATCAGCTATGTATACTTGTATGAAAATAAGGGAATGTGACATACTTCCATGTAATTGCATTTCTTGTGCCAGAGCCAAGGAATTCAGTTTTAGGCACATACAAGAACATTAAATACAAACCCCTAATAGGATATTTAGCAAATTATGGGCTTTCAATAAAGTGTCCCTGCTTTGCTGTGAATCTCTGAAAAATCATGTCCTTACAGGGAATCTCTAAGCACTCAAATTATCTGCAGTTAGTTGCCCAAGAATTCTAGTTTTAGTGGCCTATATAGCGACAGTAAGAAATATCCTCTCATGAAGTTTCTCCTCCCTAAAAGACACCAGGGTCTCAATGGATAGAAATTATGCTCCAATAAATGCTACAGAAGCACAGTGGTGTAAGACTGCAGCAGAGATGACAGGTATCAGCTAGATCAAGAGAAATCCTCGTAGGAATAAGATTACAAGGATTTGGCAACCATAGGAAGAGAGGAGATTAAGTGACACTATGAGCATTATTTTGGCCACACAATCCAATACACACTAATACATGTTGAAAAAACTAATGTTTTACAGCAAAACAGTACTAAATATGATTCATATAAAAAAAAAAGAGAGCTATGTTATATGAAATGTGCATCTCTTAGACAAACACAGTCATGAGTCACTATGATTGTTACAGTGACAAAATGCACATAATTTAAAGAAGGCCAGTGAGTACATAAGGAAACCAATTTGCAAGAGAAAAATAGACGAATTTCACATCTTACTTTTTTTCTTACTAAGTAATGGAAGATATTTTAAAAGTTTGTATGTAAGTGAAGGATGTAAATATAAAGCAGGTAAAAATAATCAGTTGGGACAGTATATAAAAGTATAAATAAGAATTTATGATGAGATTACACTAAGCAAGACATAACATTCAGAATAAGTATCTAGAAAAAAAACATTTTGTCACCAAAATATGTATTTCATCAGGCAACAAAGTTCAAAAAAAAGTAGTGAAAATACACTATCTGGCCAATTTAAAACTAGCCTGGAAAATACATTAATATGTGCTCCTTAAATGCAGCAACATTGATATTACACTATTAGGGAATGAACTAGAAGGCTTAATGATTCATTTTGGTTCACAATTTTTGTGAAGGCAGCTGTTATAAAAAACAATGTTGTAATTTACAGTGAGGATAACTACGTGTCAAACCTTAAAAAAATCTCATTACATGTTTGGAAAAGCAGGAAAATAAAAGTCTATGTATTTGGCCAAATATATTCTATGTATTATATCTCTTCTACATAATATTACCATGCTGCTGCAGCACAATTCCCTAGCAAGGCCCTTCCTAGAAGCTGCTGCTTTACATTTGTTCCAGCTTATTACCTGAATTTCAAAAATGAGTGTAATAGATGTCTCAAATTAAAGACATCTTGGTTCATAACTGGAAACAACTGATTTTTTATTAGGTAACTACATTCCTTTTTAAGAAAATACAAAAATACAAAAATATATCCTGCAATCACATCTTGAAATTTTAAATACCTGAATAATTAATGCAGTAAGTTGAGTTACCGATGCCTGGCATCCTTCAATGTGATCCAGAAGAAAGCTAATAGATGGATTCTGACATGTATTCTCTTTATCTTGGATCTGTCTTCTTCCTTCTTCATTCAAAAGGACAGAGAGGAACTGTAAACTAGTCATACATAATGCAGGACATGTGTTTGACAGATGAATACAATCACAAATGTTATCTGAAAGGTTAAACAGAAAAATAAAGAATTTTATATTTCATTCTAAATAAAGCTTAAGTGCTTTGCAACTCAGAAATTCTTATCAAAAGAAAGCATGCAAGCAAGAAGCAGTTATACCTGTTCACTGCACATGGAATTTACAAATTCTATTCATTTACAAGTCTTTAAAAATCTAAGAAAGAAAAATTTGGGGTTTATAACATCTGAATGAACTCTGCATTGCTTTGACTATAAAACAAGAACAACAACAACAAAAAAACTGATTTGCTATATCAGTCTTTTGTTCAAGAATTTTCTGAACTCCTCTCACTTTATTCAACAGCTTACATTATAATGCCAACAGTACCCATCAGCTGCTTTGTGTGCACTTGGATTTGGATTCCCTAGATCACTTAACATGCAACTACATGAACGGATTATGCTCATAATTTAGTACCAAAACATGTCAGAGAATCTTGGGGACCTAGAGCCCTAACAAGGCAAATAACTAATGAAGAAATAATTTAAAAAAAAAACCAAACAAAAAACACCAAAAAACATCCAAACCCCCCCAACAACTCCCTTTATAATAAACATTTAAAAAAACCAAATAAACAAATAAAAACCCCAACATAACATATAAGGGGAAAAAAATGAAGTCCTAATGGATTATTTCAGGCTTTACTCAGAGGTGCCATATTAGGTTAAAATTTACAACTAGAATCACTAACCCATATATGCAAACGGAACTTGTGAATTTATCTGACAGTTCAAAGGTTAGTCTGCTGAGATCAGAAAGAGTTGTAAAAACCCAGTTAAGGGAAAAAGTTAGTCAAGCTCTGGACACATCTGGTTTTCATTCTGCATATGCCACTGCTAATTACTTAATAGCACCTAAACAGGAATGTCCCTCTTTTATGTTTATTTATTTTATTAGTTGCTAGGTTAAAATCCATCCAGGAATAGTCATTACCAATTATTGCTGTACAATGATTTGCAAGGGCTTCTGTCACAAACGGAAAAGATATTTGGCCACTCTTCCACAGTAACGTAGCCAGAAGGTTGAAAAAGTCGACCCATGTTTCATGAAGCACAGATGTTAACTCAGTATCTGCAAAGACAACCGGGGGGGGGAGGGGGGGGGGGGTGGAAATAAAACCATTCACATGTGTGCACAAACCAGGACAGCTAAGCCTGACAACAACTACCAACTTAAATGAAGGTGGTATGTAAATAAAGACCTGACTCTGCCTGGCTACAACGGGAACAAAGTGCTTCTTTACCTAGCCCATCTTTGGAGCGATTGGCGAGAATCATAAATGCATTTCCCAAGAGAGGTTTCAACACTTCATCCTGGCTTACAAGCTGAGAGTCCACCAGTAAACATGATTTCAGAAGCCTGGACACAGATGACAAGTACTGAAGTAGCAATAACACCTGTTAAATATTTTTAAAAATATATGAAATAAATATTTGCATCTTCAACATTTTTTTTAATTTAAATACATCACCTCAACTGACTCTTAATGTTTTGAATAAATAGAAAAAATAAGAAATAATAGGATATTTATTAAATTTTTTATTGTAGAAGATGAAACAGAATTCTTAGTCTGGAAACACGTGTGAAATCAATTTTCTAGTCATAAAGTTCCTTGCGAGAAAGTCATAACTCTTATTATATGTACACCATCATATTCTCTGGAAGCTCACAAGGAAAAACTTAAAAACCGTCATTAATATTGACAAGTACATGTAGTTTCTGAAAACAAACTCAATTTAAAGCTTTAGGAAAAAAAAAAAAATATTCCTGATATATTTATTTATTCTCCCAGATTTCTGCAGAAACACATTTTCTTAACAACCTGTGTATCTTTCTTCAAAGTAAATCTGAATCCAGAGCAGCAGAAGCCTTAAAATAGTGCTGACCCATGAATATACATGTTCTATATGTTATATACAGAAAGTTAAATTTGATACAAAAGGAGTTCCATTGGCAGTAACCCTATATGCTTTGAATATGTCAAAATTAGTTGAGAACTACATGCCTGCAGGATTGGAGACAAAGAAAAGATGCCTGTTTTGTTGCAGAAAATAAATACGAAATATGTCAGTAACTGTCTCATATTTCAATACTGATAAAAGAAATTCTATTACATGATTTCTGTAACCACTAAATTCAGTTTGTATTTTTCAAACACTGGTTTTCAGTTTGATGGTTCTATATATAGTTCTAACACAGAAATTGTTCTGTTAAAACACAGTTTATTTTTTCTTAAACCTTGTCAAAAGCACAGATTCACACAAATGTAGCCTATAGCAGCCAGTGTGTCTGCACTATGATAATGAATATAGATTATGTAAACATAATTATTTTTATAATTTGAAAAAAAAAAAAAAAAGAAAGTAACAAACACTTCTCTAACCTGAGCTTTTACATGTTCTACATGGCAAGGATGACCCAACGGAGCTTTCAGTTCCAAGATACATCTCTCAACAAGATTAGCACTTACAAGACTAAAATAAAATAAAGTTGGTTAGAAATATACTTAAGTAATTAAGCTGTCAACTAATTTAACATTACACAGAGGAGAACATTTTAAATCAACAGTAAAAAATTTCTTAAAGTAGTGGGGTTTAGCAGTAAGTCTATTCAATGGCAACTGTAGTAGCAGTGAGTTGTTTCAAAATAGACTAACAAAATCCAATGGCTGTTACTGTACCGTTTGCTTGGGGGGGGGGAGGGGGCAGGTATATGTTTGTATAACTGTTGGAGTTTTTATCAGTAATTGCAGTATGAAGAGCAACTACAAAAGTTCTTGAAAACCTTAAGAAAAACTGAACCAATTTTCAGGCTTCACTTCAGGACTTACAAACACTTTATACAGATGAAAGAATTTGTTACTATGCAAGTGGAAACATGAAATACAATCTGAAGACTATTTTGAAGTGGTTCTTTCTTTAAAAAAAGAAATGAAACACAAAGGTCTACCATCCAATACTTTCCCAAATATGGCGATCATTCTTTAGTCTCTTTTAGAGTGACAGATCTGGCTCATCCTCAAAATGCTGCATATAATTTAAAGAAGAAAATCATAAAAAGAACTGGAAAGAATTGCAGTTCTTAATACCTTACTATATAATTTACTATTCTACTAAAGAAAAAAAAAAAGTTATCCTTATCCAAAAAGGATGACTAAATAACTATCTAGACAAAACCCTAAAACATTACCAGAGGAACACAGAAGTGGAATCCAGAAATGGAATCTCCAATATGACTATCTTTTCTGTGACATAAAGAAGTAATAGAGATTCTTTTTTTGTTGATTGTATTTTTTAAGGCATTTCTGAACACTTCAGAAGGAAGAAGTGATCAATACAATAATTTTGATAAGAAACACTGGTAGATCTCATTTCAAACTTTTAGCCTCTACTGCTACACCTTGTTTGTAATTCGGCAGTTATTTATTGATCTCATACCTGCTGAGAGCTGTTAGCAAATGTGCCTGTTGAAGAGCAATTCCAGTATCTTCTGGAGTAACAACCAGCAGGTTGTGCAGAAGGTTGCAAACAGCTGACAAAAGAGCAGGTGTTACTACAGCCCACTGTTTAGAAAGGGCAGCAGACATGGGAGAATCATGTTGACTTGGAGATTCTGTTGTGGTTGTTTCACTTTGACCTAGAGTGCATTTAATAACAACAAAAACAAAAATAAAACAAAAAAAAAACACCAGAAAAAAAAAAGAAGAAACACAAAATATTAATTAGAGCAGTTACAGAAAACAAATTGCTTTTTATTTTTCATAAAACATCCAATTTAACTTTACATTTAAAAGGTATATTTGGATGAAAATAAACAAAATAAAACCAAAAGGAAATAAAAAAGAAATCAGATACTGGAAAAGCATTATTTGAAATAGTCCTGAAATAATATGTTTGTTCTACTAGGCACTAATAATTGTTAAAAATAAATGGTGAATTTGGAAAAATATATAGCTTTACTTCTATCCTTCACAGAAAAATATTTTATATTTGTACACAGACGTCTCTACATATATTATACGTATTTTTTTTACATTACATACATTTTTATCTATCTACATACATAGAGAATTATATATACATTGCTGTGTGTGTGCATATATGTACATGGCAGCTTTACGAAAATTGACTGTTTTGAAAGGGTGAATGGATGCCAGAAATAGAACTTCAGTCTTGTGTGACATTTCACACAGTATCAACCATTTTTACTTATTTTTCTCAAGTATATTTCACCCTTAATTTTAAAGGCAGTGTTTCGTGTTTGTCTTCTAAAACAACCACTAGAAGCATCAATGGTCACTGTTCCAGCAATACACAAGTTCCATATGCGTGGACAAATACTGGAATACGGGCAGGCTAATACATCATACTAATAATTAGGTACCAAACCCAAAGTTTGACTTACCTTGTGCTATAAGCCGATCAACTACAGTTTCAGGAATAAAACTGATTGGATTTGTTGGAACTGTTGCCTGAAGCTCAGTAACAGTCCCCAGTGTTGGTGACATAGACAGAATCTAGAAAGCCATAAAAAGGAAATTAGTCGATCCCAGCTTTTACAGAGCAGACTTCTATTTATATTTTGCTTGGGGTGCAAGGGGAACCACAATATGACAGGACCCAGTAAAACCAAAACACAATGCAAAAACTACACTTCATAACCAGTTTGACTACATTTTGTTCCCTATATCTGTGTGTATGTATATACATGTTCTATAAACATCCAATAACTGAAACTACTGAAAGATGTTTCTGGCTGTTTGCATTTCACATTTCCGTTAAAAACTGATCAATGGTCATGTTACTGAAAATTCCTCCTCTTCATCCCTCTTTCATCTATATAATTGACTCAATCTTCATTCTGATAAAGATAGGCATTACTGAAGCATTTAAACTCAATTTTTTCATGGATTATTTACTCTACTGAGAACATCAGCACTTGTCCATTTGTAGCAGGACATGATCAGATAAAAATATCACAAGTGTATTAGTCATCAGCCAAAGCTGACATTCCAGAGACTTTCTGACTGGGTTCTTCTCTTAATCTTAGGCCTCTGTGTATCCATTTCACAGTGCAGATATATTTACATGATAGTAAATTCTACTGTCATACTACCATGGTCCTCCTTCCAGTTTTACATTATCTATCACATTATTAATTTTGCATGCTTTCAAAAGTTCCTAATGCTCTTGCTACTGTGTTTAAAACCACAAGCTTGAGGCAGGAGACCCAGAGTCTCCAGCTTAGTAAGATGCTTTTGTGACACAACAAGACCTGTGACCTATTTCAAGAGTACAGGATAAGTATCTCCCATGTCAGGACAATTTTTAATTTCTGTTTTTTGTTTTCTAGCTGGATCATTCACACCATAAAAGTTTTCTTCAAGAATTTCACTATACAGTGTAAAGAATACAGAATGCTGGGGAATCCAGTGAGTTTGAAGGAGGATGTCATTAGGCTTTCCCTCACAGCAAACTTCCTAAGGAAGACCAAAATATTTCAAAGATTTTTTTTTTTTCCCAGTTCTATTAGAAAATCAGTTGGAATACTTGTTTTTACCTAAAGGAAAATCAAAAGTTACTTAATTGACAAAAACTGTGGAGGAAAGAAATCACAGATTACTCCCTTCCTAGCTATTGTATCCTTGAAGTTAGGTCACTGTTTTCCAGGTTTAGCTTTGATTTACTCAGCAGCATTTTGAGCTACAGGAACAGTCAACTTAGTCTTTTCTCATCTCCTAGAAGGTTTAACCCCACCTCCCACTCCCTATCACTTTCAAATGTTGTTAGGCATCTATTGGTGCATCTTTAATTGAAACCACACTGCCTGCATGACCTAAAGGTTGCCATCTCCATGCTGTAACTCCCTTCTCCCCCCTATTTTTTTTCTTGTCTCCCATTATTGCTCATCCTACAGTCCTTAATCTTTTTCCTCATGCATGCTCATTTGTTCCTTAAAAAAGGCAGAAGATTACTGTAACAGAGAAAACAAGCTACAGTAAGACGTGGGATGCATGTCTGAATCCCAGGATTTGCATATAGCTTGAGTCACAGAAACACTAGGACATGCTTGGCTAAATAGTTTTCCTGTTAGTAAAATGCAGTACCAAATTGTACCAATGAACAAACTCAAGTTCTGGTTAGATCATACAAATAAAAATCATATTTACCAATTGAAATAAGCTATTTAAAGCGTCACGCTTGCTGATTAAAATAATTATTAAAATCTATTATTTATATTAAACCAATCCACCTTGACACATGATAAATTCTGCACTTATTCAGCAACATGCTTCAATTCCAAGCATTCTAGTAAGTGACAAAAACAAACACTTTCTCAAAAAGTACAAACCCAAAATGCAACTTCTAGCAGTCCATACGGTTCTTCTGCAATAAGAAAAGCACTAAAAGTATTACTATGCTGAAAGTAATTTTGAATATTTTATTATGAATTATATAAGTTTTCACGTATTAGTAAATACTATCACCTACATTACACACTTCTTTCTCACATTCTACAACAGTCTGAGCACTTTGGGCAAAGAAATAAAATACAAGTTCTTAGACAAGTTAAAAAAAAAATTAACAAATGCTTTATCTACTTAGAATAATACCAGCTTCCTGCACTGATAGAACATTTATTGGTAATTGTTTCACAGTGGAACATGGGTTAAGACCAGAAATTTTCTGCTGTCTTAACAGAGGAGACATAGTAGCACAATGAAGTTGTTTTCACAATGTTCTGCCCTCCAGGAGAGAAAAGATATTACAATTTTTATAAATCTCTTTGATAAGGATGAACTGGGAGTCTGGGACATTGTACCTAGTAAAGGATATTTTCTACTGCCACTACAATCTTTCTGGGGGCAATGCAGCATTCTGTGGCTTAACAGTGAAACCACAGACTTTGGAAGGGGGTTTAATTGGGGAATAGAAAGGGTTGTGTGTGGGGAGAAGATGAGGATTGCAGATTAGAACTAATACAAAAACTGTCTGAGTGGAAACACAGGAGAAATGTGAGGGGCTTGCCATTTATCTACCAGATATGAATAAAAGGTCTTCTCTTAACCTCTAGTATAAAAATCACACTGGCACTGCTTTAATAGGCTTGCAGTGATTAATTCTATTCAGTTCTATTTTCAAAGGTTTAAATCACTTAACTGTATAGCAGTCTGGTAACCATGGTTCCATAAAATAAAGCACATATTTTTGTAAAATAGCAAGAAGATTTCATAGGAAAAATGGCCATGACTTAACACTACCTGGGAAATATCTGTAGATCTTTAACCTGCACCATTTTTAGCTCAAGTTTTTTAATAACTGTTCATTTTGCTAAGCTGTCCTGAGCACAGAACAGCCCTAGTGTATTTATACATTGTGAAGCAAGTTAGAATATCTATGCTGATTGGTGTTCTCCGTCATACGTACTAAATATAAACCAAACATGTTGGTTACAACAGAAATGAAGATTTGTCCTCTGTAATGATAACCTGAGTTAATGTTTAAACTATGAATTCTTTATATTTTTAAACTCAGAATTGGGCATTCTGCAGTATCCACATTCCAGCTTACAGAAAAATAAACATAAATTTGGTAAAAATCTTTAATCCACAGAACTTAAAAGACACTAAATACAGTGCGTAGATAACAGCTAACAAAATGGTGCTGCTGCTTTCACATGACCTTGAAACATTGATTTCATCCTCACATTGCTATTCTTTATAAAATGGGCAAGAGAGTACTTATAGCCTCTGCAAGACCTCTGACAGACTATTTTATACACTAAATTCAAAAAAGAAAGTTTCCTGTTATTGACGTACCTGCTTTTTAATGTTTTCAATTTTATTTTCTGCAAATTTGGGGATGGGGAAAAAAAATGATGGAGCAAAAAGTAATTTAGATTTTTATTTTCACTTAAGATAGCTCAAGTAAAGTATTGATTACATGAAAACTGAAAACAGAGGAAAACTAACAGTGTCTTTTTTTTTTGGCCAAAACTGTTTTCAAACATAAAAAAAAAAAATACAGTGGATCTTTTCACAGAAAAAAAAATCACATAATTTAGTAAAAATACATCACTTTTGCTTCTCCAAATATATTCAGGATATGGGTTACTGAAGATAAAAGCAGTTTCAGCTTCCTAGCCTGACATTCATCAAATGCACAAATATGGACAAATTTAGGAAAACTAAAAAAAAATCCCAAATATCAGAGAAGATCTTCTGATAGAAACAATTCTGCTTGGTTTGACAGCTGGTAGCTGTCAATTATTTGTGTATGTCGACCATGGAAAACCTATTTTTCCCTTCAGTAAGAACAGCAGGCTCCCTTTCATCTGCGATAGGGAAAGCATGCCATCTAGCGGGCTTGGAATAATACTATCATCAATATATAAAACTTCAAACTTTTGGCAATGACTTCACCATGTATTCCTTAATTTTTTCATACATCAAAATGGAAATCTTTGGGCCAAACTGTAGGAATATAAAATTTAAATTTATCTAGGAATAAACTGTGAATTAAGGACAATTTTGAGATTTTAAAGGTATTTTAAAGGTTTTTCCAAACTTTACTAGAAGCACAGTTAATAGTCATTAACTGCTCCCTGAAATACAGTTTGTACTTAGCCTTAGTTCTCTTCCTCTGTCCTTCTTCTCCTAAGTACTATTGGCATTTGAACATCAGACCTCTGCATCTTACCATCTGTCATGTCAGCAATGGTACTTTATTAGAGATAAGAAACTTAGTAAAAACAAGAATTTAGAGCTGCTAAAACGGTCCATGAATGACAAATGGTAATTAACTTCTATAAGTGACAATCAAAGTTTTTCTGTGAAACTTTCATATGTATCAGGGGAAGAAGAAAAACAAAACAAAACTAACACTTGAATAAAATTCTCTTACATTCTCTGTAAGAGCATAATCTTAGCAAATATAAAGTCTCAACATCTGGAAGACTGACACAAGTAAGTGTATTTTAGCATCTGAGTTTTCCACTTTAAATAATTAGTTGCCCATTCGTTAAATAGAATTTTAGTGCTATACTTTTACATTAAACTATGATGCTACTTTACACATACAAATACAAATTTGGTATAGTATTGAAATTATTTTTTCCCTTTTTCTGCTGAAGCAATTTCATGTAATGAACTCTTCATGAGAACTCAAGCACAAGTTTAAGGAGATTAGAGACAAAACCCTGATGAATTGCTGAAATTTACTTTTCACTCAAGTAACATGAACCAAACAAGATTAAATTTGTTCAACTTTTATTCCTATCAGAAAGTGGCATTTAATTTATTCATTAAAAAGCAATTTGGAAACAACTGCTTTCAAACAACCTGAGATTTTTTTGTACCTGTTTTTAGAGCACTATTCCTGTTAGCATATACTTTCTGAGTTACATGCACTTTCATTTCTTTTAGTTTCAAATATTCAAATTTGAATATTTGTGTTTAAAATCACCCCAAGAGTCTTTGGGGGGGTTTGGGTTCTTTAGATAAATGAAAATCAAAATAATTAATACAATTTCAGAAAAAGAGAAATTTTAGCTTGACACTAGGATACACCTTTTGCTCAATTACCAAAAACATGCCAGATAACAGTCACAGTACTAGACAGCAACAAATTCATAAAAGAGAACAGTAAGGAAAAATTAAAATTGCAAAATATTTTCAGACAAAACTCCACTACTGGCTTTTCTGTGTTTTAATGTCATGATCCACAGGAAAACTGGACATAACAATTTTAGTGAACAAAATAAGATAGCATCCTGTGCTTTATCATTCTTTGTCATATACCACATCTGTTTAACATAAAAACTTCTGAGCTATGACATTATGGCTTTCATATTACACTAGATAGTCTTTCATAAATCAAAAATTTTTGAAGAAAAAATTATTAAAATGGATTTCAGTGCAACATGTCAGAGTTTTCTTGGTTATGCTGCAGTCTGTGAAAATATATGATTTTTATCATGTAACTAATGAATGTTATAAAAGCTTCCTCCACAGCCTGATCTGATATTACAAATCTACTCTGGAAGTAGAAGAATGTATTTCAATGCCTCTTCCTTTGCATCAGCCATCTTGAAAGACAGCATACGTTTATAGCTTTTCATTGCAATAATCATTCTAGCCAGAAACAAATTTTTCAAACAGCCACCTGCTTTCTTGTATTTTTCACACCTATTTTGGGTCTTGCAAACACTTGTGCCACTGTTATATTCCGTAAAAGCAGTTTCAGAATCCAGAGTTTATTGTGACACAGAATATAATTTTAACCCAAATACTTATGTGGTTTTGATTGATCCAGTTTTGTAGCTGTGTAGTGTAAATATGGGTTCACTCTGAAAGGACAGTAAGGATAAAAGCAGCAGAAGTAACCACTATAGATGGAGATGACTGCATTTTGTCAATAAAGTGAATTACAAAGTAATCTGTAGAGAGTATGTCTCATATTGCCATGAGAAGCTACAGAATTCAGCACTGCTTATGCATTTCGCTAGTCTAGGTAAGCTATTTTATTTATTTGAGCTCAGGTAAATAGCCATAAAAGTTTTCTTTGACACATCAAATCTACTTCAGAGTAAATTTAAATTTAGTTTCAGCTTTTACATTTTCGGTTTCATTTCAGCTGGTGTTTTATGTTTTGTTGGGTTTCTATAGCATTTGTAAAAGTGTTAATTTTATTCAAAGCATTTCACAAACAACTTGGAATATAAAATTAATAGATTGCTCTGCAAGTTACCATAGTTTCAGATGTTGACTGGGAATGTGAAGAATGGCTTTGACTGGATGAAGCCTTCCAAAGATTAAGAGAATCATCAAAATCTGCAGCAGAAAAAAGGAATTAAAAAAAAAAAAAAATCAAACAAAAAAGAAGCTGTCTTTTTCATTCCTAAAAGACCTGCAGAGAGCATTACACGATTTTCAAAGGATTGTTTCTGTGAAACAGAAAAGTAGCCAACCACAGTTATATTCTGATCTCTTCAGAATTACAAATTTTCATATATTGTATCTATGAGTTCTTATTCAGGAAATCCCTTTAATAAACAGGACTTAAATATAACACAATTTTCAGTGCAACAAAATAGTCTGGAAAAATCTACACGTAAGCAGTTGCATAGACTTTAATAATTTGAAATAGTTCGGATTTAGTTTTATTTAAAATGTAATAATACAAAAGTATCTAAGATACTGAGGTGTCACAGTACAAACATAATTAACAGATGTCCTTGTCCTTCAAATTCACATTTTAAGAGAAGCAGTTTCAAGAGAACCCATATTCATAAATACAATGAAGACGGAATTACTTTGTAGATCTGTTTCAGAATGAAAAATGCCAGAAACAGCACAAAACTGTCAATAGCAGGTTTTGACGGCTTTCATACATTTAGGAGAAAAAGCTATGAATAGAGAACAAGATTATACAGATTCTGAATGCAAAAGTAAAAGTCCTATACATATCTTAGCTAATTACTAAACTGAACTAACTAATTTTAATTTTAACCTAACTTTGTGGATGAGTTTTTTTTTATATACTCCTGAAAAATGTGAGAAAAATACATTGGGGAATAACATGACAAAAATGGGTTTAGGAAGATAAACCAAAGCAAGACCTTCTATTAAGAGATATGGGACTTATTAAAAAGCAAAAACAGGTCATTATAGATAAACAACACAATTCTGAAAATATGAATAGAGGACTTGTAAGGCTTTCAAGCACTACAGTTTTAGAGATGGAGCAAATGTTGCCATGCCCTCCCTTTTTTTTTAAATAAACAAAAGTTCTGTATCTTGTTCCTGAAATATAGATTATTCTCCCCCCTCACTTCAAAGCTCCTGGAAAAACATGGGGTTTTTTTGGTTTTGCTTTTCAATAATGTGATAAAACATCTCTCAACAGCTCACAGAAAAGTTCTACAATCCTGGAGTTTGAGTTGCTCTTATATACTACTGCATCAACTAACAGAACTACCAAGAGGCACAAATAAGATGAGCATGGAAGGAGTGAAAAGTGTTGGATTGAAAAAAATTACACTTAAATAAGAAAACAGATTACACTTATAGCCACAGAGGATTTTTTTACTGCTAAGTTAATTCTCTGATAAATCAGAGAGTTAACCAATAATACTTATTTTCCTTGGGTCTGTCAAAGTCACAACTTGCTAGGGGAGATAACATTCCTCTTCTGTTCGTGTTTCTCTAATTTTAACAGAAGCAGGCCTACAACAACTGTTTAAAAATCTGTAACCTTTGAAGATGGAAATTCAAAAAATCAGGCACACATAAAAGAAAGAAACCTAGAAGAACGAACTTACTAATTTTCCCTCCCTTTAACAGTTTTTACTAATGGAGCTCTGATGAATTTCCTACCTTTCTAAACTTAAGTTCATAATGTATACTTGGACAAGAATGTCAGTTCCGACAATGCATCATAGAAAGAACTAGATCAATATTTTTTTTTTTAACCTGTCTGCCTGGAGTATCTCAAATCTGATTTTCATATTGATTCATTGTTTTCTGAACAATAGTTCTGAGTATTAATTTTTTTTCAGTCTACAAATTAAATTACATCTGATGTCTTAGAATGCAGCTAACTTCAGCATATAAGAGCCCACTCCTACTCATGCATCTTTAAAGTTGAATACATCAAGAAAGAGGAGTCTTAGAAACAGTCCATATATTTCTTTTCCTAAACTTTCATTGTACTGGTCTGTCAAAGTCATAACTGTAAAAAGTATTTTACAAACAATATTTTGCAAGAAATTATACTGCAGAACCAACTGCATCTTTTCTATTTGTAACTTTCTGAAGATGTAGATAACAGCTCAGAGCTTTTTCTCCACTATGTTAAAACTACTGGCTTATCCACCACTGAAATCCTCAGAGCAGTATTTTTCTTAACGTATTTAAGTGCATGGCTTGAATATTTATTTTCAGTTCAATTTTTAGTAAGAATTTTTTGAGGTAAGTTACTCAAAACTAGAAATTATTTATGTAGGTTTAAAACTCTAGAAGATCATATTAACATCACTTACCAGTTATACCACCTTTTTCTGTGATGAGGTTGTCTTCCCTGGAAGAATTCAGATCAAACATGTAACATCCTAGGTAACAGTGTTTTACCATCTGCTTCACCTGCTCATAGAACTGGCAGTGATACAAAAGGGCTTTAAGGGCAGGTTTTCCTGTCTGAGAGAGGCCAGATTCTTCATCACGTACACATGGACCCTGAAGATGTGAAATTCACAGACATCATTTCTTCAAAGGAATGTTTTACATAAAACTGTCCAAAAAAGCTCAAATCAAACCTACTACTGTGTATGAGCGCATATACATAGCTGCTTTACAGGCTGTAACTAATAGATTCCAAAAATCAAATGCAGATTTTATTAAGGCTGAGTTAAATCATAATATATTACAAAAACTGCAATATTTTAGCAAAATATAAGTAGCTATTTAGGAAATGGTAGCTATTTGGGAAATTTATTAACAGCTAAATAGAAAGTGATGGAAAGCTGTACATGGGTGGTTTTAAGACTATATGTATCGGGAGACTTTACAATTTTCATTTCTTATTTAATTCAAATTACAGATAACAACTAATGCAAAAGTTTTCCTTAGAAAAAGAGCACAGTGATACTAAGAGAAGCGTAAATGTCCTGAAAAGGTCATCCTGTTCTAAAATATACTGCCATTATACTACAACTACCTGTGTCAATCTACTATGATAAAAGATTTATTTAGAAAACAAGACATGAAAAGAAAGAACTTCTCTTTGAAGCATGGTTTTCAGACATGTCTTTTCAAATACTGACTTCAGGGAATACTTTCTAGAGCAGTGGATTTATACATGAAAAGAAACTTCTTAGTTTTATTTCAAATAAACAGCTTAGTTTGGTTTTGTTACAGTATTCCTATGGTAACAGAAGACAACATGAAGTTTTATTAAGCTACAAGATACCCTCTTTCTGATTGACTATAAATATTATAAGTAATAATTGCCAAAAGAACCCACACTGAGAAAAATTCAAACCAATTTCATACTGCAAGGTAGTTTTAGGTGGCGTCTCGCAGTACTTCAAGAAGAAACTAGTTAGAACTGTGGAAAGAAAATTCATCACTTTCTTTGGCAGCTGGGAGAGAGTAGAGAGAGATCAACTGCAAATAAGTAATTTGAAAAACACTATTTGTCCCCAAGAGGCTCTAAATCTCTCCCAGCTCCTCCATTTACAATGAGCACAAGCTTACTTTCTTAGGAAAAAAAAAAAACAAAAAACAAAACAGATCAAGTAGAAGCAATAAAACTAATTTATGGTACATCCTAAATTATAACCAGAGTTTTAGATAGCTGCTGCTTATTGTTTGGTTTCTGTTATACAGAAACTACTTTCTTGATTTGCATTTTATACCAATTAATAGAGAATCAGACATGACTGTCTGAAGAAGAATGTAGCATTTAATGTAAGATGTTTATGATAAATTATAAAAATGTAGTCATACACTGTCAGCAATATGCTTAGACTGTATCAACTATGACAAATGCATACTCTGGAAATTTCGTTACCCAGAACTGCCTTTGCCAGTTTAAAAAACTGTGCTAGATACTTCATTGTACAGCAGGAACCCTTGAAGAGTTACATTTATAACAAGTGCTCTAACTTCAGCAATCTTCATACAACACAGTATGTTGCAGACTGCTGTGTAAATGCTATGCAAAGGTGACTTTACCCATGACAAAAAATTTCCTATGCCATTCTTTAAACTAATATAGCAAAATGAATTATCAACTAGATAACAGGAACACTACAGACATTCCTGTGGAGACACTAGACTACAAACTATTTACAGTCTTTCCTTTTCGTATTTGTCTAACAGGTAAAGATGATAACATTCTACATTGGGTACTTTGGTACGTGGCTCCTATTATTCACCTAGATCCACATAATAGCTCTTCTCTGAACTCACATGCAGTAATGGCAACAGATGAAACATCTTACCCATTGCAAAGGAAAAAAAAAAAAAGAAAAGCAACTCTGAAATACAGAATTTTGATTGTCGGTATCTTACAATTTTAAGTGTTGTTTGTATTTTCAACAGTTTTAATTTACCAGTTACCATAAAGTGCTATTTGATAACAACTTTCAGCATGCATACTTATTAAACGGGATTAGTAAAAAAAAAAAACCAAGAAAAAACTTCTTCCCTATGAGGGTAGTCAAACATTAGAACAAGTTTCCCAGACAGACTATACCCTTGGAGATACTCAAAACCAAACTGGACACAGACCCAAGCAACCCGCTCTAGTTCACCCTGCTTCGCAACGAGTTATGTTTTTAAGAAGCATTCAAATTTACCTAAGCAACCAGCTGCTTCATTTCTCTTTGGAAAGGGTCGTTTCTCATCACTTACTTTTTTTTAACCCTCTTCAAAACATTTTATAAAGCACCACATTATCAGAATTTTATCTTCCTCATACCCATCAAATCATGCTGCATTTTAAGTGCGGGTTAAATAAACAATCAATACCTATCCTAAATGTTAATGATACTATGTAAGTAAGCAAATTTCCTAGGAATCGAAATTACTATATTCATGAAATACGACATACATAAACAAACAAACTTTGTTTCTGTTCTTGAACTTGCTAGAAGTTTGAAAGAAGTTTGTCTATTCATATATTTTGCCTTCTCAAATGTCACCTTAGACATGTAATTCTTTAAATTTATATTTTATAGGCATGCTTACATAAGTTTTTTTATCTAATAACATCTCTCTGTGATGCTATGACCTTTCTCATTCAATGTAATAGTCACTCACTTGCCAAATGCAATCTTTCATGTCTACCGTAGGAAGTGGAATCACAAGGAGATTTTGTAGAATAAAAGCAGCCTGAAATAAATGAAAGCATCATTATTGATATCTAGCAATCAAAACTAAAAAAAAACCCAACAAAACAAAAACAAAAAAGCAGATCAGATTGAACAGCACAGTCCACAAGTCTATGTATTACACCATTGCTTCAGACATGCTGAAACACAAAGAATTTTCATGTTCATGTTGGAAAAAAAAATAAATTAGAAGGATATACCCCAAAACCCCTCAAGCTTCACCTACAATAAATGCCATTAGGGGACACAGTTTAATCACTGTTCCAGTACAGTCAATCCTATCCAATTAGCATAACAAGATGTACTGGAGAAAAATCCCTGAAGGGAAAAACTTAACTGTTTATGACCCTTCACTTTACTGTTGTTATGTTTTGTATTAATTGAGACAATTCTGGGACATAGTGGGATACACAGACACATTGGTTGCAAATATCTTCCTTTCTCGATACATGGCATGTGTGTTTCGCTAATTTATATCACACACATTTTGCATGGATATGTCAGTGGACTGAAACTGCTTATTTTATATTTTGTCAATCTTTTGTCAATAATCGGACTCTTAAGATACTACTGAAAAAATGTGTAAGTTAAATAAAACAATAAGGTTGCTTTATTGCTCATTCTCAAAAGTATTTTGCACAAATAAATTCAAAATATTAATTTGGAAAATGTTACTAGTTGAGCAATAAAGCTGGGAAAGAAATAAATAACCCACTATGTTTCACCATTGCTCATTCTTAGTCCTTGGAAAATAAGAAAAACATTACACTTAGGGTTGATAAAGCTGCGAAAAATGTGTACACAACTTAAATATAGTATTACATAGTTCTATGTGGTGTTCTGTTAGAGTACAGTGCCTAGACAGATTATTTCATGCTTGCAATGGGGAGGTATTTATCACAGATCAATTGATGAGTTCATACCAAAGTGTACATAAATCGTACAAAACATTCATTAGAATATGGGCTAATTTGTTATGCTTTAGCAACCTATTTATCTGCCTGAGTAAGCCTTAGGAGTCTTTATGCATTCCCTTATATTATTTAGATCTTTTCTGCTTTTACAGTAGTCATCTGTGTTTGTTGCTTCTTGAGTCTAAATAAGAAGCTAAACACTTAACTAGGTATCATTTAACTTACAAAACAGTAGGTGTTGTGCAGCACTGTAAAGCACATATATAGAAAAAATATTTAAAAATCTTTTCTCCTTAATGAAAAAAAACTTTACAATCTATGACAACAGAAGGACACAAGAAACATACCTCCCTGCGTACCATGCTACATTCAGATTGGTCCAGAAGGATGTTTATCACTGTTCCCCACAGACCTCCTGAAATATTCTGGCAACTTTCTGCTAACGCAATACATCCTACTTCAAGAGATGTAAGAGCTGATCCTATTCCAAGTGCTGTAAATCTGACCTAGTACATATAAAGGAAACACAAAGTGATATTTCTTACAGTAATTGGCAACAAGTTTTAAAAAAATTATTAAGTTGTATCAACTGAGCCCAGAGCTTAATGGAATAACTTAAAAAGTAACAACCTCTTTTCCTACATTTCTCTGGTCATATATTCATAATCACAACTATGTGTAAGTAAAAGACTGAATTAATAGATCAGCTTCTGAATATGTAAAAATACAAAGACAGTCTTCAAAATTCTTAACATTTTACCACTTAAAAATAATTCCATTTAGCAAACTTGCAATTTAACAGATTTGCATCAAATATACTTAGCTCTGAATCTGTAGTTGATATAAATGTTTCTGCTTTTCAACTAAGTAACAGCAATGTCAATGAGAACTGCCTATGAATCATGATCACAAGTGACTAATGAAAGCATACACAACAGAAAATGTAGGGAAGGATTCCTCAGAAGATATTTATATGGAAGCATTCTCTCTACTTTATTAATACTGTAATTTAGTATACAGTGAGTAACATTTTAAATAATAGAAACCAGTAGTTTCAATATTAAATAAATTGATGAAACTGAATTTTTGCAAATACATAAGGGTCAAAATAAGATATCAACTTCACATTTTATTAACTAACCTCAGGGTCTCTATCTACCCATAAAGGAACCAGCCATGCCAAACCTAGCTGAGAAAGAACTTGCTCTTCACTGTTATCATAAGGCAAAGACCAAAGAGATATCCAGTCCTGATTAAAAAAAAAAAAAAAAGAAATTATTTTATAAATCTTTCAATGCCACACAGTCTACCCACAGCCTGAGCTACCAATTACATACTAAAACATTTTAAATGCACACAGCACTGATATTCCAGGAAAGTTTTTGATTCTGCCTCTATGAACATGTCGACTGTGCCTTCTTCAAAGAATTAGGAGAGCAATGCTAAACGGAGATTAAATATACTGGGATAATTATTTCTATTCAAAATTTACTCCATACATTTTTAATTTCTGCTTATTGTTAAAATCTGTCTTTCTTCTACACGTGCAGAAAACTACTAAATAAGGACCTGCAATTATTACTTAGATCACATTTATTCTTTTTCTTCATGCATCTGCCACATTATTAAATAAAGCTTCTCAGGCTACCACATACTAATTAGCTGCAGATTCCATGAAATCATACTTGGCTTTACAAATTAACTTTTTAGCTCAGGTTAAAAATACCTGCCAAATGCTCTCTTTAACCATGGCACTACAAAAAATGATGCATTAAATTCATAATGAATTATGACACCTAAAATTTTATGTATTTGTATTCCAGATTTGTATTCCAGATATGAATTTTGCTAATAAGTAATGATAACTCCTTTTATGAGACAATCATTGTTTCATGTATGCATATATGTGTGTATATACGCATACATGAAAGAATACACACATGTATAAACATGTTAGAAAGCCCATTATCTGTACAAGGCTGAAGAAATAATGATGTCATAAATCCTTAAATTCATTCTTCTTGAATAAAATTATGATTTTTTTTAATAAAAAGAAAATTATACTTTATTCTCAAAGAAGGCCTTTCTCAATCCACAGAATTACATGCAGAATAATTCCAGTAGGGCTAGAACCGAATCTTCAGCTTTCCTATTCATTTATCTAACATCATACAACTAATGAGATTGAGCAGATTTATTTTTTTTATTTTTACTATCTGTTGCCATAAGATGTCATAAGGCATTTTCCCCCACATTTGAAAATCTGTGCGTAGCCCTCACAAATGACAAGATAAGGGCAAGCATAAGGCACTCACCATATCCTTGGCTTGAGCAGTCATTTCATGAGATAAGTGAAGCAAGCAAAGAACTGTGCTTTTCGTAACACCTTTTCCCATGAAGGACATAGCGTTTCCTCCCCATTCAACATAAAACGATGAGATGACCTAGAAGCAGGGGTACAGCTTCATGGCAGATTTACTCTAAGCAGTATACAGGTAGAGTACAAACTGTCTTACATAAACTGTCTACTAAAATATAATTTAAATTCATGAAAAGATGGCAGACTTTTAGCTGAAAATTCATTTCTTTATTAGTCATTTGGTCATGTGATGGTTTCCTATACAGTTACACTTCTGAAGATCAGTAGCTTTTATTTGCTTCTCAAATGAAGACTGCAGCCAAGCATAATAATAACCATAATATTAATAGAGACCTGAGAGTTTGTTTTTAATGTGAACAGCCCATTTATTGTACACAAGTTTTTATGCTATGTTTGGAATTAAAAATATAACTTCATTTCAAAATTCTGTGCTCAAGAAGAAGGGCCACTTACATCTTTTATTGATTTGAACTGGAATAAAAATGAATCAGCTTGGTATATAAAATCCTAATCAACAGACCTAAAGGTCACTGGATCATAACATAAAATAAACTCTGTGACCAAGTATCCCCATATATGTTAAAATAAAAGGATGCTGCTCTCAACAAAAAATGCCCCAAAATATTTTATTAAAATCATAATCTTAAGACTTATACTTCTGGATGTATTCTTTTTTTCCCCAGAACATGGCAATTTAAGTCTCAATTTTTGCTGCTGTTCTTTCTTTCAGTGGCCAACTCTACAGAAATTCTTTCGGTCCCACTTTCTCCCCTTGCCCAAAAAGACCTACAATTACTTTAATATTTAAGCCAAGTAAAACTGCATAATTTTTCCACACATAGAGCTTATGCATTACTAGCTGATTTCATTCCATAATATTCATTAGGACTTTGTCTAGTAATAACCTTTCTTTTACGTTAACATCTATAACCTTGGTGCCGCTTTTAGTCTAGACTTCAAATCTCGAAACTCATCTAATCAAACAGTTCTAAAACATTTATTTCTACTCAAGAAAATCTTGGCAAGTGAAAACTTACCCCTAAAATTTTTTCTTCCATCATAAACATGATTATCATCTGTATACAAACTTTCCGGACACTTATCTGGTTGATATCCGTATCATTCAGAATTGCAAATGAATTAAACCTACTTTAAAACTTTTTCAAGCCTCAGATTTTAGCATCTGAAACTAAACAGAAAACTTCTGAAAGGTACCTACCCTACTGAATACCTCTAAAACAATCAAAAAGCCAGATCTATGCTTTTTCTACAGCTTTAAGAAAACTGACGTTTTCAAAGGATGGAATTTTAGGAGCAAAAACCAGTTGTCTATCACGGACATGGACATAACAAACAACACTGAAAACAAGAATGAAATTTTGGCTTCCCAAGAGCTGCATCATCTTGAATTACTTCATTTCTGCTTTTTCTGTGTTAAAAACCTGCCTCATGCATTACTGTTCCACCAGACCACCTTTCACACATGGATTTCGCCTGTGGGAGAGTACCTTGGATTTTCATCTTAGTGTTTCAATAAAACAAACAAATAAAAAAATAATTAAAAAAAAAAGCCAACACCCTCCCCTAAAAAAAATCAAAACCAAACCAAACAAAAAAAACAAACCCACCCACATCTACTTCTCATCTTGATTAAACTATAGTCACTCTTCCTATCACCTGTTAAACAGAGGATGAAGGTGCACACAGTAACACACAAAACAGTCACTCTTTAGAACAACAGATACAGATCACTCAGTCTCTATATTTTTGCTATTTACTTAGTAGAAAAAAGCATCTTTACCTCACCTATTCCTAGTGATGATACTCACTAAAAGTACATTGTTAAAATTATAGTGTCATTAGTTAAAAGCATTTCTTTACAAACATTCAAACTAAAAACTAAGTAATAAGGTAAGCTACTTACCTCAAGAAGACCCGTTAAATATCTCTTACAAATTGTGACAGGTTCAACTTCAGCAGAATAGGTACTCCAGCCTGGAAGTGCAGTAACGTGAACCATTCCTCCTAATGTTCTCTCCAGTGAAGGAAGTCCATAAAAACGCAGTGCATCTGTTAGCCTTAAACAGTGTAGCAGCTTCAGAGCCAGCTCAGTTCTGAAAGAGCCAGCAAGTTCCAAGCCCTCTCTGGTTTAATTGTAAAAAACAAAAATCATTAACTGTCAACACGAAGCTATTACAAGGAACAATCTTCCAAGAAGGCAATGCCTCATTCTTCTTAGTCTGAAAGTCTCAGCATCTCAATTAGTTACTATTGCCTTATGTACAGAGTAGCATGGAACTAAATTTGACAGTTCCAGCTTCAACGAGGTTCTGAGAACATAATATTGCATCTGATTATAACAGGGCTGCTTAACTAAAATCTGACAAGTGAGGTATAACTAATTATTAAGGAGCATGTTAAATAAACAGACTGAGAATAATGAATAACAATGAGAAGAGCTGCAATGTTTAGTAGTTACACTTATGTTTGTTCTTGCTGACAAGACAAATTTTAAAACATTTCCTGCAAAATACCATCAATCTAGAATTCAGGTAGATATACCGGTATGTGAGATATAACTAGCAGGAATTTCTATAATCCCCCCTTTTCCAGCTGCCAAGACTTTTCGAAAATGAATAACTGAGTGGGAAGAGCAAAGATAACATGTTGAAAGTATCTTTAAAAACAATTAAATTGTGGCACTTAAATAAACAAATATTATCTTAAGCTGCAATTCTAGTACCTCTTATAATACACATGGATAGAGAGATTTAGTGTGGGAATATGTTAGATACTCAGAGAAAAATGATATAAATGCTGTGTTTAACTGACAAAAAGGTTTGAACTTCATGCTGGAAGTAGCTGTACTAAATAATCACTAATATGTACTGATATACTGTATTGGGCTAAAAAAGGAGTTCAACTGTAATAAACTTTTGTTGATACTTCGAATATTTCAATGTTTTACTTTGACATAAATAAATGGTTCAAAATCAATGAAGTTATCATTCGCTTGTGAAAATTTCCAGCAGTGAGAAAGAAATGGCCCATATTCTCCCTGCAGTCAAACCATCTATTTGCTGAACAAATGACCACTAATACATCATCTTCCAAGTTTCCTAGTTGATTTTCTAATTTTACTGTGAGAAGGCCTACCTAATGTTGATCTTCAAAAGCAGTATAGTCCATTTTTACAATTAAAGATGATTAGGTCATCCTGTAATTATATTTAAATTCTGCCCAAGATACACCAGCATTAAGTATTATGATCCCCAGTCAGAATTACACAGGCAGGTTCATTTATACTGTACCTGTCAGTCACTGACATGGAAGAAAATAACAATGTGTTAAAAAGACGAATGAGTTCTTTATCCAGTTGCTGCCTGACAGCAGTTTGTATTTCATCTATTTCATCCCGCACTTGGGATTCTGGTCGCACCAGGAGGCCCAAAAGGGATTTTGGCTTCTAGAAGAAAAGAATAAAAATACACTCAGAAAATGCATTATTTAAATCCTATTTTAATACCCACACAAAAGCCATTTTTCTGTTAGGAGCTTGCAAATCACACAAAGTATAAATTACAAATTTGATGATCATTTCACTAAAAAGTATTTCTGTAAAAAGCACAGTAAAAAATTCCTATACTTATCAATTACTTGAATTTTGACTCTACTAAATGGCACAAAAGAATCTACTGTTAAAGCCTTTAAAATTTCCTGGCATTAAGCCATGACGCAGTGTATTTTGAAGAGTGAAAGTCAGTTAACCTGCAATAAAAATGTAGATCACAAAAAAAAGAAAACACATGGTAGAAACATTAGATCAAGTTCTATCTTGTATGTCTCAGCTGAAAGGCTTAAAATAATTTGATATAAAGATACATTAATATATTGAATGGACCATACTTACAAAATTTTACAGGATTCCCAGTTAGCCATATGAATTAAAGCACCTGAGTTCTATACGTAATTAAAATTGTCTACTAGCATTTTTTTTCCTAAATGTTTAGACTGTATTTTAAAATGGGGAAATACAAGTGCATGGACACTGTACTTATTATGATATCCTTTTTAAGACCATGAATTATCTTGTATGTGGGCAGTTTGCCCTTGTTCTGTGAAGAATAGTACTTTGCAAACTTCTAAAACTGCAGCCATCACTTTTATCCTTTGTTTTTATAAAGCAAGACTGAAATATTTTATTTGACAAATATAATAAAAGTTGGTTTATATTGCTTTATGATGTTCATTTTCTACTTGTCTTTATATTTTCCAATTTTACACATCTTAAATTGAACAGTACTGGATATAACAAATCTCAAATAGAAAGCACAGGAGTCTAGAGAAACTGAAAAATAGACATAACCATTAAAAAAACAAACTTAAGTGACATACACACTGAAAGCAAATCTATCCTAACTTACATTTCTTGTTCTTAATGTGAGACAGATAAGTCTTATTTCTATCTTTTTGCCAAACAGAACATTCCAGCACACCTGTACATCAACCTTTAAGTTACATAGACAACACATATGCAGTTACGTAGCTAAGCATACCTTATACAGCTGTCTATGCTTAGCACACATGTATGCACGTGTACATCCATGTGCACACATATGTACATAGTTACATAGTTAACAATACCATATAAATATATATAGTTATATGTACATATAGAGTTCTGCATATAGCTATGCATAGCTGACTATAGTGATACAGCTTTATTCAACTGTATTAGCATGGATACACCAGACAAAGACACACTGGTAGATGTTGCTTACTTCTGGCAAATATAAAATCTGAGTTTAGAGAAACAATTCATATACCAAGTAAAGGAGAGAAGAAAATTAACTCTTGTTCAAAGTAACCTTCCCCAAACACTACAACCGTAGCACCAACCACAAAGTAGCAGACATTAATACCACAGTATCTGCTATTTCTTTTGTTGCTAAAGTCATTTTTGTGGTGGAACTCACCAGAAACAAACCAGCCAACCAGTTCACAGTTATATTATTTCTCACAGTCTACAGCTAACTTCTTAGATATATTCTTACATTTTTAAGCAATGATTTCAAGATCCACTTTAGATGGTTTGACTCCAAACTTGATCTCTGCTCTCTAAGCAACTTGTTTAAAAATTTTAAGACATCTACTAAAAGCTTCTCATCCTCCACAGAAGCTGGAAGCACTTGCAGAAACCTGCAATACAAACAAGAATGCTTACTTTCATACTTACAGCACATTAAAAAAGTTTAAAATCTCAACCTAATACGGCTGAAGTCACCAGCAAATGTGGAATCAGATCAATATCTGTATTACATATATTTACATATAGCAAATATAATTATATTAATTATATTATATATAGGCTATATTATTATATACTTTTATATATTTCTTGTGTATTATAAAATTTTTATGCATATTTAAAAGTCTATTTGCATACAGTAAACATAGGATTGTATACAGTAAAAGGTAGAAAAATCTGAATGTCCCAAGAAAGAAAAGGTAATTATCTATTAATAATTACAATTAATAATAATAGCAAAGCCAACCTACGTATTTTAAATAACCTTTATTTCAAACACAGCATTCTTATTTATTGCTGGTTTTGTGTATGTAAATTACAAAACCACATAAACTTTGAGGTTGGAAAGGACCTCTGGAGGTCCAACCACCTTGCTCATGCAGGGATGTTTCCTGATGTTCAGAGGTAACCTCCTGTGTTTCAGTGTGCGTGCATTACCTTTGGTCCTATCATTGGCCACCACTGCAAAGACCCTGGCTCAGTCTTCTTTATACCCTCCCCCTTCAGGTACTTGCATACATTGATAAGATCCCTGCTCTGAACCTTTTCCAGGCTTACCAGTACCAGCTCTCTCAGTCTTTCCTCATAGAAAAGATGACTCAGTCTTTCGTTGTATTTCTGGGGCTTCAATGGACTCTCATCTATATGTCCACATCCTTCTTGAACTGAGGAGTCTGGAACTGGACCAAGCACTCCAGATGTGGCCTCACCAGTACAGAGTGGAAGGTAAGGATCACTTGCCTCAACCTGCTGGCAAGAGTCCTCCTAATCCAGTCCAGGATACCACTACCCTTCTTTTCTAAAAGGCACATTGCTTCTGTTCAGCATGGTGTACAGCAGGACCCCCAGGTACTCTCCTTAAAAGCTGATTTCCAGCTTGGCTGGCCACCATTTATGCTGCTGCATGGGGCTGCTGCCACCCAGGTGCAGGAGTCTGCACCAATCCTTGTTGAGCTTCACAAAGTTTGCGTCAACTCACTTCTTCAGCCTATCAAGGTCCCTCTGGATGGCAGCACAACACTGGCACACCAGCCACTCCTCCCAATTTTGTAACATAAGCAAAATTGCTGAGGGTGTATTCTGCTCCATAATCTTAATTGTTAATGAAGATGTTGAACAGGATTGGACCCAGTCTTGATTTCCATTAACTTTGCCATTCATGTGCATGGAAATGGGTTTCAGGATTAGCAGCTCCATCACCTTCCCAGGGATCGAGGTCAGGCTGACTAGCCTGTAGTTCATGGGTTCTCACTTCTGCCCTTTTTGAAGATAGGAGTGATATCTGCTTTCTTCCCATTCTCAGGCACCTCTCCCCATCATTTAGATTGATCAAAGCAGACATCAAATTACTTCAATCAGGATATACTCATGGGTGCATCCCATCAGGCACGTCTTTATGTATGTCCAGTGTGCTTACGTATTCTCTACACTGTATTATGTACTCTTCTACCAACATGTCTTTCTTGCTTCAGAATTTCCCCCTGGTCTCTGGGACCTCAGATTCCTGAAAGCGTCTTGCTGATAAAGTCTGAGGTGAAGACATTCATTATCTCAGCCTCTTCCATGTCCTGCGTCATTGGGACTCCTGCCTCTTTCAGCAGCAAGCTCACTTCTTCCCTAACCTTCCTTTCATCACCTATGTACTTAAAGAAGCCCTTCTTCTTGTCTTCGACATCCCTTGCCAGATTCAATTAAAGGTGGGTTTTCTGTTTTGCTGACTGCACACCTCTGGAGAGTCAGGCAATATCTCTCTATCTCTCCTAAGCTACTTGCCCCTACTTCCATCCTCTGTGGGCTTTTGTCAGGAGCTCCTTGTTCATCCACATAAGCCCCCTGGTATTTTTGCCTGAATTCCTGCTCAGTGCCAGGGACCTTTGAGTTTGCAGGTGGCAATCACTGAATATTAACCAGCTTTCTTGGCCTCCCTTCCCTCCAGAACCTGATCCCATCAGAGACCAACAATGAGATCTTTGAAGAGGCCAAAGTCTGCTCTCCTAAAATCCAGTCCTGTGATCTTACTTTTTGCCCTGCTCCCTCCTCTCAGGAATCTGAACTCTACCACCTCCTGGTCACTAGAACCAAAGCTGCTTTAGACCTTCACATACCTAATGAGTCCTTGCTTTTTTCTGAGCATGAGGTCCAGCAAAGCCCCTCTCCTTACTGGCTCCTCTGTCACCTGGATCAGGAAGTTGTTACTGATGTGCCTGAGAAACCTCCTAGATTGCTTATGCCCTGCCCTGTTGTCCCTCCAGCAGATACAGGGAACGATATACCAAAACCAGACATGCATGGACAATCAAATCCATAAATTTAAAATATGAAAACTAGAAAATTTAAAACTTAAGCATCATAATCCTTAATGGATTTCCACAGTCAATATGCTTACCTGTTTATTGCCTTTTGCCAAACAAAGCTCTTCAAAATGGCTCCACAAGACCCAGAATTGCATTTTAATGACAGCCTGTCATTCACAACATAAAAACTGAGTCTTGTGAGAGCAGCTCTAACATCCCTATGGGATATTGCCTGAATGATTGAATTAAGACAATCCCGCAGTCCATAGTTTGTATGAGTTATTTTGAGTATAAAAATGTCTTCTGAGGATAGTTTTAGCGAGTCTAAAAATCTGAAAAGGTACAAGAGAAAAATTATCAACAGCCACTACTTTTACAAATTATTTCAGTGAGTTGACTCCTTCATTTCTCAGTTCAAATGAGAAGACAAAACATAAATTGTTAACCAACTCTTTCTCATCCCTCTCTCCCTGCCAAAAAAAAAATCAACCCAATCCCAATAAAAACTAACAACAAAAAACACCACAGCCACATTTAAAATCTTGAGCTGTTTGAGGTTTTTGGGAAAATAGTACCTCAAAAAGTTACTTGAAAGGTGCTGTTCACATTGTTTGTAATGAAGTTTTCCTCCACACTATTGTAAATGTTGGCCACTTGGACTGTATTATTTTCCTATTCTCTTTTTTAAGAGATGGCTTTGGTTTTGCCTGAGGGAACTTACAATGAAAATGATTTATCAAATCAATAACTTAAGTTTCCCATATCTCAGAACCACAATATTTACTAATAAAACTTTTAGGATGCCTTAAAGGAAAAAAGCAAAAACTAAAAAATGATCAAGACTGACCTATTTCAGTCCTATTAAATCAAGAATATTCAAAATATTGAGCTCTGTGCACTAAGTATTCTCAATGAGAAAAATTATGAATAATCAAGAGCTAACCAAAGGATGCAAAGGGAATTTTCTTCATAGTCTACCATAATTTTTAGTATTTCCATTAAAATAATAATTATTTGAAATTTAAAGTCACAGGGAAAGAGAAAAACATATGCAACTACAAAAAAAAAAAAAAAAAGCAGGTCCCTAAAAACCATAATGACTACAAAGAAAACCATCCACAGAACCCATCTAAAATCATTTCAAATTAGTCTGACCATCAAGAAAAGTTGGATCAAGCTCTAGACTTCATGTAGAAATGCAATTTAAGTAAAACGCTAGCTGTGACAATATACCTACAGCCTCTTGGGATGTGACCCTTTACATTTAAAAGGAGCGCATTCTCAAATGAGTAACAACGTGAACTGCGGTTTGAAGTTGAAAACCTATTTAAATTCAGCGGAACAATAATTTAATTTAAATATATTGGTATTTAAAATCAAAATAAAATAGCTCACCTTTCTGCTTCTTTCTCATAATTTATCAGTTGCAATAGGTTTTCAATGCCATGGTACCAAGACAGATTCCAAGACATTTTAAGCATATCTGACACAGGTTTCATAGTCAGGTACTCAGAAGACAATGGCACCACAACAGTATTAGGGCTAACTACATGATGACCAGTGATCCTGACTGGGAGATGATACCTAAGTAAAAGAAAAATCATAATTTTTTTTAAGTCGTTGATATTTCTTGTTTGGATTTTTCATTTGTTGTTGTTACTGGTTGGTTTGGTTTTGGTTTTGTTTTGTTTTTTTTAATTAAGTGATCTATTAGAGCAAGCTTGGAATGTTGTTTACAATGCAAATTGTAAACAACAAGCTCGGAATGTTGTTTACAAATGCAAACAACTCTGGATTTAATATCAAAGATTTCCCTTCATTCTTCCACCACTAGACTTCTGGAAGGACTGCAGATGGAAAGCAGCAGAGTCAACTTTGAAAAGAACTTTGAAAAATAAGAAATAAAAATAACCCCACTCTCCCCCCAAAAGAAAACCCCCAAAACACAAACAAAACCACAACAACAATAAAAAAAAACCCTAACTACCCAACCCCCCCTCCCCCGTACCTTTTAACAACAGCAACAGGTAAACTGAAGACAGGGAGGCCAGTATCATTACCAGTTTTGCCATCAGCCCTACAAGAGAGTGAGTTATACTTATTATTCTTTACATTAAGCTTTAATTTTCTATTGATGCTACACTTGTCATTTCTTTATTATCCAGATAAGGCTGCATATTTTCCTCCAGCTAGCTCTTTAGTATTTGTATGAATAAATATTATTTCTTCATGATTATGCAACATTAAGATAGTTCTTAGATCACACACATACAGCAAATTTGTGCACATGTACTGCAGGTAAAAATTAAAGGTAACATGCCAAAACACATTCTTGTTTCCTTTTTTCTATTAGAGAAAAAAGATGCATTATAATTCTTTTCAGTAAACTTCACATGCGTGAATTCCAAAAGTATATTTTTTCTGATGTATATGCAAATTTCAAATAATATCATAAACTGAGGTCTGTTGGTTTAAGGACAACCGCTACACTTAAAAGCCAATGTAAACAGGTGAATTCTAATTAAGTTTTAAAACCCACACCTACAGATAGCTCTCATTTCTGTAGTTTCTGCTTATGGAAAACATGGATTACAGACCAATCAGGGGGTTCTGAAAATTAAAGAAAACTTCAAATTAATACTGAGGTACAAAACATTTATACTGAAAAAAATGCCATGTAGACCTACACAGCATGCAACTCAAGTATTGAAACTACTTGTCTGGCCCATAAATACGCAATTTTGATATATACAAATTTGGGTCATAATTTGAGATATATATATGTACATACGTATATAAACTTATCTTCATTAAAACATGAAAATTTACTAGAGAATATGCCATTCAATAAGTATTTTTTCATACCACATTTCTGTTCTTGCTACTTCATCAAACAACAGAAGACAAAGCAATACTGTAGTTTCAGTTAAAACAGCAGGATCGTTTTGGAATATCAGCGAAGCTGTATGAAATAAAGATATTTAAAAATGTGTTAGAAAACATACATAAAACTACATACAATGACACTGGTTAAAAACAACTGCCAAGATCTTAAACAGATGCCACACTTGACACAGTAATTTATATTTTATAATACTTGCACACAGTGATTTATACTTTAGAGACTCTGAAGTGATCCAAGGCTCGTAAGAAGGCTATTGGTTAAACATCTTACCGTATTTCACAGATCTCCTTTTCATGCATGCATTACAGTCAAAATAGAACCTTTACCTCTGAATAGTGAAAGTAGTAAAGATGATTGCTGTGCTAGGGACAGACGAACAGCTGGATCAGCATACACAAGTTTGCGTAAGAGTGTTAGACATGGTAAAACAATGGATTCCATAAGCTGCAGGAACAGAGGAAGTAATTAAATACAGATAACAAATAGGATAACCTGAGATGCTTAATACAAACTCATGCTATGAAGCAACACATTCCATCATTTACAGTAAAACAGAATTTTCTTAGACAAGCACATTTTATCCAGATGACAAACACATATTCATTAGAAAATATTTATTCACTTCTGGTTTTATTTTATTAGCAACTGATGGTCATTTTATTGGGCTTTATCATTGTAACATTATTATAACATTTGCTTTCAAAATATGTATTTTTAAGTAGCTTGCAAGCTGAAAGATTAAAAAAAAACCAAATATTTACAAAAAATGTAAGTTTATTGATTTTATTTTTTTTAAAAAAAAAAAGCAAATAGCTTAGTGTATCACATTCATTTTCTCGGTCCCAATCTTTTAGATAAGGAAATCTAACAAGGAAAAGCAGTCCGATAAATTATCAGTGACCAAAAACATGACCAAAGTCACTGTTCTTCACAGTGAGGAGACAGTATGTCTTTCACAGTACCACTTTGCCTGTAAGCAGTTTTGCCTTTAAAATTTGTTTTCTAAACCAAATGCAGTTTAGTTTCATACTGAATAAACAAAACCCGTGCTTATTTAGTATGGAAAGAGTCTTTTACACAACCAAACATAAAGCCTTATTTTAACTGTGCTTTTTCTGTTTCGCTTATCCTTTTCTTGGTAGCCACTTTTCTAAGAAGAGGCAAGGGTTTTTTTCATTTGATTTTTTGTTTGTTTTTCTTTTCTATTGATTTTAGGATGAAATAAAAAAAATAATATATCATTTAAGGGGAAAACCACAATCTGGGCTAGATTCCCTCAGTCCCGGTGACTTAATTAAACATACATGGTCTTTCCTTGACCTAATGGGACTCTCACTACTTTTTGCTTAAACTAAGCTACATCAAAACAAGGGGTAAGTAGTGCTCCTCAGAGCTTGAGGAAGCTAAGGATGGGACTTCTACTAGCTGTGCTCAAGAGACAGAAGTAAGACTGCTTAATCTGCAGACGAAATATTTTAGTTATTTTACAGAGTAAAGCATCTGGGATCCAAAACTATCAACACAGCGCTGCCAAATTTCTGAATGCTAGGACTTGAAGTGGAAATTTGCATACAGCTGTCAGCTTTATTGTCCTGCTGAACTGATCTAAACCATTAACTGTTCAATGTGGACTTTTAGACTTCTCCTTCTAAATACTCTGCAGTTTCCAGCATGTAAAGTTTGAACGTCCTATTTAGTATTAAGGATATTAAATTCCACAAGCCATATATGCAAACAAAAGGTGTCACAGAACCTTAAGAGTTGCTACGTGTGCATTTCCTGGATGTTTATTATAGTTTTGATAATGCTAAGATTCTCTTAATGAAAGGAGACTGATTTGCCAAACTATGGGAATACTTAGCTAGGAAACTAAACGTGTTTGGTGTAGTTCTGAAATGTGTCAGAACTTCCCTGAAGCTTTCTCAGCAGAGATGAAAACCAAAATTCTCATGGCTTTAAAAAAAAAAAAAAAAAAAAAAGTGCTACATATCATATCATAGTCTCTAAACTTACACCCTGAAGCAAATTATAAGTAAAAAACAGATGTTATTATAAATGGGAATCTACGTGCCAGACTGAGTTTCAGGTATAAGTAATCTTCGGACCCATATAAGATTGCCTCACCAGGGAGGGTATCAGGACATAAGATCACATTTGGAGTTGAGCGTAAATTTGAGGTAGATGACCAAGCTTTGCATTTTTGCGGTAAATTTGTTACTGAACATCTGTATTCTGTGCAGTATTAATGCACAAATATTAGTGCTATAAATGCAGAAAAAGGCAAGTTCTATTACTGTTGTGCTGTACAATGATTGTAGAACTTGTCACAGTATTTTTACCTTTCCATCTACATGTACACAGTCATTAAGGTAAGCCAAGATCCTTTCTATCATACCCAACTTTTTCACAATGCCATGCATTTTGGTATCTGTAAGAAAAACAAAAGATAGCTGAGAGCAAGTTTCCAAAATTGACAATCAAGAGAACAAGTACAGCTCCAGCTCTAACAATGCAAGCCTCCTCTAAGTCTTGAACACTAGACTCTTAAACATCTTGCAGAACCTCCCATAAGAACTTCATGTTCCACAATTATAGTGATCCCCTGGGCAACTTGATTTCAGTCAAATGAGGATAGTAGTAGACAGTAGACATTTCCTCCTCCTTGTGATTATTTTTCTGACAAGTGTTCATTTCAGTATTATCTAAAACTTCACCTTACTATGGTGAAAAACGTACGTTCCATCACTAGGATTTGAGTTGCTTGAACAAAACATACTTGAATCAGAGTTTGAGTAAGTAAAGTACAAACATCCAGGTTTGAAACAATAGTTATGATCCTGCACTGAGTCAAATAATGCTCTATGCAGGATTGCTTACTTGCATCTTGATTCCACCAAATCTTCTTTACCAGAATTCATAATTTTTCCCCATGTGAGCAACACAATTATAAAAAACACCTGTGATGCAAATTTATGATTTTAGTCACTTAAATCATAAAAAGTAAAAGGAGGTACACTTTCCTTGTGAACATATTAGATGAAATGCCACAGCGAGTCTGCCTTTTGATGTTGACATACAGTATAACCATGGAAGCTTAGCTTGTGCTTACTGAACTCTCATTCACACAAACAGCATTTCAATACATTTTAACTGTACTTAGGCAAACTGAAAATGCAGGAAGAAATTCAGAATGACACAAGAAATTCTTCACTAAGTATAAAATAATATTAGCTAGCCTGTGTAATCTAAGAATTAACACTATTTCTATTTCTTATTCTTGAGGGATACAAGAATGAATAACTTTTTTTTTTTATTAATAGATCATCCACAACAGTGTTAAAATTCTGGTCCAACAGTATACACAAAAATTACGAAGAGTACCCTAGCACAAGCATGCAGAAAACGCAGCAAAACTGCAAGCTCATGCAATGATCAGCACATGAACACAAATTTTCTGAAAAAGTTTACCTTCTAAAATGATTGCTAGCTGCTCAGCTGCAGACTTTCGTAAAACAAGGTCAACAGCGTCAGAGATTAAGACATCATACAGCTTTTCAACAGTTTCTACCTAAAAGTAAAACTATATTAGATTTACATCTAGTATGCTATTACAAAACAAGGTAACCAGCCAAATTTCCCAACAGAAAGCAAAAAATAAAAATACCTAAATTCCTCATTAAAATATATTTTATTAGATTCCACATGCATGTAATAAGAAAGGATTAGGTTATAATCTTTTTGCAACAAATCTCTAATATCTGTGGAATATAACAAGATAACAGTTTCTAGTACACAATAAATGCAGATTTCTAACAAATAATGTTTAATTTATGTAGGACAACAGAAAGCGCAATACTACAAAGAAATACTAGAATATGCTTCTGAGTCTGTGATGGGGACTGACCTTTATAATGATAACAGGGTTAGAGAAATTTAAGTAATACTACACATCCATACAAATTTATGTCCTAAATTCTTGAATGATGTAGGGGAAGAGTATAATTCAAGTGTACAATGAGCTGTCAATTTTTTTTCAGATGGCCAGCATCTTAGCATTTTTTTAACATGTTGTTAACCTAAAAGTGTTGAGGGTAAATAAGAAAGGAGCATGGAGGGGAGATGGTAAGAAAAAAAAAAAGTTTTCCGACAGGTCAAATACCTGTGATTCATTTTTCACTTTGCAAAAGCATCAACATTAAAAAACACAGACATATTTCTAATCTAATTTAAAGAATTTCATATTCTAAATTTGTGTCTATTTAAGTAAAAATTGATTTTACGGGGAAAAAAAATCTGTGAGAAAAAAAAAATCAAGACTCTCACCATGCACAATGAAATTATTGTAAACAGAGCAGGCCTGCTCTCTCTGCACTCAAGTCTTGCTGTTAAACGTATCAGAGTGGGGGGAGGTTGAAGAGGAGAAGGAATTAATTTTCTTATTGTTGCGTATGGTAACTTAAAAATTACTGCTTAAGTTCATACATAAAGAATTTATCAATGGATTTCTTTTTATGAAGCAAGCCAATCTGTATGAAATATTGCGGCCCTCAGAAAGTGGTAACTTCAGTGACTAGGCAGGTAGAGAAGCTGATTAAGGATAATATTTAGACAGAGTTTACTCACCTTAAACACCGACACTGTTTTATCGTCTAATTTTAGCTCAATAGCTCTATCTATAACAAATAAGTTTGAAATGCTGGAAAGCACGCTACCATGCAGATGAGGGCGTTTCAGGTTTGCCCCCTCTTCATTGAAAAGATGGAATGACAAATGTTTGAGTCCTACAGAACGAACCCTAAAGGAGTAAACAATTGAAATAAATACATAAAGTCCTCATATTGGAAAACTTTAGCTGTATAGTAAAAAGTTAATTAGTTTATAGAATTAGTACAGTGGCAGAGGGAGTACGTACAAATTCAATAATTATTAATTTACCTTTCAAATCAAACCACTGCATAATAATCAACTGGAATTTTAGAGAAAACATATTTGTCATCAACATTAGAAGACATGCCAAAATGCTACAGGGCATTACTTACAACTGCTTTTTTGAGAACAGAAGACGCAGAGCGGCCCGTAGTCTAGTAGTTCTAGGGAGAATACTCTCTCCTTTCTCAGAGGTTGTTTCACTCAAATTAAGGATACAGTTACCTAGTGTATCTTTTGAGTCAGCATAACCCTAAAACAAAGAAACAAGAACTTCAAAAATTAAAATCCATGCACTAATTTAGTAAAATAGACAAGGTAGTTCCCCTTTTAGAGGCTAAAAGAGGTTGGGGAAGCAGCAATACCTGAAAAAGAAAATTAATAACTCTTAAGAAAATTTCTGCAGATTAATACTTGCCCTGGGTTTAGCAGTAGCAGTTATTTTCTCCTTCTTAGTAGCTGGTGCAGTGCTGTGGTTTTGACTTTTGGCCTGGGAAAAATGCTGATAACACCGATGGTTTTAGTTGCTGCTCAGTAATGTTTACTCTGACCAAGGATTTTGTGAGTCTCATGTTCTGCCAGGGAGGAGGGGAAGCCGGGAGGAAGCAGAGACAGGACACCTGACCCAAACTACCCAAAGAGGTATTCCATACCACAGCATGTCATGCCCATGGTGTAGAACTGGGAGCAGTTACCTGGAAGGGCTAGATCACTGCTCAGTTGGGCTGGGTATTGGTTGGCGGGTGGTGAGAGGTTGTATACTCTTTCGTTTTTATTTCCCTTATCATTATTATTACTGGTGGTAGCAGTAGTGATTTGTGTTATACCTTAGTTACTGGACTGCTCTTATCTCAACCCATGGGAGTTACATTCTTTCGATTCTCCTCCCCATCCCTCCAGGAACCGGGGGGGAAGAAAGGCGGGGGAATGAGAGAGTGACTGCGTGGTTCTGAGTTAATGACTGGACTTAAACCATGACAATACTCCTCCATAAAAACAATTTTAAAAACTAATGAGTGATCCTGTATCCAAATCAAAATAAAAGATTTTTACATGGCTCAGAGGTACTTTAACCTGAAGCCTTACCCTTCAATCTATTAACACAATGATAAGGCCATTTTCCATCTCAATAAATAAAATAAAATAAATAAAAACATCCCTACAAGCAAATTGCTTCACAACATTAAATATTAACTACTTCCAGGTATTTCATATTTTCACATACAAACAAGACAAACCAGAATCAGTTACACCAAGCAATACCACAAACATTTAAAACGTAGACTAAAACACAACACATTTTATATGCATTGGGTAAATATAGGCCTCTGGTATGTTGTGCTCAAGTATCTATTGTACATGGCAACTACAGCTTATTAAATGGAAGAAAATTCTACTCACAAAAATGAGAGCAAGGGTAAGTTCTCATTTGCATGTTAAGTCCACAACTTTTATTACCCCCCATTCAATCTTGAATATTAACAGAAGATATGCAGATGGGTAACACAGAAGAGCTGACATTACTGGGCAACAAAGCTCTGAAGTAACCTTTGTCCCACCACTTTAAGGTTCTCTGCATACTTCCTTTTCATTAATTTTCTGTCTGAGCCTTCTGTTTCATGACCTATCTTATTTGCAGTATTTCCCCATTTTTGCCTCAATTTTTGTGTAGTTTATTAGTATATTAAGTAATATAAGCAGTTTTTTTCAACTCATGGTAAATGTGGTGGAGGCAACAAATGAATATGCAAATAAGAAGGATTAACTATCAAGCATGATATTTTTTGAGAAAACAAAGCAAAAAATACACTTGGATACATTAGCCAAGTCAAATAAGAGACAGAATTAAAGCAAAAAACCAGACATGAGGAATAACAGGCATCTGATAGGTGCATCAAAATATCTAATCTGGAAGATTATAGGCCTACAATAGAAGGGAAATTTCTAGCACTAGAGAAAAAATGGTAAATAACATGGATGGAGCAATTAGGCTGAAAATCAGACTGAGAAAAACACAAGTTCCCATTAGATCAAGCAGAGACCCAAGATAACAAAAAGCAAATTTGCACATAGTTACAGATATGAAGACTAAGGTGTAAATTTAATAGTGACTGTTGATACTTCTATAAAATTGGAAGCAAGAAACAAAAAAACAAACATCAAAATATACAGAAAATATATCTTACACCTACTGCCATTTGTTGGGTGCATACTTGATTATAAAATTATATAATCATTGCAGAGGAGTTATGACTTAAGATATGAGGGACATTCTAATAATTATTAGCTAATTTTAAAAAGCATGCAATGTTTTAGTCTACACTTGGATTATCCACCCATATCTTCAGGCCATTAAGTCCCTGTCAGTACTTGCTGATTTCTACTACAGTGTATCAAAGTTTCACATTCTAGTAATACAAGGCTCAAATTTGTTTGCAAATTCAAAGTAGTAACCCTGACTGGCATTAGGACCAGTAGAAAACAATTCTCCATTTGACATCCAACAAAATAAGTCTGTAGGCATATTACTGTTATTTTCATCTGCTACTTAGCGAATATTCTGTTTATTGTTTAACATAATAGTGTTGCTGTTTACATGATTTCACACAACAAATTCAGATGAAGTGTTTTGAAGTACCTGTAAAACAGGAATGATGGGACAGAGGGCCTCAATGAACTTGTTCCAAGTCAGTCCTGCCATTATTAATTGTCCCTGCAATAAATGCATCAGAATGGCCTTGGCTGTAGAGTTCACCTGCCCAGTAACACAAAAAAAAAAAAAAAAAGAAACTAATGAAACTGCTGACATGTCTAGGTCAGTTTGTCAATTCTGTGATTGGAAACTTTACATAAAAATATCTTTTCTCTTTGAGATGTTTCTGTACAAAATAATGTCACTGCAGAATGCTACTTTTAAATTGTCAGTCATGCTAAACATTAAGTTGCTAGAAAAGCCTCTCAGAGAAGATACACAAATAGTTCTGCCTCAATGGCACTCGGGTATTTTCCCCTTAGAACTCTGGTTTGTCTGTTCTGAAATAAAACAAATCACTACTTCAACTTATACACCTATTGGACCCTCTATCCTGCAGGTAAAATAAATTATGTTTCATTTCTTTCCTGACCATACATTTAATTCCCAGCCTTCATGGTATGCTTTGAT
The DNA here is from genome assembly GCF_028554395.1 of Pezoporus wallicus. Lineage (NCBI taxonomy): Eukaryota > Metazoa > Chordata > Aves > Psittaciformes > Psittacidae > Pezoporus > Pezoporus wallicus. The sequence goes on along the minus strand of NW_026639478.1, from coordinate 4,453,815 downwards.
ATGCTTCTGAAGATACAGGAAGAAAAGAGGCTTGAAGCCTGTAACATGACAATTTCACTTGAGGCAAACAGTCAAACTAAGAAGGTTAACAAATATTTCAAACTGTACATGGATTCATCTGAAGCTCTCTATCATAAAAAGGTATATAACTTATACGATACAGCACTTACAATGTATTAATGCATCTAGTGTACAGTACATAATATATACTATATGCAATATTAAAGTATTTAAAAGCTAATATTACTGCAATGGGAAGAGAAGGGGAAAAAAACAACTTCTCTGAATTCATTCTTCCTTGCATAGCATAAAAACACCTAATTTCAGCAGCTAAAAAAGTGCATTTTATGCCAGAGCTAAAAATCCCCTCACCCCAGACAACAAGAAGAGCCTTTAATAATATCACTCCAGCCTATCTTTAAGGGACTGGATTTGCAAAATCACATAGCAAATCTTATACCCAGTCTTGGAATACAAGGTTCTTCTCAATGTCTTCTCATCGTCACATGCTTGAAAGATTAAACTGATGCTTTATGAAAACTTAAGCAGCAGGTATAAATCTAAGTAAAAAAAGTATGTGTGGATATGATCTTAATTATATATCTTGTTAGACTAATAAAAAAATGCATTATAAGGTAAAGAGAACAAAATGAGATAATTATGTAAATATACATTTTCCATCTCAACAATCTTTTTAAATTCAGTATCAGTGGAAATCTATGTTATGCTCAATGAATCACTAAAAGAGAAAACTGCCAGTATTTTTAATAATACACCCAAAGGAGTAGTAGAAATAAATGCTTTCCTTGAAAAAGATAAATTACATACGAAGTACAAATACACAGCATGTTATCAAAGGTACTTTACTTCTCCTTTTAAAATGCTAAAATCTAAAAATGACTTTAAATTGAACTGTGCATAATACTGTGTTAAAAAAAAAAAAAAGAAAAATCATTTTAGGAGGCAAGCTAAAAAAAACTTTTTTTTTCTAGGTCCTTACAGTTACTCAGCTGTAGATCAGCTATAAAGTAGTTACAAATAACTTAAATAATTTTTTACCTCGCTCAGAACTCCCTAATTAGTTATATATGTAAACTAGGAAATAGCAGATGTATGTTAAACATTCATGCATATAAATGAACCCAATGGAAATATAACCCTATTTTATAATATTATAGAACATTTCAATATTACTAAGGTAATTAAATGCTGATGTGTCTGTAGTGATGAAATACATTCTTATATCGAAGACACTGCATATTTAAAAATGTCTTTTTGCTCCTTAACCAATGCACACATTTCAGACATTATCCCACCTTTATAAAGACTTGAGACTTCATGTTTTCCATAAATGGAAAGCATCACACATACTATTTCATCATATGCATATTTTATTAGGGTTGAAACATTAAAAAAAACAGTTTCCTCATTTTTCATTGGTCTTTATTTAATTTAATAGCATCCTATAACATTCTTTTGCATCTGAATTTATCATAAAAAAATATTTCCATTTACTGTAACTTTACTGTTTGCACAGCTTTTCTATATACAAGAAACTACCATAGTGAAAACTTCAGACCACCATGGAGAATATCAACACCTAGTTTCTATGCACGTCAACTTATAAATATAGCTTTTAAACACAGTACCTCATTCTTATCTTCCTGAAGACCAAATGTACAGATTTCATATAAAACTTTAGGATGTAGAAGAAAATGTACTCCATGGCAGATTGAAGACACAGGCTTAGCAATATTATGAATACCTAAACAGTCCTTCAGTAAAAAAATGAGTTGGTTAGTTTTAAAATTCATAAAACAAAAAATTTAAACACTCTCCACTATTACATCTTGTTTTTATAGACTGCCTGAAGTTGTCAGCCAGACTTTCTCCCTGCAGTTTAGAAGACTACAGTTCTGAAAGCCCTAGAAGAAAAAACAGCTTTAGAGATCACTGACTGCAAATTCCCTTGCTACGCAGGACTAAGAAAAATACAAAATAATTTTGGTTTTATTTTAGAGAATAGTGAAAATAAACTAGACAAGCTTAATATGTTTTTGGTATTACATTAAATTATGCAAAACCTAAAACAGGCAAGTAAAAATCTCACAGAAAGATAAAATATCATTCAGTAGAGAGAGTTTTCTTGTGAAAGACTAGCCCCAGCATCTTTGTACATTAGTGAATTGTGCTATAAGCACAGTAAGTTTAGCTGATGTCCATAAAGAAAATTATTATTAAAGCATTATATAAAAGCTTTTATTTTGTGAGCCAATATTACTGAATACCTGAATATGACTTGATGAATATGACATTGCCATGCTTCAGGGTATAGGAAGTCCAGTCCCAGGAAGTTTATGCTCTTTATAAAAAATTAAGGTAATGACAAAATATCCATATAAAACCAAAGCAAAAACAAAACAACCCCACATTATTGGTTTTTCTCCCTCACTAAACGTCCTTGTAAAAAGCAGAAAAGCAGTCAACACGAAATTAGTTTTGTCCAGGTACAAAAAAGAAAAAAAAATTAAGAAAAAAAAAAGAAAAACCAAACAAAAAGAATACCCACACTAAAGGAAGTGAAAAATTGCTAGGAAGGGAATACAATTTGTCCTTATAAAGTAAGTCCATGTGAATCTCATGAGGTTCAACAAGGCCAAGTGCAAGATCTGGCACCTGGACTGGAGCAATTCCCCGCTATCAATACAGACTGGATGATGAATGGATTAAGAGCAGCCCTGACAAGAAGTACCTGGGGATACTAGATGAAGAACTGGACATGAACCAGGAATGTGCACTCACAGCCCAGAAAGCCAGCCATATCCAGGACTGCACCAAAAGGAATGTTACCAGCAGGTTGGAAGACATGATTCTTCCCCTCTACTCTGCTCTAAGAGACCAGCTGGGTGTCCTCAGACATGGACCTATTGTAGGGATTCCAGAGGAGGGCCACAAAAATGATCAGAGGGATGGAACACCTCTCCTATGAAGATAGGCTGACAAAGCTGGGGTTGCTCAGCCTAGAAAAGAGAAAGCTCCAGGGAGACCTTACTGCAGCCTTCCAATACTTACAGTGGGCCTACAAGAAAGCCAAATTCTTACCAGGTTCTGTTGCAGTAGGGCAAGAGGTTTTAAACTAAAAGAGGGTATATTCAGACTAGGTATAAGGAAGAAATTTTTTTTAATAGCAATGGTGGTGAAACATGGCAACAGGTTGCCCAGAGAAGTGGTAGGTGCCCTGTCGCCGGAAACATTCAAGGTCAGGTTGGATGGGGCTCTGAGCAACCTGATCTAGTGAAAGGGGGGGTTGGACTAGATGATCTTTAAAGGTCCTACCCAAACAAGTCTGTGAGGTTTTATGAACCTCATTTCAGCAGACAAGGAAAACCAACCACTAGAATTCTTTCAAAAGCAAAATTAAATAGAAATGTGTAACAGCAGAAAAGAAAAAAAAAGGTTTAAGGATCTTCTTAAAAAATAAAATTGTCAGTCACTGGTTTTTCCCCTCTATAGAGTTCTTGTCATGCTGAAGTGCAGTACCTGAAGTATATAACCTAACCAAGTAGATTTAGTACCAAAAAATAGGCATTTTTCAGCACAACACCAACAGTATTAAGCAAGCATTAGTTCTAACCTTCACCACTTCCAAACAACAGTGATAGGCTTCAGCTTTTATATTCAGCGAAGGATGAGACAACAGACGGAGAAGCATCTTCTGACCCTCAGCCTGGAGCAATGAGTTAGCCTCAGCAGACTTCCAACTAAAAATTAAAAAGTAATTAATTTAACTATTACTTATTTTACAGTACCCAAAGATGCCTACAAAAATTTTCCTGTTAAATTTCAGCATAATCTCTGAAAATGGGTGTAAACTCTGGCAATGGGTATAAACTGGAGCATAGGAGGTTCCATGTGAACATCAGGAAAAATTTCTTTACTGTGAGAGTGACAGAGCACTGGAACAGGTTGCCCAGGGGGGTTGTGGAATCTCCTACATTGGAGATATTCAAGGCCCGCCTGGACAAGTTCCTGTGTGAGGTACTCTAGGTTACTCTGCTCTTGCAGGGGGGTTGGATCTTTTGAGGTCCTTTCCAACCCTTGGGATTCTGTGATTCTGTGAAAAACACATCCCGAAAAGGTATACAGCCTGAAAATTGACTTGGCAGAAGTTTAGAGATCACAATACATTTGCCAAAATCATAATATCTGTCTTCACTTTTGTATATATATATTTTTTTTATTTTTTTAATACATATACATACAGGTAATCAGACACCATAGTTTTTCAAAATTCTCTCTTCAGAATCAGGAGCCAGAAAAACATTTATGTACATCTGAAAACATAAAATCCTATTGAACTTCAATATGCCTCTTAGATATTATACAGTATACAATTATTAAAAAAAAATCTATGCCTTCAGAATTTTTTTACTTCTGGATCACAAAGTGAATTTATATTAGTTACAAAGTTGAAGTCAATTTCCTGTTGCCTGAAGCAGTAACCAAACAATAATGAATTCTAAAAAAGATTAGAACACAGAAAAGTGCTTTTATGTTTCATAATTTAAAAATACTTAGAGAGCTCTTAAATATAGTTTCAATTGAAAAAAAATCCCTAAAGTAAAATTCTGAATCAGTATAAAATTAAGATTTTTGTATTTCTAATTAAGTGTTCAATATAGAACATTTCCAGGCACCACAGGGTAACTTAAATTCTCAAACTAGAGACATGGAAAATCTAAAAAGCAATAAAAACATGCTGTTTAATAAATGAGATGCCATACTTTAATATAAATTATCTACAATAAATAAGTTCTTTATGATTTCTGAAAGTAAAATAAAAGTTGGAACAAATTTAAAAAGTTTGAAAGACAGATCAAAGAGTTTTAAGATTGTTTCTTTGTAAATCACATATTAACTTTATCTACATAAAAACTTATACATAGAAAAAAATAAAACAGTTCTTTAGCACCTGAAATTCAATTTTCAAGAAATCCACTACAGAATGACACATATTATTCAGAGACCTTTCAATAGCTAAGAGAAAACAATTGTTCAAATATAAGGAATTAGCAAATTAAGTTTCTACTCGAGAAACTATCCATAAAAGAAAGATTGTATTTACTCATGTCATAGTTTTAAATAGTAATGTACTCACATATGTGAACATATATGAATGCATTCCTGAAGCAAGGGGAAGTGTTGATGGTAGGGTAGACTACTCAAGGCCTGATCTGCCAATTCTACTAATTCAGAAAGATTCTTGTCCCCCTGAGAAGTAAAATTAAGAGAAAGAAACTATCAGAATTAGTAATATTAAAGTACACAATGTTAATCATAATCTTTCCAAATCTATCATCATTTAATAATGTACTAAGTAGGGTTTGGTTCAGCCTTTCACAGGAGTTTTATAATTAACCTGATTAACAAATTCAATAGATTTCAAACAAATTTTAGAACCTACTCGTGGGAGCTGAAAACCCTTCAACTGCTGAATCCAAATAAACTTTTATTAAACTCAATAGGAATAACATGTCTAATATTTCAGAGCATGAATACTATAACTCTGTTCACAACACTTTCTAAAATGACCGAATAGACTCATCCTTTCATACTTTATCCTTTTAATCAAATTATTATCTTTTAAAATCAATACACATTTTATGTGAGAAAGAGTATAATGAATATGTTAATATTAATGAGTATGTAAATATTTCATATTTAACTATTACTCATTAGTAATTAATTATTACATTTAAGTCTGTATTACATTTTAAGTCTCTTCATACTCTTGGTTACCAAATACATTAAATTGAGCCATTTAAATTTGATGGAGTTAACATCATTGTAAATAGCATTTTACAAGCAAAGGATTGCTTCTATTAAGTTCTGAACCTGCCTACATAAAGGATAGATTAACTCAGTTTTAAGACATTTATACATTTATATTACTGCATTTTATTTATCTATTTTAGTATCAGTGGAACCAGTATTTTGCACAATTACTTTTCCATTCGGATAATGGACAAGAATATTTGGGTACCAGGCAGGAATCTCTTAACAAAGAAAGCAAAATATATTATCTGTCTTCATAATAAAGTGAAACACACAAATCTCACAGAGTCTGGAAGTAGTTGTTTATTAGAGCTACAATTGCCAATTGGGAATTAAAATTTTCTGAACTATTTAAATACTAAATAACATACATACACACATACACACATAGAGTATTTGTTTCTTTGTTACTTCTTTGCCCATATCAAGTCTTGTGTTCACTTCCAATCTCCAAGTATTTATTTCTTTGGTTTTACGTAGGATAAGATTTTTTCAATCATTATGAGTTGTACTAGTGAAAACAAATATAAATTAACTACATCTTGCATACTATGGAATATTCATAGATTTTCTTTGGCTATGTTTTTACTACAGAGAAACGGAAGTGAAGAAATATGACTACAGGAAACATTTCATATAATAATAATTCCGCACCTTCTTATGAACTTCAGCCATAAAGCTACAAGTGCATTCAATTGAATACGCAGCTTCTGAAACTTGTTTATAAATACTGTAGTTCTCAGTACTCATCTGCTCCAGATAGGCTGCAATGGATTCGTAAATGCTGGGGTACTCCAAGGAAAAGGACACATCCAGAGACAGAATAAATAAAGCATTCAGCAAACTCTTCTGTAAAACTTTACTCGCCTTTGAAAAGCAAAATAACTGTCAGAATAACAGCCTGAAAATACAGTAAACCCAACATTTGCAGTTATTCAACAAGCACAATCACTATGCTGCAACTTAAAAATTAAAGAAAGAAAAACATAGAGTAAGATCTATATGAAGAATTATTATTTGTTTAATTAAAAAGTGAGAGTTCATTAATGTCAGCGGTTATGTCAGTCCTGCAACCAGTCACAGAAGTTGCACATGATCCGGCCACAGCACCAACCACACACGCCGCTGCCAGGGTCAATTTACTGTCTAAACACTAGGTGGCAGAGAATACACAGACCACAATTATTTCTGTATTTAACAAAAAGTTGTCACTCCATAGTAATATCACATACTAAGAACTAGCATTTCTGTTGCTGGTTTGGGGTTTTTTCACTGCAAGTGTTACAATATTCTAAAAAAGAGCTACACTGCAATAAAGACTGATTAAAAAAAAAAATCTAAACCCATACAGCTTTAAACACCTTCTAACACTTTCCACCCCACAAAACCTTCCAAATATCAGACCCCCAACATCTGAAATAAACACAAAACAAACTCAAGAGCTACTACAGAACATTTTTAAAGAGCACTAGAAGCAAATAACAATTAAAATCACTATGATATATGAAACATAATTGCTTATTATGTTCCATCAGATTAAGACTGATGATTTTTAAACATTATGTAATTCTAGGCTTTCTTAGCTTTGCTTGCATGCATACTATAAATGAGCAGCGGGCAGCACAGTTTTGCAAACCATGCATCATACTAGAAAAAACACTATAGGAGGAAAAAAGAACACTGAATTTCAGAAACTCAAAAAACTATATTAAAAGTGGAGTTTTTAAAACTTTAAATCTGCAGAATGCGCTGATAACTGAAGGACAAAGTTGCCTTCTGTGATCATACATCAGCCAATGTAAATTGGACTAATTTCTCTATCCAATGGCTCTTTTCCCAGTACTAAACACTGAGGAAGGTATCACATTTTGACCTCTTAAATGCAAAACCAAAAGAGAATCACAATCACATGATGGCATACCTTTTCCACAGGGAGAAGTATTTGCAGCAATCTAACAGTGAAGAGTGAAATGCTAATAAATGCCATTCTGTGATGTACTAACATCACCTCAGGCTGCTCTGCACTTATATTGCTTTTGTGATATAATATAGTTTCTCCAAGCAAACCGAAGACCAGAAGTAATTTGTCTTTCTGAAAACAAAAATCAGAAATAAAATCATTAGAAAGAATTGACACATTCCTGTATCTTTACAGGGTTTATACAGCACTCAGAGCATCATTAACACAATTTACCAAATAATTTTAAAATGAAGAAATGGTACAAAATGTACAGCATTTTGTTTGTCATCTGAACAGAACTGTGCATTAGTTCTAGACCTCACTGTCTTCAGTGCAGTGTTGAATTCTTTGGTGTCACTGTTTACTCTCTCCCTAGTGCTGAATACTTTGGTATCACTGGTAATTCTCTCCCTACATTTTTGAACTTCTAGACTTTACTTGGGATGAAGGAAGTATTAAAAACATAGCTAAAATATACACAGCTACAAACTTAACTATTTTTGAATGGAATTCACAAAATACCTATTCTTCACAAAGATATTCCAGAGCAGAGATTTAAAATTCAATAAACAAAGAAACATAAAGCAATGCCAGAAATGTTTTCAAGTTTCCTAGAAAGGAGACACATGACCTCCTTTCCCTTGGAGCTAATACAAAACACGAGGAAGCATGTTTTCTAAGCACTGAAGCATAACAACTCTAAAAACACAGTCTACATCAGATAAAAGACATTTCACTTGATATAGCACTAAATACTGCAAAGGTATGTTTAACAGTTGTTTCTTAAAATTGGTCATTCAGTTATTTTTACTTAATCAAACACTAAGAAAGAAGAGGGCTTTATCTCCTGCCTTGCAATTGCTTTATCAAAATTAGCTTTATTCAATCACACCACACAGTCTAGCTCTGCATCACAAATTGAAGAAGATTCATAACTTTCAATGGGAGGTGAATTTTATGTCTGAAAAGTATTTTACTAAAAAAAAAAAAATAAATCTCAAACTTCTACCAATGGAACAAAGTTGCATCAGCATAAACCCCCCTCTCCCCCTCACCTTTTTTGAAAAATCAATACAACTGTATACAATTACTCAGCCTATTAGCTTATTTGCAGAGTTTTGCTTGTTAATGGCTTGGAAACAAACATTATCCTACTAACAATAACCAGTACGATATATACGTGATGATCCTCACAGTTTCTACTGCTGTTAGATTTATCTGCAATGGAATATACTGATGCAGATTATACAACTAGATGAAAGATTATATTAAGTTTCTTATATTAAATGTTCTGCAAAAATGGATACCACATATCTCACAATTCCAGTCTTAGATTACAAAGTTACCTGCTTAATTTTATAGTTTATAAGGAGTAAAAAAAGTAAAAGTTGTCATTTACATCAAATTGGTCTCCTCATTTGTAGTGAGTGGTTCTCCCTCAGATCCCCTTCCCTACACTTGTTTCTCTCAATGGCTGCTTAACAGTCTTTCACTGGTAAAAAGAACTTACATTTTTAAAAAAATAATGAGCCAGTGATAGAACTAGTAATAAACTATTTAAGATTTTCAAAAGGGTAGCTCAGCAGAAGATTAGATATGTGTATGAATCACTGTGGAAAATGTCAGAGGCTTATAAAAGCAGACTGGTAAATACAGCTGATCAAAGACTAAAGAATCTTACCAGCTCCAATGCAAAAAGGCTATCATCTTCCCAAACATTTTCAGAAATAGCATCGCCAATAAGGAACATGTCTTCAACAAGCAATTCGAGTACTTCCATCGTCACTCTCTTACTGCCTAGGAATACAAATGAGATGATAAATTCAAATACAGGCAAAACATATTACAATATTCAGAAAACACCATTCTGAACAAGGGATTATTCCAAATCTGGAATTCTAATATTTTAATTTTTCCTACACATTTCTTAACTACTTCTAACTGCTCTCAACCACCAATAGTTCTGAATCATAGATGACAACTACCAGCCAAAAATCACAATGTAAGAGATTAAAGCAATCACATATTTGAAGAAAGACTGCATTTCCCCAAAATCCTGCAGCAGCAAATAAAATTTATTACAGCCGTAAATCCTGTTACTTGGACTTCTTTAAAGTTTAGAATAAAGTCACTTATTGCACCCACCCAGAGAACTAGGCTATGGATCTTCCATATTCACTAGCTCAACATGAGCTGGCAGTGTGTGCTTGCAGCCCAGAAAACCAAATGTACTCAGGGCAGCATCAAAAGGAGCATCACCATCAGGTTGAGGGAAGTGATTCTCCCCCTCTACTTCACTCTTGTGAGATGCCACCTGCAGCACTGCAATCAGCTCTGGGGCTCCCAATGCAAGAGGGACATGGAGCTGCTCAAGCAAGTCCAGAGGAGGGCCACAAAGATGACCAGAGAACTGGAGCACTGATCTACAGAGACAACCAGAGAGATTTGAGCTTCTTCAGCCTGGAAAGGCTCTGGGGAGACCTTAGAGCAGCCTTCCAGTACCTAAAAAGGGCCTGCAAGAAAGCTGGAGAGGGACTTTTTACAAGGGCATGCAGTGATAGAACAAGGACGGAGTGGCTTTAAACTGACAAAGGGGAGATTTAGGTTAGCTATTAGGAAGAAATTTTTTACTGTGAGGATGGTGAGACACCAGAACAGGTTGCCCAGAGAAGTCATGCCTGCCCCATCCTGGAAGTGTTCAAGGCCAGGCTGGATGGGGCTTTGAGCTATCTGGTCTAATGGAAGGTGTCTCTGCCCATGGCAGGAGGGTTGGAATTATAAGGACCCTTTTAACCCAAACCATTCTGTGATTCTATGATCTTACCTAACATTTTTAATCTGCATTTTTGATATAGCAGTAGTGGCTTTCATCCCACATTGTTTTGTTTGAGATTTTCTTTTTAAAGGCGATAAAATGAATACACACTTCAAACGTGTACTTTTCTTCATAACAATTTTTGCTCCACTCCCACCCACCCACCCCCTTTCTTTAGGCCAATATTCATTGATTTTCATTGCTTCTTTTGACTCACTATCTCTTAGTAACAAGGCTAATCTGGTCTATTTGTGACTTCTATACTTTTTACAGTTTCATGCTTGAACCAAGAAATCTGGACCACCACTTAATTTACAGCCTACATTTACTACAAATATAAACCTCCTCCTAACGTCCACAGATGATAAGACAATAGAGGATAAGCAGTCAAAGGCTAGAAGGTTTCATGAAGGACAAGGCAGAACACCTGGAGCCAGGCCAAATGCTTTCAGCATCGTACAACAGAGGATGCCAAAATTGTCTAGCATCCTAGGGAACCATACCGTGACAGTTTCCCCCAAATACTCGATTTAGTGCAAGTGTTGGCTCAGTGACTTGTTGATGGTATGTTTCTATTTAAAACCATCACACAAGACCACTGAATTTCTAATTTATATTTTTAACTACCATAAAAACTTTGCAACCTTCAAACTCTTAAGAAAATAAAACCAAAATACTGTTTGTTATGATTGAACATTAATTTATTGTATTTTTTACATTTTGTAGAGTTTATACACAGTAGAAGCCTTGTTGATATACCTGAGAAAAAATATATATGTGTTGTGACTAGACATGTAGTTACAAAGACCACAGCTCATGTAATCTGCAGCCTAAGTGGAGTGAGCATATGGCAAAGAGTGGCACAGGGCCTTTTTGAAAGCTTGCTTTTTCCTATCACACAGAAGTGGTATTTTCCATTTACTTTAGACAAAATGTTGCCAATTTAAGAGAATATGTTCAAAAACCTCCAAAAAGCACTTTTTCTCTCTTCAGTTATTTTCAAATTCTTAATCAAATTTCTGCATGTAAAACATTTGAAAGATGACTTCATGAATTTCTCCACTGTAATGCAAGTTTTAAGAAATGGCCGTTTTAATATGAGTTATAATTTCAGAAACATTAATAACTAAATATCTGCAACATCTTGCTGCAGCTGTCATGATCTACAGACATGCAAGTTCATTTCACCATACTCTTATATGAATGTATCAGCAAAATAATAGTATTTCCCAACCTACAATTAGTATGTGCTAAGAGTTCATTATTACTAAATGCACAGTAAGACATAATCAATGATTGCAAAACAAATCTTTTACTGTTCAGATTTAAATAATTGTCTTTAAGACTTGCAGTATTAACACTGAACTTCAGACAAGCATGGCAGCTTAAAATTGATCACAAAAACCTCGCAACTAAAAAATCCACACAGACCCAAAACCAAAAAAACCACAATACACACCACTGTTGATTTCTGAAATGACTTCACTCACAAGACAGGTCACAAGGGAACTCAAATTTCAATGAACTTTCCACAAGGAACAGAATTTGAGCTTAACTGAAATATACATTATATTGCAAAATACAAGCAAGCAGATTTTACAGTAAGCTTACTGTTTTTCTTTCACCCAAAAAGAGAAAATCTACACTAAACATATAGGGTGATAATAATGTTAGTAAAAGTGCCTTTTGATTTTACTGAAGAAAATAAATGTGTAAATATATCCATATGAGAAACAGCGTGTTACCATGCGTCACTGTGTCACACTATCACAGCGTGCCTTCAGATTACAGTAGTTCAGGTGAATGGCAAAAAAAAAAAAAAAATTATTTTGCTTGCAATCTGTGCCATGCTACAGTTCAGTAGAAGAAAGAAGTATCATCTACTAGAGTTTGAAAAGTGTAAAAAAAAATGAGAGAAGAGAAAAAAAAATAACATCACCTGATAATTAAACTATTTTAGTTCTACAATAAGGTGCAAAGAAATAATCTTGGATGATGGAAAAACTCACTATAGTTTAACTCTGCAGATTTGAAGTGATATGCACCAAAAATGGAAAAAAATTTGAAAATATATTTTCTGCAGTTTCACATTATAAGTAAAAGAGAAAATGCCAGAAGTCATGAATGTGCTTGTGAAGAATTATTATTTACAGGTCACTATTCTGAAAAGGAAAAATCTAACTTGTTTTCATTTCAGTTTTGTTTATTACAGAAAAAGACTGAATAATTTTCGTGTGGACACAGATTAACGTTGATGTTACTATGAAATATACAAGTAAATTGGCATTTTGTGACAGAACAGAAAGTCACAAAAAGTTATAAACAATCATGAAAACAAGAGTAAATGGAAGTTTCATATATATTTCATATCACTGTTATAAATTAAAGCCTCTACCCAGCTCAGTGAATGTTGACAAGTATATTAAAAAACAAGTTTTAGTAACCTAGTCATAAACAGATACACATTTCCTACTCCTACATTTGAAAACCTTACCACATTTACCAATATCCGTTTTAACATACATTGGGTTACAATTAAATACTATTTTCAACAAACTAAGAGCAAAAAGACTGGCCTTCAAAAAGATGACATAATTTAGAACCTAAAAAACTCATTTGTTGCAATTATCGTTATCAAAGTTTCCTAAACACAGCTACAGTTTGTTACTGCATTCACAAGAATAAAAATAAACCTTTTTCCAGATTTGTTGTTTATTATTTCTTGAACAGGAGGAAAAATCTAAGCTCAAAGAGATCAGAACATGTTTTGCTAAGTGTGGTTATTTTTTCATCTTCTTGAATGAAATATTATCCAGCCACACAATTTTTCTACCAGACACCCACTTCTTCCTATCACTACTTCCCACCATCAGTAAAAAGCACTTGAAACTTCTGCAGCCATTCTGGAAAACACTCAGAAGATTCAAGCTTTATGCCCTGAACAAAGTTCCTAGAAAAGGACTGTTGTAACTAGCTACAGTATACCAATAATTATCTGTACCTTATTTGAGGTACTCACCTTATAATAGCAATTTCTTAAGAGGCTTGTAGTAAAGATGGGAAGGATACATAAGTGAAATACTTAAAACTTTCTTACCTGTTCTTAAAAGAGGTATTGCATTTTCCAAGATGGAAACACAGAACTGAGGAAGGCTAAGCTGCTTCATCTGTAATTCCAAAGTGTCCTCATATTCAATAACAGGTAGGTCAATATGTGCTACATCAAGTGGGGAACGCAGAGAGATTCCAGAGTTTGCATTTGCTTGAGTACTGTTTCCACTTAATAAACAAACAAAACAAAGAAAAAAGAGACAGTTAACTCACAAAGAGTAAACCCATATATGTATAGATGTTAAAAATAGCATCAAGTGTTTTAATGTCCTCCTTCCTTAACACATATCCTTCCTTCCATCCCGGTCTTTATCTGCTATCCAAAAGTGTTGCGTAAGAATGGGATTTTGCTTGGCGCTTTTTTTTTTTTTAAATGTCATAACTGGTAGTATCACAAGTGAACACATATTGTTTTGGCAGTCATCTTCAAATGCACTTAGCAATGTGTAAGGGAAGAAATACACATACAATTAATACAGTGTTGCAAAAGAAAAATCAGCTGATTTGAAATGTTATTTTTGATGAATAATGTCTATCAGTTGATTGAAGCAAAGCCACTTACTGAATCAGATGTCAGCCTGAACTATGCTAAAACCATTCTATGCGGCTAGCCACAAGAGTTTGAAAACATTTAAAGCATTTTTGACCAGACTGTATACTGTTACCTACAGGATGGCCATGCAACTTAAAAGAAGTTATGGGGTTATCTGCTGGAGAAAAAGAGAAATCCCTGACTTTACAGTAATAGACTGAATAAATGATTTTCTGCATCTTACAAACACATGCACAAGCAATAACAATTGATAGAATCATAGAATCATAGAACAGTTAGGGTTGGAAAGGACCTTAAGATCATCTAGTTCCAACACCCCTGCCATGGGCAGGGACACCTTACGCTAAATCGTATCACCCAAGGCTTCGTCCAGTGTGGTCTTGAACACTGCCAGGGGATGGAGCATTCACAACTTCCCTGGGCAACCTATTCCAGTGCCTCAACACCCTTACAGGAAAGAAATTCCTCCTTATATCCAATCTAAACTTTCTCTGTTTAAGTTTTAACCTGTTACCCCTTGTCCTATCAATACAGTCTCTAATGAAGAGTCCCTCCCCAGCATCCCTATAGGCCCCCTTCAGATACTGGAAGGCTGCTACGAGGCAGCCTTCTCTTCTCCAGGCTCAACAGCCCCAACTTCCTCAGCCTGTCTTCATATGGGAGGTGCTCCAGTCCCCTCATCATCCTCGTGGCCCTCCTCTGGACTTGTTCCAACAGTTCCATGTCCTTTTTATGCGGAGGACACCACAACTGCACACAATACTCCAGGTGAGGTCTCACAAAAGCAGAGTAGAGGGGCAGGATCACCTCCTTCGACCTGCTTGTCACGCTCCTTTTGATGCAGACCAGCATAGGGTTGGCTTTCTGGGCTGCAAGTGCACACTGCCGGCTCATGTTCATTTTCTCATCAACCAACACCCCCAAGTCATTCCCCACAGGGCTGCTCTCAATCTCTTCTCTGCCCAACCTGTAGCTGTGACTGGGATTGCTCCGACCCAGGTGTAGGACCTTGCACTTGCCATAGTCAAACTTCATAAGGTTGGCATCAGCCCACGTTACAAACGTGTCGAGGTCCCTCTGGATAGCATTCCTTCCCTCCTGCGTTATCAACCGAACCACACAGCTTGGTGTCATCGGCAAACTTGCTGAGGGCACACTCAATCCCACTGTCCATGTCAGCAACAAAGATGTTAAACAAGACCGGTCCCAACACCGATCCCTGAGGGACACCACTCGTTACTGGTCTCCAGCTGGACTTTGAGCCATTGACCACAACTCTTTGCACGAGGCCAGCCAGCCAGTTCTTTATCCACCAAGTGGTCCATCCATCAAATTGATGTCTCTCCAATTTAGAGACAAGGATGTCGTGTGGGACAGTGTTGAACGCTTTACACAAGTCCAGGTAGATGACATCAACTGCTCTACCCCTGTCCCATCAGTTCTGTAGCCCCATCATAGAAGGCCACCAAATTGGTCAGGCAGGATTTGCCCTTAGTGAAGCCATGCTGGCTGTCACCAAGCACCTTGTTGATTTTCATGTGCCTTAGCGTGCCTTCCAGGAGAATCTGCTCCAAGTTTTTGCCAGGCACAGAGGTGAGACTGACAGGTCTGTAATTCTCCAGGTCATCCATTTTCCCCTTCTTGAACATGGGGGTTATATTTCCCTTTTTCCAGTCATCGGGAGCTTCACCTCACTGCCATGATTTCTCAAATATGATGGCCAGCGGCTTCGCAACTTCATTCGCCAGCTCCTTCAGGACTCGCGGATGGATCTCATCAGGACCCATGGACTTGTGTATGTTCAGATTTTTAAGATGGTCTCGAACCAGATCCTCTCCTACAGTGGACCCGAGGTCTTCATTCTCACAGTCCCTGCATTTGCCTTCCACGACTTGGGTGGTGTGGTCAGAGCCTTTGCCAGTAAAGACCGAAGCAAAGAAGTCATTCAGAACCTCAGCCTTCTCCAAATCCAGGGTAGCCAGTTCTCCCTATAGCTTCCTGAGGGGGCCTACGTTCTCCCTAGTCTGTTTTTTATTTGCTATGTACCTGTAGAATCCCTTCCTGTTATCTTTAATACCTCTAGCTAAGTTTAATTCTAAGTGAGCCTTAGCTTTCCTAACCTGGTCCCTAGCTTCCCAGACAACATCCCTGTATTCTGCCCAGGCTGCCTGTCCTTGCTTCCACTTATTATAAGCCTCTTTTTTCATTTGAATTTTCCTCAGGAGCTCCTTATCCATCTAAGGAGGTCTCCTGGCCCTCGTGCTGCACTTCCTTCTGGTTGGGATGCAACACGCCTGAGCTTGTAGCAGGTGATCCTTGATACTACGAGATTTTGTTAAAAGTGTTGGTTGGACAGAATGTGGCAGGTAAAACTGACCTTGGGTATTCTGACCACCACTTAAACAACTGCACAATTCATAAATATGGCTTGAATTTTCACAGGTTAACAAAACTTTCATATAATCCCACACACTGACAAGGAGCTTATGATATATTCCTCTATTAATACTTATTTCCTATTTTAGTCACCTGGAAGATGCTGCATCCCAATCTTGACCATCTCCTCTAGGACGCTGAACTGTACGTCCAATCACAGATGGCCGGGGGCTACTACTTCCAGGTGATGGATTCTGAGAACGAGGAGGACCTCTTGCTTCTTGACAGTAAGATATAGATGAATTTTGGGAAGCCGTGCCTTTATGTAATACAAATCATATGTTTTCCATTAATGGAATCCATTATTATGAAAGATTCTACATAGCGATGTAATGGTAAAAGTAACTAAGGTAGGATATGGAAAACACCAGGTAAATATTGGTGAACTAGGACAATCTATCACTGGCAAGTAGCAGAGTTTGGAAACTCAATTCCAAGGCAAAACCACTGAAAATTAGAGCTGAATCATAAATCTTGAGTTTTAAAACTACAAACATACCATCTGACTAAGGCCATGGATTTGTTGATGTTGTAACTGACTTAGCAAAGAAACAGCCAACGGCAGTGATTAAGACACCAAATATAGGGGCAATCTTATGAAGGCAACCAGACTACCAATGTAGAGAAACAAAGTTGATTAAATTCAGCTAACAAAATGGAAATAGGAAGACCATTATAATTAATCTAGCCTATTAAATCTACCAAGTTTAAACAGTGAGAACATTGCAAAATAGCCCTAATGACCGTAAAACCTAAAATAATGATTAAACTTTTCTAGGCCATCAGCATAAAGAAAAAAAAATAAAGAACATTAACATAGCTCATGAAATTAGTAACTGAATTGTTAACCACAGGGACTTGAAAAATTCTCTGAAACTCTGCCCACTTTTATTTTACAGATTTAATTTAGGTTTAGTTAAAAAAGTCCCTCTTCTGGTGACATACAAACAGCTGGATACTGGGAAAAGCTGACGAATGAAGAATCACAGGAAATTGTAAAAACTAATAAGTATTTTAAAATAATACAAGTACTCCAAAAATAATTACTAACATGAACAGTACTGAACATGATTATTTAGCAAAACAGTTTCACAAGAATACATTTGCTATAATGTTGTGGACTGTCATTTTTTAAAAATCATTTTAATCTTACCTGTACAAAAAACACAACAGCATTTAAAATATCTAAAAATACCTACCTTGCTCTGTGGAAGAAAAACTTGGATCTCTGTGAAAGTTAAGTCTGCTTCTCAAGAAGACACACAACTGCTGCAGGCACGACACAGCCTGTAAAGCTAACTGACATCTTCCATCTCCTCCAAAAGCCAGGTTTAGCAGAGACAAAAGGCTCTGCAAATGTAAAACACACTTTAAAAGAATAGTCAGCGACATGGACAGTGGGATTGAGTGCACCCTCAGCAAGTTTGTTGACAACACCAAGCTGTGTGGTTGCACTCAACACACTGGAGGGTAGGGATGCCATCCAGAGGGACCCTGACAGGTTCAAAGGATGGGTCCATGCAAACCTTACAAAGTTCAACAAGGCCATTTGCAAAGCACTGCACCTGAGTCGGTGCAATACCAAGCACAAATACAGGCTGGGCAGAGACTGGCTTGAGAGCAGCCCTGAGGAGAAAGACTTGTGGGTGTTAGCTAACAAAAAGCTCAACATGAGCTGGCAGTGTGCGCTTGCAGTCCAGAAAGCCAATTATATCCAGGGCTTCATCAAATGAAGTGTAACCAGCAGGTTGAGGGAGGTGGTTCTCCCCCTCTTTTGCGACACCCCCATCTGGAGCAGTGTTCAGCTCTGGGACCTCCAACCCAAGAAAGACATGGACCTGTTAGAGTGTGTCCAGAGAAGCACCACAAAGATGATCAGAGGGCTGGAGTGCTTCTCCTATGAAAACAGGCTGAGAGAGTTGGAGCTGTTCAGCCTGGAGAAGAGAAGGCTCCAGGAAAGCTTATGGCAGCTTTCCAGTCCTGAAAAGGGGCCTACAAGAAAGCTGGAGACAGACTTTTTACAAGGGCTGGTAGGTGGTAGTAGCAAGATAAGGAGGAATTGCTTAAGGCTGACACAGTGGAGAGTAAGATTAGATATTAGGAAAAAATTCTTCACTATGAGGCTGGTGAGACACCGGCATAGGTTGCCCTGAGAAGCTGTGGATGCCCCATCCCTGGAAGTGGTCAAGGCTAGTTTGGATGGGGTTTTGAGTAACTTGGTCTAGTGGAAGGCGTCCCTGCTCATGGTAGGGGCATTGGAAATAGAAAATTTTTAAGGTTGCTTCCAACCTTCTCTATCATCGAATGAAAATCATCAACACTGGTAGCTGAACATTAATGAACCTCCATGAACACTCTTGCCAGCAAGTCTTTCACTAAATACAGGTCATAAACGTTTCTAAATATTTAAAACTCACAGCAAAGAATAAATAGGCTTAGCTAGTGTTTTCTTACTGAATGCAAGACTGTAAATTGTATGAGTTCCACACTATATTTTCAATAAAGTCACTATGGCTCTAAAGGCTCATTATATGGGAGCCCATTAGAGGGTGTGCATCTGACAGTGACACAATTTCATCTTACTCAGATGAAACAAAGTATTAGTTCAACATACTTCATTACTGATTGGTAGAATCATAGAATAGTTAGGGTTGGAAACGACCTTAAGATCATCTAGTTCCAACCCCCCTGCCATGGGCAGGGGCAACTCACACTAGACCATGTCACCCAAGGCTCTGTCCAAACTGGCCTTGAACACTGCCAGGAATGGAGCATTCACAATTTCCTCGGGCAACCTATTCCAGTGCCTCACCACCATCACAGTAAAGAATTTCCTCCTTATATCCAATCTAAACTTCCCCTGTTGAAGTTTTAACCTGTTACCCCTTGTCCTATCACTACAGTCTCTAATGAAGAGTCCCTCCCCAGCATCCCTATAGGCCCCCTTCAGATACTGGAAGGCTGCTATGAGGTCTCCACACAGCCTTCCCTTCTCCAGGCTGAACAGCCTCAACTTTCTCAGCCTGTCTTCATACAGGAGGTGCTCCAGTACCCTGATCATCCTCATGGCCCTTCTATGGACTTGTTCCAACAGTTCCATGTCCTTTTTATGTTGAGGACACCAGAACTGTACACAGTACTCCAAGTAAGGTCTCACGAGAGCAGAGTAGAGGGACAGGATCACCCCCTTCGACCTGCTTCTTTTGGTGCAGCCCAGGATACGGCTGGCTTTCTGGGCTGCGAGCTCACACTGCCAGCTCATGTTCATTTTCTCATTGACCAACACTCCTAAGTCCTTCTCCAAAGGGCTGCTCTGAATCTCTTCCCTGCCCAACCTGTAGCTGTGCCTGGGATTGCTCCCAGGAACTATACAGTAATACACACTATTACAACTAAGTAACTTTCTAAACACAATCCATAGCAAATGAACCCTCTTCCATGCACCTAGAATTTACATAAAGGAACTTTTGTTTAGCTATTTTGTTTGGAAACAAACTGTATTATTTACATCAATTTTTACTTGACACAACTCATAGCACAATAAAACCCTTAAATTTTATATGAATTCTTGCCTGTACAATCTTTGGCCTTTGAAGGAAGATCTCAGCAGGAAAATCTTGCATAATTACATCCTGAAGAAGCTCACACGTACTCCAAATTAAACTTTGGTTGTTACTTCTCAAAGAGCTAAAAATGAAGTTCATATTTAAATATGTATTAAAACAAACAAATAAAAAGAAATAATTAGCTTGAACAAGTCTTTACAATAAAGTTATAATCATAACACTAAAGGATCTGAAGAAAGAAAATGCTATAGTTCTATTGTCATACCATATTTAAACTTGAATTATTCCTTATCTATGCTCATTTTGTATACAACAAAGAAAAAACTCAATTCCAGCTATTATCAAACCATGTTAAATTAAGTTTCCAGAAAAATCTTTATTGATTCTGAATTTGGAATTAAAACAACTGGAAAATCCCTGTGAAGCTAGTGATTATCTCAGTGGTACACAGCAAGTAATCTAACTCTTACCAATAAGGAAGTTTTTTCATTATTAAGGTTCATATATGACTTAAAAGTGTTGTAATTACATGTGGGAAGTTACATAAAGGAAGAGATTTATTTGCTATCCTCTAGTATGTATATTAGTAAATAACAAGAACCTTTTGGGTATTCTACTGCAGTTTTTTATATTTTTATTGTTTCCAAAACCACTGGGGAAAAGGAAAACAAAATAAAAAAATCAAATATGTCTACTTTTAAGGATCTATGCTCTTTTTCTTGACTCAGGCATAAAGGAAATTAAATATTGAAGATGCTTGCCAGCTTCAGAGATCTTTCAAAAGGAAATATATATATTACAAGAAAGCTTGTAATATATGGTTAGAGTAGACTTATTAAATACTCCTGTCCATGAAACTGCATTGCAGGCTATGCTAGAAATCTATCACAGCTCTGTGTGAACTCATAAGGAATTGCAACTACAGTACCTTTCCTTGGGCCACCTCAAACACTGATTTTCTAAATTAAAATAGAAAAATAAAATTAAGCACTGCAGAAAGATGATATGAATAATGCAATGCCTGGATAAGGCATTGTACCTAAACTTACCAGCCTAAACCTAGTTAAGCTACCTCAGAAAGCATGGATTTCTCTACCAAGTGGCTGTGGGGGTACATTAAATAATGATTTTATTCCAGCCTGTTCCAAAACTAACTGAATGAAATCTTTGATCCACTTGAGATATTCAGAAGACAGACTAAAGTGCCATGAACAAAAATATGGAAAAAAAAATTAACCCATTAGGTCATTTACAGGACAGAGTAATGATGCAAAAGGACACAAATTTAGAACCACTCTTACCCAAGAAAAAAAAAAACTACCAGCAAGCCATCATGTCTTTATTACCATACCTTTCATGTGATGAAAGAACATGCCTATCTGTTGAAGTCAGAGTTAGCCAAGGAAACGTGGAAAATTTCAAGCATTTCACTGCAAAAAAAGAGAGTGGATATTTTGCAGTATATTTTATAGAAATGTTATACTGTGTATTTCCGTGGCAATGTCAAGAACCTATGAACTATATACTATCTGAAATAGAAAGACTTTTTAGTAAATGCAGTCTTACACTAAAGTGCTTCTAATGAGTTTTCAGCAATACCAAAAAAACACTAAGGTCATCTCAAATCAAGATGGAATGTTTATTGAAGAAAGTTTTAGCAAATAGAAGAAGTAACAGTATTAGTAGCAGAGTACACAATCCCCCACATCATGCTTTTAGATTATAATTTTGTTCTGCTACTAAAGAATATTTATTAACACAATCTCAAAAAAAAAAAAAAATTTGACCTCATGCTTTTATTCTTACAGCAGAAGAAATTGTAGTTGTTACTAAATTATGACACATAATAACTTTTTAACTAACATAACTTTAAAGCTATTTTTAAGTTAAAGTTTGTAATAATTATTGTGCAATTTGACACACTACTCAAAAAGTAATCTGGTGATTTACGTACAATAACTGCAAAGTCATATTTTAAAATCCAACTCTTAGCACTGTATTGTATTCTATGTTAAATATGACACTCTCCTGTGAACTGCTACTAGTATACTGGTACACCTAAAGACTTGCCAAAATACTGGTCTGTGTCTGTGAAACATTTTATATCATTTTACTGACCAAAAAAATAAAAGCATAACATTGGTTTTCATTTAGATGCAACGTAAAGATTTCTAAAGCACCTAATCTAGTTTTCTGAAAAGCAGAAAGGTACTTCAGACTAAGTTTTGTTGAAATAAAACAGTAATCAAAAAGCTACTTTTGATTACAGAACACAAATCTTCTAAAAAGCATTACCAATTTAAATATTTTTTTAATTACAGCATATTTTACCATATTTCAAAGTTACACTATTTCCTAGAGAAGACATCTATTAAGATGTCATTTTCATAAGCATTATAATTGTAGTTTCTGTGATAACAGATTTCACAGAACAACAGGAAAATAGCCAATAATAATATTCATAATGGCATTCAATCTAAATTACAATTCTAGCCACTTTCTGTAATTAACATATTCTTATTCTATAGCTGTACATACCAACTGTTCTTTTGGGAGGTATTACTAACTGTGGCAGATGACTTCTACCTTGACAAAAATATCCAGCGAATAATTCCTCTTGAGGCAGAACTAAAACACATAAAGAGGAAGTTTAAAAAAGTACACTAACAAAAAATACCCAACCAAAAGCAAAACTCAATTTATCACAATGCTTTTCGTGAACTGCCTCCCTTATGCCCTTGAGTTTTAACCTGTTAAGGAAACAGATTTAAAATAGTTTCAGATGATCAGTAAAGTGGAGTAAAAAGAATGTGTCAATGCTTATTTTTTCCAATCATATTCTGGAACCGTAACTTTTTTTTTCCATTTTCCTATACTACCTTCCATTCCATACAAGCAATAGTAAAAAATAATTACACAAAATATATTGCCCAATGGAGAACTGGCAGCCAAAAAACCAAAAACTTTCCTCTAATCTACCTACTTAGTAATAAAATTAACTTTTTAAATCAACTACTTAAAACCTTTTTCTACTGTAACTGCTGTCTTTTCAGGTCAGCTAAAAAGCTGTCCACCTGGTATAAAATATGCAAATTATTAAATACAGGTAATTAATACAAACTGTATACACAAGGTATGTAATACTAAAAGCAATCAATCTCTCCACATTATAATATTTGGTTCAAAGGATCAAATCAGATAATGCCTAGATTATTACTTTACAATTCTTCCCAGTTACTGAAATTGATATAGAAAGAATACAACAATCCTGCTAGCAACTATTAAGAATATTTCATACACACACGTACACAATTCACAGCATAAAGAGAAATTATGTACAATACTTCAAATGGGTAGTTTTGAAAAGATATAGCTGAAGAATGCATATGTAAAAGTTTATTGTATTATGCCCCTATGTGAGCACATGGTGGAAAAAAAAAGGGAAGGGGGGAGAGATAAAAAGGCAATGTAAAAAAAAAAAAAAAAAAAAGGAAGTGCAAGAAAGAAAAGAGGGAAGAGGGTGGGGGAAATCAATCACCAGCCACTACACAGTTCTAGCAAACTAAAACTCCAAGCATTAGACAGGCTGCAGGAAATTACTTTTATCTCTGAGATTGCACAGTAAGAGTGACAGAGGTGTGGCCATTACTACACCATCCAGTATACCAGCAGTGTCTTTCCCACAAGAACCAGGAGAATAAAGCCATGGTATGTAATTTTATCCTCTACACTTCTTGCTAAATTTTGTAAGGCAGAAGAGAACCATATGGGTTTACTTCTTGACTACATCTAAGAAGCACTGTAAATCGTTATAACAGATCAATAACAAGCTAGATAACAGAAGCACCTCACAGATATATGAAGCACTTCACACGTCATTTTAAACAGCTGACATATTTATACATAGCAGATATTTATCCATAACTAAGCAGATTGAATACAATTAATGTAGCTTTCTTAGAACCACTTACTGCCTTTTTTTTATTTGAATTGCTTTCAAAGTTAGAGTCTACTATACAAAGAAAAAAAGCAAAGCATATACGCTTAACTGTAGATTTGTTCAGAATTGCTAAAATTGCTGCCATAAAGCTGTCTTTGAAAGTTACTCCTACGTCGTGCCCTTTTTACATTATAGCAAACAGATATTACACACTGAAAAAAATAGAGAAGATCTGACTACAAATAACAGGATTGTTCTTATGCAGAGAATGCCATTACAGGAATGGCACTATCTGATTTAGCTAAGATCACTCCTTCTCTAGCAGAATCTGCTTTCCATATACTTCACTGATCTCTCAGGAATAATCTGCCAGCTTTGCCCGAAAATATCAGCCTGGAAACTTTTCCTCTACTTTATTTTTACTTTAAATGAATCATATCTCAAAATATGTAATTTACCTGGTTGATCTACTGAAGTCTGAGACTGAGTTTCATAACATAAAGAACTAGAAGGAAGTCCACAAGGAAGGAAGAACAGTCCATCCACAATCCCATCAATTATGGCCTGCAAGTTTGGATCCACATTGGGGCGAAGCTGAGAGAAGAATTCCACTGCACCAATTTCAACCATTCTCTGAGCAGCAGGTGGATGCTACATTAGGACAAATAACTGGCAAAGTTAGCCTGGAAAGTTTCAATGTCTCTTAGGAAGTGTGGAGGGTGGCAGCATAGGGAGGAAAGATGTAATCAAAACTTAAGTTATATTTTGCCTTTATCCATTTAGGCCATTCATCAAGGACAGAATTTTTTTTTCCTCTGCATAGCTGCTCTTTAGTGATTAAAACACAAAAACGTAAGAATCTGAGATCTCTGAAATGTCTGAAACATTTCATCAAATCTTTCAAAAAAGTTGCACCATTGTTTAAATCTTCAGTTTCCAGGAACAGTGCAAATGCTTAGCTGCAAGACATGCCCCAAGGAAGAAATTAAATAACAAACGAGAAACTGAAGGAGCAGAGAAATTAAAGTAGAAACCCAGAAATTAATTATTTTTTCCCCAACTCTCTAGTCATTCAAATTGTTTTAATTTTTTGTCTACACACAGTGGCTTTATTATTCCTGTCTTTATAACTAATTACATGGAGCTACAAAACCAAAAAACAATTTTATTTAACTCCAGGATTCTAAAGACAGAATCATAGAATTGTTACAGTTGGAAGGCTCCTCTGGAGATCATCTAGTCCAATTCCCTGCCAAGGCAGGGCCACCTATAGCAGGTTACACAGGAATGAGCCTAGGTGGCTTTGAATGCCTCCAGAGAGGGAGACTCCACAACCCCCCTGGACAGCCTGTTTCAGTGCTCTGCCACTCTCAACGTAAAGAAGTTCTTCCTCATACTGAGGTGAAACTTCTCATGTTTCTGTTTATGGCCACTGCTCCTCACCCTGTTCCTGGGCACCACTGAAAAGAATCTGGCACCATCATCCTGGCACCTGCCTTTGATATATTTGTATGCATTAATGCGACCTCTTCTCAGTCTTCTGTTAACAGGCCCAGCTCCTGCAATCTCTCTTCGTGAGAGAGATGCTCCAGACCCCTGATCATCCTTGTGACCCTTTGCTGGACCTTCTGCAGAACTTTCTTGTCTTTCTTATACTGAGGAACCCAGCGCTGGACACAGTACTTGAGACGTGGTCTCATCACAGGCGAGTAGAGGGGGAGGATCACCTCCCTTGACCTGCTGGCCTACTCCTGATGCATCACAGGATACTATTGGCCCTCCTGGCTTCAAGGGCATACTGCTGGCTCATAGTGAACTTATCATCTACCAGTATTCCCAGGTCCTTCTCAGCTGAACTGCTATTTAATAGGTCAGCACTCAACCTGTACTGGTACTTAGAGCTCTTCCTCCCCAGGTACAGTACCCTTACTCTTGCCTTTACTGAACCTCATATGGTTTCTCTCCGCCCAATTTTCCAGCCCATCAACGTCTCACTGATAAAGACATATGGTTTAATTATAAATAAATAGTATGTCATACCTTGATCAAACTGTTCACAAAACTTAGTACTTCCTCTTTTATTGGTACAACTGGAAAATTGAACCACTCCAAAAGATTAAGGAAAAGCACTTTCTCATGGACTAGATCTGCATATGATATCAAGTTATGATCTAATTTAAACAGAATAGTCTTCAGAGATCGTTCTCTTATCTCTGCCAGTTCATGACCTGTCAAAAAAACAAAAACCAACAAAACAGGATTCAAAAACTCAAAAAATTATATGTCATAAGTTACTTCTTATTTGGACAAACAGAATACTGCCGAAGATCAGTGAAAAAAAGCTGGCTTTTACACTGTCAGATTATGCTTACCAGGAAGACAAATATGACTGTTCCCAGCAGCAGTAAGCTATTCAGGTATGTTTGCCTGGTGTAAAGAGGTGAAATATTGTAAAATATACTGATAAAATCTGATGCCAAATTATAAGAGAATAGCCTTTTTCTTAAAGCACACAACTAAAATCCAAACACCTCTACCAAACTGTATTGTGGATCCCGAAAAATGCATCACACCAACAAGTCGGACAAAAGTCTACCCAAGACCATTGGAGGAAAAGTCTGTCTCTGAAGACGAAAGCCTGCGGCGTTCCCTAGGGATGTGTCACCCTGTGCCACAGTCCCCTCCACGTCTGCAGCGGCGAATCGAATGGAAAAGCAAAAGGCAGAAAAGTGACAAGGGACTCAAGGGAGATACCGATCGGGAGTGGGGCGGAAGCGGAGGCAGGGCAGGGACAACCCTGCTCCTCGAGTACCAAGAAAGGAGCCGTCAGCTCCCCCCCCTTTCACCTCCCCGCCAGCAGCCGAGCTCCACACAGGACCGACGGCCCCGTTTCGCAGGTGAAACCCCCGCCACGCCGTACGAGGACGGGGGGCAGGGGCCCCGCCGTACCCCTGCACACAGCCCCGCGGAGGCGCCAGGACAGCCGCGACGCCCCGGGAGAGCGACGGGAGCCGTTACCCAGCTTCCTGACGAGCGACGATAACTCCATCGCGCTCGTCTCCCCGCCACATTCAACCGCCGCGCCGGTTCCGCCGCCAGTGCGCCCCGCCTGGCCAACGGCGGCCACGGTGCACTTTGGGAAATGTAGTCCTCACCCTGCGGCCCGCCGCGTCCCCACCGCGGCTGCCTCTCGCGGAGCACGCTGGGAGCTTCCCTCCCCGCTGCGGAACCGCGGGGCGCGCCGGGGGCAGCATAAGCAACTACAACTCCCATAAGCAACAACAGCCCCGGGCCGAGCCCGCCAGCTCCCTGCGGGAACCGGAGGGGCGGCCTGGGGTTGACGGGGAGCGTGCCGTCGGGGCTGAGAGGGGTGCCGGTGGAGCTCGCTTGGCGCAGGGCGCGGCCCGGGGGGACAGTGATAAGGCAACTGTGCATTTTAAACCTGGCCGTATTCCCGGCATGATGGCTCGAAGCGCCGTACGCGGGTAATGGGGTGATGGTACCGGGGACTGGTGTGCTGAAGGCTGGATCGATGGGCTGTGGCCAGGGGTATGCGTCTCAACAAGGCACAGTGCTGAGTCCTGCACTTGGGTCACAACAACCCCATGCAGTGCTGCAGGCCTGGGGAAGAGTGGCTGGAAAGCTGCTTGGAGGTAAAGGACCTGGGAGTGTTGATCGATGGAGCTGAGCGTGAGAAGTTTGTGCCCAGGCAGCCAAGAAGCCCATAGGCATCCTGGCCTGTATCAGAAATAGTGTGGCCAGCAGGGCCAGGGCAGTGATCGTCCCACTGTAGTCAGCACTGGTGAGGCCGCACCTAGAGCACTGTGCTCAGTTCTGTGCCCCTCACTACAAGAAAGACACTGAGATGCTGGAGCGGTTCCATAGAAGGGCAATGAAGCTGGTGAAGGGCCTGGAGTTCAATTCTTATGAGGAATGGCTGAGGGAACTGTGCTTGTTTAGTCTGGAGAAGAGAAGGCTCAGGGAGGACCTTACCACTCTCTACAAATACCTGGAAGGAGATTGTAGTAAGGTGGGGTTCGGTCTCTTCTCCCCAGTAGCAATAGGACAAGAGGTAGCAGCCTCAGGCTGTGCTGGGGGAGCTTTAGGTTGAATATTAGGAAAAATTTCTTCACAGAGGGGGTTGTCAGGCATTGGAACAGGCTTCCCAGAAAAGTGGTGGAATCGCCATCCCTGGAAGTGATCAAAAATTGTGTAGATGAGGCCCTCAGTGACATGGTTCAGTGGTGGTCTTGGCAGTCCTGGGGTGATGGTTGGATTTAATGATCTTAAAGGTCTTTTCCAACCTAGCTGATCCTATTATTCTATGAAGGCAAGTGGGTGCCCGGCTAGCCGCAATCAAAGCAGTAACTGCTGTGCTTTGCCCAGGCAGGAGCTGTGACCAAAGTGTTCTCCTTCCTGCTTGAATGTGGGCTCTGTACATACCTGGAGGATGATGGCTTCTCGTATCTCACATTCTGCCACCGCTCTTCAACATTTATTTGCAACTTCTGCAAAGATCAGGGGCTTTTTTTATTGTTGGCTGAGTCCAGACATGAAATTAAAATGGAAGGGTTGTGTTTCCTCATCCTTTAGTATCCACATGGTCCTGATTGGGATGCCTAGGAATTATTTATGTTCACAGTAATAACAGAGTATCTGCTAATGTGCAGTATGGTAGATGCAAATGATTTCAAAAATGATGTATATGACTGCCCTATATAATTCATTTTCTAACTTGGTTTCCATCACTGGGCTACTCTTTCACAGTAAACTTACGTTAATGTCCTCCATCTGCTGTATCAAGGTTGTACTAAATTCTTAATTGCAACTCAGAACTGTCTGTCATTTTGCAAGACAGTATTTCTATCAGTGGAGCAATAAAAAAAAAGGACTTCATTAAGCTAATTATAAATGTACGATGACTGCTGCAGTGAGAGTTTTTGTTTCCACAAGAGACTGAACTCATATCTATCGGTGCTTTTCAAGAGCAATTCCAAAGAAGTAGTATTCTCTAAAAATTCCTTTTAGCTATGCGTGATATGATCATGCAATGAAATATGAAGATATCTAATCAGATGTGCACAGGACCGCTCACATTTCCCTAACTAGAACTGGTGGGAACTTTATGAGACCCCATAGGAGACTCACAGTAGTAATAGAATGGATTTGTATCTCATTTGTCCAGCAAGGAGAGGGAATTGCTGAAGCGTTCATTTCCCACAAAAGACTATATTAAAACAGTGCTTCAGAAAGAAGAGATGCATTATTCACGTTTATAAGAATGTTTAATGCATGTCCTTTTCACCTGTTTAAATTAAAAAAAACCCAAATATTTTCTTATGCTGTCTTCAGTGTCTGAATTAGTACCTACTCAAAGGATTCTTACAAAAAAAGTTGTTACTAACGCGGAGGTGACACATGCACCATTGCTAATATGCTCCTGCACTGTAAGCATGGGCATTTCATTCAGATTTTCTTAACCCGAGACCTAATTAAGTTCAACTTAAAAAATATTCCTAACTTTGAGGAGCAGCTTCAGTTTTGCTCCTCTTGTGTTAGACCAGAAAAGTGTGGTTGTATACCTAAAACAGTGATTTGGGAACACCCTGTACCAGCTGGTGCAATATATTTTATTCTAACATGGCTCAAGACTGGTATTCAAGATGATCACCAGAACCCAGATTTTTATTGTTAAAAATAGAGGGTGATATGTTAAGGGCAAAGTGTGTTTCTCAAGAAAAACAAACAAAACCTTCTACTGTATATTAAAAAGAAAAATGGTGGATTGGTTCAATAATTATTGTTGCCATTGTGAGACAACCTAAATAGGAGACAACCAATCTCAGTACTGGGAGTGCTCATCCCCTCTGTGTCTGCGTCTGCTGTTTTGATTCCCACTAGCGACTGCCTCCACTTTCCCTCTTACCTGCTTGTTCCCATTACCTTGCAGATTCCTGCTGCTGCTTCTTAAGCCAGTTTGACTTTTTCACTTCCACTGGCATTATTTAACATGGCTACCTCTTCTACCATGTATATTCCTACTGATCTGCAGTCAAAATGTGTAGGAGTTACAGCAGTGGGGAAATTAGTCACTGAATTTCATTTACATTGTCCCTTGTTGCTTCCTTACTGAACTCTGTAAGATGAACTTTAAAGAGCTTCCTACTCTTGTCTCCTCATAAGCTTGGTTTCTGTAATTCCAATAACTGTTTTAAATCTCTTCTGTATTAGTTGGTTTCTATCCCAATAAATTGATGATAGGTGGAGAAGCAGTGGACATTGTTGTGTGTATATTGTCATAAAGTTTTTGCATGTAACTGAAGGTACAGTGAAAAATTTTTGGCAAAAGCTGTCTTTTAGCACTTTTAATATGGGATGCTCTGTAACTTTTACATTTCCCTTCAGTTTAATGTCACAGAGAGAGATGTGCTTGAAAAAACTTGAGTGAATTTTTTTTAAGAGCTTTCAGTCTCATTTTATTTTTATCATTTCTGTGATTCGTTAATTGCGGGATAAACTCTTATTATTTTTTCATTCTTTTGTCAATGTTGTCTATTCACAATTTTTTTTTCCTTTCCTTACTGCTTTTGAGTTCTGTCCTTTTACGTTCCAGAAGTTCTCTGAAGATCCACACATCAAAGACTATCTGACAGGGTCTTCATATCATTTTTGATAATATCCTTACTGTACTTCTGAGCTTAGCTATTAATATCCTTACTGTACTTCTGAGCTTAGCTGTTGTGCAGCTTCTAATTCTCTGTGAATAGCCTGCTTTCTAGCTCTTCACATAACTAACTCAAAGAGTAGCAACCTTATGAAGAAACATCAGGGCATGTCATATGCAAAAAACTTGAATTTCAGGTGCCTTTCTGTAGGGAACTCCAAATAGCAACTGTGATGCCTATTTGCGAAGCCTGACTGACTGATATAGTTAAAACGAACTTTACAACTTGCCAGCTGAAAAAAGATTGCAAAATGTGAGTAGAGAAAGCAAAGAGAATGGGAATATTGGGAATGGAAGAAGGCAGAAATGGACAAGAGAGTTTAGATGAGTAATTCCCCAGCTGAGAAAATTATCTCTGTGTACTAACTATCTTCTCAGTCTGTCTCTTGATTCATTTCAGAGTCCACTTGAAAGTACCCTTTCCTGCCCTGAAGGCCTTCCTTGCTTGTTGTCACACCCAGGTTTCTTATCCTTTTCTGTTCACTGGCTGCTACTGGTAGAAAAGTACACCGCTATGTAAAATGAGAAAAAACAATCCTTTTGGTCACCTGTATGTTCAGTCCATACTGGAGCTACTGCACATGCATGGTAAAGACAACCTGGGCATGCGCAGCAGCTGTGTGTTCATTGCTTTAGCTGACTACCAGGTTCCTGAAATTACTATTCAAAATCAGTAGGATGATAGCAGACTTGTAAAGGCTTTCTGTAAAAAGCATCAGTGGAGCTGCATGTATAAAAACCCTTTCCGTTGTGCTTTCGGCAGCCAGGAACAGCGTTTTATTACCTCATTATCTTAAAGCTTGTGACAAGATCTCAACTGGTGCTTTAATGTAAGTTCCTGTGGTTTACTGCTTCCAAATCAGGTACCCTAATACCCAACCAAAGTACATAGAATAGAATCAACTAGGTTGGAAAAGACCTGTAAGATCAAGTCCAACCATTACCCCAGGATTGCCAAGACCACCACTAAACCATGTCACTCAGTGCCTCATCTGCACAGTTTTTGAACACTTCCAGGGATGGTGATTCCACCACATTTCTGGGAAGCCTGTTCCAATGCCTGATGACATACTACAAATGTTTGTGTTTGCAGCAGTGCAGATGCAAATTTGGAAGCTCACTTATGATACTACTAATTTATTGTTTATATTTTCTTCCGTAGTGAGAGTTTTCTAATTTCTCGGTTTTCCTTTTTTATTTTCCATTTCACTGGATATATCTTCTATGCTAAATTGCATATGCAGATATGCAATTGACTTACAGAGTGGTGCAGAAAAAATACTTGCATATAAATAATTGCTACACAATTTAGTATCATACAGATTATTGTATTTGGTGAGTCAGTCAATATAAATGTCTACCATGAACTGCAAATCAAAAGGGCTTTAAAAAACCTAAGTGAGAAAATCTTTCTTCCATGATGTTCATTTAAAACACATAAAAGCACATTTTTACACCATGGGTAATGAACTTAGGGAATTTGTTGGCAGAGGAAGTTGTAAATACAGGTAGTACCAGTAAGCTAGAAAAAAGATCCAAGTTAACAGAGAACAGCCCCTAGATGCTAGAGGAATAGGCAGGGATGTACCCACTGACCTTCCAAGGCAGCGGTTGTGGTCTGTAGGCAGAAAAGGGCAGATGTCCAGCAGTGTCTCCAGACATCACTTGAGGACAGTTAAATCAGTCTCCTCTGCTAAGACATTTCTTACTCTCATCTGATACTTGAATTTGGATCCCATCAAAGGAAACATCCAGGCCCGTAAAGACCCTAGGCCCACTGTAGGAGAGGATCTGGTTCAAGATCATCTTAAAACCCTGAACATACGCAAGTCCATGGGACCTGATGAAATCTATCTGCGGGTCCTGAAGGAGCTGGCGAATGGAGTTGCTAAGCCACTGGCCATCATATTTGAAAAATCATATCAGTCAGGATAAGTTCCTGACGACTGGAAAAAGGGAAATATAACCCCCATTTTCAAGAAGGGGGAAATGGATGACCCAGGGAATTACAGACCAGTCAGTTTCACCTCTGTGCCTGGCAAAATCTTGGAGCAGATTCTCCTGGAAGGCATGCTAAGGCACATGAAAATCAACAAGGTGCTTGGTGACAGTTGGCATGGCTTCACTAAGGGGAAATCTTGCCTGACCAATTTGGTGGCCTTCTATGATGGGGCTACGGAACTGATAGACAGGGGTAGAGCAGTTGATGTCATCTACCTGGACTCGTGCAAAGCATTCAACACTGTCCCACATGACATCCTTGTCTCTAAATTGGAGAGACATCAATTTGATGGATGGATCACTCGGTGGAGAAAGAACTGGCTGGCTGGCCTCGTGCAAAGAGTTGTGGTCAATGGCTCTAAGTCCAGCTGGAGACCAGTAACGAGTGGTGTCCCTCAGGGATCGGTGCTGGGACTGGTCTTGTTCAACATCTTTGTCACTGACATGGACAGTGGGATTGAGTGCACCCTCAGCAAGTTTGCCGATGACACCAAGCTGTCTGGTTCGGTTGATACGCTGGAGGGAAGGAATGCCATCCAGAGGGACCTCGACACGTTTGTAACGTGGGCTGATGCCAACCTTATGAAGTTTGACTATGGCAAGTGCAAGGTCCTACACCTGGGTCGGAGCAATCCCAGGCACAGCTACAGGTTGGGCAGAGAAGAGATTCAGAGCAGCCCTGCGGAGAAGGACTTGGGGGTGTTGGTTGATGAGAAAATGAGCATGGGCCGGCAGTGTGCGCTTGCAGCCTAGAAAGCCAACCGTATCCTGGGCTGCATCAAAAGGAGCGTGACCAGCAGGTCCAAGGAGGTGATCCTGCCCCTCTTCTCTGCTCTTGTGAGACCTCACCTGGAGTATTGTGTGCAGTTGTGGTGTCCTCAACATAAAAAGGACATGGAACTGTTGGAACAAGTCCAGAGGAGGGCCACGAGGATGATCAGGGGACTGGAGCACCTCCCGTATGAAGACAGGCTGAGGAAGTTGGGGCTGTTGAGCCTGGAGAAGAGAAGGCTGCATGGAGACCTCATAGCAGCCTTCCAGTATCTGAAGGGGGCCTATAGGCATGCTGGGGAGGGACTTTTCATTAAGGACTGTAGTGATAGGACAAGGGGTAACAGGGTCAAACTTAAACAGGGGAAGTTTAGATTGGATATAAGGAGGAAATTCTTTCCTGTTAGGGTGATGAGGCACTGGAATTGCTTGCCCAGGGAATCTGTGAATGCTCCATCCCTGGCAGTGTTCAAGGCCAGGCTGGACAGAGCCTTGGGTGACATGGTTTAGCGTAAGGTGTCCCTGCCCATGGCAGGGGGGGTGGAACTAGATGATCTTAAGGTCCTTTCCGACCCTAACTATTCTATGATTCTATGATAAAGGGAATACGGCTTTGGGAATGCAGATTGATAGGATTATTAGCTTTTACAACTCTGAAAAGAGCCTCCTGCTTTTAGGATGCGTCAGATTCCAAACCCGTCAAAGGAGATGCAGCCCACAGGTTTTTAATGACCTTTTCACAGGTAGTAAGTATCTTCTTCCCTCAGACATATAAAGCCAAATTAAACTGAATGTTAGAATCAAAGAATCATAGAATGGTTTGGGTTGGAAGGGAACTTAAAGATCATCTAACCCCTAGTTCCAAACACCTGCCACAGGCAAGGACACCTTCCACTAGACCAGGTTGCTCAAAGCCCCATCCAACCTGGCCTTGAACACTTCCAGGTATGGTGCAGCCACAACTTCCCTAGGCAGTCTGTTCCAGTATCCTACCACTCTCATAGTGAAGATTTTCATCTTAGTATCGAATCTGTATCTACCCTCTTTCGGCTTAAAGCCATTAAGCCTGTCCTTTCACTACATGTCCTTGTATAAAGTCCCTCTCCAGCTTTCTTGCAGGCCCCTGGAAGGCTGCTGTAAGGTCTCTCCAGAACCTTCTCTTTACCAGGATGAAGAAACCCATCTCTCTCAGCCTGTCTTCATGGGATGGTCCAGCCCTCAGATCATCTTCATGACCCTTCTCTAGACTCACTCGAGCAGGTCCGTGTCCCTCTTGTACTGGGGGCCCCAGAGCTGAACACAGTGTTTCAGGTGGGGTCTTACAAGACCTGAGTGGAGGGAGAGAATCACCTCTCCAGCTGCTGGTCACACTCCTTTTGATGTGAACCATCATATACTTGGCTTTCTGGGCTGCAAGCACACATTGCCAGCTCATATTGAGCTTCTTATCAACCAAAACCCCCAAGTCCCTCTCCTCAGGTCTGCTCTCAAGCCAGTCTCTGCCCAGCTTATATTAGTGCTTGGGATTGCCCTAACTGTCGTTCAGGACCTTGCACTTGGCCTTCTTGAATTTCATGAGGTTTGCATGGGCCCACCTCTCAAGCCTATCAAGGTCCCTCTGGATGGCATCCTTCCCTCCAACGTGTTGACTGCACCACACAGCTTAGTGTTGTCAGCAAACTTGCTGAGGGTGCACTCTATCTCACTGTATGTGTCACCAACAAAGTTGTTGAATGGAATTGGTACCAGCACCGACTCGTGAGGAGCACCATCTGCCACCATTTGCCACTGGTCTCCACTTAGACACTGAGCCATTCACCACAACTCTTTGAGTGTGACCATACAGGCAATTCCTTAACCACTGAGTGGTCCCTTTGTCAGCTCTATGCCTCTGCAGTTTAGAGATAAGGATGTCTTGTGGGACAGTGTCAGATGTTGGCATGTAACTGCCATGAATTGCTTCTGCATCCACAGAAAGCTCACAAGACAATGCCTAATGGACATAACGAGTTTGCTTTATTTGAGGGCATGGTGCATTACCCATGATTTCTGGCTCATGGTGCATAATTACCACATATGTTTTCCCTTTTATAAACAAATTCTAGCTATATAATTTAAAATTTATAAACCACTCTGACAAAAATGTTGATGTTATTAAAACATCTAGCGTTTTAGTTTGTATCAAGGCACTTCTTTACTGCTTTTAAATAATTTAGCACATTGTTTAGTGCACTTGCTTCCTAAGGACAGCTTATTCTAAAGGGATTTTCTGTAGCTTATTGCTTGGATAATATTAAGCATTTCAAGATAGTCTACGGTTCTAGAAAACTATATATTCTTGGAACTGTTAAATTGTGGAGGTTACTCTTTCCTGCTAATGCTAATGCTGTACATCATTGCAACAGACAAAAACATTTAAGTAATTGGTTCTTGGATTTGGAAAATACTTCCATTTTAGCCAACATTACGACATTTTTGTTTTTATTCTGATGTAAGTGTAATTAAATTGCCAAGTCTAGGTCAAAACAGGAAATAATTCTTAAAATTCTGCAGAGGAATTATTTTGTATCATATTAATTTATGGCTTTGTAAAACCTTTGGGTGACATTAATAGAGCTCAGTATAATTTTCAATACTATTACTGTTAATTAGTAATAATATTATCTGCAAGCTATGTAAAAATCTGTATTTGCCTCAGAAAGTGAGCTTTCCAAACTCGTGTCATTACCACTACGCACCTCAGCCACATAGCCATAGTCACAAGTCTGGCCATTAACCACTGCACTTACTTCAGAGTCTCTGAGTTACAGAAAAAAGAGAAGCCAGTATTGAGAAGCCTCCCATTTAATACTTTTCTCCAATGTTGCCCTTCCCTTATAATTGATAAACAACAAAA
This sequence comes from Pezoporus wallicus, assembly GCF_028554395.1. Classification (NCBI taxonomy): domain Eukaryota; kingdom Metazoa; phylum Chordata; class Aves; order Psittaciformes; family Psittacidae; genus Pezoporus; species Pezoporus wallicus. Next base: position 4,417,207 of record NW_026639478.1, on the reverse strand, counting down.
CAAAACAAAAAAAAAAGGTGCCAAAGAAATATGGAATGAGATTCTATTTCCATTCTGTCTTCCCAAGAATCCATGAAGTTCCTGAAAATTATGGTCCTCATCACACAAATAAGAGTTGCCTTGCTGTTCACACACAGGGCTTGCATCCTCTAAACACTGTAGATTCACATTGGACAAAAAGGACAAGGGGAAGAAAATTACTGAGGCAACTGTTGTACTTTAAATTGCGGCTTGGCTTGAGTAGGGCACAATGTCTGAGAAGAAAAAGATACTTGTACAGCTGTTATTTGACTTGAGATGTAGTTGTAATTGTATATTTTGTGTTTCTCAACTTCTCTAGCTTTTGGAGAAATGTGAATACAATAGTCATACACTGAAATATTTGACAATGGAGTTAGATGTTCTTTATTTCATGTTCAAGTGGAAGAAATATATTGGGAAAATTTTCTGTTGTCAAGATCCTCAAAATTACAAAAAATATTTATAGTTGTATCTTTAACACAGTTTTGAAGTGGTATAAGTGTGCATTTCAGATTTAAACTTCATTTTTTGTATAGACTGTCCCTAAACCAGATCTGATTTCTTGATTTCTCACGTGACTTTCCTAGACTTTGAAACTGGATCTTAGGCTCCAAGTATGCTGCAATACTGTTCCGTGTCCTCTAAATATTGCTATTTCTGTTTCAATTTTTACTGCATGCTTTTATATAGGAACAGTAACTTTTAGAGACTTTCATACTGCATATTTCTCTGTTGCTCTTTGTGAAGGCAGCAGAAAGTCACACAGCTTGTCACTGCCCACAAATCTGACATTATGACATCTGCAAGAGCTGTAATTGCCTGAAGGTGCTTGGACAGTAACCTGAACAATGTGAGATTCTCAATTTTTGGCAAGTTTTCAGAGCTTGTTAAGACATTTAAAGTCTTGGTATAGCATGCATATTTTTATGATTACAGATCTTAAATATATTTCTTCTGATAATCTATAAATTGCTCTAACCTATTTTATGTAATTGTCATTCAGTTGTATTCCTTATTGTATTTTCCTAGTCAGTCTCGTATCTCCTTATGACTTGCTCAAAATTGACGGCTGTCAGTTGGCATGTTTTGAATGGCAGCTCTTAGATATTTTTTTTATCTCATAAGAACTTTTTGAAAGCATCATACTCAAATTCACCTGTAGCGCTTCTAAGAGATAGAGTGTATGCAGGGAACCTATTTTCTGTACAAATCTTCAGTTCTATCTTTAAAAAAAAAGGGCGTTTTTTGCATATCCTGGGAACATTTTTCAGAACTCAGCTTGAAAATGTAACCATATGTATGCCTTCACCTAGTCCTATTTTCTTAGTGAACTGACAAGAATAAGTTTTAGCTAATACACCCTGCTAAGTAAGAATAGCTGCCAAGCAGTCAGCTGAATGGACCATATTCTGCACCTGAATTAACCACAGCACTGATTATTAGCAAGATTGAGTCTCTTCAGTGGTGGTAGGCAGTGAATGATAGAGGAGAGGGTCCATGGTTCATTTGCAGGTAGCTGGACGCACTCTGTTCACATATTGGCATGTGTAGCCTGAGAGAATAAATGAGACATTGACAGAGAGACACGCAGCAGAGCTGCCACCTTGTCATTTTTTCAGGTTTTTGTGATTGGAATTTCAGTTGGTCAACATGCTAAATATAAACCACAGAAGCTTCAGTTGCACTCAGGGAAGAAGAGGTCATATGTCAAAACACTGAAGCTTAGATGTCAGCGCTACTTAAAAAGGCAAAATAAACCCAACAGCTATGTTTCATCAGCACTACAAGTTTATATACGTATTTATATATAAGTATCATATATATACTTATATATTTATCATTTATATATATACATATCATAGAATCATAGAATAGTTTGGCTTGGAAGGGGCCTTAAAGATCATATGGTTCCAGCCCCGCTGCCATGGGTAGGGACACTCCCCACTAGACCAGGTTGCTCAAAGTCCCATCCAGCACTTTGAGGGATGAGGCAGCTACAACTTCTCTGGACAACTGGTCTGGTGTCTCACCACCCTCACAGTAAAGAATTTCTTCCTAATAGCTAATCTAAATCTACCCTCTGTCAGTTTAAAGCCATTCCCCCTTGCCCTATCATTACATGCCCCTGTAAAACGTTCCCCTCCAGATTCTTGTAGGCCTCCTGTAGGTACTGGGAGCTGCTCTAATGTCTCCCTGGAGTCTTCTCTCCAGGCTGAACAAGCCCAGCATTCTCAGCCTGTCTCCGTAAGAGAGGTGTTCCTGAACCTCAGATCGTCTTTGTGGCCCTCCTCTGGACTTGCTTGAGCAGGTCCATGTCCTTATGTTGGGGGCCTCTCTTCACCTATCTCTGGTTTCCATCTTCTTTTACCTCCCATTTCACCAGGGCTGCGTAAAGGAGTGAGTTGTCTGGTGGCATGCATATCTGAGGATTTATTTTATCACTTTTAAGGGATGTTAATAATCTGAAGTATTCATAAACATGAAAACATGGAAGGCTTTCTGCTATTATCAGTGAGTCAGTTTTAACTGGTTTTCAAAGGGTAAATGACAAAAATCATGTATATTTTTGCAGTCCCTGGCTATGCCTTTTTCTGGTTTCGCATAGGAAAACTTTAATAATAGCATCCTAGAGATACAAGATATATGAAACATGCTGCACTAAAAATATTTTTATTCAGTGCTGAATCCTTTACCATCTTGGTTTGCACATTCATCTTAATCTAACAAGTAGCAAATTTCATACAAAATATGCATATTTGGATGTAACAGTAACAAAATTATAATTTTATTTTCTTCATAGGAAAGTCATTCTGTTTACAAGCAGTAGCTAAACATTCCAAGTCCCTATATTTAGTGAAGAAAAATACACAGCTTTTTAACAAGTAATATAATGGTGACCATTAGGAGAGCTACCAATGTTTTGTTGGACAGTGTCTTTATTCTTCAGTTTATAGGGCAGAAATCCACATTTCTTAACATAATGTTATTTTTGAAGTTTTATCTTTGTTTGTTCATTTGTTCTTTAGTGAGTTAAATTCTATGTATTGAATGTAGGCCATAGCAAAAGGGTGCCCCACCCATATATACCTTCCAATTGCCAATGTCAGGGGCAGAGGAAGGAGTAACCCAGTATCTACCTATTGCTTTGTTCACTGCCTGAAGGAAGAAGATGTATACTTATTTCTAAGAAAGACGTTTATTATAAAAGTATTCCTTGAAATTATCTCTGTTTCCACTAAGCAAATATTCTTGACTGTCCTGGGTTCAGCAGTAGCAGTCATGTTTTTTCCTTTGTGTTAACTGGTGCAGTGCTGTGTTTTGACTTCTAGTTTTGAGAACAGCGTTGGTGAAGCCGATGTTGTCGGTTGTTGCTAAGTGATGTTTACCCTGACCAAGGACTCTGTGAGGCTCATGCTCTGCCAGGGAGGAGGGGAAGCTGTGAGGAAGCAGAGACGGGGCGCCTGACCCGGGCTAGCCGGGGAGGTATTCCATACCACAGCACGTCATGCCCGGGGTGGGGGGTAACTGGGAGTTACCCGGAAGGACAGGAGCTTCCGGGTGGAACTCGTTTTCTTGGCCGGTGGTATCGTATTCTCTTCCCTTGTTATTTTCCCTTATCATTGTTTTAGCTGATAGTAGCGGTGGTGATTTGTTGCTGGACTGTTCTTGTTTCAACCCGTAGGAGTTGCACTCTCTCGATCCTCCTCCCCGTTCCTCCGGGAGCGGGGAAGGGGAGAGCCCCGGTGCAGGGAGGGGGGGGGAGACGAACACGGACCTTGATTGTTGTCAGCTCGGCACCACTCACTGGGAGTGAGTGAACAAGTTACCTGACTGGGTTTAAACCACGACATTGACAGATACTAAAAGAAACGTGGATTAGACAGCTATAGCAGAGGTCCAGCCAGCCTAAAGTAGTTCAACAGCTCTTTCAATAGGAAGGCTGTAGCTGAAGAATGTGAATACTGTTTCCAGTGCCAGCAGGTCTCTCTTTAAAATTTAATTAGCTCTACGATTAGAAAATAACTAATTTCATTAAGAATCCATTTGAGCTGTGTGACCCTTTTGGAAAGCAGCATGTAGATTCTCTATTGCTAATGTTAGATAATCGTTTCTCCAGTATGAGCCACTCTCTCAAGTCACGGGTCTATTATTGGCTCACACTTTAGTAGAAAGATGACTGTGGGTTCATATCACCACGCTATGTATGAATTAAACAGCATTTAGCTGATGATGCTTCGAAATGAGAGGTTTGGTCCCAGATTGTGCCTCCCCAGGTTTTTTCTTTTAGCTTCAAGCCACCCATTTAGCTGTCTCAAACCTGTATCACTATGTAGACATCTCTCCGTGAAATGACAAGCTGTTGGCTGGCATTTCTCCATAAGTGTATGCATAGGAATTATGATAAAGAATAGCATATTTTTCTGTTTCCTTATTTTAGTCTGTTCAGAGCCTCATATATTTTATCAGGACCTGTCAAAAGTGATAACAGAAACTTGGTAAGTGGCAGGCGGTAGCCTTGACATTGTTCAAGCAATGATGCTGTTTGTACACAGATGTCAGCAGAGCTGGCCTAATGTAGGAGAGGGTGTGCACAGTTCTTGGTAAGGGCACCAGCAGCTGCTGTTTGTGCACTCCCAGTATGACAGGGAGCATCACTGGGAATCGTTATTAGTGTACAGCTCATCTTCCTCACTGCTAGCATGAGGTCAAAACTGCAATCTAGCCCCAAATTACTGCTCAATAGGTTGTGTATTCTAAAATTATATCATCCTGCTCTGCTTCAGCTGCAGCGTATTTCTGTCTAAAGACCAGCTGCAGCCTCACTGCTGTGTTTATAGACAGCCACTACTTGACATGCTGTTTACAGTGCATGAAAACTAACGAAAAAGGGTTTAATTAAATATTTGTTGTTGTTGGCTCTCTTTTTAGAGAAAATGTTCTAAAACTGGAGAGATGGCAACCTGAGCCACCATACATAGGACTGGTGAGAAAGACGAGACTGCTTTTCTTTGCCCTGAGGACTGAAGTGCAGCAGAAGCACAACCTGGGAAGATGAGAAACTATATAAGATATTCTATAGATAGAAGCACGATTTAGCAGCTGACACCAGAAGATACTCAGAAGCAGGGGAATCTTCATCAGCTTCTATTTGGCCACTAGGTATATTAGGTATATTATCACAACTGAGTGCCTTCAGAGGGAAGAAAAAAAAAAAAACCAGAAAAACAAACAAACAACAACAACAACAAAAAAAAAGCAAAAAACCAAAAAGAAATTATCCCTTAAAGACATTTTCCAGCTCTCATCTCTTTAGCCTGATGAATACTCTGGAGCTTGCTGGATTCCTGCTTTTCTTTCTATACCCAGCCATCACTGGTGCAAGTAGCAAAGCCTGCAACACCTGGTAAGGAGTGGAGTAGAATTTACTCACTCTCTGCAGGCAGTCATAAGGACAACTGTTTTCCTGCATGCCCCCTTGAGGAATATTATGGGAAAATGTAATGAAGTAAATGATTTCACTGGTGTAGTAACTATCTTAAGACAAAGTATCAAAGAAAGTAATGGATGACCTGTAACACTATCAAAAGAGAGGATAGAACCATCCTTTAGTTACTCAAAGGCTGTAGATTTTTGACAAAGTACATTTTTAACCATGAAATGATGGGTTGGGGCTTAGTTTTCATAAGCAGCTAAGAAAACTAGATATTCCATTCCTGTTACCAATAAGGAAAGTGGGCAGTCAGTGTCGTTAGACAGTTTTGCAACATCCATATCTAGAAATTACAAATGAAAGAATTCTAGGTCTTGAGCTCATTTTTGTATTGAAGGGAAGAGTGACCTGTCTACTACTTAGGAGGGCTTTCCTGAGGCTATTCTGACTGTTTGTAAAGATTTCTTACTTTTGACTTGTATAATTATTCTGTACTCCTTTTTTGTACTTTATATATTTTTGACTAAAGACTGAGCTTGTTTTTCCGCATTCCATTTTGCACACTTAAGTTTTCATTCCTGACAGACAATGGACTATTTATACCCCTCCGATTCTAACACCCTTTATATATTTATCAGTGGTTAGCATGTTGTTTGTCTCCAACCTTCTTCCCCCATGCAATTTCTATACATATTCATTTTTATTTGCTTTCATCAGTTTCTACAAGCTTTTCCTTCTCTAAGGAAATTCAGGATAAATAAATGTGATTTACAAGCTGTAGTACATAAAAATGCAAGCCCGCTGACACCATTACAAATTGCACACAAAAATTGAAATTTTGGTCCAGTTAAAAAGTCATACGTAATTTTTACTGACTTAAAATATAGTCAAGTCAAAGTGTTATTTTAAATTATTGACAAATTACCAGTCCAAGGTGTACATACAATTGTTTATTTTGCAAAACGAGCCTAGTTGTTTACTTTAAAGAATTCAGGCTTCCTGTTAAAACATTTTGCTGGCCATTCAGAAAAAAAAAAAAAGTTAACTGTCAAATCCTAATATCAAAACACTAGGACTCAGAGGGAGAAATATGTCCCTTAACAACCCTCAACACTACTCAGTGCCAAAATGTTTCTGTTTTATATTTTATTCCAGTCAAGTCAGAGATTATTTAAGCAATATTTTACAAGTAATTTTTAGAATGTATTCCAGATCTGAGGCCTTATATGACAAATGTTCATGTTGAAATTTTGTGACACTTACCAGCTTCAGAAAGAAAAGCTTAATAGGGTGACACTGAGATAACCCCAGCTGTTCTGGTGCTTCTAAGATAAAATGATACATTACTATAAATATACAATTACATTTACAACCTGCGCAAATGAGCAGTAATTCACTGAAGAAATTCCACTGACTTCATAAACTGTGAAGGTGTGAGTGCTTTGTGAAAGAATGCCAAAAAGAAATCCAAGAAGATCCTGTTACTTAAATATTTCATCATAAGTTATTTGTTATTGATGTGACAGTTTTCAGAGTTAGCACAGTGAGCTACCTCATCCAGTAGCACTAAAATGTCCTTTTCTAAAAGAAACCCTGCCTTGAAGTGTGAAGGATACTTCAGTAGAACATGCAGGCATGAGGGTGCACACGCACATCCAGTCACAGGCACTTTTTTAGTAGCAGCCCTCTGCTACTCTTTCAGTGTTAAGTCTGACTTTTCATTAAACCTCCTGTCTCCAGTTTTCATTTTTTTAAGGAATTGTTTTCATAGTTCCCATTGCTTAAAGTTAGTTGAGGAGAGTCAAATACAGTTGTTGGCTGAGACATGTATTTGATGGAGAGAAAGTACAGGAGGGGATGCCAGAGAACCAGTCACCACATGCTGGCTATGGTCTCAGTCCTGTATATTAAGGAGGCCTAGGGGCTCAGTTTAGTATGTGGACAATTTAGGAAGTAGTGCTTCTCCTAAGCTCTCAACAGCGTTACACAATTATCCTGGTATTTGAGGGAGTAGTGAGACTTCCTCTTCAGATGAAGCATCCCACACTGGGCAAAACTTTAAATAGATTACCAGGCTTAGATAGGATGTTAGCTCAGATGTTGATCAGGTATGATAAATCCTGTCTTTGTATCCTTGCATGACACAAATAAAGCTAGTGTTTTTCTCTCTCTGTTACTCTTTGTTTAACCTGAGATGTTAACATTGCAAATTTTTTACTTTGAAAGATTCTAAACAGTTTTGAAGTTTCAGGCTCCAGTTGTAAAATAGAGTTTTCTAAAGACGACACTCATTCTTTTGATAACAAATGAGTCAGAGAAGAATGTAGACATGGGCTTCTTGCCTGTAAATTTATATTAATAGAACTTCCTTATTTGAGAAAATTGTTCATAACTTCAAAAAGAGACACTGGCTCAACTGAAGTAAACATTCTTAAGTGCCCGGATATGACTAGTTTTGGAAATAAAAGGTATTGATATTAAAGATATCAGCTCAGCAGTGTATCAGAACAGTGCACCATTTCAGGATGCTAAAGTGCACTTTAGTGCTCATTCCTAGCAAATACCGTGGAAACAATTCTTGCAAAATGTGGAAAAATACAATAAGGTACTCTGGATTGCCAGATATATGATCTTTATGGACTATAACTTTTAGTTTGGCTAGAACATTATGACAAAGCAAAAATAAAATACCCTCTTAAGGAATTATGAGTTATCTAATCATCATTAAAATAGATAGAAGATGTCTACACTTAAATTGCTTTTATTTGCATATAGAGGAGCAGGTTGAATTTTTAGACTCTTGGCTGGAGTAGGTACATTCAATTAAGGCAAAAAAACCACCATTCCTTTTATATATTTGTATTTTCCCAAAGCATGGAGGTAGGTTTATAATTACTTGGAGAGGTTTATCCCTATGCACCACTGAAATCAATGGGACTCTGACTTGAAACACTGGAAAGGCTGACATGGATAGGTCTTTAAAACTAAAAACAGGAAAATGAGATAAATATATGGTTAATCATACTTAGAATTATACACTTTCTCAAATTATTTTTTTGATAGATGTTAATACTCTATGGCATTGCATGTGATTTCATGGCTTGTAAAATCTCCATTGGAAACCCTAAACATATGGAAAGGTCCTAAATAGAAAATCCTAATGACTGTATTTAACTACATTTATATAACTGACACAGGAAAATGTTTCTGGTGATTTTCAAATTAAACTCCTTAAGCCAAAGAAAACGGGACAGAGAAACACTGGTAGTAAGAAAACTGGTTATATGCCTTTCATTGGAGACTTATTACAGCTGTCCTCAACTATGTATTACATGTAATAATTCCCATACACATATAGTGAAAAGACAGTAAAACATGAGAACAGAAAGAGACAGGAATACAGAGAAAGTTATCTTCATTTGTTACCTTACAGATTGTGTAACTTTTTTTGCCGAAATATTGCATGTCCCACATCCATTTTGGAAGTTTTCCTTTATAGAAACATAACAGCATAAAATAGATAATTTTTCTTTTACATGGAAATGTCTGTAATTGAAAGTTAAACTCTAGTGGACAAATGCTACAAAAACGTTTGGCTCAATGTAAAACTATTTTATAAACAACTGCTGATTCACAAAAAATTATGTACAGAACAAATTTATAAGATCAAAGAACCCATCTCTTGGCTGTTCCAGAATTGCTCTTCTCACTCTCCAGTACAGTCCACTTTGTTATCATCAAAAAAAGCAATTAATGTAGCTTGAATTCTTCCTACTACGGATTTTGCATTTAAGTGGATCTAACTGTCATACCTAAATATTTTGCTATTTTAGGTCAACTCCAAAGGGATTAGTGTCCTTCTGCCTGCTTCCCCCAATTTTATGTAGCTTAAAGGGGCATCTTCAGGGGATAACATATACCCTGTCTGAGGATCCTGACATTTGACAGCAACTGTTTGTCTATATAGGGTATGCTACACTGAAATCAGTCAATATAGTTAATGTAGTCCTATTTAATGCCCTTTAAATATTCCTTCTGAGAAAATAAAGCATGAATAAACATCTAAGAACAGTTACAGATTGAAATAAACCTGCTTCTCAATGCAAACTTCCTTCCCCCCCCCCCGCCAAGGGTTTTTAACAGATCTGAACTTGCTGATGATCTGGATTCACAACTTTTCTTCCTTTTTCTCCTCAGGCTTCTTTCTTGTGTTCAAGACCGTTATTCTTCCACTGAGGACTGGTTCATTTATTTTTAGATATTCCTGTTACTAATGCCAGCAGATGCAGACAACTGGGGAAAATCAATGCTAATTTCTTGTTTCTTTCTTTGTTATCTCAGTCTTGGTTATTTGCATACATTGTCATGTAGCTGGGTTACAATAATGATTGTCCTCAGTGGTACATTGCAGCAGATTTGCATGAATAACAATGACAAGCAGTGAAGGCTCACAAATGGCTTTGTTTGCCAATTTGTAATGTGGAGGTCAGATATAATGGAATCTGACCTTTGAGGGTAAAAGGAATTGCCCATATGCTGTTCCCAGATCCAGAAACAAAAGCTCTACACATAAAGTGAAACTATTGTTAAACCACTGTTACATGGAGAACACTTGATTCTTTATTTCTTTGTTTATTCTGTAAGCCATTTTCTCAAAACTTGGTTACATTGGTGCAAACTGCAACCAATATCTGCTCTAACTTGAAAGCTCTGTCTCAGCTGAGATAAAAAAAATAAAAACCACCCTCCCCCCCAAAAAAAAACAACAACAAACAAACAAAAAAAAAAACACAAACCCAAAACCCCCCAAATTGTTGTAGGAAATTACAGTTACTTTGTCAGAAGCTAAAAGTAGTCAAGACTGCAAGATGTATTTTATCCAAGATAAAAGATATTAATAAGGTGTTAATGTTTTGTTTTCTTCAAGGAATATTATTAAGTACCATTTCACTAGATGAGTATACCTTTATTGGTATAATTTCATTATTGGAGTAAAGGTAAGATTGGCCTTTGAAAGAAATAACAAATGCATTTACATTACAGCTTCATAGGATTGTCCAGTTTCTACAGACAGGCTTGTGAAAGTATTTTTTAATTTGAATAGTTATTAACTAGAACCCTGAAACTCAAATCATAGCCAACTACTTACAGTTCATAGAATTGTGGATTTGGACATAGAGGACATCATGGTCAGTGAATAACTGTGATTACCAAACTGTATCAAAACTAAGGAAAAGACAAATTGAAGAAGTTTTGCAATGCTAACTTTAAGCTAGTTAATACCAAGCTTGACTGAGAGTAATTTAAAATTCAGGACAAATCTAATAAAGATTTAGAGTTCCAGATATTTATGAACTTGTTAGCAAGGTATGTTGAAGTTATAGATTTTGTGATGTATGTAAAAACTTGCTTTGTTTGTTACATTGTCTTTAATGTATCTTGAAATAGGTGTTTTTAAAAAAAACAATTTTTAAATTAGTTAATACAATTACAGACTCCTAAACATTATGCAGGCTATTATTCTGATGGCAAGGTAGGAGTACCTACTGGTATTCTACTGGTTATAAAAAATGGAGTTTGAATATCAAGGAAAAAAAAAACCAAACCATGAAGTAGCCTGCTGATAAGAAGAGAATGCAGATGATCTCTGGGCAACTGGAGATTATTGACTCGGCCAAAGCTTCTTTCCCATTCTGTGATACTGATGATTTCATATTCATACTCATACCTATTGCTATTGCTAATGTTACCCTGACTTTCCTCTTTACACTGATGTGCTTTCTCCAGGTACCACTCCTCACAGTGCTTAATGCAAAATGATCATCTCTGAAATGAAAAACTGCTCTGTGGTGATCATTGCCATGCAATGAGAAAACACTGTGACAGACTCCCTAGAGACTGAACAAAGCAAGTGTAGCACAGTGTCATGCAATAGAAAGTGACCTCTGCCAGAAAAGCAGGCTGAGGATCTTGGTTTCTCTTCTTTCCGTTAATACCTTGACAGCAGGTGAAAGAGAGGCTATTTATCATTAGAACTACAAATACGATCTTGAACCTGGCCAGATAGCAACACAATTCTTAATATTGACCCTTTGGTAATTAAATAAGCATCCTTTTCAAATGGATAGCAAAAGTGCACAATTTTGCAAAAAGTTTGCTGGCTACAAAATTTTGCAATAATGTACTTCACAATTTTACAGAATCTTGCTATAGACTTCTTCAAGATGAATGATTCCAATTAATTTGGAACACAAAGTGGATTTCCTCTAAGCTTTAATAACTGCTCCCCACAAAAAGCCCCTGACCACTTATTTTCTTTCCATAAAACCTGTATCTGCAACTCTTCAGAAAGAATCTGTTGTAAGGAAAGCAGATTTTGCTGTTTAGAAATGAAAGAGCTGAGCAGCTTCTATCTATATTTGATTCTGTGCTTTTAGACAGTTAAAAAAAAATCTAAACCTGATGCTTACACTGTTAAACTTTTCCCACACTTTTACAAGAATTGACAAGGTCACAGCCTGAGGTACTATGGTTGCCAGATGTCACACCATTAGTTACAGTCTTAGACAGAATAGGTGTTAGTAGGGAGAAGGAAGACTTAAAATAACTCTTCATGTAATGCTTTTCCTGCCAATGCTCTTCTAACAATGTACGCACTGTTTCTTGTTCCATAGTGCTAGGTGGATCTCAATATGTTTATTTAATAGAAATTAAGTATTTAATTTAGAGTTAAGTGTAAAAAACTGTAGCTATTAATCCTGTACAAACTGTGGTTTTAATTACTGAGCTTTTCATAGGAAAGAAGCCTTTGACCACGTCAGATCCTACCAGTGACCTGTGATTTCTTTGAACTGAACATATGTGCAATCACTTTCAGATATATTTGTTATACATTTCACTTTAATATATTGCATTCAACAGAAAGAGTAGGAATTTTTCAAGCAGGGACAATACTTTTTTGGAACACCTCTCTTACCTTTGAAAGTCACTTTCTTATACTGGGATGCAAATAAATAAATCATTGCTTCACTTCATTGGCTTTTGATGCAAGTTTTCTACAGGTCATATTTCATTGAATGGAAGTTATATATCTTTAGTAGCAAGCTTGGTAATGTCAAGCTGATGGTTGTTAGTTGTTCTGAAACTTCTAGAGAGAAAGTGGAGAAGTCCAAGTAATTTTCAGTAGTTTTGCTTTTGCGCTGCCTGTCTCTCCTGGTCTGTGTATTTTTATTTCTAAAATAAGCTTTAACACGGAGCTATTTTACCTGCTGAAAGTTTTCTAGAAGTTATTCTTAATTATAAAACAAAGCTACACTGACTAAAACAACTAGAACAAATTTTCTTCTATAGGAAAACAGTTGAATAATTAATATATATTAATATAATAATTCTTCAATTGATTGCACCTGCACAGATACGTAAAGGGATAAACCCCCATTTAGCAGTATCCTACTATACAGCTACTATTTCCCCCCATTTTACAGCAGAATGGTAGAGGCCAAGGTCTGACATGTCATGACATGTGTTGTTATGTGCTGTTATGCCAGTGAACTCCGGGAAATATATATACTGCCTGCTATGGATCTGATGCAGCGAAAAATGCTAGGCTGGAAAGCAAGACTGTAAATCATTGTATCTGATCACCAAACCCACATCCAACCACAGATGTTTAATACAGGGAAGCCTATAAAAATATCAATTCCTCTTCCAACATGCTCTCAAAATCATCTTTAACCATCTTTAACCAGGCAAATGAGAAGCTTCTAGCACAGGAACAATAAAAACTGTGGTATTATTGAACAGTAAATCTGAACTTTGAAATAAGGAAATAAGCAAGACTGACTTTGTAACATGTAAAACTATAAAATATTATTGCTCTTTGGTGTGTTTAAGTCTGGTAAATTATATATAACAGTATCATTCACCCTTACACAGAGCACAATCATTAAAAATTGTCAGCAGTACGGACAATGGGATTGAGTGCGCCCTCAGCAAGTTTGCTGATGACACCAAGCTGTGTGGTTCGGTTGATACGCTGGAGGGAAGGAATGTCATCCAGAGGGACCTTGACACACTTGTGAGGTGGGCTGATACCAGCCTCATGAAGTTCAACAAGTCCAAGTGCAAGGTCCTGAACCAGGGTTGGGGCAATTCCAAGAACAAATACAGGCTGGGCAGAGGCCAGCTTGAGAGCAGCCCTGTGGAGAAGGACATGGGGGTGTTGGTCAATGAGAAAACGAACATGAGCCAACTTCAGTGTGCGCTTGCAGCCCAGAAAGCCAACCGTATCCTGGGCTGCATCAAAAGGAGCGTGACCAGCAGGTCAAAGGAGGTGATCCTGCCCCTCTACTCTGATCTCGTAAGACCTCATCTGGAGTATTGTGTGCAGTTCTGGTGTCCTCAACATAGAAAGGACATGGAACTGTTGGAACAAGTCCAGAGGAGGGCCACGAGGATGATCAGGGGACTGGAGCACCTCCCGTATGAAGATAGGCTGAAAAAGTTGTGCTGTTCTGCTTTGAGAAGAGAAGGCTGCGTGGAGACCTCATAGCAGCCTTCCAGTATCTGAAGGAGACCTACAAGGATGCAGGAGAAAGGACTCCTCATCAGAGACTGTAGCAAAAGGACAAGGGGTAATGGGTTTAAACAGGGAAAATTTAGATTGGATATAAGGAAGAGGTTCTTTACTGTGAGGGTGGTGAGGCACTGGAATGGGTTGCCCAGGGAAGTTGTGAATGCTCCATCCCTGGCAGTCTTCAAAGCCGAGTTGGACAGAGCCTTGAGTGACATGGTGTAGTGTGAGGCATCCCTGCCCATGGCAGAGGGGTTGGAACTAGATGATCTTAAGGTCCTTTCTAACCCTAACTATTCTATGATTCTATTAAAAATTCAGGTCAAAGTAATATAGAAATTATTGTGTTGGAGAAAAAAGAAAGTCTTTTAAATAGACTGATCAGTGTAGTGTGTTCAGTGTCATAGTGAAGGAAGTAGCCCATGTATGACACCACAGCAGACCACTGAATGTAATTAAATAGTTGCTCTATGTCTGTTTTCATATGGTGTTCATTAGAAAAACAAAATAAATGCCTCCAGCAGTTTTTCCTTAGAAGCAGACAATACAACTCTTGTCTTTTGAATCTGTGTAAGAGAGTCGTGGACTGGAAAAACATCTAAGTTTCTCCTGTGAATTAATGATATCTAAAATTAACAAAAATATGTTTTGATTTTTAGATGAATGATAAAATATGAATAATGCTCTGTTAAATTTCATTCTTAAAGAAAAATGACCCTTTTCAGATGCATCGCCTAATTGCTTAGGGTAATCGTGCTAAGAAACTTTAACAGTAAATTATCATATACAAATTAAACTTTGATATGAAGAGGGTCCTTAGAGATCTGCTGAGAACTACCTGCATATAAATAGTCACAATATGGTATGGAAGAATCTAGCAACTTACAGGGCAGTGATAGTTAAAACAGCATAAATTATTACAGAGTAATAAAGTCAGTATAGTGATCATCTTATGTGCCAGTAACGTGAAAGTTTTCATGGCAAGGCTCACATTCACTTTCTGTTGCACCAGTGACCAATTAGTAAATGATTGGCTAGAAACAGACTGTCCGCTCCTATCAATTAGTGTAATTTTACTGGAATTAATTGCTATTCATCAAAGATCAGCCACTTAGCATACTTCCACAAGCAGACTGGAAAATCTGAAATCACCGAGCATTCACAGAAGAGTCCTCCCATGGCATAAAGTGAGCAGTTAAGGTTATTTTGATGTTTATGAATGAGGTTCTTTCTAGAATCCGTTACAGGATTTTTCCTATAAATGCTTTAGAGTGTTTCCCTGATAGGGAAGATAAGTTCAGGAACCAAAACCAGCAGTACTGAGCTGAAGAAATACTCTGAAAAGGTATCTGCTGCTGCTGCTGAAGTGCTGTTTAACTTTGGTCAAAGTGCAACACTTTCCACTTATCCTTTGGTTTTCTTACCTTTTCACATTGTCATATCTGTAAATCAGGGATTTCGTGCACTCAAGGTCCAAGAGAGTGAGATCTTAATGTCAGTGTTTCTGGGAGTGAACTCCATGCCAGGAACAAAAGAGCCTATGTACGGGAACCGAAGTGCTCAGAACTGATGGAGTCAGTAGTTTGAGTCACCACACACAGGTGCAAAATGTGTGTATCACATTTATTCTGCCCATACCATAACAATTTAATTCTCAAAAAAATTCTACAAGAATTTCCAGAGTGGTAAAAAACAGCACTCTGCTTTGTGGAAAATACAAAAAAAAAAAAAAAAAAAAGAAAAAAAAGTTGTTCAGTTTCCACCAGTGTGATTCATCAAAAGTATATTTTCCCATTTATGTTTATGAGCATGCTTCTTGCAGAGAAAATCCCATTTCATAGACTTGTGGAACAACTGCAGGGTTTTTCCCAATGTGTAATGTGATACTTAATTGATTTATTAAGTGATTTGAAAAATGATTGAAAAGTGCCAACATTTATTTATTCTTTTGCTACAAATGTTTAAAAGTAAAGAATTATTAAAAAAAATTAAAAAAAAATCCACTAGACCAGGTTGCTCCAAGCCCCATCCAACCTGGCCTTGAACACTGCCAGGGATGGGGCAGCCACAGCTTCTGTGGGCAACCTGTGCCTCACCACCCTCACAGTAAAGAACTTCTTCCTGATATATAATCTAAATCTATCCGCTTTCAATTTAAAGCCATTACCCCTTGTCCTATTCCTACATACCTTTGCAAATAGTCTCTTTCCAGCTTTCTTGTAGGCCCCCTGGAGTTACTGGAAGGCAAAGTAATTAGAAATGGGTCTTTCGACTGCTGCAAAGTGAGAGTGCAGGTGTAAAGAGGAAGTGGCTAGCCAGCTGGGAAGTCCTAAAACCCCAGTTCTTTCTGTTGTAGAGGTGGGAGTACCTATAATAGACAAAAGACTTTGCTTTAAGGAGCAGCTACCTTTTCTGTCATGTTCACCCCATGTTGCCTCCTACAGTGCGAGCAGGACTGCTGCACTGGGGACTAGGCTGACAAAGTGATCTCCTGGGGACAGGACTTCTGCAAAAAATAAAACATTTCTTAATTTTATTTTTGTTTTGTCACCTAGATTATTTCCTCAACCTGCTCCCTGTGCAGGTGCATAAACTACTGCCGTAGAAAAGCCATAAGGTTGTGCAGGGCTGGCAGGAAGCAGCCCCAGGAGAAGGCTGCTCAGCAGGGCAAGTAGCACAGTGGCTGACCAAGAAACTTCAGCCTAAGGATGAGGTTTCAGCTCACAGCTCCTCTGGTATGACTGTGGGCTGCTGATAAAAGCGTGATCCTGCTTTTCCCTTTTCCTGCCTGAACTTGTACTAGATCTAGCAATCATCACTGTGAGTTGGATCAGCTTGTTGATCTGTCAGAAAATTAACCTGGCAGACCCTGTAGCAGCACAAGCTCCAGGTTCAGTTCAAGGGAAGCATCAGGGGTACTTTGTTGGGAGTAGGAAATGAAGAGGTGTTTGCAGATTAGACCAGTTTAAATGTAATATGATACATCAAATCAAACACAGCATTGTGACTGGTTTCTAAATCACAGTCCTGCTTATGGGGGTTGGTTTGGAAACACACAGAGTGCAGACTGGGCAGGAAGTTTAGTTTACCACACCTCCTGAAGGGTACCCTCTTCCCAGCCTGACATGCCCTGGCTAAGAGAAGCTGTAGACTCAATCACAGGGGCCATACAAGCACAATTACAGTAGTCTCTTCGACAAATATAAAAAAATGTTTGGTTTTACTTAAAAAGATAATCTAAAAATGCTGCTTTCATCACTAAGGTCCAAAAAGCATCTCCTCCCCTCCTCACCCCTGTTTAGTATATTCAGCTTCAAAGCTTGTCTTGGTGTTCAGTAAGACTGGAAAAAAAAGCCTAGTTTGGTTTGTGATAATGGAGACTTAAAAAAGAGAAATATAATTAATTGTCAAACATCATAAGTTTCTGAGAGATGGGCCTTGTCAAGCTAACCAAACTTTTTTTGAGACTAAAGTTTGTCTGCCAAGTGAAATAGTATTAATGTAATAGTCTGGCACTTATCTTACTATGAAATAAGCCAATGATTAAGATTTAATACATGTAAAGGAAGATGTTATGATAATGAGTAGATTAAGTCTCATTGAAATTATATATTTAAGGACAGTTTTTCACTTACAATGTTGAATCTGAATGTTGTGGACAAAAGAGTTGAACTGTGTAACAATCCAGTTGACACCAAGTCAACTAAGAATGAACGACGGACAGTTAACTTGATGTAATGATCAATAATAGTAAGAAATTTCTAAAAAAATAAATAAATAAATTAGCATTAGTTAAATGGACCTTTTTTGTGAGAGCAGTTGCCTCTTCAAACACAACAAAAAGTAGCCACTTTGATTTATATTAATTTGCATTTGATGGTTCTATTTAGCTAAATCTGATAGTTTTAATAAAAAGTAGTTTCACGTTCTCTGAAGCAGGAAGATTTTAAAAATGCAATCGTATTAATTTTGTCTCTAGATTATTACAGGAAGGATTTACTATTCAGTAGCATACATAATAGCACCATTTCAGTTAGTATTTAAGCAAGAGGAGGAAACCACAGTCCTCCTGGAGTGAACAGCAATTTTGCGAAGGATTTAGATGGAATAAAGACTTTGTTTCAAACTCCAAAAATTAAATGCTGATTGATACTTAAGCATTTACCTTCAGTTATACACAGATAAAAGTTATTCCCACTAGCTATATACTTACATATGACAAGCTTTTAAAGTATTTTTTTCTTTTTATCAAACATGGCTATCATTATGAAAAAAAGCAGTATTCTACATTTGTTGATGTGTTGTATAACTACTTAATATTAGTGTTACATAATATGGTTTTAATAACATTTCATTCTATTTTCTTTCAGATTAGACAAATAGAGATCTTATTTTTTTTGTGTATGATAAAATAGCTTTTCTGGTGGGATCATAGTGAGGTTGAATGGCATTTTTTGTAACTGTTGAATACTATTTAAATCAACATTCCTCAATTCATGCTTTTACTAACTTTTACTAAAGTATCCTTCAGCTTTACAGTAATTAATGTTTTCCATGCTGCCTATCAGCATATTTATAAAACCAAGAGAATGTTTTATTTACAGAAAAGACATGATAGAGATGAGTCATAAAGGAAAAGAAATTCTGTGTGAAGAAAATCCTAACAGAGCAAGGGAAGATATTTTTTTCAAAGGCATGAAGATCCAAAAGGCACCTAACTGATGTATCCATGTGCCCTTCATGTCTTTGAAAATCTGCCCTGAATGCATGCTACTTAATAAAATGACACTGCTTCCCTCAAAAGAAGCATTTTCATTAGTGGAACAGATTTTTTTATCCGGCTAAAGACTGATTTTTACCCGCAAAAGAGACTGTGGTTGTGTATTCACTGTGTGAACACATTTTGCAGATTTATCAACCTCCTTTTTCTAAAAGGAGTACCCTTATTTATCAGTTTCAGCTGAAAGCCCGCAGTCCTGGGGTTTAAGATAATAGCATTCCTAGTGTTATCTTTACAAAACGTAGATTTTAGTGGTGTACTGAGAAGCACATTCGAGTCCATTGCATTTGCACTGGGAAGAAAATGCTGCAATTTTATTTTACATCAGTAATAATTTCCAGCTTTGGAACAACATGTTACATATTCGGCACTGCTTTTTTCTTTGATAAAGTTCCTGGATGAAATGAATGAGAACTGTGATATGGTCTTCAGCATGTTCAGGTTGTAGTCACTGAGTCTTTTATTTTTCTTCCAAAAGATGCCTTCAGTCACTTCTATCCAGAGCAGAGTAGAATGATTAAAGAGTTTTGCTATGCTATAATCACAGTGACAAAATGTACTGCTTCGTAAATAAAAAGCAGAAATACTTAAGGGATCTGCAAAGCTTTTGTGGAAGAAGGCTCATAAAAAGATCACTCACTACTGCAACTTTGTCTTTGGTCATCGAGTAGAAAACAGAGAAGCTGACAGAATATTTCCTGGCTCTTTTGCATACTGAAAACAACCTACAAAGCCAATCATAATCTGAAGATTTTTCACCTTTTTTGCTTCTGAAGATGTGAAACATCATCTTGTCTTTTTATATTTTTTTAAATATTCAAGTTAAGTTTTGTGATGAGTTTGACCAAATTATTTCTGAAGAACAACCCAAATTTAATGAACTGATGGTAAACCCTCCTCATATTCAAATGTAGACTATATTTTAGTGTGTGACTGAGGTTTATTGAAAACACATAGTGTGGGAATCAAGGGCTTTTCCACTCTCCCTTGCTGGTCAGCTTCACCTTTCCTGAGAGATCAGCACATATGTAAGGAACTGTAATTGAAAGCTCCAACTTCAAAGAGAAAGCACGTTTCAGGTACAACAGAGATTTTAATGTCTGTTTTTTTTTTTTTTTGCTTGTTAGGACAAGAGTAATAAAACAGTGCTTTGCAAAATTGTAGAACTTGGTACTGTTGACTTCTTTTTGAGAGCCAGACTTCATTTTTGAGAAGAAACATTTTTGAATGTGCATGTTTAGAGTACACTTAGAAACCAGTTCACTAATAATGTCTTCTGTGCTATCCAGTTTAGAAAGCAGCTCATTTTATATTGGCTATGTAACAGATGTCAGTTATTGAGAGTTTTAATTTTCAGGTAATGAAGACCATGTTTGAACTTGTGACCTAAATGTGAGAAGTTCCATATGTACCTCTGTCAGCCATCTAGATTTAAATACCATTTCTTCAGCAATAAGAAATTTTATTCCAGAAGGCTGTGAACTGTACTGCTTGACTGACATAGCCTCAAGGTGTTTCAAGGGGGTTCTTTTTTTTTGTTTTTGCTTTTTGCTTGTTTTGATTTTTTAATTTGAGCTCTGTAAGTATAACAATATGGTAAAAGTTACTTACAAACTGTTCAATCAATCAAAACTAGCAGTGGCAGGTACACCCTCTAACAAGCTCTTGAGAAACAAGAGTATTGTGGCAACTCTTGATCTAGCTGAAAGTACGCTGTGTAACGATAAGCCCCAAGATACGAGAATACTGGAGCAGCCCTGGATCCAGCTAAAGTCTGTGGGAGTTCAGAAATCAAAAGAAATTGCTCATGGCATTACAGAATGGCCTTACAGTGCTAAAGCAACCATGAATCTTTTCTGTGAACTGGAAGAAAAGGACGATCAGGGCTGGACAAGAACTGCTCAGCTGGCATTGTGAAATCTGCTAGCTTTCTGCAGCCATACATCCATTTTAGCAGGCAGGTTTTGGGGGGTTGTTTGTTTTTTACATGCTTCTGCCTATGAATTGAGCATTTTTAATGCTTTTATGCATGTTTTTAAAAGCATATTCTTAAGAACAAGACTGAAAATAACCCTTCTTTTTCATAACTAAGGAAATGGCTGCAACACTTAAAGCTGAGAGGATCAGTTAGTCATTACACAGAAAGTAGAACAACATCAATTTCTAGGCACACCTGCTACTACTGGTTTTAGACATTTTAAAATTTAATATAATCCTCTGTGGCGAACATTCTGACCCGATATCTACATTTTACTTTGCTTTCTTTTATGTGGTCTAATGAACTAGGGATGATTCTTGATGTCTAACCAAGATTTACTTTGAGCCTGTATGTATTCCAAGGTATTGGCTTTGAGAGTACAGACTTCATATATATTGTCTTTGTTAGCTATATCCATGGGCAGGGACACCTTCCACTAGACCAGGTTGCTCAGAAACCTTGCCTGTCTTTCTGCATCTCCAAATTTACAGGACTCACTGCAGACCTGAGCTAGTTTACAAGCAAACATACAGGCAACACGATTCTTAATGAGTAAGATGCATAGGCTAATTTAACTGTGTAAAGCTGCTCACAGCAACTACTGTCATGATTTATTGTGTGTCTTCAATGACAAGAAAAGTGATATATTATTTCCCTGACTTTAACAGAAATCTATTTGTGAGGCCCAATTTACCCTGAATTTATTCAGCTTTTGGTCCATAAACAATTAAAATGACTACTCCCTTTCCCCGTTATTCAGAAGTTAGCCTTCATGTGCTGTTTGCTATTAGAAATGTCATTTTGCCATACTCTGTTGTTTTCTACCGTAATATAATGGATAGAGAACTTTGATCTAAAAAAATATTGAGCTGTGCTCTTGATAAAAAATTGACACTCCTATTGTCAACAGAATCTTTGTAATGGATTTAAAAATCTTAATTACAGAAGTGCTTGTCAGTCATTTTTAAGTATGATTTCTCTGGAATTGAATTGAAACAGGTGGAAGTGGCACTCAAGCACAGGCGTAAATTAGAAAAATATTAAGTAAGTGCATTTTTTAGGTATAAGCATAACAGATAAAGATACAGAGTATCACAAGATAACCACAGTGTGAAATAGAAGCAATAGCACTACTCTCATTAAAATGTGACAAATGATTTATATGTATGTGATATGGATAGTTTATTTTTAGTAGCTATAATGAGGTCTTAACACCACTTATACCTTAAACTGATTTCAGCAGCGATGGTAAACAATGCAAATTTAAGCCCAATCTGAGACAAATCAGGGGGTGGAAGAACTTCCTGCATACTTCACCTTTTTTCGGTTCTGCTTTCTAACACTACTATTAAACTGGGTGGAGGGAATTTGGTCAAAAGAAAAATCAACCCAAAACCAAACCCCAGTGTTGAAAATATTTACATGAACTAACAGCTATAATGGAAATGGAATTTACTAACCAAAATGTGCAAGAATCTGAGAAAACGAAGTGGAACAATCAACGTACAGTATCCAAACATTACATGTGATGATATGATATATAAAGATTTCTAATACTTATTAAAATATAAGACTATAAATATACAATATTATCTAAAATAAAAATACAGGAATAAATAAAATAGATATAATAAAAAAGGACTATGGAAATTGAAAACCCCAGAAAATTAGGTCACAGTTACAAAAATGACCAGCAATCTACAGTGATTTTGTATATACTGCTTTTCTTAAAAGTCTATGGTTTTCCAAGGCCATTTGAATATTTACCATCTAAAAGATCCAGTTCCTGTAAAGCATTACAATAATTTGAAAATTCTAATAAAATTGCAAATGCCCTTTCCAAATTATACTTAACAGAAATAGAAAAGGAGGCATTTGTGTCCTTAAAATACAGTCACATACAGTTACATGCCTTCAAGGAGCAATAAGAAAACAAAATCATTAACCTCCCACTGCAATTCAGGCCAAAGAGCAAGGAGGAGAGTAGTTGTTACGATATGATGGTAACTTATCCCCAGGTAGGCAGCAATAGGACAAAAAGTGGGTATGGTGGATATAACATCAGCTTTGTTGTCAGTGATCTGCCTCTCTGAACTAAAGATTTGTATATGCACATATTTGATTTGAAAGTTATGAAACAATTAGTAATCACAATTTTGAGTATAAAAAAGGAAAAAAAAACCAACTCCATAAGCGCATCAAAGCAAGGAACTCATCGACATGCAGGCCTCAGTCCAAGTAATTAGAACTGGATCTGGAGCCCCTGATTTTAGAAGCTTATGCATATATGGACATTGGATATGAAAGATTTGAATTTTGTATTACTAAGCCCCAATTCTTAGTCCTTATCATTTTGGACAAAGCTAGCAACTGTGAAGCAAGTCTAATAAGTGATATGGGCCTAGAGAGCATTAAAACAAGATGTCTGAATATATGAACTGTCCAATTTAGACCAACACACATTTTTTAAGCCAAGAACAAATTCATCTGAGCAATCCTGTTAACATCCTCCTCATATGCCATCCAAGTTGCACTGCGAGTAACACACTTAGGTGAGTCCACCCATAGTGATAAACTGTTGCTTGTACTGGGATACAGCTATTTGCTGACATGCTTGGATGGGAAAAAGTCTATCCTGAACATAAAGTTATATACTAAGGCAAAGACAAGTTAACAGCACACTGGTAGCCTATAGAGAAGATTGCAATTCCCAATCCTTCTCCCCCTTTTTATCATCACTCCAAATGCACAAAGTACCTCTTTTGTGTAGGCTGTGATATTCACCTGGTAACAGGTTGAACTACATCAGCAACCAATCCAGCTGGAAACTATTGTTTGGTTTTGCTTACTCAGTATCTTCCTTTAATGTTCCTGACTTCTTATAAACTGCTCAATGCTAACAATCTGAAAATGTTGTTCTTGTGAACTCTTACAGCACCAGATTACAGTTTCTAAATTATGTGAGTGAAAAATAAGGCACCCAGTCTACTTTATGTTGTGATTTATTCTTAGGTAAATAAACCTCAACAGACTTAGCTACCTGAGCTGGCTTAAAGAGGTCCAACAAGGACTGCAGCCACTATGAAAAAAGGGAAAGGTGTGTATGAGCAGAAGGAGGGAAGGAGACACAGAGAAAGAATGAGGAATCATGTCGAGTAACAATACTAATTTAAGCCATATTTAGCATTATCCCTGCTGAGAAGAAAGTTAAAGTATGGAAGACAGACTGGGGGCTAAATCTACCAAGTTTTGAGGATTACTTTCTTTCAACTCTCTGAAGTTCTCTGTCAGTGCCATTTCTGCAAAAAGCTAAACCTTTTGATTCATAAAAGTGACAAGGAGGCAGTTTCAGACACATCAAAACCCTTGTTTAACACATGAGCTGGAAAACATCATCCAGAACCAACTCTATAATAAAGTGTGGGTGGCTGCAGAAAAAAGAGAGACTTCTAAGACCTTTTTGTTTAAAAAAAAGTTTCTGTCTCATGTGCAATACTACAGAAATTGTCTATGGTAACAACCAGCTGAAGGTAGAAAAACATTTTTTAGTCTTTTGACTTCTTCATATATACAGTTGCTGTCTCTTCTCACAGCTGATACTGAAGACACTGCTGAAGTTAGTATCGCATACATGTCTTGAGCAAGAGTACCAGCTGGATCCTGAAAAAAATTAGTTGTTCAATATTTGTATCCAAAGGAAAAGGAGGCCTAGAAGAAGGCAAGAACACACACACAACCCCCCCCAAACTTGTCTGAGGAACTGACAGAACTGCACAATAATTAAACCAAAACTTTCACAGTGAAGACCTTCCTTGTTTACGTATCTCTCTCTTATTCCCCTTTTGGATTAGGTTGCTAACAGTTTCTCCAGGAAAGGAGGAACCTACTATGTTGAAAAACAAAGCCTTTTGTTATTTCATTTTCTTTCCTTTTTTAAGCACCACTGCCAACATAGAAAGTTGCTCATATTTTCAACACCAACAATATGGGTTTTACAAACAAGTTACAAAACTCATGAGGTTTCAAAAATTATCCACTTGGAGCTATTCTTAGCTTTGTTACACCACTGATAACATGTAATCATAATTGTAAAACAGTTTTAATACAAGCCACTTAAAACCATAAATCTTTCTATATAGATCAGGAAAAGCCAAACTTTGTTTGGAAAAAAAATAATTTCTTTGTGCAACTCTATTAATCTCCTGAAATGGTCCTGGCCTGCCAGCAACTGAGGTCAATCAGACACATAAAGAAGCATACGACTGCTCGATGAGACTCAGGAGAACCCTTTTAATTCTCAGTAAGTGCCTGAGATACAAAAATGTAAGCAAAATCAGGACACATTCTGATCGCAAATAACTCTGGCAGTTAAAGAAGTCACAGACCTCAACCCACGAATACCTTTGATCTCAGTAGAAGAATCCAGGCAGAATGTGCATGAACATTCTCACTATCTTGTGAGTTTCAACCATTTCTTTTAAACCTTGAAATCAGTGAGTACTAGCATAACGAGTGATACAAATGACATTGGCTCTTAAGTGATTACATAGGTAAGCAAATTATGCGTATCTTTACAAACCAGGTTCTTGATTTGCATCAGTTATATACCACAAGCAGGAAATAAAAGGTAGTATTTTACTAGCTCCACATCAGTCAACAAATATGACTTGAAACTTTTAAGACCCATATTGTCCACAGATTTTAATTCTTCGCTCCCTGCGAGTCACTTCCATCAGTCTCACACATCCTATATTAAGAATTGTTTTGTTGCTCTTGATTTAGCATTTTATTTAAAAAAAAAGGGGGAGGCAAACAAGCAAGCCGGCACGCAGCTGGAGTCGCAGTAGCACAGCTGATGGGGCTGAAGTTTAGCAGCGATCTGTGAAGGGAAGTTAAACACTAAAATAATGCCTATTCTCGTCTTCACGGCATGGGAGGTGTGAAGCAAGATGAAACGGAGGAGAGCGACGGTTAGACCACCTCCCTCTCCAGCACAGCGGGGCCTGCACCGAACGCCCATCTCCGTCGCCTCCCGGGGGGGCGGCAGCGGGCCTGGCCCATCACCGCTGCTCGGGAACCCCCTCAGCAGTGCGGTACCAGCAAGGCAATACGTCTCGCCAGACAAGTAGAGGAGAGTAGCTCCTTGTGAACTTGTGCGCTTCTATAAGCGAGGGGGGCAGCCAGATACCGGAGCGGGATGGGAGGGAGGAAAGGGACGGGGGCTAACAAAGCGTGATTGCCCCCTCCTAGAGCGGTTCCCTGCTGCCCCCGCGGGTCTCCGGCGGCCGTCGAGCCCGCAGGAAGGAGCCCAGAGCCGGGAAGGCAAAAGGCCCGGTCCCCCAGTCGGGCGCTGGGGGGTAGGCGGACCGCGGAGGGCTGCTGCCGGCCGCCGGGGCAGCGAGGAAAGCGGAGGCGAGGAGCGGGGCATCCCAGGCCCCGCTAACACCGCCGGGCTGTACGTGGTCGCCGCCTGCCGCAGGCACGGCTCCGGCGGCCATCGCGGGCTCGCCACCCCTGTGCGCCCCTCCGAGGACGGAGGGGTGGGGGCAGAGGAGGCGGAGGAAGCGGCGGCGGCACGGCGAAGGAGGGAGGGAGGGAGCCGGAGCCGGGCCGGGCCCCGCAAAAGCAACAGCAGCACCAGCTCCTCCTTCTCGGTGAGTCCCGCGCCGCCGCCTCCGGAGGCTGCTCGCCGCCGAGCCCGGATGCCGGCGCAGGCCGGGCCGCGCTGCCGAGGTGCCCAGGGAGAGATCCGCGCCGGGAGCGGGACACCGCGGCCTCCGGTGGGTGAGCGTCCCCGCGGCAATGGGCGCGCCGCGGCGGGTCTTCCACCCCCTTCCCCCGGCGGCAGTAGAGGGCTGGCGGGGAGGAGGGAGGGCCAGGGGATGGGGACAGTGCGGTTAGCGCTTTGCCCGCCGCCCGTCGCCTGAGCGGCGGCCCCGGCCTCCTCTCCCTTTGTTCGCTCAGATCCCCGAGCCTGCGGCGGTGCCAGGCCCTGCAGAGGCACCGGGGCCACGGCGCGGCCTGCAAGGCGGGCGGGTGGGGAGCCGGGCCCGGGCCGCCGAGGCTCTGCCCAGCCCCCCGCTGGGACAGGAGCGGGCCGGGGCCGGCCTCTCACCCCCACCAGCCGCCGGTCTGCCCTGGGCCGCTGAATAAACACGCCCCGCTTCTACCGACCACATTATCGAGGCAGCTGAATTAGGCTGACTCGTCCCCACCCTCCCTGTAACCCGTCTGCAGTTACGGGCCTGCGGGGTCCCCGTCTGCAGCCGGGTGGGGGCTGGTGCGGCGGAGGAGCTCGGGGGCGCCGGTGTCGCGCCGTTGAGATGAGGGTGCGCCGCGGGCTCCCGGAGGGCCGAGGGAAAGAAACGCTGGTTTCTGGAACAGGCAGCACTTGAAAACTTGACTTTAAATCCCAACACCAAACCCCCAAACTTTACTGGCTTATTGTTCCTCAAGCTGCTTCTTGTGTTCTCCTTCCCTTAATGGTGCTGCTTCCCTCGGTAAAGAGCTCCTGGCCCATGCCTACCCGCTTGCTGAAGAAACCATTGAGGTTCTAAGAGATGTAGAGGTTGATGCTTCTGTGGTGTGAGGTGCTTTAGCTGTGTCTTCTTGTCTCCTTTACTCTTTGGCCTTACTATATTTTAAAAATCATCTTAGTTTGGAACACTTTTGTGGAGTACATTACTTTCTGTTAAGGCGTTGGTTGCAGAATAATACACTTCAGCCAGGGAAAGCTGCTCTTCCACTTAGTAAATTCTTGTGCCCTTTTACTATTAAGTGCCAGCCTCTCTTTCCTACCTGCCAGGAATGTTTATACCCTGTCCAGCCTCTTAATACACCTATAGTTTAAAAATGCCTGCTGCAGGCCTTCTGTGTTAGAGAGCTGCTCTCTGCACAAGTGCTTGAGTAGTGCAGCTGCATTTCTGCTCTGGGTGGAAAAAATAGCACTATTTTTGTTTCATGTTAATAAACGCATCCTTGGATTGTAAAAAATATGGAAGCTTCAGTATAGTTACAAAATAAATTACTTGTCTTGACTGGGAGACTTTAAATTACTAGAGCATGTGTAGATATTTTTGGAGTCTTCTGCAGTAAGGTGGTAATTGTAGCATGCAGTTTTATGTGTAACTTATGAAAGGCAAATTTCAGCTTTTTCAGAATGCTTTTCATGAAGTGTTAAGCAGTACTTGAATGGAGTCTTCACTTCCTATTACATATTTCTTGTATTTGTGGCTTTGCTCTGTGTTCAGAACTGAACTTGTACTTAAAGCAGGTTTACCTGTTGTAGGCTTAGTCAAATGTGTATTCCCTGTATCCTGAGTTTTGAGATTTAAGTACAGTTTTAAATTAAAATTTTAAATTTAAAATTAAATTAAAATTAAGATTAAGCTTTAATGCTTCAAAGTATGAATGGTCATAGTGTATTGTTATAGACATACCTGCATTTGCTAACTCCCTGGGAAGGAGTAAGGAAGGAGCACCCACCGTATTGTTTGCAAAGCTTTTGTGTCACTTCATCACACTGTGTATGTGCAGCATCAGAGTGTACATGTGGGTTCAGAAGACATAATGGATAATCCTTAAACTTCCTGAGAACTTGACATACTGAAGTCTGAAAAAGATGTATGTTAATTTAGACTATGCTGTTAACTTCTTTGGTCCTAGATTGTGAAGTCGGTCAGCCAGACACCTTGGGTTACTCTTGGAGGGGGATGTTTTGAAGAAATAACTGCTCCACATTGTTCTGCAAGTAGATTGATTGCACCTCTAAACTCTCCTTAACACAGTAAAGTGATGAAGTGAATGAGCCCTTAATTAACAGATCATCTTAGAAATCAAGTTACTTCTTTCTGTTCTTTCTTATGAAGTCTTCTATAGTCATACAATAACTCAAACATAAACATTAGAAAGACTTTTATCATGTAGATGCCTTGAGTTCAGTACATACTTGCACTATTGCTGGCAAAACCGAGGCCACAGTCCAGGGTAGTCCCTTACTCAAATACTTTATTTGCTATTGCTTTACTGCCCTCCTGGGCCTACACTATTTTGGTAGTGTTTGGATAGTAGCAATGTATAGGGAGTTGTAGGGAGGTGAGTGATAACACAAAGTAGGTAGGAAGGATACTCTGCTGGTATGTGTCTCAGGTTTTTGTTGATAGTGTTTTAATGCATGTTACCAACAAATTAGAGGAGGTAGCTCAAGCAGTTGTGATGCTCCATGGAGGAAAAATAAAGACACAAGTAGTATAAAAGTAAATGTAATCCAATTAAGGATGCAAATGCTATAAAATGTAGTGAGTACAAATTGGATAGGATTGGGATTGAAATGTAGAATAAAGTTTTCTTATGCAACTATCCTGTGATGAAGTATTAAACTGAAATGAAACAGAACTTTGAGTTTCCTCATTTATTGATTGATTTATTTACTTCTAAAGAGAAATAACAGTATCTGGTAATGTCTGTCATGTTCGTGCCAAAATCTGATTTCATTACATTTTAGCGTACACTTATTTTTCAGTAAATACATATCAGTCTTCAGAAGAAAATAGGTATACTTGATGCAAAGCCCCAGATTCTTACATCCTCTTTCCCACTGCCTCCCAATAAGATTTTTAGTAAAATCAGAAAAGGAAGTATCCTTTTTTTTAAAAAAAAAAAGGTCATGAAAATTTTCCTTGACAGTTTTGGGTGGCAAATGATATACAGCAGTATGTTATTTTAGAAAACATGAAGATTGTGCTTGTAATGGAGTATTTATTGTCCATGTTTAAAAAGCAGCTTCATACCAATAAAATATGCTTCT
Source organism: Pezoporus wallicus (assembly GCF_028554395.1). NCBI lineage: Eukaryota > Metazoa > Chordata > Aves > Psittaciformes > Psittacidae > Pezoporus > Pezoporus wallicus. Next base: position 4,387,619 of record NW_026639478.1, on the reverse strand, counting down.
GATACAGCAGAGGTTAAAGATTAATGGCACACAGTAGGTTCTTTCTTTGTTGTTATTTTTGCTTTTTCCTCTGTAAAGAATTAATTTCTGAATTTAAGCTCTATATTACATAAGTTACATGGATATATTTCTGTGTTAAAAAGTTACACTAGTTTTGAAACATTTACAAACTTGTACCTTTTGTATTTTTTTTGTTTTGTTTTTTTTTTCTCTTTTTTTTGTTTGTTTTTTTTTGTTACAGTAGGTTTTTTTTTTTCCCCACTGTAGCTGAATGATCTTATTGAAACAAAAACCTATCACCTACTTCAGCCTCTCCTGGTGGTTAAAATCAAAACAAGCTGGCCTTGAATTATTGCCTTGGGTGAAAATGGAAAGCTGTCTGCATGTGAAGTGTTGTCTAATACATCAAGCATATAAAGAAGGTTACACAGTCTTTGCTGGACTCTATACAGACTGAATTTGAACCAGCACCATGATGCAGAATCTGATTTAGTCTACTTATTGTAAGAACTAAAACTCTCAGATCCAAAGTCATTTTGAACATAAATTATGTTTGTAATTTCTTTCTTAAGGTCACTTAAAAGTTGTACCTATTTTTTTCTTCTACCACTTTTCAGTGTTCTGACGCCTGCTTTTGTCATGTACAGGCATGCAGGCAATAAGCATCTGCAACTCCAGATAATTTCAAAAAATTTTGGCTTTGCAAATCTGACTGCTGTTCATTAGAGTCTGTAATGTAGATTTAAGGACCCATCTTTAGATATTTTTAGTTAAAAAAAAAACCAGTGATTATATGTCAGGAAATTTTCTTCTGGAAAGTATTAAGATAACATACTCTGAAAATTATTGGCCCTTTTCTGTGTCCTTAACCATTCACGTAATATTTTGGTCTCTGAGGAACTCAGTTGGCTTTGTTTGTGACAAGAATGTAAGCCACATGTTACCTAAAAAAATTATTCCTTGATTGCTACATCACCAATAAAGCTATGCAAGTTAAATATGAGTCTTTATTTGTTTAGCACAGGTGCCTATGTATTGGCTAACTTGTTCTGCCTCTGACTTAAAAATTCTATTTAAGGAAAATGAAAAAAAGTCTCCTTGCTTGCAGGTAACCCCAATGTAGGCATGCTGTATATAGGCATTTCTGTCCAGCTCTCCAAATACTGTTTCCTATTGTGTATTTATAGGACACATAGATCATGAGATGGTTCCTAGCCTGTGTGAAACAGCCTTTACTTTTTGAACCTGCCAAGTGCAATAGGTTGGCAGTTTAAAAAAAAATCTCAGGTTTGTAAAGTATGTGGGTTTTTTGTTACAAACGCCAAGTAATTTTACTGTAAACCGCTGTAAAAACAGTTTTGGATGGAAGATATTTTCTCTTGCAGGGAAGGTATAAATAGTAGATGGTAGTCTTTTCTTCAGCATGTGTGAGGTGATCTGTAGTAAAAAAAAAAAAAAACAACAAAAAACAATGAAAATGAACTTATGTGTGGTGTTAAGTAAATCATAGGGATATGTGGTATTTTTCTGTGCTTCCCAGAGCAGTGTATAATCAGCAACTGTATTTGTATTATTTAACTTGAATAGTATATGGTAATAATCTGTAAGATGACTTGTGTAAGGTTTTGGTGCTCTCAGCTAGCAGCTAAATTGATTAATTTTAGGATTTGAGATTCCAAACTTAATACCTTTAGTATTGTTTCTCAAGGATATTACATATTATTTAATACATAGAGTGCCACTCTTGATGACAGAATTGCTGGAAGTGAGGATCCATTCAGGCTTAGTTTTACAGTGGATGATCTCTGTTTTTCTTGAGTAGTTTTATTCTTAATTAATCTTGACATTCTCTGGTAAATGTGCTAAAACAGCAGTTTGTAGGAGTCTTGAGTAGGTGATTGTTTTTCATTCTATAATGCAGTCTGCATTCCTTGGATAGGTTGAGAACAAATTAGTAGGCTACTCCAAACATTTCCAAAGAATGTTTGTTTGATCCCAAGATGTCTCCAATGCAGTGGTCAAGTTCGGTTTCCTTTTTGTTCCTTCTGAGTTAGGGAATTCTGTCTCCTCTGACTTTGCCTCAGTAAGTGCTACAAGACTGGGCAGTTACAAGCTGTAATGCTGACTTCGATTTTGGCATCAGAAATGGGTTTTAATACCCTTGGATTACCTTTCAGTTGGTAATTGGGCATCGGATTAGAAGATTTATTAAAACAGAGAAATAGAGACTGGTGGCATCAGGGCAGAGGTGTTTGATTACAGAAGGTGTGCCTTCTAGGATAAGATTTGTGGAAGCTGTACTCTAGAAACTGGGTAGACAGCTTTTCTGGTCGACTCCATTCAGGAGCTGGTGGGAACTAGGCGAGTAAGGAATTCTCGCAGGATTCACTGAACAGAAGCTGTTTGTGCAGGCATACTGGTTTGGGTGAAACCTGTGCTGGGGAAGTTTTCGAGGCTGGAATTTTGGTCAGCCCAATGGGAGTGCTCCAGAATACTTGGTTTGTGTATTAAGAGGTATGAGTTGCTAGTTTATGTGTAAGATCTTAAGTCTGGGTCTGTGTAAGGTAGGTACCTAGTGGCTTTCCTTTTTTCCTTCACCTCAGAGTTCTCTCTTTAGTGGAAATCGGGCAAAACCAATGCTGATGCAGTGCTCTATGAAACACTGATTTTTTTTTTTTTCTCCTTTTCTTGGTTTTTGAAAGAAAGAGAGCTTTTGGTTAATAGTAAATAATGTTGGGAAGTAATAAAGGATTAGCATAGGCCTTTGGCATACTTTGTGCAAAAAAAATCTAGTTACTTGGCAAAATACTTGTGTGTAAATACAGATATTCCACAGTTCCTTAATAAAGGGATAAAAAAGAGTCTATACTGACTAATGCTCTGGTCCTGTTTGCAGTCTAATCCACTGGTGGTCAAAAGACAGTGAAGGGAAGTTGTTACATCAGTTCTGACTCAGATGTCCTGTATATTACTGAAATAAGTGCTTTTTGGAAGCAGCAGTGTTTAAAATGTTGTTTGATGTGGAAAAGAGTAACAGAAATTCTATGTATCAGCATTGAAAAGTATGTATCCTATTTTTTTTAATTGGGCTAATATATTTTTTCATTTTATTTATAGCGTGTATAAGTTTAAATGTATGGCAGAGAGAACAGGATTAAAAACAGTCTGCGTGCGTGTATGTTACTCTTACTTTTTCATGCTTGAAATTTCAAGCTTAGCTAGCTTTTGCAGCCAGGCTTCTGTACTCCTGGCTCTGCAGAAATTTGACCTTGCTCTGGAGATAGCTTTCTTAAGGGCTTTGAGTTTGTGTAAATCTCACAGAGCATATTACTTCATATAGACAGTGAGCATTTTATCTTAGATTCTGCATGTGAGGATTTATACACCAATGTGAAATTGCTCAGTGTAAGGCCCCAGCTCTTCATGTGCAAGCTAAACATAATGTATAATAAACACTCCTATTGATTTAAATGTCTCCTCAAAGTTAATTAATCTTTGCTGGGTTGGGATTCAGTATTAGCAAAATCAGATTGTTTAGGGCTGTGTGGAAGATTATTTTCCGCTTCTGTGGAAAATTATTAAAAAAACCCAAAACCCACCACCACCACCCCAAAAAAAAACCTGGAACAACCCACCCAAAGTCATCCAGTGTGCATTAGGGCAAGATCATGTCTAAAAACTTTCACTAAAATGCTCTCCATCAGTTTCTTTGGCGTGGTAGTGAGATGTTTCCGTCTGCAGGTGATTAGAGTGTAGGTGTAGGAGGAAAAAAAGAACTTCCTGATTTTAATAATGAATAATTAAGAGTCTCTCTAGTTTTGACCCAAAATTAGAAAATTTGCATGTAGAGTAAGCTTTTTCAGAACTGGTATATTCTTGTAAATCTAAGAAATTAGGACTTCATAAAAAAGAGGGCTAAGCAGCTTCACCTATGCAGTAAAAATTCTGTTCTCCTTCTGGTAAGTGTGCTAGTTGTGCGGTGTTAATTTATGTGCCTTCTTAACACCCCTTTTAAGGATCAGTCAATTTAGAAAACCTGTTTAATGTTTCACCTTCTGTTTTAAGGGAAACAAGATATTAATTCTCTGAGATTAGATGGAGATAATACTCTCTGTACAGGTGGGTTTACCCCGTGTCTTTGACAGTTCCTCGAGCACAGCCATGTCTCCTGTTTCTCGTATATGTTATGCATGGGCTCAAAAACATAAAGAAGATAATGAGTTTACCATTTGTTCTTATTGGGCCTCCTGCCAGTGAAAATGGGAAGGGAAATATTTTAAATACGCAGTATTTTATAGTCTTGCTTTCCCAAATGCCAAGCTTGGGTTACTCTCTGCAACAGGTCCTAAGACCTTGGAGGGACAGCCAGGATGAATGCACCAGGAGCCAGCGGGCACATGCTGGGTGCAACTTCTGTTCAACTGATCCAGGTTCTACTGCTGGAGAGTGTTCCAGCAGCATCTGCTTAATTACGAGAGGTACTCTGTGAGGAAGAAGATTTCCTCTTAGGAAATCCACCTGACTGAAGACCCCCAGTCTTTAAACAGAAAGAAGGAAGTCCTCTTTCTCTGCCCCCCTGCCCTATTTTGTTTTGTTGTGCTGGCTTGTCTGTAGACTAAACCCTGCTTTCTGTTTCACTGACCATGAGAGATTGTTCTTCAATAGCCAGTACTGTTTGGCATTCCATGTATAAAATCAGTTAGATTTGAGGTTGACAAATGGTCCTAACCTAATCTTCTTTATGTGGTTTGATACAGGTACCACCTTTTTTTAAGTGAGGAATATTCATTTAAAAGAACACAACAGTTTAGAAGGATTGTTTTCAAATGTCTCATTCTTGAGAATTAGAAAGCTTTCAAACTGTCTTTAAGTTTATTTAGCAATTGGCAGGCTAGCTTATGAATCATGTAAAGTCCAAAGGAGGAAATAAAATGCTGGGGGTACTGGAAATAGAATATATTGAAATAAGGATTGCAATAAAAATAATTTGGAGTTGTAATAGTGGAAAAGAGGACAGAATTATGAGCCTTGTCTTGTTTTTGTATTCTGTGCTCCTAAGAAATCTGATGATACGTGACCCTTCTGTGGCAGTATTGTATGAAGAACATTTTCTGATTCTGAAGATTCCAAAACTGATTTCAGAATCAGTAGTGAAGTGTTAAATATTGTATTATTGTTTTACTTCTGTATTGGTTCATCAGGGTGAACGTGTGAGTAGCTCTGTTAAAATCTCTGCTTAGTGTTGAAAAGTGAGTGAAGCTTCTGCCTGTGCATGCCTCCCTGCTCCAGCCCCTCCAAATTTAGAGAAGCTTAAAATAATAATTGTAGTACTCAAAAATGAAGATGCAGACCATAGGGAGCTTGTGTACTTATCAAGTATTATCAAAGCCAGTAGTTTTATGATAAGCATTTATTTAAGTACAAATAGTGGGGAAATAGACTTTTAAAACAAAATGGATACTAGTATTTATTTTCAGATTGTTGAAAGTCAGCTTAAATTATGTCTTGTATCCCTCAAAAGTGTTTTTTTCTCACTTCAGAATATACCAGACAAATCCAGCCTACTAAATTTGCATGTACTATTTTTCAGAAAATTTGATTAAAATTATTTTTTTCAACTTCCCAGATTAAGTTGCTTCTGTGTTGTACAAAATTTTGACTGCAACTGTTTGAAAAACTCTTTCAGTGTTTGTTAACTTTGTCTTTTTAAAAATGCAATTGTTTTATGTAGTAGTAGTGGGAAATAGTATGCTTTCCTATCAGTATGAGGTACTAAGTTACTTAAAGCTTTAATTTTTATTTCATGAAAAAATAAAATGGACAAAATTTATCTGCAATGAAATAAAACACAAAAGTATATAGCAAAAAAATTCTCTTGTCATTTACATGTACAAGTTTCACAGATTGCAAGCAGTACAGGCTGCATTTCCCAGTGATGTAAAATACAGGATGTAACAGCATGGTATCTAGAGCCCTCGTTCAAAATGTAAGACAACCAAGTTGATTCTCCACTTCTGTCCTTTCTGTATGAGGGTTTCCCTGAACACCAGCCTTTTGGCTGCTCTGTAGTGTGAAAAATTATTCCTTCTTTTAAAGCTCTTCTGCAGAAGTTAACTGAACTGGAAAAGAAAGGGCTAGAGATAGTCTGTTTTCTCATCTCAGTGAATTAAGCAACTGCCTTGGAGAGGGAAAACCTTGGACTGAATTTCTGACCCATTTCATCCTGCATCTGAAACTTGTTACAAAGTAAGGTATCTTAATCAAGAATGAGTAAGAATTTCCCTTCCGCAATTGCTAGGACCACTATCCAAGTTGGTAAAATTTGTAGTTTGATTTCCATTGGTGCAGTTTACTTACGTGATCCTGAGGGATACTATGATCATTTTTCCGCTTCTCATGATGTCCCTGAAAAATGGTTGCCATTGTATTTTATGCAGCATGATTCTGTGGGGTGATGATGGGCAGTCTTGCAACATGCCTAAGGAGGTAGGTGAATGCATAGCCAGAGGTAGGCATTGACGCTGTTCTGTACTCCTGCTTTTAAATGCAAAAAATAAGGCTAAGGGCTACTGAAGAGGTTTTGATAATGATAGTAATAATAATATCTCTCTGAACTTTGGTACTTTATAGATTAAGCAGCTCTGTGTATGTGAAGAGGAGAAGGGTTTTGATGAGCAATATTTTGAGTAAAAGATTCTCATGTCTGTGTAGCCTGACTCTTCCAGTGTGCCCTAAATGCTGTTGTTTTTTTAGAGGAGTTGCTTATTCATAGGTACTGAACCCCTGCCCCTCCCTGATCTTAACATGGACACAAAAATCAGATGGTTTATCTCCATTTATGTAAGACTGGTTGTAGTTCTGACCTTTGCAGTTTGTCACAATGTACTTTGCTTTGATTTGTGTTTTTGGAAAGCAGGCCATCAGCCTCTGATCTTTATTGTCAGAAGCAGAATGTGGTACAGTTGTGAGGTTACTCTGTGCCCCACTGCAGTCACCAGTTTAGCAGACTCAGAGTTTGTGTCATTAATGGTTTAAACTCTGGGCAGAAATATTGTAGGCCTAATTGTTATTCTGAATTTACATTCTTTGCAGGTTGTGCTTTCACCAGTGGTTTAGAACTAGTCTTGAAGGTTCTAGACCACTTTCACCAGTGATCTGGAACTACTCTTGTTTTGGTTCCAGGGTTTCCATGGGTGTCTGTATGGATTTTTATTTTTTTTTTTTTTAATTACCTTCCTCCATAACTGGTATTTCCCCTCCCCCCTCATCTTTCTAACTCCTTGAGATATATACCACTGATGGATCTTCTGCTTGTTATCTGACTACCTGATATGTTTTTTACTATAGGATGTGATTCATTCACTTACTGCTTTGCTATTTATGAAACAGTTGGGCTGAAAAGACTTTGTAAAATATCTGGCAAATTGTAACCTTTAAAGAAAGTCAGGAAGTTGAATCATGACTCAATAGAGGACTTTGATAGAAGGTACCTTGAAAAGTTAGGTATGTGCCCACAGGATGATGAACCTCCAAGGACTTGGGTTTACCTTACTCCTCCATTGACAGCAAATCCCTGAAAGGGACCACAGCTTTTACCGATTTCCTTCAGTGGGTGGCAGTTTACTGTTGCAGTCAGCTGCTGGAGTTAAACTCATTTGGTTCTGTTGTCATCTTGTACTTTTACCTGGAGAGATGGGGGAGATTTCAGATTTAAGTAGATACCCATTTACTCAAAACCCCAGCAGGTCAAACCACACCCCCCTCCCCCCGCCATCACTCTACATCATAAAAAAAATCAGAATTCATGTTTTGAATTATGTAGCCCTAAGTTGGCCTATTATTCGGCTTATGAATCCATTTTGAAAAGTATAAAGATATAAAATTGAGCTCTCTGTCATGGCTCCTAAAGTGTTGAATAGAGCACTGAATGCCTGAGCATTATTATATAAGTGTCAGATATAGAGACAGCAAAAATTTCCTTAATGAAGCCAATAATTACATTGTGAGTTCTGGAATTTGGATGTTAATTAGTATACTGTAGGTGATAGGACCATACATTTTAAAGGGTGGTGAAAGGTAGAATTAGTGTAACACTATAGTCCTGTATGTGAGGTGGCAGGATGGAGAAGAGAATTGCTTAGGCAACCTTTCTGGCTTTTCTCAACTTTTGAGTTATTGAACTTTGAACTTCAATGAAATTGTTTAGTGTGTTTCCTCTATAAATAGTTCAGATAAAGGATACAAAATGATTTTTTTTTCTCAGTATGCTGTTGTTCAAGAGGGAAAACACAAAAGATTTTACTCCTTTGTGATAGAAGTTGTGTGTGATTATTTTAGTGAATTTTCAAGAAAGTAAAATTGATTCTGGAACTTACTGGTCACTTCAAGAATAATCTCAAATTTTGAACTGATGTAATACATAGAAAATGTTTTTAATTTTTGGTATTTTTTGATAGTGATTTCTTGTCACAGTGGTATAAAAAGTATTGGTTTTAACTGCTAATGGGAAATTAAAACCAAATCATAGTAACAAACCACTTTTGCTTCTAAAGAACATAGTTGAGATACTGGCAGTTGGAGATAAGCAGTTTTTCTGTTACAATGGAACAGTTATGTGAAAGGTGTCTCTGAGGAATAAAATTGTTTCATGCCACTTTCCTCGTTTTTAGAAATGTTTTGAGTTCCAGAGAAAGCTTTTCCTGTATTTAGAAATGTCCACGCAGATTTATATATATATATAAATAATATATGATTTTTTTGCTATGGCTTCTCCCTCAGCTGAGACACTACTTGTTCTGCTTATTTGATAAAACTGTATTGGGCAGTTCTGAAGAGGCTTCAGGGCATACAGGCAGGAGGAGCCTTGCTTGGTTGAGTTTGTTTCTATATGAAATAATGCTAAAACAAACTGTAGTCTTTGAATGTGAGTTTAACTCTGAACTGTTCAGAAGGGAACTTTGGTTCTTGGGTAGCAGCTTGTGCTTTAGATGAGATACTACATTACAGTATTTTATCTAGTTGTTATTTTAAAGATGGAAAGGTCTTCAACTAAAAATTGTTACTTAAATGTAACCAATCCTTTTTCATCTCAGGTAGTTCATGTTTCACTGAGTGTCAGTTTCTCTTTCAATGTGTTATACAGAATGGTGCATATACTTTCATATTATACGCAAGTTATGTTTGTGTTAATGGTGTGCATTTGTAATAAAACAATTGGTTATTAATTTTGAAAAAATGTCACTGTTTTTAATAAAAAAGAATGAACAAAATTTATGTGAATTTCACACAAATGAGATTTCTTTCATATTTCATTCGTGGAAAATGAGGATAATACCAGGTGTTGGGTTTCTGACAGAATTTTCCATTATTAGAAATTAAATATACCAGCAGATTTATGTGTATAAAATATGTATAAAAAAGCAAAGTGATGGAATAGGGGTCTCTGTGGTTTTGAAACTTACTAAATCTTTGAGCTGTATGGCAGCCAAATGCCTTGATATGAGGCAAGTATTATGTAGTATTGACATTAAACCTTTTCATATGGTCTAGGGGAGAATGGTGGATCTTTGTGGTATCTGTGTAGCAAATACATTGCATTTTTTTTTTTCTTTGATAATTTAGTGAAGAAAGTCCAAAACTAGAGGTCAGTCTCTTCCTCTCTGTGATTCTGAGGAATGTCCTTATTAACTGCTTCTTACTCCTTGGCATGTATGTGTGAATGCTGTACAGATGCTGTGGGGAAGAGCTATCTTTCTGCATTATTTCTCTTTAATCAAGGTGCTATGCTCTCTTTCCTCTCAGACCATAAATGGGTCAGCTTAATCCTTCCATTTATGTAAAGGGTTAACTGAGTTATAAAGGATTGCTGCATTTTAGCTTAAATTGAGAGGGTAGAGTGTTACTTTCTAATGAAAGAAAGCTTTTATTGTTATTGAAAAAAGCATGGTAAAAGTGGTAGGGTGATAGCTGTAAAGAACTCAGATCTGACCTGGTCATGCAAATTTAAAGGTTAATTCAGCCCCAGTCAGAAACAAAACCAGCTGAGGTTAATTTGAAGACACGGGTGTGGCCATCATCAGTCATGAGATCCAAGGCAGAATGGTAGGTACAAAAGCAGTATAAGACTGCAGTGTACTGTAGTTTGGTCAGGCCTTCAGAGAAGCTGAACAGGAAAATGACTCTTACTTCGAGCACAGGTCCTCCAATTGTAGAACATGACTGTGCTTCATATGGTGAAGCGGAATCCTCTGTATTGTGAATTTGCAAACTGGACTCTTATTTCAAAAACTTGTTTCAGCTTTTGTTCTATCTTGTGTATGTGTTAGACAAATACAAGCTTTGTGTTAATAAATTTAGCTTTTACAGTTTTAACAATATTTCTTTTGTTAGTAGTGAAATAGATTAGATAACTAAATTTGGATTATTGCTTGAAGAAAAGCATGTTCTTAATTAAGTTTGGGGGTATTTTTACAAAGGTGTTTTGTGTTTTTTTTTTTTCCTGCTGGATATTTTGAAAATAATAATTTTAATTTGTACAAAATCTTTTTTCTGGTTTTGCGTACCTTTGATGCCAGGTGAATGTTAGAATGTTTTGTAGAAAAAAAGGTCAATTAGATGTTCCTGATTGTCTGTCAAGTAAGCATAAATTGAATAGGGAAGGTGAGCAGTTACTTGCTGGTCAAGATACCAGTTTTACAAATATATGCTGTCAAGCCACCTGTTGGCATGATAACGTGGCTAGGAAAATGTTTAAAATAAAAGTATTGGTTTTTTTTTTTTCTGTGAATGTAACTCTCTATCTCTCTTGATGTGTTGCTTAGGTTTTGATTTCTGCTGCTCAAAAAGAGAGTATCCCATGTTGCACCTTAAGGAATGCATAATTATCAGTCATACTTGCTTGGTGCTATAGTATGTAAAAGCTACTTCCTCTATTTTTGTTTTCACATCAGATGAATTAGACAGGAGCAAACATGATTATAACAAATTAACAACTCATAATTTAGGGAGAATGGCAATATTAAAAAAAAAAGATAAAAATACTCAATTTTTATTCCAAGTAGTATAGTGAAGTATATGGTGATACTGTGTAAACCTGTTTTCAGCAGAAATATGGTACAAGGCTTTTCCTTCTGTTACTTTTCCTGTCTTTTCCTCCTTTCTCTCACAGTGTCTTCCTTTCTTTTCTAGCATTATTCTCCTGCACACAGACATGCATGTACATGTGTTAACTTGGAGGTGTATTTTTGTATTGCCCATTTGGTACATGCCCTATAACTGCAGGGTGTATCCATGGTAGAAGATTGGCTTGAGAAGCTGAATGTCCTGACAACACTGTAAGAAAGATAATTCATGGGACCTGTTTTATGTCTCTTCATCAAAATATCTGTGTTTTGGAAGTTGGCCACAGTGACGGTGTTTCTCTGCTTGCTGTAGAAATGTTAGCCTAAAGTGGCCCAATATAAACTTCGAAAGTGAAACGAACATCAGTACAAGTCAACATGAAGTGGTAATATTCAGCTGTTGCCTGTCTGCTAAGTGTTTTCTTCCCTTTTTTGGGAAGGGCTGGAAAATTGTTTCTCACAATTGTTATTTATTCACTAATATTAAAAGAATACCAGATTATTGCTAGCCACAAAAATCACTTTGAGAGAATAGTCTGCTTTATTATTTCTGCCTTTCTGGCGTATCCTTTAAATGGGTGGACAACATTTCTAAAACTGCATTTTGAAATTCTGGGATTCAGAAAACAAGTTGCATTCAGAATTGGGTTTTAGTGTCGGCATCTGTAAAGTTAGATAGGTAATGTTCTCTTCAACACATGTTCCAGGGTTTAAGCATTAGGCAGAAGTGGAAATTTTTGTTCTTGTGGAATGTCTTTCCCATTCTTCCTTTCATTTTCACTGTATTAATTTCAAATTTCTGTTGTTCTCAAATAAGTAGGCACAGAATCTGTTCTTTGCTGAAGGCAGTTTCTTACTGTAAATTGTATACTGGTTTCTGCAAGTAACTTTACAAAAATCTTACAGCAAAGTTCTTTAAAAACTTATTCCTTTTTACAGAACATTGTGTTGGTGCTTCTTGCTAAATGAGAAACTCCTTTATAGAGCATTGTAATCTTAGAAGTTTTCAGACTCCTAACATAACTGAGTAAATAATTAATAACTGTATGAGGACTGCATAAATATGTTTGATAAGCAGTAAGTCCTCCCTGCTATCATGCTGTGGGTGCTACCATACCTTGTAACAGAGGAGAAACATTTCTGTGTATCCACCTTCTGTCAGGACAGAGAGGTAGGCTGGACCCGTACACAGAAATGAATTCTCATACATCATCTCCCAGGAAATCTAACCTTTGCTTATGAAGCTAAACTTAATTTTTGCTGACAGCCTGCTGCAAGGCTGGCTGCTGCAGTCTTGTAAAATAGCAAGAAATGAAAACTGAGTCTGACTGAGCTTTATTCTTCTTCATCTCCTTTTTCACAGCTGTGAAAAAGAAAAAACAAGGTTTATTTGCACTCAACAGATGTGCTTTCCTGCAGTGAAACACATAGCAGATTTTTTAAGTGACTTCTCTCATTTGATTCAGCAAAAATATTCCACTGTTCTGTTTTTCAGTAGCTTGGCATATGTAGCTTCTGGGTCATTTTCATTTGCTCTTTTACCCCTCACTGCTAATTCACCAGGGTCTTTAGAGCCAAGTTGTAGCTTTCTTTTCCCTGTATATTTTCAGCATGCTTGAAAAATTCGTAAGCCGTATACGTTGTTATCAGATGTCTGTTCAAAAGAAAGTGATGAAAGGTGGTACTTGTGCCAGTCTTTTAGTAAATGTATAAAAAAAATACAATCTGCTTTGTTCCCTGTTGGTTCCCAGTTGTTGAGAGATGTAGTAAGAGTGGTCGAAGCAGTTACTGTTCTGGCTGTCATCCACCCAACTCCCCCAGAGTTTCCTACTCCAAAAGCAACAGTGGTGGTATGATGCTGTCCATGTTCTTGAGCTGACACCAGCTGATAGAAGCTGGTGCTGATTTCAGTTTAAAGTACCGAGTTAGTGTGCCTGTAGTAGCTGTGGAGCAGATGTGCACCCCAGTCAGCCATCCTTATGTAAGTGAGATGCAACCTTGGGAGAGGACTGTTAGTGTTAGTAGCAGTTTTTTTGCTATTGTAGTGATGAGATTATTGTAGTTACGAGACTGTATATGCACAGATGAACTGTAATACGGAGATGCCATTTAACACCCTTCACTTACTCCCCAGAGAAAAACTACCAATCAGATAGAAATATTCTTCCTGCGACCAAATACGGGAAAGAAGAACAGGACTTACTGCAAGCAGCCATGGATTAAGTAGTGCTTACAAAAAAAAAAAAAAAAAAAAAAAAACCACAACAAAAAACCCACAAAAAAGTCAGGGAAATCCATACGTTAAGGAGCATCCTTTTTCAACAGCAGGCCAGAAGCAATTAGTCAAGGTATACAGACTTCTTTGGCTTTGCATACAGTTAATTCTATTAATGGTGAAGAAAAATCCCTTTATTATTATCTTATCCCACTTTTCTACTTATTACCAAAGGCATACCTTGCTTATTCTCTGCTATAGGTTGCTAACTGTGATTAGGGTTACTCTGTATGTTGTTAGAACATTATTGCCCATATAATGTTTTCCCTTTAAGCTTTGTAAAAGGAGGGAAAAGAAGAAGAAAAAAAAACCACCACCAACAAACCCAAGAAAAAAAGCAATGACATGACTTACTGTTGTTGTTTTTGTTTGTTTATTTTGAATTGTAATCTGTGTAATGCCTATTAAATTATACTGGCCTCTAGAGAAGCTGACAGTACTTTCCCTAGCTGTTCATATCTTAGAGAGTAGAAGTTTAAATTTGTGGTGAATGACATCTAGTCAGTGTTCAGGTCTTTGATTAGTTAGCTTAAAAATAGGCATCTTTGAGAACTCTTGAATTGTTATGAGTATAAAGTACTGTCAGATGATTTTCTCATCTGTCTTTTACCTTATTCCAGTTTTATATGAAGGTGTACGTCTGAGCTTCTCCACGCTCTAGAAAAGCAGGTATGCAGGAGAGGATGAGGTTTTGTGTAATTTGCAATCTTACATTAATGTTCATTCTCAAGCCACTACTAAAATCATCCATCTTTTTTGTTGTTTTCAAGGTATAAGATTATTCAATGGGGTTCAGATTACTTCATTTAAAGACTCTTCATATTAGAGTAATACAGTGAAGGAATTTACTTGAAGCTCTGGGAAAGGAAAAGAACCTCACCATCCTAAGAATGTTGACAGCTCCTATAGCGAGAAAGCTGAATGTAGTTTATATGTTCTATCAGAAACTGATGGTATTTGGAACAGATATTTAATCTTTCTTAATGAGTATTTTATGTGTAGTTTCTGTACTTATAGACTGAAACTGGTAATTAAATACATGGCAGGAAGTATCTTGAGCTAGTATTTTCTGTTACTGGTTTGAAGAAATAACTTCCAGTGATCCAGACTTGATTTTTTTACTTATTGAAGTAAAATCGGGTATGGAGAACAACTTCTTAATAATTTTACATACATAGATTTAGGAACTCTGGAGTAAATATAGACTCTTATGAATTTCTGAAATATAGCACTTGAAATTGGTGTTACCTTGTGTGCCGAACCCAGGACACCTTGAGATGCTGTTTTTGAAACACCCTTCTGAGTAATGCATGAATATATTTCAGCAAGAGTTTGGAGGCAGCAGGGGAACAACATCTCATACTTCTGCAGATAATTAGACTAGGCTTCATTATCTGACTGTAGTGAAAACCTGTTGCTTGTCATGCCCCAGGAATGCAGAAACTTTTTTATCTTTCAAGGTATCTTTAGTTATTTTCTTTAATATAAATAATTATGTTAAAAATGCAGTAAGTTGAAGTTGTAAATTATGTAGGTCTTATTACGATTCAGTATAAGAATGAAGATTATGTATTTCTAGTGAACAGCCAGACTTCTCAGGAATACTGCAGTTGAAAATCAAGTTCAGTGCTCCACTGTATCAATTTATGGAAATAAATGAGCAGATTAACATTTATTTAACAATGTAATTTATATAGGAAAGTCTTTAAGTTATCTGAAACAGCATTGATTAATAGTTCCAAGCCATTTTATGATGGTATTTTTATTAAACTTGTAAAAGGTGATTCTTCGTTCAACCACGAGTTGTATTTTGCTGTGTGTTTCCAGTATGATGTTTTCTGTCCTGACTCCTAAAAGTTAATGTTTTATTTCTATAGCAGTGTATTCTTGCAGTATTGTTTATAGTATTTTTCTCAGGAAATGAGTGCACCTAACCTGAAGGTGTGAAAAAGATAAGAAATAAATAAAGGTCATATAAATACAAATAATCAAACTTTTTGTTGGTGTACTTTTGTGAATACTGCATTGAGATAACTATGTGCTGAAAATGTTTTGTAGCATCAAACTGACTAAACTGTTGACTATTCAAAGGCACAAATGGATTTACATTTTTTAAACTTCTGCATTTTTTCATAAATCTGCTTAAAACCATGACATTGCTGCTCTTCAGATTTCAGAGAAGCAGCTTATAAAGTTTTTGCTTTAATTCTTTTCACTAATAATTTCACATTTATATGTAATTAATACATATTGTTATTCTTCAAAATAAGGCATGTGAATTTAGTTATGATTATTTTTATAAGCACAGAGGGGCCCATGTTGTTTGCTGGGTAGTAATCTGGCAGTCTGGCAATACGGTAGTTTTTGTCTAGAGGCCTGTGTTTTGTCAACCTGCATAATTTTAAAATTCCAAGATGCAGAATTTGTGATGAAAGTTCATAAGGCAGAATTTCATTTTGCCTCATTAATCTGTGTGTTAACATCAGATTCTCTTGTTGGGTCTGATTAATCTCCCATTTTCAATATGTATGTTCCAGGTATTACTGTGTACATAGCTACCAGGCTTTGGCAGTACATTGGCATAGTTCAGACTCTGTTTTTAGCCAAATATACCTGCAAGAAGAATTTCTGGAGGTATCTCTACGCTGTCTAAATTCACTGTACAGCAGATGGCACTGGAAGAGCACATCAGTGGGAGATTTCAGTGATGCTATAATTCATACAGAACACTAGCAAAGCTGTTGCAGTGCTGAGGGTTGTGAAGAAGTTGAATAGCTTGTTTTAATGTATTCCTGGAAGGGGTGCATGCTTGGCTCTTCTGCTTCAGCTCTTCTAGATGTAGCCAGTAGAAAATTCTACACTTGCAAGTGTATGAGTGCGTCATGTTGAGGACTGGTTATACAGTACTTTTAAACACATTAATCCACAATGCAGAATTACTGTTACGTTTTTAAGTATGTGCAAATAAAGAAGAGTATATGGATCAATTAGTATTTTATTTCATGGTGTATTTGCTTTCTGCTGTCTTGGATAAATACGTGTATGAGGTATCATAAAGTAGAGTGGTTCTCATGCGGAAAACTTGTTTAGAGTTGTGCTCTCATTTGTAGGTGTGTTCAGTTTATTTTGCAGAGCTTTGGCTGCAGCCTGTCATTGACTAGATTTTTATCATCTTTTCCTGGATGAATGAGCTGGACTTTTAGATATATGCATGTTGTTCATGTAGTTTGTATTTGAACTTCAAACCTATGTTATTTCTTTATATGAAATGTTACAATGATACAAGTAATGAGTTGTGCATTAGGACAGTCGTGTTTTGCTTGATGAAGACATTGGCTGCTAAGGTAGATTGACAGATGTAAACCACTAGCTCAAGCAGGCTCAGGCACATTCAAAGTAGAAAATTTTTTAATTCTCTGTGCTGCCATAGAGATTTATCTGTTGAGATTATTTTCAGATACTGCTTTTTCATTTGTAAAGCAATACATTTTTATACCGAAAGACTGGTATGTGATAAAAAAAAACAAAAAACTGTTCTTTCAAGTGAGCTGTTAAGTCTTTTAGTTATGGAGAAACTGAAGAAATGTTGTTCCTTCAGCCAGATCCTAGGGAACTAGTTATTTTGAAGCACACCAATAAAAAATATATCATGAATCAGATGGTTTGGGTTTCTTACATCTCTCCCCAGTCAGCAGCCTGGTAGTGTTATTTTATTTTCTCCCTAGGGTAGAAGGCAGATTTTACTTTGTTTCATGCTTGCTTTTTCAGGGCTAGGAATTGCAAACATTATGATATACTTCCCACAAGGATGGGGGTACATACCTGATGAAGTGGAAATAGTATCAGCTTGTGGATGTCAGAAACAGTTGGAGAAGATCATGAATTTCACAAGTGAGGTTAATGTGAGGATTCCCAGGCTTCTGGTAGTACTTACACAAAGGCACAGTTAAATTTATCAAATGAACAAGCACTCTGACTTTGTCAGTTTAGAAGCAGCATAGAATCCTGAAGTTAAATTTTTCACTCATTTTGTTAGGTTATTTCAGTTATGCATGATGAAATGAAACTGCAGATTGGTAAGATGGCAAAATCCAAATGGTTTAGGAATAGAAGGTCAACAAAGCATTTCAAGTTACTCTTCATTGATATGTAACTGTCCCTTTATCTGTATCTATAGCGTTTTCTTAAAAAAAAACCTGTACTTTGTCAGTTATTCCAGTATGCCAAATTTCAGGCGTATAAAACTCACTAAATGTGTTCTGCTCATGTTTGATTTTCAGTACTTCTGTATTTGCCAATTATTCGAAACATATGGAGCTCATATTAAACATCAGTAATTTAAAACGTTAAATTTTATGGCTTTGCATGTATCTGTCATAAGAAAAGGAAAATAAAAGTAGTGTCTTAACTTCTGAAAATATGTACACATATCCCAGTATCATCTTCATGTTTTTTCAGGTGTCAGAACTCCTGGTACCACAGGAATCATCTTAAAAGTGGGAGATTAGCAGTAAACTTCTAATAAAATACTTGGTTTTAACATTTTAATATTTATTTATAGCAAGAATTGGTTCTTAGTCTTTTGTTTAGGAAACAGGTTCTTTCCTAAAGGCATGTTTTCTTTGCTGATGGCAAGTAAATCAGTTTATGGGAAGAAATTTTTTAGTTTCTCCCCATTGAGAGAAAGTGCTCTTTAATTTGGTAATTAGGAAAAGGAAATTGAAATCGCCTAAGATACTCTAAAGATGGACCTGGAAAATGTCCGAGGTTATGGCAAAGACAGAACGGGTCTTTGTGGTGGGGTGATGCATAGTGTAGGGGATTTGAAGACAGGACTAGGGTACATTTCTGAGTAAAGCAAGCATTAGTGCTTTTGCTGTTTGAGAGCAGTGTTCAACTGCCCAGCAGCAGGGCTTTACTCAATTTTTGTCAAGGTATTTTGAAGTTCAGAATCCTTAGATGTGTTTTAGTTTGCTTTGGATATGATCCTTTAGTCTTTGTGTACTTGAGCACCACAAAAGTTGGGCTGGATAATAGTAATAGTCAATGGATTGCTGTTTGATTATAGTAATAATTCTCCTTACAAGATTTTATGCAATTTTTGAGTTGTTATTTAAGAAAATCATGTTGTTGACTTGATCAAATTAATTTCTGTTCATGCCATTATTTTCTCAGTTGCTTGTACTGTGATACCATGGGTGAAAAATGTGGAAAAGGGCAGTTTTGCTTTCCCCTCAGTCCCCCAAATTCTGGAGGGTTTCTTGAAAAAATTGGACTCCTTCACTTGCCATGTTTATTAGTCTGGCACCAGGCTCACTGCTGCAGTTTGTGCTGCTCATATCACACATGTTTGGAGGTATGTGGAATAATGGCTATTACTAATGGTAGAACCTACTTCTGTGGCAGCAGCAGCTTCTGTTTCCCCTCTCTACAGAGCTGCTTGCTTTGGAAGGTCTAACTAATATTAAAAACACATAAGCCCCCACCAAACCCCATAAAACCACCCTCCCACCCCCAAAACCACTGCAGCCAAGCCTCAAACAAAAAACGAAAACAATAACAAAAAAAAAAAAACACCAACCAGCCAACCAAACAAACACACACAAAAAAAAAAACAACCCGAGCTGAAAAGTTTAATTTGTGGAGGGGGTGGGTACATGACTGGAAGAAGCCAGGTGGGAGCGGTTGGCTGGGCTTGGAGCAGATGTGTCCACTTACTCTTGGCAGAAGTACTGCAGGAAGAAAGCTCTATTAGTACAAAGCAAGGAGAGCCCGTGATTTGACCTCCTCTGTACTTAAAACAGTGTTTGGAAATTAACTTTTCTTGTATGGAAGTTCAGGAGGAGACTTCTATGACTTGCTCTAACCAGATGTTACTTTGCTGTTAATGTGTGTCTCTTCACTAGAGTTAGTTTTCCTAGAATTATGTAGCTATTTGAGTATTGCTCAACTTTCCTTTGTAAAGAAAGTGTGACCTTGTTAGACCATGTTTTAGGAATAATTAGAGTTTAATCCTCTTGGATAGAATATATAGAGTATCTTTTATAGTTTTATCATCTATAGTGGGGATTTTTAGGAGCCTTCTGAAAGAGAGGGATGTTTCTGTGCTTGAAAATTTTATGTACAAGCACATATATACATATGCAAAATTCTGTATACATGCATTAAATATATGTGCCTATGAGTGTGACATAACGTGTGAAGGAGGTAATCCTCCTTCTCTGCTCAGCTCTTTTGAGGCCTCACCTGGGTAGTGTGTCTAGTCCTAGGTTCCCCACTACAAGAGAGCAAGTCCAGCAAAGGGCTTCCAGAATGATTAAGGATCTGGAGCATCTTACAGGAGGAAAGGCTGAGGGAGCTGGGCCTGTTCAGCCTAGGAAAGAGAAGACTCAGGGGATTTGATAAATGTGTATCTGAAGGGAAGATGTCAGGAGGATAGATCCAGACTCTTCTTGGTGCTACCAGGTGATAGGACAAGAGGCATTGGGCAGAAATAAAAACACAGGGAGCTCCAGCTGAACATGAGGAAGAACTTCTTTGCTGTGAGGGTGACTGAGCATTGGAACAGATTGTCCAGAGAGCTTGGGGAGCCTCCTTTCCTGGAGATAGCAAGAGCCATCTGGATGCAATGTGCTCTAGGTGACCGTCCTTGAGCAGGAAGGTTGGACTAGATGACCCCTGGTGGTCCATTCCATCGTCAGTCATTCTGTGTATATTTTATAAATAGCATGCTGAAAGAATAAAAAAATAAATGAAAGGGGGAAATCTCCAGGGCAGATATATCAGATTAATTCCTCGAGCCTCATTGGTTTCCAAGTCAGCTCTCTATATTTACTTCTGTTTGATGCCCACTAAAGTGCAGGAATTTCTGTTTTGTTTGGAGGGCAGAAACCCTTATGGATAATTTAAAAAATATTTCTTTTGTGAAGTTAATTGTTTTTTATTTGTTTTCAGGAAATGGCTCTTGAAGTTAAATGAGGCTGGATAAACACATAAATGAAGCAGAAGTTGCTCTGCATGTGTTAGGGCTATATCACCACAAGCACTGCTGATCAGCCAAACTTGGTAACTTGTCATAATGAAGAAAATTAGTCTCAAAACAATTCGCAAGTCCTTTAACTTAAATAAAAGTAAAGATGAAAGCGACTTTGTAGTGGTTCAGCAGCCGTCATTAAGTGAATTTGGAAAAGATGACTCCTTGTTTGGCAGCTGCTATGGTAAAGATTTGGCTAGCTGTGAAGTCAATAGTGAAGATGAAAAAGGAGGCAAAAATAGATCAAAAAGTGAAAGTTTAATGGGTACGTTAAAAAGGAGGCTTTCAGCAAAACAAAAACAGAAAGGCAAAGGCAGCACACCATCTGTAAGCTCTGCAGATGATGACACCTTTTCTTCCTCATCTGCTCCAATAAGTTTCAAAGATGTGCGAGCTCAAAGACCTCTGAGATCCACTTCTCTCCGTAATCACCATTACAGTCCAACTCCGTGGCCCCTTCGACCTACAAATTCAGAAGAGACTTGCATCAAAATGGAAGTCAAAGTCAAGGCCTTGGTCCATTCCTCTAATCCAAGCCCAGCACTGAATGGTGTTCGAAAGGACTTTCACGACTTGCAGTCAGACAACGTGTTCCAGGAACAAAACAGTGTGTTAAAAAATACAGAATCTCAGAATGGGGACTTGCATCTTCATATTGATGAACATGTGCCTGTAGTTATTGGATTAATGCCTCAGGACTACATTCAGTATACTGTGCCTTTAGATGAGGGAATGTATCCTTTGGAAGGATCACGTAGTTACTGTCTGGATAGTTCCTCACCCATGGAAGTTTCAACTGTGTCTTCTCAAGTGGGGGGAAATGCTTTCCATGAAGAAGAGAGCCAAGTGGATCAGGATGTAGTCGTTGCACCGGATATCTTTGTGGACCAGACGGTGAATGGTTTGTTGATTGGTACCACAGGAGTCATGTTACAAAGTCCAAGAGTTAATCACAGTGATGTCCCTCCACTCTCACCTTTGCTACCTCCAATGCAGAATAATCAAATCCAAAGGAACTTCAATGGATTGAATGGCACAGATGCCCATGTGGCTGAAAGTATGCGCTGCCATTTGAATTTTGATCCTAACACTGCCCCAGGAGTTGGAAGAGTTTATGATTCTGTACAGAACAGTGGTCCTATGGTTGTGACAAGTCTCACAGAAGAACTGAAAAAACTTGCAAAACAAGGATGGTACTGGGGCCCCATTACACGTTGGGAGGCAGAGGGAAAATTAGCTAATGTGCCTGATGGCTCGTTTCTCGTTCGAGATAGTTCTGATGATCGTTACCTTTTAAGTTTGAGTTTTCGTTCCCATGGAAAAACTCTTCACACTAGAATTGAACACTCAAATGGTAGGTTTAGCTTTTATGAACAGCCAGATGTGGAGGGACATACATCTATAGTTGACTTAATTGAACATTCAATCAGGGACTCTGAAAATGGAGCTTTCTGCTATTCGAGATCTCGCCTGCCTGGATCTGCAACTTACCCAGTGAGACTGACAAATCCAGTATCTCGGTTTATGCAGGTGCGTTCTTTACAATACCTGTGTCGTTTTGTAATACGTCAGTACACAAGAATAGACCTGATTCAGAAACTGCCTTTGCCAAACAAAATGAAGGATTATTTACAGGAAAAGCACTACTGAAAGCTTACGGGAATCATGCATCTTGCACTTTGGGAACGACAACAACAAAAAGAGATTGAATTACAGTTTACAGACTTTCATTGCTATCAAAATCTTTTGCTGCCATAAAAATATTTCATTTTTGTGTGTAAAAGAGAAGTAATGCATTTGGATTTATGTTTGTTTTGGGGGGGTTGTGTATTATTTTGGGGGGCTTTTTTTTTTCAAGAATGATCTCAAGTTTATTTTTAGAAGTGTGAAATAGCTATCTTTCATCAATGTGCAGATTAATCACAATGTGAATGATCAGATTCTCCTTAATTTCCCCCAAGTCCTTTGCTGCTATCCACTGTGATTTTTATGCATTGAAAGCACATTTCATGTGTATTCAACAATAAGTAAAACTCAAATGAAACTTATTCAATGGATTTCCCCCCCCCCCCTGCTTTAAGATAGCCTATTTGAAAAAAAAGATCATGGATAAAAAAAACATACTGGTATTCTAAATTACAGAATTTACACCTATGTTAAAAACAATTCCCCAGTATCCTAATTATGAATTTCTATAAGATATGCCCTAATACAGAACTTACAGTGAGAGCTGTGTGATAAGAACATAGTTATGCAGCATATCTTTGGGAAAAAAAAAAAACACCTTTCTCCTCAGCCTTGTATTGTCTATACTTTTGTGTTTGAGAAGGTTAGTTCAGCTGCCTTTTTGTCTCGGTGTTCTGTCCTTCTAAAAATGGCCTTTTAAAAAAGTCAATGTGTAGTACCTATAAGGAAATGGCAGTATTTTGGTCTTGTCAAATATTACCTTTAAAATCATGCCCTAAGTTAAATAAATGAACATCTACCAGGTCCCCATCTTTTTTGTCCTTTTCCCTCCTACCCCCTGTTGGGGGGGGGGGGGTGTCTCAATTTTTTTGAAAGTTTCTAGGAATTGTTATCATGGGAATATAAATTGATAAGCCATTGCATGGAATGGGGGAAAACTTCTAATAGGATTATTTCTACAATATATATTCAAGCTATTTGAAATTTTATCATTTTCTGCATTTTTTTCATTTTGGAAATGCAGTAATACACTAATATCCTTTGGATAATTTTCTCCTTTTTTTTTTTTTTCTTATATATCCTTTGGGGAGGAAGGACCAGGACATGACATTTTAGATGGAAGATGCTTAAAATGCATCTCTCAATCTCTATTCTCATAGCCTTTCAGATTATAAAACATATGAACACTAACCCTGACCACAGAAAATGTCTGAGTCTATTGTCATAAAATATGTTTTGACATATGAAATATTGAATCAGTTAAGTAAATGTTTATGATATTTGTCAAAAATTCTGGCATTGGAAAGCTCACAGTTATTGTGACCTTCTGTAGGGAAAGACGTTCAGTGGGGATTACATGTTCTACACTGTAATATTTTTGTCATGCAAGGTTAATCCATGGCATTTTTCTGTTTTGCTTCAGGTTTCTTCCTCATCCCCTTCCCTGCCAATGAGTCTATCAGTTTTACTTGTTATTTGTTAAAGGGGTCATAACCTGGGAGGGAGGCTTGCTTTGCCTGTGCCTGCCCCATTTTTTATTTTAGAATGTCATCTTCCCCATCCTTGGTAGGAGTGTCTAGTCATTAAACATCAGTTTAGAAGAGGCTGTTCATCTTTGATAGCGCTTTCTTGTTTAGGTCATTTCTTTTCTTTGTTTTGCCTGGCCTTTTGTCCCCTGAAATAAGTCTTTAGTAATGAATACAGTATTGCTGCAAGGTGGTGCAGTAGCACTACATCTTGGGTTGCCTGAATTGATAGACTAAATTTATATTTTTTTAATTTATTTTTTGACCATAATGTTTAACTAAAAACTAAAAAAAAAAAAAAAAGAAAATCAGAGGTAGAGAAAGGATGCCTTTGCTTTTAAGGGAGGGAGAATAAGGATTTCTTCTTTAGTCTGATAAAGTTTTAAACTTAAAAAGAAAAAAATCTAGAGCAGTCTATATGTGTGATTTGTTGGCTCTGCCATTGAGATGTATGTATGAAAGTGTGAATTGTGTTTTCTTTTTTTTCCTCTACTGATTTGCCCTTAACCCTGTCACTGAATCAGGATCACAAACTTTATTCAGAAAGGCACAATAACCTATTGTATGGTACAGTATTCTGATTCTGGCTGTGAGGAGGAAAAAGAAAATAATTTTTATGGATTTCAGACACATACTTTTGAAGAAAAACTCTGGCATTTTCTTCACTTTAAAAATTCTTTCCCCATACAAGCTAGAGGGCCTATGCATTCTACAGAATCTTTGAAAGATTATAGTATATTAAATATTTTCTTTGCCATTTAATACCACTGTTGAATACATTAAACCTGTTTATATTATGCCACATACATTAATTTAGCAGTCACTGCATTAAAACTTAAATATTTGAAGCTGTAATATCCTTGTCTTATTGCTGAATTGAAAAACGTGCAAGAACACACATGCTAAATTTTTGCCCATGCCTTTATAAATTTCTTTTTTTTTCACTCATACAAGTTGATGCCTTTTTTAATAAACAAACAAAACAGAAAACAAAAACAACACACTTAGGTTCAGCTGTCCAGTTCTATAATTGCTTTCCTTGCTGTGTTCTTCATCTGTGAACTTCTTCAGGTCAAGTTTAACTTTGTCATCCCCCCCGCAAGCTTCCACAAAAGGAACAGTGTAAAGTGGTTTAGACCTAGAATGTGAGAGCCATGTAGCACATTGCTTCTAAATAAAAATTGGGGGTGATATTTCTACTAAGCTCAAGCTACTTTAAATCAGTAGTAAGTAGACACAAATACTTATTTTTACAGGTTTCTTTAATCAGGACCTTGCAGGTTGTTTGGGTTGTTTTTTCATACTGAGGTTAACTGGCCAGCCAGGAGAAGGAACCCAGAAAAATTATGTTGAAAACATTAAAGATACTTACAATTTCTTATAAGAAACATTAATATAAAAGTAACTAATTTAGTTATGAGACAATTTAGAAGTTCTCAGAGTAACCATAAAAGTTGTGTTGACTTCTCCTTCATGAAAATTAGGGGAACAAAGTGTCCTTGATAAATAAAAAGAAAGAGATTGAGGATATTCTGGGGACCTTTGGAAGCAGATACACTAGGAATAAAAGCTAACTGACTGTGATCCTTACAGAGGAGAAAAATGGCTATTTATGCAGCACAACAGTTTAAGGGTTCAAACGCAATTGAATTGTGGAAAAATGTTTTGAAAATGAAGCTTTGGAATAAAGCTCCTTCTTTTGCGTATCTGGATTGATGTTATTAATAACATTGTTTTACCAGTTAGAATAAAACAACACTTTATATTTGGAAATAGAAAAATAAATTTGCACAACTCATGTGTGGGTTTGGTTTTTGTTTTGTTTTTTTTTTGTAAGCCAGTGTTACAAACACCTGAAAGTGATTTGTATTCTTTGATCTATTTGAAGGATATAGCACTTATCCTGCTGTTGATGTAGTGAATGCCATCTTTTTATCAAAATGTTTTTCTGTCAGACGGATCAGAAATGCAATTATTAATTAAACTCTTTGTTCTCAGATGAGCTGACTTTGCATTTTGGTAAAGCCAAATTCTTTCTGTGGCTATTGACTGCTGAGCTAAGTGAAAGCTGTGCAGGTTTTGTTTTGATGCATTTCATCTATGTGAGTACTGGAATTATAAATTTAAAACAGCATACCAGCAATATATGGGCTATGATTCTGATAAGAAGTATTTTTCTGTTACTCAACTTTCAAATTGTGAGCTAAGCTATGGCTAAATTAATGATTGCCAACTCAATTTCTTAAAATCTTTTTATGACTGCAGAGAACATAATTTACAAGCGTTCTTTATAAACAAAAAATGGGCTAGATGGTAGTTCATAATATGGAAAATATGGCATTGTTGTATCTGGAAAGTGTTCTAAATTCTACACAGATAATGAAAAATTCTTAAAGAATTTTATATGATTACCTGTTGGGTTAAAGAATTTTTATAGTGATGATGGAGTGCCACGAAGTTAATACTTGCAATCCAGATTGCTGTAGTTTACACTTTTCTCTGCTTCAGACCTGGTGTGCACTATTTGTACTAAGCACACCACAGAGTGAATTATCCAAAGTCCATTGATTTTAATGTGTTTTGGTTTGTAAACAAAATTAAAGTAATTTCTTGCACATTTTTGAAAAATAATTGTATAAGGATTTATGTATCTGCTTCTGGATACAGTGTGTAAATAAAAATTTCATTCACAAAAACATTTGTGGAGTGTTATATACCTTAATGACATTCTAAACCAAAAAATATAAAGTGACATTGTGAAGTCTGGGCATCTGACAAACATTTACATTTTAATGGTTACAGTTTAAATTGTTACATATTTTTAGCCCTTGCTAGCTGACTGTTCAGTATTTCTGTTATACCAATTGTATTAATTTCTACTTTTCAAAGCAAGAAAAAAAAAAAAAGACCAGGAAATAATTACACTATTACTAACGTAAAGTCTCAGTTTCATCCAGATGTATGTTAAATGTAGTATACCATCTGTTGTCTTCCATGCAAGCGAATAGCACTTATGTAGTTTAAAATAATAATTTTATATATATATATATATATATATATATATGGTGGTGTTCTTCATATATTCCTGTGATGCTCTCCTGGATTCATTTTAAAAAGACAGTGGTATTTTAAACCCTGGGAGATCACACAAATAAACCAGAAGATCAAGGATAAACTATTTCTGTCTTACAGAAGATATGTACAACTGTTCACATTTTCATCTAGTTGGGACTTAAAGATTCACTACTCAAGGTCAAGAAAATACCAACAGCTCCTTATAACTGGTTTGTTTGTTTGCTTTTAATAAGCAAAACCCCCAGCCTTGGTAGCAAGTAATTGTTGTTCGTATTGTCCATAGCTGATAAGTACTTTTCTACTATATTCTCTAACTTAAGTCCTAAACCAGTGACCAGAAATAATTCATAGCGTTTGCCATTCAAGAGAAAACCTCTTTCTCCTATTTCCTACTGCTGGGACTAGCATTTCATGCTCAGTATGGTGTGAGGTTTTTCCGCCAGTACGTGGGGGATCTTGCTGGGGTTTTGTTACTAAATATGAATGATGGTCTTTACATTTGTTCTGTTCACTCCAGAAAATATGACAAAAATGAAACTTGCCCTCAGATGTTTCCTTGTCAAATGGAAAAAGGTAAGAGTTAATTTTACAGCTGCATGTAAAGTTAGCATGATCCAGGCTGGGCTGAAATGTTTGTAATCAAGATGCCTATAATCCTAATTATTTCTGCCTCACATCCAATCAGCTTCATAGCTGTGAGAGTAGAAGAGAAACATGAAGACACTACCAGATGCAGAAAGCTTGCTGTATGTCTGATAACGTAACCCTTGTAACAAGTCAGGGCTTGGCAGTTGGGGGATTGAATTAAGTCATCCTCCACAATTAAAACAAGACCTCAAAGATTACAAAGGTGTAAGATCTAGTAGAAATCCTTAATATTCAAGAAACAATGTTCGATCACTTCTGTATTTATATAGAAATTGCTTGCAATCTGTGCTTTTCTCTTTTTCTTTCAAAGGGTAATGTTCAGCCAAGCATTTTAGTATCTTTTGTAATGGTAGTATGTGCATCTTTGACATTTCTGGTAAGGTAATACCTACTTTTTTCCTGTCAAAGCCATGTGAGGTAGGAATAGGATATTGTAGGGAGTGGTGACAGTGGTTATTTGTTTGGTTTTTGAGGAATGACTCAGAGATAGGAGGTGTTGTTTCTCCTGAGACAGGAGGCTGTCATTTTCTCAGGCTATCTTGCTGCATACTGTCAGTAAACTACTAACGTGTTTACTGAATCTGATTAAGTGTGAACTTTGAAGGTGGTACTGCAGGGGGTTGGGGTAGGCCGGGCCCTCATGAAAGGAGCTTAAAAAAAGAAAGGAGTGTTTCCTTGCATAGAATGAGGAAGGAAGGATAAACGAGACATGTTTCATTTTCAGTGGTTGAGAATGAGTAAGTTTGAATGCACACAGAGGAAGGATGCGTAGCGGAATCTGGACTGCTCCTGATAACGGACAGCTCAAGTGCCACTTGAGCAATTGTGTGTTGAGGGAAGAGTCAACATACACTGAAAGGAAGAGGAGCTGTAGCAAAGGTAATACAAGTTTGGTGAAATTTTAGAGTAACTGTGCCTGATGTTAAATGCGTATTGTGTTTTTATCTGTTCTTCAAAATTGCTGTAATTTTAATTCACAAAACTCTTTGGCTGCAGTTACAGTTTTCATAGTTTTGTCATAAGGCATCGCATTCGTCTTGTCAGCCTGCTGCAGTAAGAAGGGCAGCTTTTTGGAAGCAACCCCTGTTGGTTCCAGTTATTTAATAGGAAATACTACTTAAGTAGATGTAGGAAATAATTGAAATGTGTTTTCCACGGTTCTTAATGAAGTAGTGAGGGTATCTGTTATGTGATCAACATCAGATCTATTTCTTTATGACACATTGTCTTTTCAGTTACACACCTTTAAACGAAGAAAAGAATAAAAACACCACTTGAATTTCTCAGGTTGTCACCAGAAAACTGGCTTGACCACATCACGTCAACCAAGGGGGTAGCACGCTGAAAACATTTTTGGCAGTGTTGCTTTTGCACAGAATATCACCCCCCACCTTTTCCTCTGCCTCAGCCACCTACTTCCATCAGGAGACAGCAGCTGTCTTGTTCAGTTTCTGGTTGAAATTTATTTCCATTGCCAAACATTTTTCTGTGTCCACTGCTACAAACTTGGATTTCCACTGAAAAGCATGCTTTGTATTTCAGAGCACCTTTCTTCCCTGGTTGTCTGCCTTGTATCACTCCAAGAGGAAAATAAACTGAAGTTTCTAACCATCCTCAAACCTGAGCTTGTCTGAAGCAAAACTGCTTCTGGTTTAAATAGACCCATTCCAACTCATGGAAAAGTTACCTGAGCTGTTTGTTCTGAGTGAGTAGTGTTTTCACAGTCTTACAGTGCTGAAACCTCTAAAAGTCTCAGCTTCAAGATTTTATTGTGCAATGACTTCTAAGATACTCTATAGCTCTTATGGATCTAAAGTTTGGAAAATGTTTAGATTGAAAAGTCAGAAGTCTTTGAAATTCATCCGATTATCTTTGTCCATTTTTTTAACTCCTGGATAAGATCACTAACGGGTGGGAACACCAGCAAAATGAAAACCATTGCTGTGATAAGGGTCTGAAACCTTGTCACAGTGAAAACTGCTTAGCTCTGCTGAATGTAGGTGTTGTGGAAATTCCCAAATCCCAGTCAGAAGGATGTAACTCATGTCATTCCTGAAAACAAAAGAGGGGTTGGTGTGCTTGGTAGGTGGCAGGGTGGGCATCTCTCTTGGTGTATTTTCTGCCTGCAGTGGGAGAGTCCACGGAAGATACGACCTCTCATATGTGAGTTCCTTTTTAGCTTCTGACATCTTTTTCACATCTTGCCCCTAATGATAGTATGCTGCTGGTTAGCGACATTCTGAGAAACTCCTGTCTTTCCAGGTTCTGTTGACAGGAAAAGGTACCAAAGTGCAGGTCCTTGGTAGACTTTCTGTCACTCATCTGTGGAAATCAATAACCAATTTCAAGATTCCTAACTTCCTCTTATGTTTTCTTTCTCTTCACATATCTTTTAAGTTTCAGTGGGTGAATCCAAATGATAGGAGGATGGAAATTGTTACTATCACTGTACTTTCTGTGGGATGGTTTGTGGTCTGATTACAGCCCGTTGCATGAAATTTAATATTGACATTGTTAACATCTAGTTAGACATTAGGATGTGTTAATCAAAAAATCATTACTTGTGTGGGTTAATATAATGCTGAAAGTGAGGACAACTTCACAATCATCACCCTGAGGAGTCCTTCGGGAATTAGTGTTGGGACCGGTCTTGTTCAACATCTTTGTCACTGACATGGACAGTGGGATTGAGTGCACACTCAGCAAGTCTGCCGATGACACCAAGCTGTGTGGTTCAGTTGTCATACTGGAGGGAAGGAATGCCATCCAGAGGGACCTCGACACGCTTGTGAGGTGGGCTGATGCCAACCTTACGAAGTTTAACCATGACAAGTGCAAGGTCCTACACCTGGGTCAGAGTAATCCCAGGCACAGCTACAGGTTGGGCAGAGAAGAGATTCAGAGCAGCCCTGCAGAGAAGGACTTGGGGGTGTTGGTTGATGAGAAAATGAACATGAGCCGGCTTCAGTGTGCGCTTGGAGCCTAGAAAGCCAACCGTATCCTGGGCTGCATCAAAAGGAGCGTGACCAGCAGGTTGAATGAGGTGATTCCGCCCCTCCAGGTAAGGGACATGGGGATGATCAGGGGACTGGAGCACCTCCCGTATGAAGACAGGCTTAGAAAGCTGGGGCTGTTCAGCCTGGAGAAGAGAAGGCTGCATGGAGACCTCATAGCAGCCTTCCAGTATCTGAAGA
The DNA here is from genome assembly GCF_028554395.1 of Pezoporus wallicus. Taxonomy (NCBI): domain Eukaryota; kingdom Metazoa; phylum Chordata; class Aves; order Psittaciformes; family Psittacidae; genus Pezoporus; species Pezoporus wallicus. Next base: position 4,357,062 of record NW_026639478.1, on the reverse strand, counting down.
GGGCCTATAGGGATGCTGGGGAGGGACTTTTCATTAGGGACTGTAGTGATAGGACAAGGGGCAATGGATTAAAACTTAAACAGGGGAAGTTTAGATTGGACATAAGGAGGAAGTTCTTTTCTGTTAGAGCTGTGAGGCATTGGAATAGGTTGCCCAGGGAAGTTGTGAATGCTCCATCCCTGGTGGTGTTCAAGGCCAGGTTGGACAAGGCCTTGGGTGACACGGTTTAGTGTGAGGTGTCCCTTCCCATGGGAGGGGGATTGGAACTAGATGATCATAAGGTCCTTTCCAACCCTAGCTATTCTATGATTCTGTGATCATCTTTTGGTACTTAATTTGCTATATATCCACATTTCTGATGGAGATAATTTAATACTTAGAATCAAACTCATACTTTCTCATAATTAGAATGTTACCCAAATTTTTCCCAAATAATAATGGTATTTGAGGAAAAATAATATGAGTTCTATTTTACTTCAACCTGTTAATTTTGGAAAGCATTTTCTTACATATACAATTTTTTTTTTTTTGGCATTATCAAATCCTCAAATGAACATTGACCTCAATGAATTATCAAGTGTAATTAATTTTAAATGGAATTGTAGAACATACAGTTTCCTACGGGTGGTTAAGAAGCCATGTTAGACTGAAACTTTTGTTTCAGAAGCATTAATTGCTGTCATAATCATTGAAGGCTAATTTCTGTCTCTAAAAAGCCAATAATATATTTTAGTACATTGTCCTACTGAGCTGCTGACACATGAGGTGGAAACTTCCCAATATTGTAGCTAACATCATAGTTCAGTGACAAAAAATATATGTCTTAAGAAAATGAAGTAATAGCTGTCTGTAGCCACCCCAGAATCCCAAAACCTTCCTGTTAACATGATCACCATGCTCAACTGTGAACGGAAAATCTTTGTGAAAGAACTTCAACAAAATAATCGGCACTAAAGATTCATTCAAATATAACTGATGTAGTTCAGTGGCATAATTAAGTACAAATAAATCTGTGCTCGAGGTAAAAGATTGTTCTGGGATGTAGCTGTTTAATATGCAAACAAATGATGCTGTCATATAAAAGTGGTAATTATGAAAATATAAAAAAAAATTTTAAGGAATTTGAGAAAGGCATGAAACACATAAAAAATTGTTTCAAGTAACATCAGTGAATTAGTTATCCTTCCGAGGACCAGTTACAATTTTATTCAACAAAGACTGATTTTTAGATAAGTTACGGTTCCTAGTTAATACCCAAGTTATTTGGCTACTTTATATAAATTTAATTATATCAGAATTAAACTTGAGGTGGTGTCTAAGAGGTTTTATTTTTTTTGAAGGAGGATCGTTTTTTTTCAATATTGTCATATCTGCTGCTCCAGAAATATGAAAGTTACATTTTGCACAGGCTGAGTTGGGAAATGGATGCTTAGTTTTGTAGAGGTTTGCTTTTCTAAAATTTTAGGTAGTGTGCTCAGTCACTGGAATGATATTGTACTTGTAAAACTGTCAATATTTTGCAGTATGGAATATGTGATGTACAATGCAATGCAAGGGAATAAAATAGTTACAAGAATAATAGCCCTGAGCTCCCAGAAGAAAAACTTGAAGAAATGGGTCTATAATTTGCTTTAAAAAAGGAGATTGTGTTGTTAGGTGTTTTTGTTTCTATCATACAGTTTTAAAATGTAACGAAATCTGCTTGAAGAATAGCAATGTTTTAAAAATCATTTTCTTTTAAAAACCCAGTAATTGTGCCTTACAGTGCTGACATTTCTTCCCCCATGTGCTTTACCCAACCTGATTGTTTAGAGCTCCTGAAGATTGAATCGCTCCTTCTGGTGTCATTTTCCCCAGCTGCCCTTGCAGCATCACCGACATGCTTGCTGTATGGGATATTCATAGTAAAACCTGAAATGTGACTTCAAACTGTATCCATTCATATCAGAGAGAAGGAAGAAATAACAACATGATCATCATTCAGTTGGCTGGTGTTGTAAGTGCTGTCAGCTGCATCAGGATTCATACAGTTCTGTGAAGGGGCTCAGTGCAAGGCCTCTGAGTGAAATCTTTGTCTGACCTCAGCAATGTGGTAATGGTTGTTGCTTGACAGCTCAAAGGAAGTGATCCTTAATTTAGAGAGAGCAGAGGAAGTATTTGTTTCTAGAAGTCTCTGTGGAAATCTTCCACACATACATTGGTGTTTGAGGCCTTTCATGGTTTAAAACAAGAGTTCCCAAGAGTTGTCATAACAAGAATAAGAATAATATGGCAGAGAAATGAGCTTCCATTTATAGCCAATGCTGCTAATGAGGTTTGGCCTGTCCCAAGTATGACCTGCAAACACTTGGCGTCACCACAACCAGCCCACGGTTGAAGTAACATGTAGGTTACTGGCCAGGGGCAATGAGATTATTTCAGGCGGCTGAGGTACTGGGTGTAAACTGGGATCAAGGATTCATTATCTTTCCCAAAACAAGACCCGTGGCAGGGAGTTGGAACTAGATGATCTTAAGGTCCTTTCCAACCCTAACTATTCTATGATTCTATGATTGTATCTAAGGGGGGAAAGTGAAAAGTAAGAGGGACAGGTTCAAAAGGAAGAAAGAGGAGGAGGTGCTTCATATAGCCGCTCTTGAGGTGTGAAACTCCTTTTCAGGGGATGTTTAAGGTGCTAAGAGTGTGTGTGGGTAAGAGCATGGTAAGGTCATGTGTTAAAAATACTTACAGTTCTAAACGCAAAGATAGCGAAGGCTAGATAGGAGGGCATCTGAAGGGCATGCTGGTTTTGCTTTTTCTATTCTGGTTGTCTTTTACAGAATTGGGTTTTAACTGAGCAAACATGATATTGAGCTGTGAGGGTCTTTGGTCTGGCTCTGTATTTGTTCTTACACTTTTACCTTGGGTTAGAAATCTTTAAATTCTGTCTAACAGTTCCTGTTTCTGTGTTTTGGGGTCAGTAGGAATTTTAAGGATGAGTACATTCTTGATCATTATGGAAAGTGCTACTTTTTTATACAGAAACATTAAACAGAACAGTAAGTAATTTGGCATTTACAAGGCAAAGAATTGCTCCCAGCTGGAGCATCTAACAGATTTTTCATGAAGCTGTTCTGTACTTTTTTTAGTGCAAAGCCAGTGTTAAAATTAATTCAAGATCTGCTTCAGATTCATTCTAGCACTGAAAGCTTTGAAAAAATCACATCCGAGAGAGACGTTTGTATTTGAACCAACATAAAATCTGTGTAGTATAAATATTTCAGCACATGAGAAGAACAAGAGCAAATCTGAAATTATATTCTTTCTCCTATATTTGCCAAAGCACTGCTTCTATGAGCATATTTAGCTGAACAGAAAATGATAGAAATCTCTGTGTAATAGTTTGTATCAGAACAAATTCTGACCTGCTTATCCTTATAATTTATTGGAAGTGTACTGGCATACTTATTTCTTATCATATTGTAATTATTATAATTTAGGTTGGTTTGTTTGGTTTAAGTTGCAGAGGTGATGAACTAGCTAGGAGTAAACAAATAAAAAAATGGGAAATGAGGGAAAACTAATTCATCCTTCTGGCTTCATATGAAAGTCAAAAAAGAGAATTAATACCCCTAGAAGGGCTGGAGACATCTTGAGTCTATCAAGAAGACTATCAACACTACATTACATGGATTTTGCCTTTTTTATCTTGTGTGTGTGTGTGTGTGTGTGTGTGTGTGTGTGAGAGAGTTTGTTCATACTACCTACGTAAATAATGTCTAAGCTTCACAATTTGATGCCTGTTTATCTATTTTTGTAGCATTGCTTCTGGAAGTTTTTCGAGGATTATGTTTTCAAACACCCATTAGAAAACCAGGGTTTTTTTTGGTTTTTGTTTTTTTATTTTTTTCCTCACATTTCTCACATTTTTCTTTTAAAGATTACATTGGTGTAGGAATAAATAGCAAAGTCTAATTTTTCTGTCCTGGATAGTCTTGGAAAAGATCAAATACTTCGCTAATGAATGGATTAGTGCTTTTTCTCATTGCTTTATGAGCCTCAGATATTTCCCTGTGGAAATACATAAATAGATTTTGGTAACGAACAAAGGAAAGATGTATTTTATTCCAAAAGTGCTAATGCTGAAGGGCATGTCAAATACTGTAAGGGATTTTTTCTCTAGAAGAGAAACTGAAAACCACCAAGGATTTTGACCAAAGATTTTTAAAAAAATGGTGGGAAGGAATTAAAGCATAATGAGTTGTTTCCTAACTCTAAAAGGATATTAGAAGGATGTGAAATAAAGGGAGCTATAAGAAAATCTGAAAATCTGGAGCCTCATGCATGTAGAACCATAAATACATCAGCATCACCTGTTCTCTTTCAAGGTTGGAATTGAAAATGTTCCATCTTTGGAACTGAGCCTGCTGGTACTATTAGAGAAAGAAAAGTCAGGTATCTTTATGTAGTAAAAGAAGATTGTTTTCTTTTTTTTTTTTTTAAATCTATGTCAAATTCTAGTTTGAGAGGGTGGATATTGTGAAAATGTGGCAATCAACTGAAATTCTTGCCTTTCTCTAAGGACCTGTTGGGAACAGATGCTTATTCTTTTGCTAGGAGGTGATAGTCAGTGTTTCATTTTAAACACAAATTATTTTGGGGGTCTGGGGAAATACAGAAAAGTAAATAAGATGAACATGAAATTTTTCTCCTCTGCTGACCTTTAACAAGTTTCAAATCTTATATTTAAAAACATACATAATTTAAATAATCATGACGGAGTTGGCACGCAGCTTGGGAGGATGACAAGAACTAACAACCTTAATATAATATATAGAGGTTATATATTGCTTAAATCTCATCTATCCTTAGGAGTAAGAGAGTGTATTATTATATACTTATTTATTCTTAGTAGTAATGCATGCTTTATTTTGGAAGTATACCTTAACACCTTTTGAACCAGTCTGAAGCTTTTCCATGCCTCACACACTAGTCCTACTTGTGTTTTTTCCAAATCTGTTAATTCTTTTCTTAGGCACACAGTAATATTAATACATACAATATTTTATTAACTCATAAAATCCTTTGACTTGTTGTTATGTATCACACAATTCTCTTCAATGCAGTTATTTGTAGGAATAAAGCATGAAAGTTTAAAAATCACGACAGGAAAAGGAGCTGATTTTCTTAACTTTAAAGGACTAACATCCTCTTTTTCTCTCAGCTTCTAAGAAAGCTAACAACAAACAGTGGGTCTCTTGTCTAGAGAGGCTTTAATGTAGCTACCAGCAGCTACTTACGCCTTTCCCTTTTCAAAAATTGGACACAGCCTTGCCCATTTCTACATCCTGTCCCTCAGAGGTGGTAAAAGAGGAGAAAAATGGTGATAAGCCTTGCTCTTTCTACATGAAAATATAATTTTATGGCATAATCAAGGATCTACTAGGAGGAAAGAGAGATCCTCTTCTTGACAGGACCAAAATTTACCTAAACTTCTCTGTAGCAGAAAAACCCCAACGACCAAAAAAGTGATGAAATTTCACCTTCTTCTCCCTCTTTATCACTTTGAAAAACAAAGTGATGAAGTTTCACCTTCTTCCCCCTCTTCTGTATGCACTTAGAGATCTGCTTTTTAACTCTTGTTAATTTTGGCTGAGCTGAGACATATGCGACCTTGCACTAGCTGTTTAATTACTCTGAGACTCAATAAACTCACCAGTTTAATTTCTCTGAGTTTCAGTAAACTTGGCAGAACAACTGGTCAAGAACAGATCACTGGATAAAATAGACGGGAAAGGAAAATAAATTTTACACAAAGCGCTATACACTGAGGTGAGTAATTTGAGAGGAGAGGATGAAGCAAGCAATAGACTGGCTACAGATTCCAAAGAGATCAGCTAACCTGCTCAAGTAATTAACCTACTCGAAGGAATAATCCCATGGAGTTATTCATTTGTCCCTTTCTGTGCATGTGTGGTTGTGCACATACATGTGACTGAATGAGAGAGGACACTGAAGAACTTCATACAGTCCAAAGGAGCATTTAAGGCCTTGTGAATGCACTTGTGAATTACCCTCATGCCTTCACAAGCAACATGGTAACACATAGACAAAAATTTACTTTGCATGGAAATTTCTGTAATCACATATGTATATCAATAAATAGCTTAAAAGCACAATATGGAGCAGTAAAATAGAATGCATTTCTGTATTGCATGAATTAATGGAGAGTTACTTGGTATTAAATGGAACGACTTATTTTTGTTTTGTTCTAAGCTTTAATGCAAAAAGCTGCATTTGGAAATGAAAGTTTTGGCTAAATGATGAGAAATGCACATTACTTAAAAAATGATTCCCAGAAAACTGAAAAGGAGTGAAACTTTTTCTGGTTTTCCTTGTAAAGTAGATTAGCCAATAGTATCTTCTGGTATCTACCTACCTACCTACCTACCTATCTAGTTTCATATTCTAGCTTTAAGAAAAATAAATGCATTAGTGAATTCAAGATCTATTACCAAATCAAATTCTTATTCTTTTTGCATTACATAAATACCATTTAAATTAATTTGAACCATAAATATAGACAACCAGTTCCACTTGACCTTTTTGGCTGGAAAATCAGGAACAATTCATGGCGTGTCAACCATTCTTGCTAAAAACTACACCATTGATTTAGCCAGCCAATATAAGCTGCCAAACGTTGACGAGGCACTGCAGAGTTCAGAGGCTGTTGTTAGTCAACATTCTGGGGGGAAATTACACTTCTGTGGATGTTTATCATAGCTCATCTCTATATTCTGCTCAAGGGAAAAATTAGTTTAGCCATGAACATCAAAATGTAATGGAGATATTTCTAGGAAATTAATAAAGGCAAATGTTTTCTCGCCAAGCAAACAGAAGTGCTAATTTGTCAGAGGGTATAAGAAACTACTTGGGTCTGTATTGTGAGGGGTATTTTTAAATGTCAAATTACCCTTTTTTTTTTTTTTTTTTCTTTTTATATTGCTAGGCTTACTTGTTTCTTTGGATCTGTAAGCTCTGATGCCTCTAAGTAGCTTGATAATTGTTGTAGTGTTTGGATGTAAAAAGAAAAGCAACAAACAACACAATCATTTGTGTATTTTAAAGTATGAAAGTTATGTCTATCATTTTAGGTTTTACTTGGTTGTTAAAGAAAAAAGAAGTAGCCTAAAACCAAAAAAGTCTGAGACAGTCTTGTCCTTTACAAAATATTTCAAAGTATGTCATGGTACAGACAGTGGCTGAAACTATGGTTTAGAAATTGTTTGATAAACATTATTTTGTAGCTCAGTTGATCACTTCACCATGTTGTAAGTTTTGTGCATTCTTAGAAAGCAATATGGAAAGCATTCACCTTCTGCTTGCACTGGAATCAAAGGCATGTTGCCTTCAGAGGCATTAGAATACCACTGAGTACTTTTTAAAATTTAAAAATAGAGTCTATTTTATTTTTATTACATAATATAGCAGCTGGAATAGCTCTGGTAGTAAAGGAGACAGTGCCATATGGGCAGGTACTTTAACAGATTGTCAGATCGCCACTGATCAGTAGATATATGGAATCGCTCTTCCAATTTGGAATTAAACTATTCATACAAAGTTGCTGTCCTCCAAAGGATGTCAGTCATTTATGTGGCTGTGGAGTGCTCTATTCAGTCTTTGTAGCGTGCCAAGAGAAATCTCTGTTCAGTGATAAGGCATTACTTTCTTTCTTTAATTAAATATAATGAAGCACAAACAAAAAATGTCAGCTTGTTGTTCTATTTCTTTAAGATAAGTGATGCCAGGATCACTATTCTTTCAATCTTAGAAGTATGAAAACATTATTTGTCTAACACTGATGTATATGCCAGTGGGACTGCTTTGTGAAGCTGGCTGGCATTCAGCCAAATGCTGATTCCACACCTTAGGACATTAAAGATAGTATCTTTTAAAAGCAAAACCTTTCACCCAAACTTGAGTGCTCTGTGGACTAAGGTAGGGACATACTTAATTTTTAAAAGTATGCTAACCATTAACAATTGCCAGTTAAGAAGTCTGGTTTCTGCTATGTTTGGTTTTGGTGTAACTAATATCCCAGGGGTATCCCTAAAACCCCAAGAGGTTCAGGCAGGATTCTTGAGTGAGGTAAAGCAGCTGTTGTGGGATATTCATCTCCTTCTTTCACCTCCAAAACCATCTTTTGACCCAATGCTAGTCACTATAAAAGTGACAGGCAAACGAATATTTGTGTCATCATCATTTTACTATAGTAAGGAATTTATAGGATAATCACTTCAATTTTATTAATACTTCTATAAATTTGCCATTTGAAAAATCTTGATTTAATAGTCTTATGCAAATACTGTAGAGCCTAACAACAGTGTACAATACAAGATTATTCATTTAAGAGTATCAGGTTGCTCATAGCCCCCTGCAGCCTGACCCTGAATGTTTCCAGGGAAGGGGCATCTACCCCCTCTCTGGGCAACCTGTGCTAGCACCTCACCACCCTCATGGTGAAAAGTTCCTTCCTAATACCTAGTCTAAATCTACCCTCTTTTTTTAAAAAAAGCGTTACCCATTGTCCTACAGCTACAGGCCCCGCTAAAAAGTTTGTCCCCGTCTTTCTTTTAGGCCCCCTTTAAGTACTAAAAGGGGAGCTTTCTCTTCTCCAGGCTGAACAAACCCAACTCTCTCAGCCTTTCCTCATAGGAGAAGTGCTGCAGCCCTCTGATCATTTCTGTGGCCCTCCTCTGGACCCACTCCAATAGGTCCATGTCTTTCTCATGCTGAGGGCTCCAGGATAGATATGTTTACTAGCATTATCAGATTTTGCTGATGTACATTCAGTAGATTGCTCATTTGAAAGCCACAAAGTGAGTAAGTCAAATGGGGAAGGTATTGCTGTCACATTTTCACAAGTAAACATAACAAACAGCAATGTCAGGCATACTTGCTTCTTTACATTAGCTGAGTTATGAATTTTCGGAAGGTTTAATATATACTCTTTCAGCTTTCTTGCCTTTGTGCTGTCCTGAGACTCGTAAAGCAAGAGGGATTGATAGGTTCAGCATTTCGCGCATGTAACACGGAGAAATCATTTAGAAGAGTGATTTATGGTGTTGCCATGAAACAGTTCATAAAGGATAATGTCTTTCTACTTAGAATTCACATGCTATTACATAGGAAAGGCTGTGGCATTTGTAGGAAAAGTCAGCTGTGGTATCATCAATTTAAAAAAGGCTATTTGAATGAGATAGAGGGAAACATCCATTAAACATTTTATTCTTGGGAATGTTAGCTTCCCTGATAGTTAAACTTAATTATTCATGGAAGCTGCCATTTGACAATTAGCCATAGATGTGTGATTGTGGTGAAGAATGGCTGGAAGAGAAAATGAGAGAGGCAGTAACTTATACAGCATTTCTCTATGTGTAGAAGAGGTAATTTATTCAAGGACAAGCCTTTAATTCTTCTGTCTTTGACATATTAAGATGACACAAAATGGGAAGGTTGAGACAGATGTACCTAGTTTACTCCCACTTCAATATTCAGCAACAATAATAAGATTAGAATATATTTTCTTGTTATCAGCTGACCTCATACTTTTCAATACACACTAGAATGAAAGCTATTATAGTGGTCCCCAGATATGTAAGTCTATTCCCATCCCCTTTTGATCTTCCACATTTTTTTATTACTAATTCCGATTTAAATCTCAACTTGGCTCTGTGCTCTCACTTTAAAACCAGCCAAACCAGATCCTAAACATCTACTTGATTGTTCACTGATTTTTGGGAGCTACTTTGCCTGTGGCTGCTGCTCCTGCTTTCATGATCATGGGAAGCAAGTACTTGCTGATACCCCAATAGCACAACCAGTGCTTTCTGGGGAAAAATTTATCTTTTTCTTTGTTTTGTTTTGTTTGGAAGATCACAAGCATATCTTAAAAAACCCTATTTGAGGTATAGCACCATCATGGGCTGTGGAAGGAAGAGGAGTCTCACCAGGCAGGAAGTCAGCTAAAGTGACAGCTAAGAGGGATTTGTTAATTTTTTAATGAAATATGTAAATTCTTCATATACTGTGCACAGAAGTAGAACAACAGGCTTAGGAGACACACCTACAGCTTTGTTCAGGGTAACTGGGACCAGTCCTACTATTAAGGGGCTAAGCAATACAGTGTGCTGCTTGCTAAGTACAATGAAAAGTCAGAATAAAACCTTCTTTATATCAAAAAGATTAACCCTGCTTCCTTTATATTCTTTCCCTTAATTATTAACTTCTCTTGATGCTGGCAGAGAAAAGTATGGGACTAATACTCTGACTATTGATATCCTATGGAAAAGATTTGGCAAAGTTGCAGCAGAAACTTCTTCTAAAATTGTCCCAGAAATTTTAGGGGAAAATGTGACATGTGTTCCTAACGTGACTATATGCAAGCACCAAAAATCTGGAAGAAATAAAGAAAAAGAAGGTACCTTGACCTTCTTTATTCTTTATGAGAAAATAATAATATTATGGCTTAATGAAGTACATAAAAAATATGCATTTCAGTAGCAATTTCATGGCACTAAGATGAGAAGATTACAAAATGGACTGTAATTTAGACAAGTACAAATATTGTTAATAGTAGTCTGACTAGATCCACAATGAAAGCAACATTGTGGTATCTACTAGCCAGTAGCTGGGGCATTTGTTGCTAACTGGTGGTGAAACCCAAGTGAATTGTATATACTCATTTACCTGTGTAGGCAAATAAGAGCTGTTCTGCCCTTATTGTAGGCGAATACTTGAATTTTAATTTTCCAGTCATGCCTTATATGATGCAGCCACAAAAATGATCAGCTTTGTCTTACATCTCAGTTAAAGAGCAAACAAGTGAAAATGCAGTTTTGTGACAATTTGGGGGCTTCTCAGGTGTTCACTCCCATGTCATTCAAACACATTTAAAATCTACTTAATGCCTTTAAGACTACATGCAAACGATTTTCCACTCTTGGTATCTAAGATACTGATTTTTTCATTTTTGATAATTTTTAATCACTGGGACGTGTATACCTATGTCATATATTAGGCCACTATCGAATCACTAAACCCTAGACAAAGTGTTATCTCATATCTAAACTATTAGTGAAATTAAAATAATACATAGAGAAAACATAAAGTCTTTTACAATGAGGCATCTCTGGGTTTAACAATTTAATTTTGCTGAAACAATGCAATTTGTCAGTGTTTACATTTCAGAAAAGACTAGTTTTGCTGAGATTCTCAATGTTTGTTTTATACTGACAGTGTTTCCAAGAGTGAATATATCCCATGTAAAGAGGATACCTGAGAAAGTTATGTACTTACCATATGAAATAATGAAAGCTGGTTTGAGAACTGTAGCAGTTGCACAGGCAGCCTTGGGACAAGAAGGGGTATGAAGGTAGGACAGCAGCTGTTTGACTTGATGAAGTTCAAATCAGGAAAGGAACACAGAAGGTTTTGGTAACTCTCATATTTGCTCAGAAGAATCAATTCTCACTCCTTCTTTGGAAGAAATGTAATTTTTACTGTTTAGATCACTTTTCCCAGAATTTTTAGTAAGTGGGCTTTTAGCTAACCCTAAATGTGTATGGGTTGCTCTCTCCCTCTGAAGTCCTTAATGAAAACAGCAAATGAAATAGGACCTTAATAATGACCTTGTTGTTATTCTGCTGTGATTGTGTGCATAAAACATTCAAATTATGCTTCAGAATTATTCATTATAATTCACATCTGCATCCATCAAAGATTGGTTAGTGTTTCTTTGGGGTTTTATATAGCTTTTATTCACAAGGAATAGGGAAGGGTAAGAAAACTGCAAAACTAGAAGGAAATTAGTTGTCTGAGTTATTTCAGTTTTGTTTGCTGCTACTATTCATTTTGTAAGAAAAAATGATAAATTCTGAGAAAGAGTGTTCTGGTTCTAACTTTTTCAAGTGTTGCTTCCATAGCTACATTTTTGGGGAGGTATGTCTCCTCTTTCTTCCCTGTCGCCTTTACCAGAATGGTAAATGCTGTCATATACATTTCTCCTGTATTGGTGACATAAGAAGAACAGCAATTTTTTCTGTAGCACAAGTCCTGCAGTTATAGCAAACCATGTGCTTTGTATCAGTAACTGCTGTGGCATTCAGGACTCTACAAAATGACTTACTGCTTTCAGTTATGTTCACAGTTGCCACCATAGCTGTGGTAACTGGCTCTTGAGATCCCTCAGTCCTTGTCTATGACACTAGGGAGATGTGGTATTGCAGCCGTGATTCTATGATTCCTTAAACATAATAAGAGATGTGAAATAATCTAAATGAACAAGAATTTGCAGTACTGAGATCAAATTTATAAATTTTACTAAGATCAGATTAATATATATCTTTGGGATTAAAAAGTTGATGCTTAGTTAGGATCCCTGGGATGTGAGGGTCAAAGAAGTTGAAGGCTCTGCGAGATGAAAACAGTGTGCTGCATGTGACCTTGAAAATCAAATCTCCTTTGGGAATCAACTGTAACTCTGTAATTAACTCTCAGTTTTCTGGGTAATGGAAAGTTATGGTACCCAAGAGAAAAGCACAGACAATACAAACCTATGTAAATGAAATTTAGAAAATACAGGGTCTGTGCAAAGCCCATGCAACCCACTGCCATGTACCTAAAATTTTACTGCTTTCAGTCCCGAGCTGATTTGTGTTAACTGTAACCTGAAACATTGAGAATAACTACTTCTTAAGATATAAACATGGGCAGATATTCACTTTAGTAGGGAGACATTCTAAGAGACAAAAATTTTTCAAACATGTGACGTGATGGCATTACTGGATACCAAAACAAATCCTGGAAGACTGTCTGGAGTCCTCAAATTCCATATGGACAGAAGAAGAGGACACATCTGAAGAAACCAAAATAGGTAGTAGCAGTATCTTGGTGTCTTTCAAATGAAAGATAATCACAGAATGGTTATGGTTGAAAAGGACCTTAAGATCATCTAGTTCCAGCCCCCCTGCCATGGGCAGGGAAATAGCCACTACTACCTAAACCCAAAGTTTCATACATACGATTTCGGTGAACAATGTTCTTCTGAGGCCTCCCAATAGCCAAGGTTTCAACGATTATACACAGAACATCATCTTTTTATTACCTGCTGCAGTGCTATTCTCGCAGAAACACTATTAAGCAGCATCTCTTTCTGTACCTGTTGTTTCTGCCCAAGTATTGTATAATCCATGAATTTTCCATGTATCCATGCCCACATAATTAAAAGCAGGGTCTTGTCTAGATGCTTAAAGAAAGTTAAACTACTTGAAAACTCCAGTCCCATTGTTTAGGACACTTTTAGAGTTTTAAAGTTATGAGCACTTTGTGTGTGAAAATTAACAACTAAGTGCTCAGCAAAATTCAAATGAAACCTCTTAGTCTTTCTTTAACAAAAACTGGTGCTCAACAGTGTGATAATTTCAGGTGCCCTCTAAGCAAAGAATTCATTTTCAAGTGCCTTACTTTAGATCCTATTGTGCTATGGATTACTGAGCTTAAGTCTTGAATTACAAAATTAATCACTTACTAATGGCTTCTGTGAAACATATTACACACAGTTCTTGCTGAAATCATGTAACCCTAAGAGATGCTTAGGCATCTGGTGATAATCCCTACAGATGATAGTTTTCAGTCAATAGCAAGCTTCCTGAAATCATGAACAATTGGTAGGAAACCCTGGAATTTATTTTAATAATTTGAAGTATATCTAAGATACAAACACTGCTAACATTTTGATGTGAATTTAGTTAAAGGTTATTTTACTAAAAGTGTTATTCTATCAACTGGGTTATTTTCGTCCCCACTTATATGAGGAAATATACAGTAAAAACGTGATATGCCTAAATTACCAAGTTAGTGGGATTTCACAGTAGTGTCCTGATGGATATTGCCATATTAGCACTTTTATATTTATATGGAGAGCTCACATCCAACCTACCTCTTTTAACTTAACTTTTACTCACATTACTAAAGCTTTTAAGGATTAGTGTCTCTGAAATACTAGCTGTTATGTTTTTCAGCATTTGTCCTAACACCATCTTTGCTGATATAAATTTTCATAAAGGATGATAACTCAGCAGAGGGGCAAAAACCAGATGGTACAAGAGTTCTGGCTGTATTTTCAGGAATTCTGAATCTGGCATGCAGTTCTATCTGAAAAGCACTGTGGCAGAGGGTAAGAAATTCAGAATCTAAAAATATTTTATGTCATTCCTCTCCAAATGAAAATTTTCACCATCTCATTTTGAAACTTGGTTTGGTACTATTTTGAAAATAAGGCGAATAGCACATTCGATGAAATGTTTAGGGAAGTATTCTTTTTTCATTCATCCTGAAATAATTAGGATGGATAGGCACTTTGGGTTGATGTGAAATGAAATGTAGTCATCAGTAATATTCATTATTGATGGTTATTCTCATTGTATAAGTAATTAGTATTTTCAGAAAACTTTTGGATAAGATATTAGGTTAACAAGAAGACAATTCAGAAAGGATGCTATCTTCCTTTACGACCCATTCTTCCAATTTCTCCAGATGATTCCTCCAGATTTATTCTTGGGAGTCTTGGTTTGAAGGCTAACATAAAGGAATTATAACTGATGTAGCTATATCACTCATATTTACTGCGTGTTATCATAGATAAGTTATAAGTATTTCATTCCCATATGCCATTTACAGGGACTACCTTGGCTGTAATGGTCTTAATCTTGTTATATCAACTAATTTAGTGTTGTAGAGCTTACAAAGCTGTTGCCATACATAGTTTACCTCTCTTTTAATATACATCTATATATTCTAAGTTTTCTGATGTTCTTGTGCACATTTTAGATATTCAGATAAGATGAGAAAGTTGGGGCTGTTAGGCCTGGAGAAGAGAAGGCTGCGTGGAGACCTCATAGCAGCCTTCCAGTATCTGAAGATGGCCTATAAGGATGCTGAGGATGGACTATTCATCAGGGACTGTAGTGACAGGACAAGGGGTAACGGGTTAAAACTTAAGCAGGGGAAGTTTAGATTGGATATAAGGAAAAAGTTCTTTCCTGTTAGGGTGCTGAGGCACTGGAATGGGTTGCCCAGAGAAGTTGTGATTGCTCCATCCCTGGCAGTGTTCAAGGCCAGGTGGAAGAGAGCCTTGGGTGAGATGGTTTAGTGTGAGGTGTCCCTGCCCATAGCAGGGAGGTTGGAACTACATGATCTTAAAGTCCTTTCCAACCCTAAATATTCTATGATTCTAAATACTTGATATTTAGAGCACAGCCTATCTCATTTGAGCCATTGGTTTTCAATTTCTTGGGTACAAGAGTAAGTTTTAGAATCTCCTAAGATTCATGGGCTCACTTCTCACTTCATGTTCACTTCTGCACCCTTTTTCAGACTTTCATTTCTAATCATGCTCCTTTTGATGCAGCCCAGGATACGGTTGGCTTTCTGGGCTGCGAGCGCACACTGAAGCCGGCTCATGTTCATTTTCTCATCAACCAGCACCCTCAAGTCCTTCTCCGCAGGGCTGCTCTGAATCTCTTCTCTGCCCAACCTGTAGCTGTGCCTGGGATTGCTCTGACCCAGGTGTAGGACCTTGCACTTCTCATGGTTAAACTTCATAAAGTTGGCATCAGCCCACCTCACAAGCATGTTGAGGTCTCTCTGAATGGATTCCTTCCCTCCAGTATGACAACTGAACCACACAGCTTGGTGTCATTGGCAAACTTGCTGAGTGCGCACTCAATCCCACTGTCCATGTCACCGACAAAGATGTTGAGCAAGACTGGTCCCAACACCGATCCCTGGGGGACGCCACTCATACTGGTCTCCAGCTGGACATTGAGCCATTGAGCACAACTCTGCGTGTGCGGCCATCCAGCCAGTTCTTTATCCACTGAGTGGTCCATCCATCAAATTGATGTCTCTCCAATTTAGGGACAAGGATGTCGTGTGGGACAGTGTTGAATGCTTTGCACAAGTCCAGGTAGATGACATCAGCTGCTCTACTCCTGTCCATTGGTTCCATAGCCCCATCATAGAAGGCCACCAAATTGGTCAGGCAGGATTTCCCCTTAGTGAAGCCCTGCCAACTGTCACCAAGCACCTTGTTGATTTTCATGTGCCTTAGCATGCTTTCGAGAAGAATCTGCTCCAGGATTTTGCCAGGCACAGAGGCGAGACTGACTGGTCTGTAATTCCCTGGGCCATCTATTTTCCCCCTCTTGAAAATGGGGTTATATTTCCCTTTTTCCAGTCATCAGAAACTTCACCTGACTGCCATGATTTTTCAAATACGATGGCCAGTGGCTTAGCAACTCCATTTGCCAGCTCCTTCAGGACCCGCGGATGGATCTCATCAGGACCCATGTACTTGTGCACGTTCAGGTTTTTAAGATGGTCTCAAACCAGATCCTCTCCTACAGTAGGCCCAAGGTCTTCATTTTCACAGTCCCTGCATCTGCCTTCCAAGACTTGGGTGGTGCAGTCAGAGCCTTTGCCAGTGAAGACCGAGGCAAAGAAGTCATGCAGAACCTCAGCCTTCTCCAAATCTTGTGTAGCCAGTTCTCCTGATATATTCTAGAGGGGGCCTACGTTGTCCCTAGTCTGTTTTTTATTTGCTACATACCTATAGAATCCCTTCCTGTTATCCTTAACATCCCTAGCCAAGTTTAATTCTAAGTGAGCCTTAGCTTTCCTAACCTGGTCCCTAGCTTCCCAGACAACATCCCTGTATTCCGCCCAGGCCGCCTGTCCTTGCTTTCACCTTTTATAAGGCTCTTTTTTCCTTCTAATTTTCCTCAGCAGCTCCTTATCCATCCAACGAGGTTTCCTGGCCCTCCTGCTGCACTTTCTTCTAGTTGGGATGCAACACTCCTGAGCTTCTAGCAGGTGATCCTTGAATATCACCCAACAGTCTTGGGTCCCCCTGCCTTCTAGGGCTATATCCCATGGAACCTTACTAAGCAGGTTTCTGAAGAGGCCAAAGTCTGCTCTCTTGAAGTCCAGGGCAGTGAGCTTGCTGCACATTCTCCTCACTGTCCTGAGGATCTCGAATTCGACCATCTCTTGATCGCTGCATCCAAGGCTGCCCTGGAGCGTCACATTTCCAACGAGCCCTTCCTTGTTGGTGAGCACGAGGTCAAGCACGGCACCTCTCCTTGTTGGCTCCTCTATTACTTGCAGGAGGAAGTTGTCTTCCACACAATTGAGGAACCTCCCGGATTGCTTGTGCCGGGCTGTACTGTCCTTCCAACAGATGTCAGGGTGGTTGAAGTCACCCATGACAACAAGGGCCTGTGAGCGTGAGGCTTTTCCTATCTGTCTGTAGAGCGCTTCATCTGCAGGTTCCTCTTGATCAGGCGGTCTGTAACAGATCCCCACAGTAATGTCTCCCATAGCTGTTCTCCCTTTAACCCTGACCCACAAACTCTTTGTCAACTGCTCACCTGTCCCCAAACAGAGTTCCATACTCTCCAGCCTATCCCTAACATAAAGGGCAACTCCCCCTCCCTGCCTGCCGGGCCTGTCTTTTCTAAAGAGCCTTTAACCTTCCATTCCAACACTCCAGTCATAGGAGCCATCCCACCATGTTTCTGCGATGCCCATTATATCATACCCCCGTAGATGTGCACACATCTCTAATTCCTCTTGTTTGTTCCCCATGCTACAGGTGTCTGTATAGAGGCATCTGAGCTGAGATCCAGATGAAGCCAGCTCACTGGCTGGAGTGGCTGGAATATATCTACATTGCTCCGAGCATTTATTATAGGTGGTGGCAACTGACTGGGTGTTTTGGGATGGAATGATGCCCCCCTCCCCCAACACATCTAGTTTAAAGCCTCCTTGACCAGTCTGGCAAGCCTCCTACCAAAACTGCTCTTCCCCTTATCAGACCAGCTCCACCAGCCCCCACTAGACCTGGCCTACAAGCTTGGGTCCCGTGTTCGAGACACCCAAACCCCTGACTATGACACCACCCTTTTAACCAGTTATTAACCTGGCTAATCCTCCTAGCTTTTCTTAGGTCCTCCCCTGTATCCTGGAGAATTGATGAAAAGACTATCTGAGCTCCAGAGCCCCTAACCACCTCCTCCAGGGCTTTGTAGTCCTTCTTTATGTTCCCCAGGGTACTACTATCTATATCCCTAGCACCCACATGGATCACTAGAAGTGGGTAATTGTCCGTGGGACTTACTAGAGCAGGCAGCCTCTCTGCAACATCCCTGATCCGTGCCCCTGGTAGGAAACACACCTCCCTTAAGACGGCATCTGGCCGGCAGATGAGTGCTTCTGTCCGTTTCAGAGTCCCCTACTACTATGACCCAACACTTTTTCCTGGAAGCACCAGTAGAGATCTTCTTTAGGAATGCACCAGCTGGTTGTTTCTGGCGTGAGTACGTTTCCTCATTAGCCCCCTGCAGGACAGCAAAGCGGTTCTGCGTGGGGACAGGGGATTTAGGAGGAAGCCCCCTGCTTTTAATTGTCCTCTTCCTCCTTTTCTTCTTGTGTTTTTTTTTTGTTTGTTTTTTTTTGTTTGTTTTTTTTTGTCACTAATTCCCAGGTTCCCAGGTTAACAGCCTCCTTCTTTCCTTCATGAGGTAGAGGTGAAGCTCGAGGCCCCTGCACAGTTTGGGCCAGGAGCAAGCATTCCTGCTTCCTCCCAGCTTCCCTGACATCTCGCAGTCTATTAACAGCATCCCGCAGCTCAGCCCCTGCTGCAGGAGGACCTCCACCAGGGAGCACCGAGTGCAGCCCTGCCCATTGTGCACCCTCCCCTCACCAGACCAGTGCAGGCACTCTCTACACCCCGAGCTCTGCACTGCAGCCTCCCCTCTCGTCGGCTCTTTCTGGGTGCCTACGCTGGCCACCGCCGGGGCAGCCAGAGCAGAGCTCCCGAACCGGGCCCTCATCATACAGCGAGTGCTCACCATATCGCTCGTCTGCCTGCGTAAACTGCCTCGACCCGCTGTGGTCCCTCGCGCTCCCTGGGGCAGGCTTTTACCCAGTCAGGGCTGGTGCTGCTGCTTCAGGCTCCGCCCTGTGTGAGTCAGCTGCTCGCTCTCGTCAGCTGAGCTGCCGGCTCCCGGGCAGGTCCTGTCGAGGACTTGAGGCTCCCTCGGTGGCTCTTGTCGCTCTGAGTTGAGGCTCCGGGACACTGATCTACGCCACCAACACCCCCACCCCCCCCCACCCCCCCCCCCCCCCCCGGTGTTGAAGGCATCCTCTCTCAAGCTACTCACCTCAGTAACTAACTAACCCAATGCAATTGACCTAACGCAATCAAGTTGTCACTGAAAATGCAGTGATAGACTGGTAATGGAGCACTAATTCTGCAGCTTTCATACCATTAAACTATGAGTAACTAAGCAGTGCAGAGAGTTAGGGGTGGAGTAGAATCTGGCGTGTATTCAGGAAAATGCATTTCCTTTTTCAGAGTGAAATGTTGGGTGGCTTCACTTGTACTGTTGGTGAGAGGATCCGCCTAGTTGATGGGAGCACTGTAAACCCTGCACCACCATGGGAGGAGATGGGGTGTGGAGGAAGTTGGTTTGGAGATTTGTCAATGCCTTGCTCTAATTACCCTATGAAAGAAGCAACATGGTACTTGACTAAGAAACAATGGTAACACTTCATTTTCTGCCAAGTATCTCACAACCCTTGCAAATGCCATTAGAATTGTAATTGTTCATTAATAAGAATAAATAGTATTTAAGAAATGTGGAACATGCAGTCAAAGAAGTAATCCTATTTTCTTTCACTAATTCACTTCTGAAATTCCCAGTGAAGTCATGATACCATTTTTCGATAAGTATTAAGAGTATGTTGCTCAAAAGAGTCTTGGCTAATGTTACATAGGAATTCTGCAGCAAAACTGGGAACAGAACCCAGATTTCCTCTTTTGTGAGTCTGTTATAGCGAAACAATCCTCTCTTCTTAGATTTAATGCTTTAGCCCAAGACCCCATCCAGCGCTTCATTATTTTTGAGACAGAAGTGCCACACTTTGCCATAGACAAGGAAAGGTTACACCTAGGCAGTGTCTAACTCCTCCTTAGGTGGCCTCTGTCCAGGGTATTTTAAGTCTTTTTTTGCATAAAACATGGTTGTGTTTTCACTGTGTATTGCCCTAGAATGTGTGTATTCATGGCACTGTATCTCAGTTACTGATGTATCCCTTTTCCTGTGGTCAGTGTTGCTGTGTTAGTGCTCACCCAGAATCCCACTGATATGACAGTGATGCTTTTCTGGTCTGAGGCCACCATGCTTTCTACTACCAGGGCTGCATTATGCAATATACTTCAGAAGTGGGTCTCAGCTGGGAGATGGTAATGGCTTGCAGAAAGTTTCACTGCTTCAGCTGTGGCTAGTTTGTTGAATTAATGGTGTGGCATCATATGAATGACCAGTGTGGTTCTCGTCATTCTTGGCTGATTCTTCTCTTTCACAGCTGGGGACTTAGGACTGTCCAGCAGCTCCTGGCCTGGGGCAACCTGCTGCTGTACATGGACAAACAGTCTGCTGTGTTAGCATAACTGTAGCCAGCAAATCAAATAATGTGGCTCTTCCCTCTTGTCAGGCACTTGTGCAATAATTTCCGTAGTACTGCATCCCATTTTGAGCTCACCAGTGAGATGCTCAAGGAGCTAGAGCACAAGATGTATGAGGAAAAGCTCAGAGGATTGGGCTTAAACAAATCCAGCTTTGAGCTGAAAGCTTTGAGAAGAAAATGCTGAGAGGGAGCTCTTATTGCTGTCTAGAGCTACCTAGTGAGAGACTGTAGAGAGTCATAGAATGGTTTGGGTTGGAAGGGACCTTAAAGATCATTTAGTTCCCCTTCTCACTATAGGCAGGGACACCTCTCACTAGACCAGGTTGCTCAAAGCCCCATCCAACCTGGCCTTGAGCGCTGCCAGGTATGGGGCATCCAGAACTTCTCTTGAAATCTGCTCCAGTATCTCACTGCTCTCATACTAAAGAATTTCCTCCTAATGTCTAATGTAAATTTACCCTCTTTCAGTCTAAAACCATTCTCCCTTGTCCCATCACTGCATGCCCTTGTAAAAAGTCCCTCTCTAGATTGCTTGGAGGCCCCCTTTAGATATTGGAAAACTGTTATAAAGTCTTCCCTGAGCTTTCTCTTCTCCAGAAGACAAAGTGAGACTCCTCTTGAAGATGAATGGTTATGAGAGGTTGATGGTACATGAGAAATTTCTTCTAGATGTAAGAAATTTATTTTTAATCATGAGGGTGATCAAATGCTGGAACAAGTTGCCCGAAGCATCTGTAGAATATCCATTTTTTTCAGAGACTGAAAACTCAGCTAGATAAGAGCATGAGCCATCTGCTTTAAGTGGCCCTATTTTGAGGAGGGAGTTGAACTACATGACTGTCAGAGGAACCTTTCAATCTTAATGATTCTGTGTTTCCTCCTAGGTTTGTGTAATCTGATCTCATATACCCTACTGTACCCTTACAAGCTCGCAACAAGATATTAGAAGCTGCTTATCCTGAATGTTATTGGATTGGACCTTAAAATTAGTATTGTATGGTAACTGAGCAGTCATGACCATCGAGTACAGCTATATTATCTCTAAGGTTGTCATCCCCTCTGTGGTTGTTTTAAATTGCAGCCTACAAAAAACAAAACATAAACAAACCCCCGCACAAACACAACACCACCACGCTCACCTCCCCTACCCCCAAATTATGGATTATATTGTAGACCTGGCCGATGGCAGAGGACATCAATCCCATTTGTTTTCCTCCATCCCTGATGTAATTTGGGCTATATCAGTCTTCATTACAGGAGCTCCTATTTTTACAGTTATGACAACTTTCCTGCAAGGTTTCTCATGCTGGTTTGATTCTATCCTGTTGAACTGATAAAATGACCTCAGTGCCCCAAAGCACATCATTCTTCTGTTCACATCAGTGGATTTTCTTCCTGTCTCCACCCATTCATGCTACTGTCTTCTATAAATGGCTGTCTCTGGGGTACTAACTCCAGGATGCTGCAGCTTTCCAGCTTCATTTGTCATTTGCATTCAACATACATAAAGTGGAGTATGCTTCAAATCTTACAGTTTAACACTCGTACCTGCGAATTCCTAATTCTCTGATTATGAATCTCATATATTGAAAATAACTCATTAGACATTTAGGTTTCTTCACTGTTTCAAAAATGCTTGATCTGTGTTATCACAGCAGATACAGACCTGCCTTTACAAGACAGGAAGCAAGAAACATTAAACAAATGAGAGGGACAGAAGTAGCAGCTCCACTGAGGTAGCACTGCACTTAGCAGCAGAACTACAAGATGGCCTAACAGGTTCAGAATATTCATCAAATAACTCAATGGTTTATGTCACAAAGCGTACCACTTCTAACCTGTAGCCCAACTCCCCAGGGCATGAGATATTTCTGTAATAACTGGCACAGTATATTCACAGGTATCTGAATCAAAAAAAAAAAAAAATCTATGAAAACGTGTTCTGGCTGTGCTCACGCAAGAGAGACTGAGAAACTAAAAGCAACCAGTGGGAAAACAAAGTCTTTTGAATGTTTCACAGTTTATTTCTGACTTCCCCATACTTGGCAAAATTCAAATCTCCTATTGAGCTATATTTAGTATCACAGTAGAATAAAAGCTGAGACTTAGGTGTTCTTGGACTATTGCTGTGGGCTTGTCTAGGCTGGGAGAAAGATGTTTTACACTATTTGTTAATACAAGTTAACAAATATCATGTAGAGGAAAATTGTGCATTGGTGTGTAAAAGCATGCTAGCTTGGGGGTAGATAACCCTAGGATTGGCTATAAGGAAATAACACTAAAGCAGGAGGGGTGACACACTTCATTCAGTGCAACCTATATTTACACCTAATAAGGGTAGAAAATGAAAGTAGGAAAATTGAAAATGTGTTCAGTGTGGAAAAGCACTGCCCCAGAACTGTGTATAGGATTAGGAGAAGGGTGTGTCCATTCTTTATTCTATTATGCAGACCAGACAATACATTCAGTAATTCAATCTAATCAGACTTTCACAATCAGGTGCTGGCATATGACTATAGTGAACGTTTCCTGAATTCTTAGCCAGCCACATTTGAAGCAATTGGGAAAAAATATGACATGGTAACCCCTTCATTGCCTATGTTCCACACATAAGAAACAGCAGACTCTCTTTAGAGTGGTCTGTGGCACTGTGGTCTGATAAGCCATTATGATTTCCCCCAGGAAAAGAAAAATTGCTGCTTAGGTTTTAACTTCTCTGTCAAGGTTACTCCACAGCCTCCCAGAAGCAGCTCTGCTCACACAGTAACCAGAGTGCAGTCTGATGAAATCCACCCCAGGTTTCTTGTCAGTGCCCTTTGAGCATTCCTTCTTAAGCTTCATTGATAAAGAATCCTTCCCTGGGAGTCATAAGGATGTTTATAAGATATTTGCAGGTACCTCCCCTGTCTTATTGTCAGCTGCAAATCAGTCCTCTAAAATGAGGATTTTAGCAACTGTATTTAAAACTTATTTGAGGATTCATGTGTTTTTTACAACTGGTAGGAATATCAGACAATAATGAAACATCACAGCTTTGCAGAATAGGATGTTAAAATGCCATGGTATGGGCAGAGTCAAACTAATTCATGAACATAAACACTTGTAGTAAATTCGAATAAACAATGTTAAAAAAAATCTCAAAATGTATATGCAAGCTGCAAAGTAGAACAGCACTGATTCAGTCTTTCAGTGACTAAAGATGATATTCAGGAACACAAAGAAAATTCATGTTTTAGTGAATGACAGACTTTACAGTATCTGTGTAAGAAATGATTGGAATAGAGAAACATTCATTTTGCCAGAGTCTTTAAATGGAAGGCAAAGTTTTTCATGATAGTGACATGAAAAGATCTATTTCAAAAATCAGATTCTGGATGCAGGAACATATGTATGCAAAATTAAAGTGGATTCAGCTTCCTGGGAAGGTCTTTATTACCCCCAAACCACCCAGAAATGTAAATTTGCTACAATTCCCTAGTACTGCTTTTCTTTCCCTGAGAGAATCCCAGTCCCAGCTGCTTCCCTCAACACTTCTTTGATGATGGGAGCCAGTCAAAGGGGAGAAACAGCATTCATGACCCTTTGCAAATAAAAAGATCTCAGGTTTCAGACATTGAATATAAAATTTTTGCAGCAAAGTATGTGTGGGCGTGCAGCCTAGAGATTAAATGAAATAATTCTTGCCAGCTTCTGTTGAGTAGATGAAAGTAATAAATACATTTAATTAAATGAATATGTTCAAGGGTATTAACTGCTTACAGAAACTGTATTAACAAAAGGAAGTGAAATTCATTATTGGAAATACTTCTATGTTTTCTTGTCACTCTCTAGAGTGACAAGACCTAGCAAGAATAAGGGCCATGAAAAGATTTCGGATGATATTTCCAGTCCATGGCTGATGGGAAAAATTCTGCATTAACTTCAAAAGCATTTCTTAGAAAGAAATTTGCTGCATGCAAAGAGCTGTGGTCAATGGCTCAATGTCCAGCTGGAGACCAGTAACGAGTGGTGTCCCTCAGGGATCAGTGGTTGTTCAACATCTTTGTTGGTGACATGGACAGTGGGATTGAGTGCGCACTCAGCAAGTTTGCCAATGACACCAAGCTGTGTGGTTCAGTTGTCATACTGGAGGGAAGGAATGCCATCCAGAGGGACCTTGACACGCTTGTGAGGTGGGCTGATGCCAACTTCATGAAGTTTAACCATGAGAAGTGCAAGGTCCTACACCTGGGTCAGAGCAATCCCAGGCACAGCTACAGGTTGGGCAGAGAAGAGATTCAGAGCAGCCCTGTGGAGAAGGACTTGAGGGTGTTAGTTGATGAGAAAATGAACATGAGCCGGCTTCAGTGCGCGCTTGCAGCCCAGAAAGCCAACTGTATCCTGGGCTGCATCAAAAGGAGCGTGACCAGCAGGTCAAAGGAGGTGATCTTGCCTACTTTACTCTGCTCTTGTGAGACCTCACCTGGAGTATTGTGTGCAGTTCGGTGTCCTCAACGTAAAAAGGACATGGAACTGTTGGAACAAGTCCAGATGAGGGCCATGAGGATGATGAGGGGACTGGAGCACCTCCCGTATGAAGATAGGCTGAGAAAGTTGGGGCTGTTGAGCCTGGAGAAGAGAAGGCTGCGTGGATATCTCATAGCAGCCTTCCAGTATCTGAAGGGGGCCTATAGGGATGCTGCAGGTGGACTCTTCATCAGGGACTCTAGGGGTAACGAGTTAAAACTTAAACAGGAGAGCTTTATATTGTATAAGAAGGAAGTTCTTTACTGTAAGGGTGGTGAGGCACTGGAATGGGTTGCCCAGGGAAGTTGTGAATGCTCTGTCCCTGGCAGTGTTCAAGACCAGGTTGGACGAGGCCTTGGGTGGCATGGTTTAGTGTGAGGTGTCCCTTCCCATGGCAGTGGGTTTGGAACTAGATGATCTTAAGGTCCTTTCCAACCCTAACTTTTCTATGATTCTATGATTCAATGATTCTATGATTCAATTTTTGTCTCTTTTTATTCTCAGTTTAATTTCTTCATTTTAAATTTCAAAAATTTTTGGTGTGGATGAACGTCTACTCTGTTTTCACCAGTTTAACCATGGTACTAAAGCTCTGGGAGAAGACTTCTTAAGATGCAACCTGAACTAGTGGTTGAAGACATTATCTCACACTTGAAAACACTCTTTATTTAACTGTGCCTTGTTGCCTCTGGTAAGGTAGAGCCATGAGGAATAACACTATTCACATACTGCATAAGTGGTTTTATTCACTTAAATCTCCAGATGTTAATGTTTAAGAAAATACCTGAATTTGGCATAAATTTAGCAAGTTGGAGAAGAATGAAAGTTAACTTGAAATAGTTATAATTTAGGTGTAGTATCCTGAAGCTGTGAGACAGTCAAGGTAATGTTTCTTTTATTCAAAAATCAAAGGGCTTTTCTTACAAGATCATCATGTTCAAGTGAAAGAGGCTAACTTTTAGGTAAAATGTAGTGATTTTGTTTTGAAATTCCATGTATTTGCATGGTCTCCCAGCTATGACTGGTACAAATTTTCAAACCATTTCATTTTTCCCTTCTTTTCTGTTAGGATCTTTAGGTGACCCGTCTTGATTGTTTTTCACCGATTACTTTGAAACTCTGTCCCCAGAATTCCTTAATTGTTTAATTAGACTTACATTAATGATTTAAAATGAACCTTCTCATGATGCATCTAATTTTTCTTGTTCTGGCAGATAGTGAAGGACTCTTCTCCCCATTCGTTAAGACTAGCTACAAAACCTGGTCCTAATCAGAAAGATCTAAAAGTCCTTCTGAGACTGGGGTTACACAGACATCTTGACTCCTTGTTTTCATGAGAAGGAATTCAATTTAGAATCTGGAGGGATCTGTGATGTGCAGGCGTAACTGGGAAAACAGCCTTTGGGTATGAACATAAATGAGGCCACATATACCACATGGCAGCTCACAGCTGAGATTCCAGGCTCTCTTGGCTTTTTTTTTTTTTTTTTTTTTAATTTTTATCCATCTCTCGATTTATTTATTTTTTTATCTATTTATTTTCTTTGCTTGTTTGGTTCTTTTTTTTTTTTTTAGATAAATGTTTCTCTTTCAAGTTTACTGACTTGTTTTTCTCAAGATTTTTTTCTGACATGTTCCTCTAAGAGAGTTATGGTAATTCAAGTAGGCTGGATCAAAGTGATGCTGTGGTTTGGAAGCTTTATCAATGATCTGGCCGCACCTGTGATAGAGTTTATTGGTGGAGATCAAGCAGCTAATTTCTGGCCATATTTCAGTTTACAAGGAAGAAGGGAATTAAATAAATCTTTCTCCTGAATATTGCATTCTCCATGCTTTGGAGACAGAAGGTTCTATCAAACAAGCTGAAGTCAATATGATTGGTTTTGGTTAGTCTGGCCTGAACTGTATGTGTTACTCACCAGGTAAGGAAAATTGTCCTTATTGCTTTGTCACTCCCATATTGCTGTTACACATGTACATATCCAGCCCTAGAAGAAAGAAACAGGTGCATTCATGTAGATGTGTATCCTGGAAACTAAATGTTTGTCGTGGTTTAAACCCAGTCAGGTAATTCGTTCGCTCACTTCCCCCCCTTTCTTGCCCTCCCCCTGCTCCCGGAGGGATGGAGAGGAGAATCGAAAAGAATGCAACTCCCACGGGTTGAGATAAGAGCAGTTTAGTAACTAAGGTATAACACAAATCACTACTCCTACCACCAGTGATAATAATGATAAAGGAAATAAGGGAAGAGAATACAACACCTCAGCACCAGCCGACTGATCACTCGCCCCCCCCAAGCCCGACCAAGCTCCGACCGATACCTCCTCCAACCCTGCAGTCTCCCAGCCCTTCCGGCTAACTCCCAGTTACCTCCTGGGCATGACGTGCTGTGGTATGGAATACCTCTTTGGTCAGTTTGGGTCAGGTGTCCTGTCTCTGCTTCTTCCTGGCTTCCCCTCCTCCCTGGCAGAGCATGAGGCTCACAAAGTCCTTGGCCAAACCAAAACATCTCTATCAGCTCTGTTCCCGAGCCGAAAGTCAAAACACTACACTGCACCAGCTACCAAGGAGGAGAAACATGACTGCTACTGCTGAACCCAGGACAATGTTGTTACTTACTAGTTAATTTAATGCAACTGTACAATAAATTGTTATGTATTTAGAGTAAAAGAGTTTTCTTTACTTTTGATTTAATTAGAGAAATAATATCACTTATGCACATATGCTTCTATTTCATCTTAAAATTAAAAAAAATCAAAGAATCAATAATAGAATATTGAATAAATTGAGACTTGCCTGTCTGAGATTGAACTGAGATGTAAGTGGGAAAAAACAATAGTCAGCAGCCTAAAGAGATGGTGAATTACATCCTTTTTCAGGAAGCTTATGTACATATTAACAAACAGAATTATGCTAAAGGACTGTGTTTGGAATCCCATTTTTTTATGAGATGAAGCAAGAGAAATGATGGTTAAGAGCGGGACTACTACATATGGCGAATATGTTTTCTTTTTTCATTTTTCAGTTGTCCCATATGCTTTCTCGGGAGTAGTACAGAAGTGCAAAAGGCACTGAGACCTCACCTGGAGTATTGTGTGCAGTTGTGGTGTCCTCAACATAAAAAGGACATGGAACTGTTGGAACAAGTCCAGAGAAGGGCAACGAGGATGATCAGGGGACTGGAGCACCTCCCATATGAAGACAGGCTGAGAAAATTGGGGCTGTTGAGCCTGGAGAAGAGAAGGCTGCGTGGAGACCTCATAGCAGCCTTCCAGTATCTGAAGGGGGCCTATAGGGATGCTGGGGAGGGACTTTTCATTAGAGACTGTAGTGATAAGACAAGGGGTAATG
This sequence comes from Pezoporus wallicus, assembly GCF_028554395.1. Lineage (NCBI taxonomy): Eukaryota > Metazoa > Chordata > Aves > Psittaciformes > Psittacidae > Pezoporus > Pezoporus wallicus. The sequence goes on along the minus strand of NW_026639478.1, from coordinate 4,328,634 downwards.
GGTTAAAACTTCAACAGGGGAAGTTTAGATTGGATATAAGAAGGAAATTCTTTCCTTTTAGGGTGGTGAGGCACTGGAATAGGTTGCCCAGAGAGGTTGTGAATGCTCCATCCCTGGCAGTGTTCAAGGCCAGGTTGGACGAGGCCTTGGGTGATATAGTTTAGTGTAAGGTGTCCCTGCCCACGGCAGGGGGGGTGGAACTAGATGATCTTAAGGTCCTTTTCAACCCTAATTATTCTATGATTCTATAAATTTTATATATGGAAATGTATTTGAATGAGAAAAAGGAGTGATTTGGATTTCTGAATTTCTTCATGTATGGATATATACAACTACATTATTGTATTGATGTTCAGTATGTAGTTTCCCAATGCAGATTATAATGAAAAGATGCCAGCGTTATTAATGTTGACATTATTAGTACAACTTTATACAGCATTGCAAAACCCTGTATGCTTTTGGTTCTGCCCAGCATGCTTCAGAAGACCAAGTCAGCTATGAAAAGTATCATTATACTGTTCTGTTATCAATATTATGAGAAATACAGGTGGTGTTGTTCATCAATATGATTTCTTAATTACAGGCTGTATGTTTAGCTTTGATGTATAAAAGTACAAGTATTTGTATATGTATATTCTGTATCCTTCTGCATCTAAGAATATCAGATTCATTGCTATTTCCTATCCTGATAGCCAACATGAAAGTTTTGTAACTTTGTTTTGAGCAGCCTGAAATGATGACCAAATTGCGATCAACCACTGCTGATCTCTCAGTGCAATTGATATTAGTCAGGAGAACCAGACTGATGCAATTCTATGTGTATATGACATATATAAGAATATGATACAAGCATCAGTTCATCCAATCTAGTTACATGCCTTTCATCCTTAAAAGCAACAGTCAAGGAACTCCCAGCAGGGACTTCAGTTTCACAAGACTTCTGGAACTGGACTCTCTACATAGAGTGAAGTGGCGAGATATGAGGTGGTTGCACCCTTCAGGATCTGACTTATAGGCCAGAAACATCACATACAAACTGCATTGCAGCAAGGAAGATAAATTAATCTTTTAAAAATACTTCTTAGTGATTTCCATCCACTGCTATAAAATCATAATAAAAATGGTCTGAGAGGCCAAACTAGTCTGTTTTCACACAGCCAAATAATTCAGATCATATATATTCGTATGACCCTCATGCCAGTTATTAATAAATTCTACCTGCCTTACTTCTCATTCCCCTAAGAAAGCATTACTCCCATTTCAGCAGATGGTGTAGCAAGTGAAACAGAGGTCAGCTGTGAGCTCTGCTTTCACTGGACTATATGATGCTCCTTCAATTTAAATGGATAGTTTTCAAGTTTGCAAGGTGAAAGTTCTTTAAAGTTCTTTTTTCTTTTTAAGCAGCTATGGAAACATGTAAAATGGTCAAATTGTGAGGACTTGCTAGTTCCAATATCAGCTCAGCCCTTCTCAGGACCTGGCTCCAAGGACTTTGGGCTCCAAAGACTTTAAACTCCAAGTGAAAACAGCAGTGCAGCAGCAAAGATAAATGACTCTAATACTTTAAGATAAATTAGTTTTGTTTTTTTTTTTTTTCCAAATGTCAAGGAAAATATCTTTAATAGTAAAACCAGAGGAAAAAAAACAGAAAAAGCTCTTAGTCTCTTTAACCAAGGAATAGCCTTTTGAAAGTCCTTTCCTGAACTCAAAATGGATATGCAAGGTATAAAAATACATTGGAGATTAAACAGAAATTATGCTTTTTCTTGAAACTCATTTTACATCTTGCTTCTTGTGGATGAGTTTTTGTGTTAACAGTAAACCAATATCTTTACTTTATCTCCTTCAGCTACATCGATTATTTAGGTTTTGACCTAATCTTAGTATTAAAGAGCATCCAAAACTAAAATGGCCAGGAGTAATAAAGCTTGATTTTTCATTTTTTCCCCCCAATTTCTGCATTTTTGTTCCTCCTCTGTACATTCCACTCACCAAGATCCTAGAACTAATAAAAGACTTTTTTTTTTTCCCAGATAACTACATAAATGTAAATCTGAATTTGTGAGAAACACTGCTAAATGCATTATGTTATACCAGCATTTAAGAAACTTCTGGGCTGCTATATACATACCATCTCTGTTCTCCTAAATGTAAATGTATAGAATATTTAAATATTTTTTCTTCAGGGCTTCACTGACCAAATTTGACCAAATACCTCTGGCCTGTTGTATTTTGGGATAACGTTCTAATCTTAAACTGAAGTTTTTAACAGAAAATAGTAAGTTGAAGGCACCGCTATCAGCAAAAAAGTTCTGTTGATTTACTATCAGCATCCCCTAGCGGTGATACTTATTATTTTCTTAGCATTTACACAGAAGTAATTTTATATATTTGCTTACATGGAATAGAAGACCAAGAAACTGGTGATGCTTTTACAGAGATACAGTTTGTGGGGAAAAAAATATATTTGCCTGTTAAATTTTCAAAACAATTTCCAAGGTGAAAAAAAATGGGGAAATTAATACCCCTCCCTTTCCTTATTCATGTAGTAACTTTATTCGTACACCATGTATTTTGTATTCATGTATGAAGCATGATTTGACTTATGAATGTTGGTAGGGAAATTAAAATGTAAAGGTAGTAATTTTAAAGCAGCCTCATTTTTTGTTCTCAGACATGTATCTCTTACAATTATTATTTGTTTTCATGACATTGCAGCAGAAAATGAGCTGCATGAAAATCTGTATCAAATATGAGCTTTTTCAGAGGTATATTGACATTGTGCTGCTGTGTTTTTAAATTTTACTTAATTAAATTTTAGCATAATTAATTTTAGACAGTGATGTCTAAAACCAACTGATAATTCAATCTTAATTTGTTAGTCAGCATATAAAAGCACTTTTAAAAAAGACCTGAGTGACTCAGGAGCCTAAATTCCACTATTTTTCACTGATATTCGGGCTCCTTTGTTGAACCTAGTTATTTTTTTAATCAAAATGGAGTTGTGTGTTGAAAACAGTTCATGCTTAAACCTGCAACAAAATTTATACAGTTAAAAATCAAAGCAAGGTAGTACGAATCTCTCTTCCCTTCATCTGACCAAAAGGCCTTGACGCATCTGATTTTCACATATGTGACTATTTTGTAGACATAACATAGAGAGCAAGAGATCTGTATGGGAAGGACTACCCATTGCAGTGTCCAGTGAAGTCTCTGCGCCTGGCATATGGTAAAGCTCAAACAGCAGTCTGGTATCAGCAAGGGTGTACCGTTATAGTCTCACACTTCAGTGTTTCTCACTTCCTTCCACATGCTTTCTATAGCATCCTATTTTAAACATTACTAAAGTGATGGGCAGAGGTGAAACAGAGCTGTTGGATATAACTGTTTCTAGACTTGGGTAGGAGAGATTGAGTTGGTAAAGTCTGTGTTTCTGATTGTGTTGGAGACTTTGAATAGCTCCTGTTTCTTTCCTCATTGCTGACTTCTCCTCTGGGGATGAAATCTTCAGATTTTGTCAACTTTAGTATGGTGTGGCACACTTAAATGCTTCCTGACAATTTGATGTTGAGTAAATGCCAACCCATTCTACTGACATATATTTTACTCTTTTGAGTTAAGATGGATTGACAGCCTTATTGTGTGCTATTGTCATTTATTTGAATATCTTTTGAAGAGTTTTTTATTTCCATTTTTATTGCCTTAAAGCAGTCAAGAAGGCATTTCAGGGTAACCAGTGTCAAAATGGAGATAGATGCACTAGAGAGTTGAAGAAGAAAAGGGAAGTAGGAATTTGTATTACTTTTGACAAGTGTTATATCTGATTAATACCATGCTGTCAACTTTTAAGTCCCTAAAAGATTTGCTATATTTCATATTTCTTTTAATTTGCACAGCACAAAGGAGACTCTGTTTGTCACTTTTAGCATTCACTCCCCTTTTACTGTCCCAGCACCCCCAATAATTTGGAATGTTTTAAGGTATATCCATGACCTCACTCTTCATATGGTCTTGTGGTCCATGAATCTGTCTACCATTTTTTGAGTGAGATGATACCATTTTCTTCCCCTATCTCCTGTCTTTCATAAATTTAATACCCACTGGGTGAAAAAGTATGATTTCAGTCAGTTCACTACTAGTGTTTCAACAAGTGCTACTTCATTCTCAGATGATAGCAAGATTTAGTGAACAACAGTTCTGTGCTCAGCTTTTCCATTGCCTTCATGATTCCCTAAGGCTTCTTCAGCCCCATACTGAAGAGTTCCAACCTTTCTCTTCTCTCTAGCCCCTTGATCATCTAGTTGCCCTTCTCTGCACCTTCTCCAGCTCCTATGTCCTTCCCCAGATGCAGAGACCAGAACTCAGCTTAGCAGTCCCAATGTGGGCATGCCAGAAGTTCTTAAAATGGCACAGTGAATATTCTTTGAGTGCATCAATAGGCATGCTAATAAAAGAAATCCAGCAGACATAATTCATATGCATTTTTTATCAGCCTTTTACTATTAAAATAAAAAGTTGCCACAGGACTAGAGGAAAAAAAGAATACTTTTGCAGCTTAAAAAATATGAATCAAAACAAGGCTTAATGAACACTTTTCAAGATCAAGTCAGCAGTCATGTCCCCTAGAGACCGATGACGGTTAAAGCTTCATTCAGCTTCAGTGATCTAAAGAAACCACTGCACTGTGAAATCTGCAAGCCTGCAGCTAGTTCCACTCTTCCAGGTGGTTAAAAACCAAGTCATTGGCCAGGGAAGCCAAAAAGTCTTGACAAACTTTGTAAGTGGATAAAAGGGTGGCAGATAATCTAGCAGGGAAGGCTATGATTAGGGAAATCTTAAAGCTTGCACAGGAAATTCAAGTTCTTCCCATGATCATTTTCCATCAACTTGCAGATGATCAGCATGTTGGCACTACACATCATACACAGATGAACTAAACCAAGTTCTCTGTTATGCTCCCAATCTAAGTCTCTAGTTGCAGCTGGGACTGCAACTGTTTCCCTTGGCTCACTGACTGGTCCTGTGTTTTCCTGTTCTCCTCTGGCTCTGTTGTTTGGAGTTGTCGTGGTTTAAACCCAGTCAGGTAACTCGTTCACTCACTTCCCCCCACTTTTTTCCCTCCCCCTGCTCCCGGAGGGACGGAGAGGAGAATCGAAAAGAATGCAACTCCCACGGGTTGAGATAAGAACAGTTTAGTAACTAAGGTATAACACAAATCACTGCTGCTACCACCAATGATAATAATGAGAAAGGAAATAACAAGGGAAGAGAATACAACGCCTCACCACCAGCCAACCAATAACTCGCCCCCCAAGCCCGACCAAGCTCCGACCGATACCTCCTCCCACCCTGCAGTCTCCCAGCCCTTCCGGCTCCCTCCCAGTTGCATCCTGGGCATGACGTGCTGTGGTATGGAATACCTCTTTGGTCAGTTTGGGTCAGGTGTCCTGTCTCTGCTTCTTCCTGGCTTCCCCTCCTCCCTGGCAGAGCATGAGGCTCACAAAGTCCTTGGCCAAACCAAAACATCCTTGTTATCAGCTCTGTTCCCGAGCTGAAAGTCAAAACACAGCACTGCACCAGCTACCAAGAAGGAGAAAAATGACTGCTACTGCTGAACCCAGGACAGGAGTCTACAGAAACTATCAGTGAAGAGCCTGTACTTCTGGTCGTTATATGAGAGTTCATTGTAAGGTGGTACTTTGGTGGCTGTGTTTTGGTCAGGGGTTTGGTTCATAGTTCTCCTTCCTTGAAAAAAATATGGTTTATTCTAATAGTGCTGGGTGTACTTTTCTTCCTGGAAGAATTAACTGGGAAATCAGTGCAATCCGGATGCTTCATGTAGGGCTGGTGGTGCTATGGCTGTTTTTACCCTTCTATGGGTACTCAGCATGGTATCGACAAGTAGGGCACCAATGTAATCATAGAATGGCTTGGGTGTGAGGGAACCTTAAAGACCATTCAGTTCCAACCCCCCTGCCATGGGCAGGGATACCTTTCACTAGACCAGGTTGCTCAAAGCCCCATTCAACCTGGCATTGAACACTGCCAGGGATGGGGCAGCCACAACTTCTATGGGTGACCTGTGCAACCTCATAGTGAAGATTTTTTTTCCTAACATCTAAGCTAAATCTCCCTTCTTTCAGCTTAAAGTCATTCCCCCTTGTCCTACCCCTATGTGCCCTTGTAAAAAGTCCCTCTTCAGATTTCTTGTAAGCAGTTAAACTGTCCCCACTATTTAAGGTGCTGCTTAAACTCCCCCATAGGTGATAACAATCTCTTTCTTTTCAGAGATGGAATCAGATGTGCTGGAATGATGTATCCAAACTGTGCGATAAATATGGGAACTGTTACTGCAGAGAGACAATTTCCCACAGCTAGTTTACTTTTTAATGGTGCAGAGCTTGGAGTTTTAAGTACCAGTCTTCATTTAATATAGCTGTAATAGTCCATCAAGTACTTCCTTCTCGTTTTACTAAAAATGATAGGGAACTATCAAGTTGCTCAGGAATAGAGAACTCCTGACAATGTGGCTTTTATAGGTGTTCCTTGAAAAGAGTGGGCCAAGTTGGGAAAAGCAGCACATGAAAACACTAAGACAGAAGGGCATCTCAAAATATGTCATTTATCACTCTTCATTAATTTGATTGATGCTGGCTAAAACAAGCTCATAGCTGTGAGCAAGAAAACAATCTCTTCTAGACCTATGTCTGCTATGTTTCAGAAGGTAGGCTATTGTAATTTTCTGAGGTGTGGGAAGGGGGAAGTCCAAATGCTGTTGCATTCAATATCTAAGACCAATTTCTCTTTTGAATTGAAATTATCTAAAAGACTAAATTTTGTCTAGCGGCATAGATTCGAAAGAGGTAAGAACTAAATTGGAAATAGTTGCTTCTCACTGAATGGTGTTTATATCAGGATTAAGCATCAGATACTCAGAAGAATAAAAAAACCTATCAAAGGTAGGGCAGAAGATATAAAATGTGAGTCTAAAGAAAAAAAATAATTGTTTCTTTATTCTTTTTCCAAAACATCTGTATTTAGGAAAATGGAAGTTGTCAGAAATTTTGTTAGTGGTATGGCAAAGAAGTGTATCTGACTTGCTGATGTTATCTGGTGTTTCAGTCTCTGCCATAGCCAAGCATCAGCTAGACATCTTAGCTGATAAGTCACAGAAAATTGTGTAAAAGAAAAAAAGTCTGCATTGTTCCTTACTATGAAAGCCTTCATTTTCCCGTGCTGTACTGCTTAGCTGGACTACTTCTTGCATTGTTGTGCAAAGAGGAATTGTGGGCACACTAGAACAGAACTGGAATTTTAATTTTTAATTTTCTTTTCCTGTGACTACGGAGAATTACTGTCACCAGGTGGGCCTGTGCAAATAACACATTTTTCCACCTGGTTGCCAAACAGGAAATAAAGCAAAAAAAAAGCCCAAATACTAGGTTACTGCAGATTGCTTTGAATTGTTTTTAGAATTACTTTATTTTGTTGAAATAACCCTTTTATTTATTTAATACAAAATATTCCATACAAATCTAAGAATTTCATTTTGCTCTCTTCTTGTTGTATGTATGGGTTTACATCATCATAATCCCAGATGCCATACAGAGCTATAAGAATATAGAGTATTACATGGCCGGCAAATAGCAGAGAAAGTTCTAAAGCTTGTCCCTGGAAAAAATTTCCAAAGAGGCACCAGTACCCACCTTTGTCTCTTATTTTACTTGCTTATTAATGCCCCCTGAATTTCTGAAATGAATTCTAAAATATTTACTACATTAGCATATCAAGTTTGATTGCTTATATAAATTATTTAAATTATTATTTATTGTTATTTAAATTTTTATATAATTAATTATTATTTTAAATTATGTCAGTTCTACATTAACAGTAACAGATTATTATTTTATTGCAACTGAACCTGTTGGCTTATTAAAAAGATCTCATTTTAAAACAGTTCTAGGTCTATACATCGATGTCAAATGTGTTGTTATGTTTCTTCCCCATTTCTCAGTTAAATAAAACTTTCTCCTAACAACAAAATGATAGTATAATTCAGTCACTTTTACCCCTTCTAATTAAGTGGACCTCTCAAGTCTAATTTCCTGCAAATTTAAAAATCCCATTTGTGTGAATACAGTGAGAGAAGGTCAACAACAGGAAGTGAGAACATTTTATTATTATTATAACATGGACAACTCTGTGTTTCCCTCTAACGTAGTTTAACTCTGCAGCAGCGATGAGCTTTCAGCTGGGCATCCCATGTGTAAGGAATGATTTAGGGGCTGTACCTTTCAGTCAGAAGGATGAATTTCATAAATTTTAAATGGAACCCTGCAAAATTTATTCAACAAAACTATTTGTTGAATTGCTACATAACTCTGAAGTAGCTACAGCTTAATTTCTTAGCAAGCTTATTTTCTTCCCTTGAACCCCAATAAAACACGTGCAAGTCATAGGTCCAGGCACAAAGAACTTTTAAAACAACCCTCTGGGTGATACCAGAACAAACTAGTCCTCTGCACCAGAACTAACTAACTTGCTTGCTCCAGAAACATCATATTACTTGTACTTAGTGATAAAAACTGCAGGACTTGAAACATTTAGTTGCAACTTTCAACCACAGAATGCTCTAAAGACTCAACTTTCTTCTCTTTTCCTGTAATATGATGCAGTTTAAAAAGGCCTAAGTCTGTCAGAAGGTACCAGGGAGATAGTGGCTAATGGTAAATAGGGCCTATGGAGGATATTGCAGGGGAGTTAAACTTTTAGTATAAAAAAGCTCTCAGTTTCTTCAAATCCAGGTTCTCAACTCCATCAAACTTTCTAAAGCCATTTTTATCATAAAGTAAAAAAGCAATCAAGAGCATTGTTTGTATCAGTAGTGGTAGTTCTTTCAATAGAAGATCTTGTACTAGTAATGTGATGGACAAAGTCATATGCAAAGTGTCTTTTAGCAACTAATGGTTGCAGTTTCTTAAAATCCTTGTCCTGTATTTTAAAATAATGCTGTTACTGCAGGAAAATACAAATTGAGAGCTCCACTTGGCAATCAAGCTGGTAAACCAAGCGGTTTTAGTTCTGTAAGGAAAGAGCTCCAACCTCAAATGTGAATTAAAATCAATGTAACCTTAACCTGCAGAAATAGAAAACTGTAAAGAACAAGCATTAGAGTAACTTTGAAAGTAGGACAGTAACTAATGTAGAATTCAGCATGATATGATGTTTCTTAAAGGTAAAATTGTGGTCGTGCTGAGCTGTATGATTGATAGTGGAAAGTATCTTTGGACTACTCAAAGATCAATTTTAACTGGAAGTGGGGAAAGTAACTTTTGGTAACCAAAAATTTATGCCTGAAACAAACTCAAAATAGTGATCAAAATCACAGGATTCAAAGGTTTGAGGTGACCTTAAAAAGTCTTGTAACACATCCTATTAGACAGGATCAGCTATACATAACCCATTACTGATATGTCTAAACTGTTCTTGGACCTTCAGTGACTGAAAATTCAGTTTTCCATTGCTAGCTATGTTCCAAATATTATTATTCTGAACTTAAAAAAGCTCTTTTCTTTTTTGTACTTGCAGAATAAATGTACTTGTTCTTGATGTCTTTTTTCCCAGATATGGAGATTGTCTTTCCCTTCCTTTGCAGTTACTTTGTTAATAATGAAAGGCTGTTGTAAACTTGCTTTGTGTTTCACTCTACAAACTTGAAGAATTTCAATTTAGCTTTTGTTTGTTTGTTTGTTTTTTAATAAAAAATGTTTTCCAGACATTGCTATTGCAGTCCTGCCAATTGGTTTATGTTTTTATTGTAGTATGGTACTTAAACTGAACACATTACCTTGGAAGCGGTTTTTTTATTTATTAATAAAGCCAACATTTTGCTTCCTGTGTCTTATAAGAATTTATCTTTTTTAGTTTTTGTTTTTATCTTTTAAGAGCATTCTCTTCGTTATATTTAGATATACTGCTTGAGAAAATCAGTTGTTACTCTGGAATTTTCTGGATGTAGCCTCTTCTGTAGTTTGCTACAGCTCTCATCTGGTTTGTGTATGTAGCTTTTATGCCACATTTGAACCTGGTAACATACAGCAACCAGGAATGCTGAGAGAGTCCCTCAGCTGCAGTGATGTAGGTTCTGCAACAAATTCCTTGTTCTTATCTTACAGGACTCTCAATCAGGTAGTTCAATTTTCAGAAGAGTGCACTGCCCAGAGAGCCTTCTGATTTTACTGTTTCAGCACTCTAAAAATCAAGGTACATGGTGAGGATCCAGTACAAGGATCATTAACCACAGGTCTCTTTAGTGGTCCTTTTAGAAGCTGCAGCATAAACTCCTATTGAAAGCTCCTCTAAAATTTCAAAGCATGACTAAAAGTCATCGCTAGAGAAAAACTAAAAACTGATTTCATTTTTCTCTTTTCCAGTTAGCCAATTTGATTCTGATGAAATTGTGGTATTCGCAGCTGATTTCATGATTTATAAAATGAGAAGCTGCCTCAAAATTAATGAATTTGTGACCACTCCATCTATCACTTACCTACTTCCCTCCTGAACCAGTCTTGACTACAGACCAGCTGACAGAGGGAAGCTCTTTTTGTGATAGTATGAGCAAATATGCATAGAAATAAGAAAGGTCCATCAGAGATGTAATTTTCATGTTTTGGACAGGGGAGGCTTTAAGCATTTTCTTACATAAAGAACTCAGATTCTAGAATAAGCTGTACAACAATACTGGTCTTGATTTTTTTTTTTTTTTTTTAATAATGGAAAATTTTGTTCCGTAAGAAAGAGATTATATCCTTCAAATATTTCTAGAGTCCTTGAAAGAAAAACCTTGCTGGGATGCCGGTAAGAAGGGAACTTTATAAACCTGTGCAAATCACTGTCCTTGCTCAAATCTCTTGTAAAAAGTTGAAGATGCACTGATATCTACCAAAAAAAGAAAAGATCAACAACAGGACAAACTCCCAGTTTGCTGTGATTCTTGCCTGTCATGATGCCACTACTCTGTCTCACTGTTGTTTCCCTAATCTGTCCATCCTTATCTGCTGTATCTCATCTAATGTGCAGATGTTAGGCTCTGTGGGACAGGAATTAAGTTTTTATACTATGATTGTGCTTGGGATGTCCCATGAAATATATCAAAAGGTGCTACAGCAATACGATGATAGCAATCCTCCTGTTGCTTGTTTTCTGTAGTTCTGCCATGCAGCCAATGTACTCCCAAATTGTTCTCAATCAGAAATGATTTCAGCACGAGAAATTCCTTCAGTTACATTGCTGAAAATGAAATTGTTGAAAAGGAAAATATGATCTTTCACAGTAATCTTCTTTACACTACTGAAATCTGTTGTAATTGAACAAGGCTGCTTATGACCAAGACCCTGAGCATCTCAGTTTCTCTCTGAGTTTGGACCTGTTTTGGCTGAGGGAAGGACCAGGAAACCTCGGGAGGATTCTTCCACTCCAAATTATGTAAGTCTACGCTACGATTGCCTTTTTTACTTTTAAAATATTTCTTCATTTTTATTCAGAGAAATTTTACTCAGTGGGTTGATATGTTTTCCTTTTCTAGGCAAAGATGTGCTGGTGCTTGGAATGGTTGCTTCACTATTTAGTCTCTTTTCTGCTCCAAAGAGCGACACAGTGGTCTAATCTTATGGTTTCAAAGACCTGAGGGTCCCTAATGCCAGATCCTCAGATCCTTTCATGACTGACTCAGCCCTTCACTTTTTGGGAAAAGTATCCTGCAGTTTTCTGTGTATGTATTTTTCAGCTGTCACCTTAAAAACCCAATGCCTTAACCATTTGGACACTACACCACTTTTTCACTACATCCTACTACTGCATGGCTTTCTGTATGCATTTTGTAGTTGTCAGCACTGGTCCAACAGTATATACTTCTCAAAACATATAGACCCCCCCACACCCCCTTACATAGATAAGTTTGGTAGCATGCTTGAGTAAGTGGGATAAATAAAAAAAATGACAGCATATTACTGGAAGTTTTTGAAGAAAGGTAAGAAGCAACAGTGACTGGCCTTAAAAGGATCATTTTTCTTATCAATCATTTATTAGGCAAAATATCAGAAAGGATTAAAATAAAGAACTTTGAGAACCAATCAAAATCCAAACTTATTCTGCATGTCAGCAGAACAGCTAATGAAGGGCTTTTTGAGGACTTTTGCTCGGGATCCTTGGGGTCCCTGGGATCCCTGGGATTAAAAAGAAGAGTGAAAAACGAAATTCTGCTTGCTCCAGTAGTGATCTTCAGACATTCCTAAAATGCCTTGGCTCAAGCTGCTTTGCAGCCATTGCACAAATTTGACTTGGAAACATTATTAATGACTTGACCTTCATTTCAAGTTTACTTTGTGCTCGCAAAAGCAGTGGGTACTGACAAGGAATATTGTTTTATTCTTAGTGGCAATTAGGTTGCTCAGTAGCCCTAGTGCAGTTTACAAGGGGGAAGTCCTGTCTAACCATCAGTAAACTGCACTCAGAACACTTATGGCATTTATGGACTGTAATCCTTGCACCCTCCATGATCCTCTGTTTGTTCTCGGCAAAAGCTTTACATGCTCCAAACTACTACTGGGTCAAAAATCTCAAGTTTGCAGCAGCAAAGAGCAAATCTAACACCCTCATTGTGAAAACTAAGCTAAAAATGTCCACAGAATAAGACTGTCTATACTGTAGGATATAAAACAGTCACGTAGTTGCCTCACAGCAGCATTATCATCCTTTAGGAGGATGTGCATATTCTACCAAATCCCTTAGGACTACTTGCTGTGAAAGAAGAAAATATGAAAACTGAAAGAAACAAGCATAAATAGACTGGTGTTTTAAAATGGTCTGACTGTTTCTGGCAAGAAGATTTTACCCTGTATTCTCTGCACACTAGCAGAAAAAGCACAGGAAGAGGCAGAGCATCTCAGCTGTGTTACTGTGAAAGATTCTATGGCTGCATTCTTTATCCCTTTGTAGGATTTAATTAAAAAAAAAAACAACAAACCCTTCCTAATGTCTGTGACATACAGATGATCAGGTTGCTCTGGTAGCAGCAGCATGAATGTAACTTGTTGCCGTGAGGAGCACTTATGTATGTTGGGCTCTTGTCCTAACTGAGCCCCCTCTCTCAAGCTTGTTTTGTCAGCGTGTAGCATTCGTACATGAAGATGTTTTGCAGTTTCTGTTTCTGTGAGGTGCAGAATATACTGGTAAAATATTTAATTGTTCTCTTTGTTTTATAATATTTTATCATTTTATAGACACATATCTATATAGCCATATCATAACTGGATATAACTATACCTTTGTATGTATGTACATTTATATATACATATGCATACATATACACTAAAGACATACATATATGTATATATATTTAAAGACTTTAGAGATTAACACATTTTTGTCTTTTTTTTGTTCTGCTGTAGAGATCTAGCTTTGCTCTGCTTTGAAAATAACTGTATACTGCCATGTTGCAAAGCTTAGAGTAGATGGCCTCCGAAAGACATGGAAAGTATGGAGAGAGAAACAGAATTATAATCTGTTTTGTAAGAATGTTTTTAAGTTTTCTATGCCAATACCTGTCTTACAAACAAAAGCTTTTAATGATTTCTCCTTGCTTTATAAAAGCTTGGTCCTTGGTTAAAATTTACAGTTCCTCTACTATATCTAATATATGCTTCAGTGATTTGCTGGATCTGGAGCACTGTGCGATGGTACTCAGGAGAATTTTCTTTGATCTCTAATCTTCTGCCCTAGAGCTTCCCACTCAGCCTTTCTGGAGGATGGTTTCAAATGACTTCTATATTGAAGGTGTTTGTGATTGTTCTTTAATCTTGAGTGTCTCTACCCTGTCTTCAAATTAACCCTTTTAATTTGATCTCCCTTTTATAGAGGATTAGGATTTACTTTTCCATTCTGTCTGAGTGAAAGAAGACGTAAGTACCAGAGTTTATATAACTAAAAATAATATCATATGGTCATTGGGGGGAGTCTAATGCAGATAGTACAGTATATAACTGCAGATGAGCTGTGTAACTGTTTTGTTAGTGTAGAAGGAAAGGCTTAGTTCAGTTAGATTTAATTTCATTTTCTTTATTTAGCACATATTTTTCAAGGAAAGGTCATGAATCCGAGAACAAATATGATACATAAGGAAAAATGCCTGTTTCACATCTTAACTACTTTCAAATTATCTAACTTCTACTGTATAAGATACTGTGTATCTGTCCATGTTATGATGGCTCCTAGTAAGTCCCTGTCACACAGTGAATGAGTTCATTTACAGAATAGTCCTGCCCTGGGTATGGCCTCCACATGAGCATGATGCAGTTGACGATGTAGTTGATAATACTGTCCAAGAAACTAGGCTGTCCAGATCCTTAGAGATGGAAAAGTGGTGGTTCCTGGATCACGCCTGTTTTGTTTTCTGTTTGCTTGCTCCCCTACAGTGGTCTGCCAGTGCTTTTGATTCTTCTGAGCCTGGCTCCCAGCTCCAGGTATGCTAGCCTGTGGGTGGTACTGCTTCTCTGTGGAGAGGCACATCTCACGGTGACTCTTCCTGAGCCACCAGGGCTTCCTTCCATTATTCTTAATGTTTTGCAGAGAACCTTTTATTTCATGATCCAGTGGAAGTCCATGGTGAGAAAGAAACTACAAAAATACTCTAAGGAGCAAAGTCGAGGTGCTATGACAAGGGGGCACATGGTGGCTGCCAAGATTTGCCGGGAACTTGAAATGTGCCAATATGCTTGTCAACGTCATTATTGGTAACTTTTCATCTTCACAAAAATTTATCTACAATAGTAATTTCTAGTGATCTGGCAGCCATTTTTTATGTTTTGAGAGAGAAAAACATGTCCTGAAACCAAACCCCCAACACCCCAAACCTAAACAATGTAAAAAAAACATGGGTGCAAGCAACTCAAATATAAAGAGGGTAGAAAGATCACTCTACATGTTTTTCTGACAAGTATGTTTTGCGTGTTGTCTGCTGTTTCCAAATATTTTGGGGGTATCATATTGCACTATTTGAATTGCAAGGCCAAATTAAATAAGGAGGAAGTGCTGTACTTTCTGAGGTTTTCTAAATCACTTCTCTCCTTAAATAAACATGTATGTACCACTCATCGTGGTGTAAACCCAGAGAGAGGCATTCTAGACCCTGAAAACCGTTCCTCTTTAACTTTCATGCTTACAAGGACCAACAACTCCCTCAGGTTTTCCTTAATACTTGCACCCTTTCCTGCCTGTCAACAGTTTTCAGACATATATTTTCTCCTGAAAGAATTCAAAGGGTGGTTTTTACTTGTGGTCTCTCTGGAATTTTTTCAGAGGTGGTGAGCACTTAAAAAATTTACACATAATCTATAGCAAATCAATATATCAGGCAATGCGTTCATTGCTACTGAGGGAAAAAACTAAGGTAACAGCTTAAATTAATCATAAATATAACTATTATGTCATACACGCATTGCACATGCACCCAATGTGTCTACCTAAACACATTGGAAAACTGTTTCTGAGACCTTGGTAGCCAAAGTTGTGTCTTGTGCCCATCCCTAGTGATTGAGTCAGACATAGAACATTAGCCAAAAATTGGCATGAATGTTGCTCATACCAAGATTTTTCAAAAGAATAATTTAACCTGTGGAGAAATGAAAAATAAGTGCAACTTTTAAAGCCGAACTGCTTCAAAATTCCTTAGGCCCACAAGAAAAAGACAAAAGAAAAAAGGAAAAAGTTTCCTTTTTTTCCTTCTCACTGTTAAACAAATGGTAGTTTTATCATTTGTTTTGTGATCACTGAAATGAAAGTTTGGGTTTTTAAACAACTCAGAGATTGCAGCAACTTGATCTGAACTTTTTTTAATGATGCAATGAATTCTAGTATGTGAGCTCTGTAAAGTTTTTCTAATGAATGTCTATTTTTCTGTGGAGTGGCAGAGAACTTACTTAAATGAATCAGGAAATCTCAGCTTGCTGCTATTAAATAAAATCTGCTTTAATGAATAGTGAGCTATCTGTCTGTTTCCAGTGAGTAAACAATAAAAGCATCTTTCTGTATTAACATAATTGTTTCTCCTGTTAAAAATAGCACATTTTTAAAAATAGAAAATACCAAGAAAATAAGCCTTCTTTCTCATAATCATCTAGATCTTTTAGGTTGCAATTAGATGATACAGATCACTTGAGTCCTGATAGTTTCCAAAATTACATTTTTTCTTGGAATCAGAAGGTGAAAGAGCTAATATTAATGAGTTTGTCTGCACATACATGAAAAATCTCCAACTGTCACAGCAAGCAATAATTGGCAGAAAGATGCTTTGATAGAGGCAGGAAGATATCCCTGCTGGTTCAAGACAGGTGGACATCAACTTGAATCCAATTTACATCTTAAAGTGCACAATAGAAAAGATTTACATTACATTGGCTAGATGAAAGTGAGCTCTTAGACTGAGCTCCTCATTTACTTTCCCTGCTTTCATTTTTTTTCTTGCCAAGCACTCAAACTATCTAGCTAAGTTTTAATGAAGATACCTTGTTCTACTGCTCTTTGAGGCAGCTATTTACTTGGCTGAGACTCAAATCTGAGCTCATACTGGGCTGAAAAAGAATACCCAAACTGATAATTGGACAGACCTGAAATTGAATAGCCTTCTTTACCCACAGCTTGAATCAAGTGAATGTGTCTTCAAGTTATGCTCATTTGGTTTCCTGGCCAAGGTCCCTTGCAGCTCTTACTGGGGCTTGACAGGAGGCCTGCAGTGGAACATGCCTGTTCTGAAAAGCACACAAGGGCTCCTGATGGGCATTTTTGGACTATCTGAGTGACCTTGACTACGTGTTTAAATCATCAACCCATATTTAAACTGTTAATTCAGAGTCAAACTTCTACTGCATCTTAAAATGTTCTGAGTCCAACACTGTATTGAATGAGGGAAAAGCAGGCTTATTCCTGTTCCAGAATGGACACTGAAGAAAAGCATATGGAGAGTCTGAATTTTTATTCCCCTGTTGTTCCTTCACCTGTGTTTGGTGAAGCCTAGGAATGTTTTGTGTGTATGTTTTCATGTACAAATTCCTATCTTCCAATCAGCAGTGTGAAGTCTGTGAAGCCTATTCCAAATGTCAGTGTTAGTCTAACTTCAGGTACATTATTTGTTAACAAATCAAGTTAGCTATTTGTTAAATATTTGATTCTGAGTTGGCATTCCTTTTTTAAGTAACCCTTCCTTTACTGATAAGATTCTCAGTCTCTTTAAAAACACAAAGCAGTAGATCAGCAAAGTAAATACAACCCATTTTTTTCTAATGTAACTTTCTTTCTTACATGATGCATGCAATTTCCTATTTTCAAAAGGTCCTTGAAGCATGGCTACGTATGATACCAGAAAATGATCTACTAATGTGCCTTACTGCATGTTGTTTACTTCAGAATTTTAGGGAGCTTTTATGTAACTTCAGCATGTATGTAAAGTTGAGAGTTGAAATGAATGGAGCTACCAAGTACTTAGTGTGAAATATTAGGCCACTTAGATGTCTGAGTACAGGCTATATTTGAAAATCTTTCAACATCCTTTGTTTCTCAGGTGAAAATATCTTCAACAAAAAAAGCTGACAAATATATTCTGGTTCACATGCTTGTGTATTGGTGCAGCCTAAGATTTATTCTGTGATTTCTTCTCTTTAAACATTGAAAAAGACTTTCAGATATTCACATCAGGCAACTGAGTAAGGATACCTAGAAAGACTGATAGAAAGGCCCATCTCTATGCAGCCTATCCACATGAATTTCCCTTCAGTGAAAACTGGAGTTTGAAGGCAAAGGTGGGTAGCACATTTTTGAAGTTGTCTTAATGAAGACATTGGTGGAAAACATTCCTGAAGAGCATGATCTCAGTGTGAGTTTGGCCTCTGCCCCAAAAGTGAAGAATGATGCATTCGCTGAAACTGGATATAGGTACCTAATATATGCATTATCCCACATAGTCCATGGACAACTCCTTTTCCAAGTGCTGAGGAAAAGGACCTGGCTGGAAGAAGCTGCCTCTTTTCTAAGACCACAGAGTTTATTCTTGTATTTCCTGCAGCAGACATGCTGTGAGGCACAGCTGAAAGTCACTGCCCTCCTAACAGATATTTTACCTCTGAAAAGTATCTCATGACTTTTTATCCAGAAAAGACACAAATTGAAGGCATTTTCTGATACCTTTGCTGTATCTCTGGATGATAGTATGTTGACGGGTGCAACACTCCCTGCTCTGGAATATAATCCCTATTTTTTTTGAGTATGAAATAAAAAAGGCAAAAAAAAAAAAGAAAAGCTGACTGCTGTCATTTCTGATGTTACAAGGTTACAGGCTAGAACCTTGGGGGATTTTACACTATA
This sequence comes from Pezoporus wallicus, assembly GCF_028554395.1. Lineage (NCBI taxonomy): Eukaryota > Metazoa > Chordata > Aves > Psittaciformes > Psittacidae > Pezoporus > Pezoporus wallicus. The sequence continues at coordinate 4,310,223 of NW_026639478.1, read as the reverse complement.
TTTGATTTTTATTGTTTCACAAAATAAGACCTGTTTTCTGACAGTCAATAAAACCGCAGGTGATACTCCTTTTATAATAGATGTGAATAGACTATTACTGTTTGCTATAGCAGTTTAACTGCAGGGCAAGCTTATAAGGGTGTTTGTTGGAAAAAACATACAATCTCTTTTTAGCCACAGGACTATTTCTTTATTTTCATAGAGTTCCCTGGTAATAGTGATATATACTTATCTGAGCAGGTCTGAAATAAGCAGAAAGTTCTCTGCTTCTGAAGTTCCAAACAAACTGAAAATTGAAAAACAGTATTGATGGGCTAAAACAAGAGTAGTTGCAACACAGTATAAATAGGTAATCCTGAGTTTTAAAATAGTTTATCAAAGCAAATATTTATGAGTATTATGTAAGTAAGAGCAATGTGGAAGTCACCTTCATCTCTTTGTGCTTTACATCACATGAAAATTTCCTAGTTCTGAAAATCAGTATGCAGTGTTTATCTTTTGAGTCACAGAATCACTGAGGTTGGAAGAGACTTTGGGTATGGTCTAGTCCAACGTTTTTGCTCAAAGCAGGATTAACTAAAGGTATTTACTAAGGGCTTTGCCTGGGTTTTGGGTTTTGAATATCTCCAAGGATGAAGACTTCACAACCTTTCTGACTAAGGTGTGCCAGCGCTCCAAAACCCTCACGGTGAAAAAGCTTTTTGTTATGTCTAAAAGGAATTTTCTGTATGTATTTATGGCCATTGTCCTGTCACTGGGCACACCCAAGAAGAGTCTGAATTCCTCTTCTTCATTCCCTCCCATCACATATATATATACATACACACACACTTTTTATATATATATGTGCACGCATTTATATATACACATACAGGTAAGAACACTGGGGCCTTCTCTTAATAATTTTTGTGGCACTTCACTAGACTCTCTCCAATATGTCCATGTCTGTCTTGGACTGGGGAGCCTAGAACTGGATTCAGCACTCCCGATGCTGTCTTGTCAGAGCTGACTAGAGAGAAAGGTTACCTCCCTCGATCTTCTGGGAATATTATTCCTACTGGAGCTAAGGACATTTCTTGCCTTCTTTGTTGAAAGTGTGCAACACTGACTGGTGGTCAGCGCATGATCAGGAAGGACCCACTGCTGCTGGTCAGCACCCAACCTGTCCTGGTGTATGAGGTTACTCCTAACCAGGTGCAGGACTCGGTGTTTCCCTTTGTTGGACTTCATGAGTTTCCTGTCACCCCATTTCACCACCATGTTGAGGTCCCTCTGAATGGCAGCATTACTTACGGGCACATCAGCCACTCCTCCTAGTTTTGTGTCATCTGCACAGTTGCTGAGGGTACATTCTGCCCCATCATTCAGGTAATTTGTGAATCAGTTATTGGCTCAGTATTGATCCCCAGGGTACACCACTAGTAACTGGCCTCCAGGTAGATTTTGTGCTTGTGATCCCAACCCTTTAAGACAAATAATTCAGCTAGTTTTCAGTTCTCCTCACTGTCCCTAATCTGAACTTCTTGTAAAGCTTGCTAGTCCTGATGTTTTTATCCCTTGTGTTTTTGCTGAGGATAAACTCTTCCCCATCCTTTATATCATTAATTGAATAGGACTGGACCCAGTACTGACTCATGGGGCACACTGCTGGTTACTTCGCTCCAACTAGAATTTGTGACACTGATTACCAAACACCTTCTCTCTGAACCTGACCATTCATCTGGCTTTCCAAAAGTGGCAGCCTTTGGTGGTCCTGAGCATGCACCATCAACTTCTTTACAGGAATCTTATGAGAGGTAATGTCAAAAGCCTTTCTGAAATCAAAGTGCACAATATCCAAGTCTTTTTTATTTTGTTTTCTCTTTTATTCTGTTTTCTCTTTTATTCTTCTTTAAGTACTTATCTATACTTTTTGCAGGTTTATAAAATGGATTAGTTACTGGGTAGAATGGGAATCACTAGAAAAGAGAAATAGAGAGAAGAAAAATAAGAAAAGATGAAAGACACAAAGTGTGCAAAGAATTAGATTTTGGAGTCTGAGATCAGAAAGCTCAGTAAAGCATGTAAATACCAGTAAATGTCAGCTGGCATTGGCTTATATTCGTGAGTCTTGTATGATAAGCTCATCATCAGAGATGTTTAACATCTCTCTGGGGGCTTGGTCTTTACCTGCAGCTTTCTGATATTTTATCTCCTTTATCCTTCCTTTCATTATTTTGTAGACTTTTCTGTTCATCATGTGGGATATTAGGATATCTTACTCTGGGTATAACGTGAGGATCTGAACGTTAAACTGCAACCGCAGCACTCCTCTGCCTGCAAGCTACCCTGGTTTGTATCCCCCTGTAGCATGTTTTGTCCTCTCTGATAATTACAGAGGACAGTGAACTGTGTAATCCCTCCACACTTGATGTCTCATTTCTTTATCAAACTCAGTAACTTCTTGTGGTATTGATCTGGCAATCACTTCTTGAAAATTCTCTTTATTCTTTTTCTGCTAAGTACTTGCCATGTTTTAATAGAACAGGCCCTCTGGCTGGGGAAAAGTTGCCAGCTGAAACTTGTGAGACTGATCCACTCTTTTATTATTATTTCTTTCAGCAGCTCTTCAGTGTCTTTGATGTTACCCATGCATTTGCATTAAAAGCTGTCACTGATTTATTTTAATAAAATCCAATTATCATTTTTAGTTCCTTGTGAAAATTTAATAGATATTTCCAGTTTAATTGTGAATGTAAGCTCATGGAAGGAAGCACAACAGTCACTAATGGAAATATGCCATTAATAGTGCCAGCAGCAGTAATGAGGGTTAACAAATACCTAATTCTGTGCAGACTTAACTTCAGGAACTTATGCAGATCTATGTGGGTCCAAGGAGAAAAGCAGCTGTTTTCAAGAAGCAATGCTAGGATAATGCTAAAATACACATGGTTCTTGTGCTGTACAGACATGAGAAAAGAAATGACACTTCCAGGAGGTGGCCTCTTCTGCTTTGTAGGGCGTTTTTGTTGAAGTGATCTCTTACAACTTCAGTTTTTCTGTAGTTTCACAAGGAAATAAACTGGAAACTTCAGTCTCCTGAACTGTGCATTTTTAAAGCATGCTTCCTTTCCTCCAGCAAATCCTTGATTTCCCCATATTGCTAGCAGCAGGAGGCTATGCTTCCACTGTTATCAGCATTTCTTTTCTAAAATAAAGGATTGGTTTCTTGGTATAACTGAAATTCTCCCACTGGTGCAATAAAAGAGAAAGGAAAGGGTGAGTATCTATTGCCTTAAATTTGAGGTGGTTCTGACCTGAATAGCATTATAAAGTTATTTACATTAGCCAATCTCTTTTCCAGGTTGGTTGTCTTATTAAAAAATTAATCTGGTTGGTTTAATGCTGAAAAAGACTGATTATAAACAGCAGTGAGATGACACCAGTATTATTTGGGACACTTTAATAACTGAGAGTTGAGACCACTTAGTGATTGTCACATATCCCATCTGAAACCCATCTGTCCCCTTTGAACATATAGCAGTAAGCAAAGAAGCCTATCAATCAGGCCTGAAGTATCAAGTATATGTGTAATGTCAATCTGTCATGTGTCAGTGCTACAGATGACAACCCCTCCTGCCCTTTGCTCCTCTGCTGTTTGGGTTTTACAAAAAATCTTGCACCAGACCTTAACATTTTTTCATTAGTTCCTCTCTCCCAAAACCAAAACACAACCGATTAACTAAAGGCTCTATTCTTCTCTCAAGATATTAATAAAGTCTCAAAATGGAGAAGAATACTTTATGGTTATCACTCAGGAAGTTCACTAATGATGGGTCTACGAATGGCCTAGAGCATCACAGGAAAAAAGAGGTTTGGGAAAATCATTAAACATTTACAGGGAACCTGACCCACAAGACTTATTTTAATAGTTTTAATTGCTTGAACTCTGGTCTGTTAGAAATATGAATTACAAAAGAAAAGGCCATGAATACAAGAGTAGAAAGCATCAAAGAGGAGAAAATCACAGAATCATAAGAACAGTTAGGGTTCGAAAGGACCTTAAGATCACCTAGTTCCAACCCCTCTGCCATGGGCAGGGACATTTCATCCTAGAAAATGTCACCCAGGGCTCCACCTAACCTGTCTTTGAACACTGCCAGGGGTGGAGCATTAACCACTTCTTTGGGTAACCTAAAACATTGACTAACCTAAAATACTGACTTTCATTTCCAACCTAGGTAAGGTAATACCCTTCTTCTTTATCAGATTTGCAATGGGGTTGGTCCACATTATTGTTTATCAATCATACAATTTTATATAGAATCATAGAATTATAAAACGGTTTGAGTTGGAATGGACCATTAAAAATCATCTAGGCTAATCCTCAGGCAATAAGCAGGGACACCCTCAACTAGGTGAGGTTGCTCAGAGCTCTGTCCAGCCTTATCTTGAATATGCCCTCATCTGTATCGTTGCATAATTAAGAAACCAAGGGTACTGTTCGACATCTGTCTATTCCTTCATCTAAAGTATCTCTTCTACCTTACCACATTCTTTCTTCTTATACTTTTTTTTTATTCTACTTCATGTTCATAAAATTCTGGTATCTAACCAACACACATCTTTTTAAACTTGGGATAGAAGAAAAAAGTTTTCTTAAATGAAAAACTGTATATCTTAGAAGAGAACTTAGACATAACAGTCCTTTTGCTTCTGCTCAAGTGGGGTGGTGAGCATTAAAGCTACGGTTGCACTAAAGCTATCTCATAACATTTGCTTAATCTTAGGAACACATGATTTTTATGGTGCCAAAATACAGTATTTCCTATAAGAATTTTAGATAGTCATATGAAAACAAGGATTTGCTAAATTAATTGATTTGAAGCACTTAAAGAACAGACAGCATATCTTCGTGCTAGAGAAAATAGATTAAAGGAAGCACTGTAATTGAAAAAAATAGAGGTAACTGCTCATTGTACACTAAAAAAGGTTAGATACGTCTCGGATATCAGGCACATAACAATTTCAGTTGTTTAGAATCGCTAACTTTATTGCATAGATTTCTCAAAAATGTTAATCAGACATTGCAGGTAAAAGCTGTTAGTGGAAAATCCCTTGCTCACTGGATTGTTAACTTCCAGTTAAACAGTTTGGTGATGCAGACATTTTAAGTATTTTTCAGTGATCCACATATTCTGAGCTATAAAGGAATTGAATTTTGCTTGTACTAATGCATGTGATGGGAGCAAGATGGAAACTGGCATTTGTCCTTCAATGTTTTTTTTACAAAATGAAATGACACTCAGTTAACGCAATCTGAAAATGAAACAAAAAATCTTTCCAAATTATTGGAAAAGAATTGTTGTTTTTAAGAAGTAAACATGGATATATGATTAAGAAGTATCTATTTTTCTACCACCTCTTATTCCCTTTAATAGTGTAGCCTGCAGCCAGCCAGACATGATTTTGTGATAAAACTACTGTTATGTTTTGGTAGTGCTTAAGTAGTGGTGCCAGTCTCAGACTGCATATAAGTTAGGTCACATGGAAGTGAAAATCAATGTCCCTTCACCTGTTCTATAGGACAGGTTACATGTTTCTGTGTTTCAGGCAGTCTCTCTTTCCTCATCCTGTCATGCCTCTTTCATAACAGGAGTCTGAGCTCTCAAAATTGTTTTGTATTTTAGGTCCTTTATGTTGTTTAATGAAGGAGACCTATTTTATAGCACTTTAGACTGCGTTTTTAAATTCTCTCATTTCATTGTAAATGCTTCTCACTGTACACCGAAAATGATTTTGGAACTCTGTGAGAGGTATAAAACTTCAGGCTTACTGATATGAGGATTTTTATTTGTTCATCACAGTTTTTCCTCACAGAAGTAAGCGCTACAATGCCTGAGAAAACAGGTAATCCATAAAAAACCTCTGGTATTCTTCCAGTGTATTAAAAATAATATAATATGAATTGAATAATCAAAATTAACAGGAAATAAAATGGGTGAGTCATGAAGAAATCCAGTGGTTTAAAAACCATAATGAATTAGTACCTCAGTGAATATTTGACTTACTGTGGTGAGTTGATCCTGGCTGGACACTAGGTGCCCACCAAAGCTGCTCTATCACTTCTCCTACGCAATTGAACAGGGAAGAGAAAATATACCGAAAGGCTTGTGGGTTTAGATAAGCACAGGGAGAGGTTATTCACCAGTTACAACCATGGCAAAACAGGCTTGGCTGGGAGAAATTAGTTTAATTTATTACTAATCAAATCAGAGAAGGATAATAAGAAATAAAGCAAAATTAAAAACACCATGCCTCCCTTCTTCCTGGGCTTGTCTCTTAATTTTCTCTACCTCCTCCCCTCTCAGTGGTGCAGCAGGACAGGGAATGGTGGTTCTGGTCAATTCACACGTTGTCTCTGCTATTCCTTCTTCCTAAGGGGGAAGACTTCTCACACCCTTCCCCTGCTCTAGCGTGGAGTCCCTGCCACAGGAGACAGTCATCCATGAACTTCTCCAATGTGAACTTCTCCAACATGACTCCTTCCCACGGGCTGCAGTTCTTCATGAACTGTGCAAGTGCAGGTCCCTTCCATAGGGTGCAGCCCTTCAGGAACAGACTGTTACAGTGTGGGTCCCCACTGGGTCACAAAGTCCTGCCAGCAAACCTGCTCCAGCGTAGGCTTCCCTTGCACAGGGCCACAGGAGCCTGCCACCACAGGCTGCAGGGGAATCTCTGCTCTGGTACTTGGAGCACCTCTTGCCCTCTTTCTGTGCTGACCTTGGTGTCTGCAGTGCCCTTTTTCTCACATATACTCACCCTCTCCTGGGTTCTGTTTCATAGTAGTGCTTTTCTGCCCCTTCTTAAATCTGTTATCCCAGAGACACTACCACCATCGCTGATGGGTTCAGCCTTTGCTAGTGGAATCAAATGGCGTTGGCTATATCTAATGTAGGGGAAGCTGCTGGCAGCTTCACAGAGGAGCCACTCTTGTAGCACACCCCCCGCCACTACCAATACCTTGCCACATAAACCAAATACACTAACATAAATCTTCAGTCTGTTGAAAATAAGAAATACACACTTCACACTTTGTAGCATAGCGAGTGTGGAATGAATGGCTAAAATTAACTAGCGGGATTATGTCCAATAAATGCTGAAATTTGCTCCCTGTGATCAGCTGATTGAAACTGGTTCACCAGTGGTATTGTAGTCATTGCTTTGTTTGGCCTTAGTGGTTAAAATGCAGTCAATACAACAGCATCACATTCTGAAATTTCTGATGAAATGTATTATGAAAAATCCCATTAGCTGTAGAGCTCAAAATGACTTTAAGCACCATTACCTCTGTGCCATTATATGCTGCTACAAGTGTGACAGGCAGAGACTCACCTTTGCAGGCTGATGCTTTTGCAACCCTCTTCTGTGCAACTGTGCTCACCTGTGATTTTCTGCCTCCTGAAGGATGTTCAGATGAATGTCTGAATCATCACTGTGAATGTTCAAATTGTCAGCAAATAAGGTTGTCATGGTTTGAGGTCAGCCAGTAACTCAGAACCAAGCAGCCGCTCACTCACTCCCCCCCTTCCTTGCCCTGCTCCTGGAGGGATGGGGAGAATTGAAAGAATGTAACTCCCATGGGTTGAGATAAGAACAGTCCAGTAACTAAGGTATAACACAAATCACTACTGCTACCACCAATAATAATAATGATAAGGGAAATAACAAGGGGAGAGAACAGAACCACTCACCACCCGCTGACCAATACCCAACCTGACCTGAGCAGCGACCTAGCCCTTCTGGGTAACTGCCCCCAGTTTCTATACCAGGCATGATGTGCTGTGGTATGGAATACCTCTTTGGTTAGTTTGGGTCACGTGTCCTGTCTCTGCTTCCTCCCGGCTTCCCCTCCTCCCTGTCAAAGCATGAGACTCAGAAAGTCCTTGGTCAGAGTAAACATTACTGAACAGCAACTAAAACCATCGGTGTTATCAGCGCTGTTTCCAGGCCAAAAGTCAAAACCACAGCACTGCACCAGCTTCTAAGAAGGAGAAAAATGACTGCTACTGCTGAACCCAGGACAGTATCCACCCCTTATTCCATACCATTCACGTCATGCTCAGAACCCGTATTTTTCAATATACCGTCACTCTTGTCTCATATATATATATATATATATATATATATATATATATATATATATATGTATATACACATCCACCCACCCACAAAGAGAGAGATATCATTCCTTAGTGCATGGACCAGTCCCTATAAAGGTGATGAGTTCATCCGGTCCATGATGTCGGGTTCTATCTCTTGTAACAGTCTTTCAGAGCAGGAGGCTGCATGCAGTGTTGGATTGTTGCCTGCTGATGACACTGTGGAACTCCTCTGGTCACTCCTGAGCTCGTCTGGTTTTGTCAAAGTTCATTCTCTGTTGGGATGATGGTCGGAAGGAAGTCAGGACCAATCACTGGTGACCTGAAGGCATCTAGTTGATGGGCTATAGGAGTGCTACATAGCAGGCAACAGCATACAATTGAGTTCATTGGCTGTTTTCTCCTAAAATCAAATCCCCTTGAGGTACATATCAGACTTCCCCATCTTCCCACATTACCCACCAAGTATACCTGGGTCCCTGAGCAAAAGCAATCCCACGAGTGGGTTTGCCTTTACCTGAAGCAGGAATAACCCAGACTGTCTTCCCCAGCAAATTCTTTATGTGCACCACAGGAACTTTGTCCCCCTCTACAATATGTAAAAGTTCTGACTGGGCTGGGCCAACCGTTGGCAGATTTTCTTGTGTTGACCAACCAGGTGGCCTTTGGTGTGTATCACAATGCTTGAAAGTTCCCCCACCCATTGCTTTCAGTGTAGTTTTTAACAGCCCATTGTACCGTTCGATTTTCCCAGAGGCTGGTGCATGGTAGGGGATGTGATATACCCACTCAATGCCATGCTCTTTGGCCCAAATATCTATAAGGTTATTCCGGAAATGAGTCCCATTGTCTGACTCAATTCTCTCTGGGGTGCCGTGTCACCACAAAGTCTGTTTCTCAAGGCCCAGGGCAGTGTTCCGGGCAGTGGCATGGGGCACAGCGTATGTTTCCAGCCACCCGGTGGTTGCTTCCACCATGGTAAGCACAAGGTGCTTGCCTTGGTGGGTTGGTGGCAGTGTGATATAGTCAATCTGCCAGGCCTCCCCATATTTATACTTCAACCATCGTCCTCCATACCAAAGAGGCTTTAACCGCTTGGCTTGTTTAATTGCAGCACATGTTTCACACTCATGAATAACCTGGGCAATAGTGTCCATTGTTAAGTCCACCCCTCGGTCATGGGCCCATCTATATGTTGCATCTCTGCCCTGATGGCCTGAAGTGTCATGGGCCCACCGGGCCAAAAATAATTCACCCTTATGTTGCCAATCTAAGTCCATCTGAGCCACTTCAATCTTAGCCGCTTTATCCACTTGTTGGCTGTTCTGGTGTTCCTCAGTGGCCCGACTCTTGGGTACATGGGCATCTACATGACGTACCTTCACCACCAGGTTCTGCACCCTGGCAGCAATATCTTTCCACAGTGCAGCAGCCCAGATGGGTTTACCTCTGCGTTGCCAGTTGCTCTGCTTCCATTGCTTCAACCACCCCCACAGGGCATTTGCCACCATCCATGAGTCAGTATAGAGGTAAAGTACTGGCCACTTTTCTCATTCAGCAATGTCCAGGGCCAGCTGGATGGCTTTCACCTCAGCAAACTGACTCGATTCACCCTCTCCTTCAGCAGTTTCTGCAACTTGTCGTCCAGGACTCCATACAGCTGCCTTCCATCTCCGATGCTTTCCCACAATACGGCAGGACCCATCAGTAAACAAGGCATACTGCTTTTCACTTTCTGACAGTTTATTATATGGTGGGGCCTCTTCAGCGCGCATCACCTCCTCCTCTGGTGACATTCTGAAATCTTTGCCCTCTGGCCAGTCCATGATGACTTCTAGAATGCCTGGACGACTGGGATTTCCTATTCGAGTTCGTTGTGTAATTAGTGCAGCCCATTTACTCCATGTAGCATTGGTTGCATGATGTGTAGAGGAGACCCTGCCTTTGAACATCCAGCCCAGCACGGGCAACCGGGGTGCCAGGAGGAGCTGTGCTTCAGTGCCAATCACTTCCGAAGCAGCTCGAACCCCTTCATAGGCTGCCAGTATCTCTTTCTCAGTTGGGGTATAGCGGGCCTCAGATCCTTTGCATCCCCGACTCCAAAGGCCGAGGGGTCAACCTCGAGTCTCCCCTGGAGCTTTCTGCCAGAGGCTCCAGGTAGGACCATTCTCCCCAGCTGTAGTGTAGAGCACATTTTTTACATCTGGCCCAGTTTGGACTGGTACAAGTGTTACTGCAGGAACTATCTCTCTTTTAATTTAAGAGCTTGTTGCTGCTCAGGGCCCAGTTTGAAATCATCCTTAGAATCATAG